>NC_134406.1:108393277-109103364 GCF_038048845.1 Mixophyes fleayi | reverse complement strand
TAACATGTCATTGAGCAATTGTGAAAAGATTTACGTGTCAGTGATCTATTGTGCTGGGAGTGTCGTTTCAGTGTGCTATTATAGATGGACCCAAGTGTCAGTGAGCCATTGTAATGGGACCCATGAATCATTGAGTCATTGTACAGGTACCCAAGTGTTTGGAAGCATTGTCCTGGTTCCCACATTTCAGTGAGCAATGATGAAGGCACTTATGTGTTACTGAGCCATTGTGTTGGGGCTCACATGTCAGTGACCAATTCTCTTGGGACCTTAATGTCAGTGTGTCATTGTTCTGGGAGCCAAGTCTCAGTGAGCCATTGTGCAAGGATCTCTCTTTCAGTGCGCCATTGTGCAGGGACCCAAGTGTCAGTGTGCAATTATGCAGTGACCTGAGTGTCAAGGAGCGATTATTCTCAGATGAAGGTGTCATTGAGAGATTGTGAAGGGATCTAAGTGTCAGTAAGCCATTTTACTGGGAACTACATGTCAGTGTGGCATTGTGCTGGTACTTAAATGTCCGTGAGCCTTTTTGCTTGCACCAAAGTGTCATTGAGCCATTGTGAAAAGATTTACGTGTCAGTGATCTGTTGTGCTGGGAGTGTCGTTTTAGTGTGCTATTATAGTTGGACCCAAGTGTCAGTGAGCCATTGTGCAGATTCCCAAGTGTCAGTGAGCCATTTTGCTTGGACCCATGAATCATTGAGCCATTGTATAGGTACCCAAGTTTTTTGGAAGCATTGTCCTGGTTCCCACATTTCAGTGAGCAATGATGAAGGCACTTATGTGTTACTGAGCCATTGTGCTGGGGCTCACATGTCAGTGACAAATTGTCTTGGGACCTTAATGTCAGTGTGTCATTGTTCTGGGAGCCAAGTCTCAGTGAGCCATTGAGCAAGGATCTCTCTTTTAGTGCGCCATTGTGCAGGGACCCAAGTGTCAATGTGCATTTATGCAGTGACCTGAGTGTCAAGGAGCGATTATTCTGAGATTATAGTGTCATTGAGCCATTGTGAATGGATCTAAGTGTCAGTAAGCCATTTAAATGGGAACTACAAGTCAGTGTGGCATTTTGCTGGTACTAAATGTCAGTGAGCCCTTTTGCTTGGACCAACATGTCATTGAGCCAATGTGAAAAGATTTTTATGTGTCAGTGATCTATTGTGCTGGGCGTGTCGTTTCAGTGTGCTATTATGGTTGGACCCAAGTGTCAGTGAGCCATTGTGCACAATCCCAAGTGTCAGTGAGCCATTTTGCTGGGACCCATGAATCATTGAGCCATTGTATAGGTACCCAAGTTTTTGGAAGCATTGTCCTGGTTCCCACATTTCAGTGAGCAATGATGAAGGCACTTATGTGTTACTGAGCCATTGTGCTGGGGCTCACATGTCAGTGATCAATTGTCTTGGGACCTTAATGTCAGTGTGTCATTGTTCTGGGAGCCAAGTCTCAGTGAGCCATTGTACAAGGGTCTCTCTTTCAGTGCGCCATTGTGCAGGGACCCAAGTGTCAGTGTGCAATTATGCAGTGACCTGAGTGTCAAGGAGCGATTATTCTCAGATGAAGGTGTCATTGAGCCATTGTGAAGGGATCTAAGTGTCAGTAAGCTATTTTACTGGGAACTACATGTCAGTGTGGCATTGTGCTGGTACTTAAATGTCAGTGAGCCTTTTTGCTTGCACCAAAGTATCATTGAGCCATTGTGAAACGATTAAGGTGTCAGTGATCTATTGTGCTGGGAGTGTCGTTTCAGTGTGCTATTATGTTTGGTCCCAAGTGTCAGTGAGCCATTGTGCAGAATCCCAAGTGTCAGTGAGCCATTGTGCTGGGACCCCTGAATCATTGAGCCATTGTACAGATATCCAAGTTTTTGGAAGCATTGTCCTGGTTCCCACATTTCAGTGAGCAATGATGAAGTCACTTATGTGTTACTGAGCCATTGTGCTGGGGCTCACATGTCAGTGACTAATTGTCTTGGGACCTTAATGTCAGTGTGTCATTGTTCTGGGAGCCAAGTCTCAGTGAGCCATTGAGCAAAGATCTCTCTTTCAGTGCGCCATTGTGCAGGGACCCAAGTGTCAGTGTGCAATTATGCAGTGACCTGAGTGTCAAGGAGCGATTATTCTGAGATGAAGGTGTCATTAAGCCATTGTGAAGAGATCTCAGTGTCAGTAAGCCATTTTACTGTGAACAACATGTCAGTGTGGCATTGTGCTGGTACTTAAATGTCAGTGAGCCTTTTTGCTTGCACCAAAGTGTCATTGAGCCATTGTGAAAAGATCTACGTGTCAGTGAGCCATTGTGCAGAATCCCAAGTGTCAGGGAGCCATTGTGCTGGAACCCATGAATCATTGAGCCATTGTACAGGTACCCAAGTTTTTGGAAGCATTGTCCTGGTTCCCACATTTTAGTGAGTAATGATGAAGGCACTCATGTATAACTGAGCCATTGTGCTGGGGCTTACATGACAATGACCATTTGTCTTGGGACCTTAATGTCAGTGTGTCATTGTTCTGGGAACCAAATCTAAGTGAGCCATTGTGCATGGATCTCTTTTTCAGTGCGCCATTGTGCAGGGACCCAAGTGTCTTTTGCCATTGTGCAGTGACCTAAGTGTCAAGGAGCGATTATTCTAAGATAAAAGTGTCATTGAGCCATTGTGAAGGGATCTATGTGTCAGTAAGCCATTTAAATGGGAACTACAAGTCAGTGTGGCATTTTACTGGTACTTAAATGTCAGTGAGCCCTTTTGCTTGGACCAACATGTCATTGAGCAATTGTGAAAAGATTTACGTGTCAGTGATCTATTGTGCTGGGAGTGTCGTTTCAGTGTGCTATTATAGATGGACCCAAGTGTCAGTGAGCCATTGTAATGGGACCCATGAATCATTGAGTCATTGTACAGGTACCCAAGTGTTTGGAAGCATTGTCCTGGTTCCCACATTTCAGTGAGCAATGATGAAGGCACTTATGTGTTACTGAGCCATTGTGTTGGGGCTCACATGTCAGTGACCAATTCTCTTGGGACCTTAATGTCAGTGTGTCATTGTTCTGGGAGCCAAGTCTCAGTGAGCCATTGTGCAAGGATCTCTCTTTCAGTGCGCCATTGTGCAGGGACCCAAGTGTCAGTGTGCAATTATGCAGTGACCTGAGTGTCAAGGAGCGATTATTCTCAGATGAAGGTGTCATTGAGAGATTGTGAAGGGATCTAAGTGTCAGTAAGCCATTTTACTGGGAACTACATGTCAGTGTGGCATTGTGCTGGTACTTAAATGTCAGTGAGCCTTTTTGCTTGCACCAAAGTGTCATTGAGCCATTGTGAAAAGATCTACGTGTCAGTGAGCCATTGTGCAGAATCCCAAGTGTCAGTGAGCCATTGTTCTGGGACCCATGAATCATTGAGCAATGATGATGGCACTCATGTATAACTGAGCCATTGTGCTGGGGCTTACATGACAGTGACCATTTCTCTTGGGACCTTAATGTCAGTGTGTCATTGTTCTGGGAACCAAATCTAAGTGAGCCATTGTGCATGGATCTCTGTTTCAGTGCGCCATTGTGCAGGGACCCAAGTGTCATTTGCCATTGTGCAGTGACCTAAATGTCAAGGAGCGATTATTCTGAGATAAAAGTGTCATTGAGCCATTGTGAAGGGATCTAAGTGTCAGTAAGCCATTTAAATGGGAACTACAAGTCAGTGTGGCATTTTGCTGGTACTTAAACGTCAGTGAGCCCTTTTGCTTGGACCAACATGTCATTGAGCCAATGTGAAAAGATTTACGTGTCAGTGATCTATTGTGCTGGGCGTGTCGTTTCAGTGTGCTATTATGGTTGGACCGAAGTGTCATTGTGCCATTGAGCAGTGACCTATGTGTCAAGGAGCGATTATTCTGAGATAAAAGTGTAATTGAGCCATTGTGAAGGGATCTAAGTGTCAGTAAGCCATTTAAATGGGAACTACAAGTCAGTGTGGCATTTTGCTGGTACTTAAATGTATGTGAGCCTTTTTGCTTGCACCAAAGTATCATTGAGCCATTGTGAAACGATTTAGGTGTCAGTGATCTATTGTGCTGGGAGTGTTGTTTCAGTGTGCTATTATGGTTGGACCCAAGTGTCAGTGAGCCATTGTGCAGAATCCCAAGTGTCAGTGAGCCATTTTGCTGGGACCCATGAATTATTGAGCCATTGTATAGGTACCCAAATTTTTGGAAGCATTGTCCTGGTTCCCACATTTCAGTGAGCAATGATGAAGGCACTTATGTGTTACTGAGCCATTGTGCTGGGGCTCACATGTCAGTGATCAATTGTCTTGGGACCTTAATGTCAGTGTGTCATTGTTCTGGGAGCCAAGTCTCAGTGAGCCATTGTACAAGGGTCTCTCTTTCAGTGCGCCATTGTGCAGGGACCCAAGTGTCAGTGTGCAATTATGCAGTGACCTGAGTGTCAAGGAGCGATTATTCTCAGATGAAGGTGTCATTGAGCCATTGTGAAGGGATCTAAGTGTCAGTAAGCCATTTTACTGGGAACTACATGTCAGTGTGGCATTGTGCTGGTACTTAAATGTCAGTGAGCCTTTTTGCTTGCACCAAAGTATCATTGAGCCATTGTGAAACGATTTAGGTGTCAGTGATCTATTGTGCTGGGAGTGTCGTTTCAGTGTGCTATTATGGTTGGTCCCAAGTGTCAGTGAGCCATTGTGCAGAATCCCAAGTGTCAGTGAGCCATTGTTCTGGGACCCATGAATCATTGAGCAATGATGATGGCACTCATGTATAACTGAGCCATTGTGCTGGGGCTTACATGACAGTGACCATTTCTCTTGGGACCTTAATGTCAGTGTGTCATTGTTCTGGGAACCAAATCTAAGTGAGCCATTGTGCATGGATATCTGTTTCAGTGTGCCATTGAGCAGGGACCCAAGTGTCATTTGCCATTGTGCAGTGACCTAAATGTCAAGGAGCGATTATTCTGAGATAAAAGTATCATTGAGCCATTGTGAAGGGATCTAAGTGTCAGTAAGCCATTTTTATGGGAGCTACAAGTCAGTGTGGCTTTTTGCTGGTACTTAAATGTCAGTGAGCCCTTTTGCTTGGACCAAGATGTCATTGAGCAATTGTGAAAAGATTTACGTGTCAGTGATCTATTGTGCTGGGAGTGTCATTTCAGTGTGCTATTATGGATGGACCCAAGTGTCAGTGAGCCATTGTGATTGGACCCATGAATCATTGAGCCATTGTACAGGTACCCAAGTGTTTGGAAGCATTGTACTGGTTCCCCCATTTCAGGGAGCAATGATGAAGGCACTTATGTGTTACTGAGCCATTGTGTTGGGGCTCACATGTCAGTGACCAATTCTCTTGGGACCTTAATGTCAGTGTGTCATTGTTCTGGAAGCCAAGTCTCAGTGAGCCATTGTGCAAGGATCTCTCTTTCAGTGCGCCATTGTGCAGGGACCCAAGTGTCAGTGTGCAATTATGCAGTGACCTGAGTGTCAAGGAGCGATTATTCTCAGATGAAGGTGTCATTGAGCCATTGTGAAGGGATCTAAGTGTCAGTAAGCCATTTTACTGGGAACTACATGTCAGTGTGGCATTGTGCTGGTACTTAAATGTTAGTGAGCCTTTTTGCTTGCACCAAAGTGTCATTGAGCCATTGTGAAAAGATCTACGTGTCAGTGAGCCATTGTGCAGAATCCCAAGTGTCAGTGAGCCATTGTTCTGGGACCCATGAATCATTGAGCAATGATGATGGCACTCATGTATAACTGAGCCATTGTGCTGGGGCTTACATGACAGTGACCATTTCTCTTGGGACCTTAATGTCAGTGTGTCATTGTTCTGGGAACCAAATCTAAGTTAGCCATTGTGCATGGATCTCTGTTTCAGTGCGCCATTGTGCAGGGACCCAAGTGTCATTTGCCATTGTGCAGTGACCTAAATGTCAAGGAGCGATTATTCTGAGATAAAAGTGTCATTGAGCCATTGTGAAGGGATCTAAGTGTCAGTAAGTCATTTAAATGGGAACTACAAGTCAGTGTGGCTTTTTGCTGGTACTTAAATGTCAGTGAGCCCTTTTGCTTGGACCAAGATGTCATTGAGCAATTGTGAAAAGATTTACATGTCAGTGATCTTTTGTGCTGGGAGTGTCGTTTCAGTGTGCTATTATGGTTGGACCCAAGTGTCAGTGAGCCATTGTGCAGAATCCCAAGTGTCAGTGAGCCATTGTGCTGGGAACCATGAATGATTGAGCTATTGTACAGGTACCCAAGTTTTTGGAAGCATTGTCCTGGTTCCCACATTTCAGTGAGCAATGATGAAGGCACTTATGTGTTACTGAGCCAATGTGTTTGGGCTCACATGTCAGTGACCAATTCTCTTGGGACCTTAATGTCAGTGTGTCATTGTTCTGGGAGCCAAGTCTCAGTGAGCCATTGTGCAAGAATCTCTCTTTCAGTGCGCCATTGTTCAGGGACCCAAGTGTTAGTGTGCAATTATGCAGTGACCTGAGTGTCAAGGAGCGATTATTCTCAGATGAAGGTGTCATTGAGAGATTGTGAAGGGATCTAAGTGTCAGTAAGCCATTTTACTGGGAACTACATGTCAGTGTGGCATTGTGCTGGTACTTAAATGTATGTGAGCCTTTTTGCTTGCACCAAAGTATCATTGAGCCATTGTGAAAAGATTTACGTGTCAGTGATCTATTGTGCTGGGAGTGTCGTTTCAGTGTGCTATTATGGTTGGACCCAAGTGTCAGTGAGCCATTGTGCAGAATCCCAAGTGTCAGTGAGCCATTTTGCTGGGACCCATGAATTATTGAGCCATTGTATAGGTACCCAAGTTTTTGGAAGCATTGTCCTGGTTCCCACATTTCAGTGAGCAATGATGAAGGCACTTATGTGTTACTGAGCCATTGTGCTGGGCTCACATGTCAGTGATCAATTGTCTTGGGACCTTAATGTCAGTGTGTCATTGTTCTGGGAGCCAAGTCTCAGTGAGCCATTGTACAAGGGTCTCTCTTTCAGTGCGCCATTGTGCAGGGACCCAAGTGTCAGTGTGCAATTATGCAGTGACCTGAGTGTCAAGGAGCGATTATTCTCAGATGAAGGTGTCATTGAGCCATTGTGAAGGGATCTAAGTGTCAGTAAGCCATTTTACTGGGAACTACATGTCAGTGTGGCATTGTGCTGGTACTTAAATGTCAGTGAGCCTTTTTGCTTGCACCAAAGTATCATTGAGCCATTGTGAAACGATTTAGGTGTCAGTGATCTATTGTGCTGGGAGTGTCGTTTCAGTGTGCTATTATGGTTGGTCCCAAGTGTCAGTGAGCCATTGTGCAGAATCCCAAGTGTCAGTGAGCCATTGTTCTGGGACCCATGAATCATTGAGCAATGATGATGGCACTCATGTATAACTGAGCCATTGTGCTGGGGCTTACATGACAGTGACCATTTCTCTTGGGACCTTAATGTCAGTGTGTCATTGTTCTGGGAACCAAATCTAAGTGAGCCATTGTGCATGGATATCTGTTTCAGTGTGCCATTGAGCAGGGACCCAAGTGTCATTTGCCATTGTGCAGTGACCTAAATGTCAAGGAGCGATTATTCTGAGATAAAAGTATCATTGAGCCATTGTGAAGGGATCTAAGTGTCAGTAAGCCATTTTACTGGGAACTACATGTCAGTGTGGCATTGTGCTGGTACTTAAATGTCAGTGAGCCTTTTTGCTTGCACCAAAGTATCATTGAGCCATTGTGAAAATATTTACGTGTCAGTGATCTATTGTGCTGGGAGTGTCGTTTCAGTGTGCTATTATGGATGGACCCAAGTGTCAGTGAGCCATTGTGATGGGACCCATGAATCAGTGAGCCATTGTATAGGTACCCAAGTTTTTGGAAGCATTGTCCTGGTTCCCACATTTCAGTGAGCAATGATGAAGGCACTTATGTGTTACTGAGCCATTGTGCTGGGGCTCACATGTCAGTGACAAATTGTCTTGGGACCTTAATGTCAGTGTGTCATTGTTCTGGGAGCCAAGTCTCAGTGAGCCATTGAGCAAGGATCTCTCTTTTAGTGCGCCATTGTGCAGGGACCCAAGTGTCAATGTGCATTTATGCAGTGACCTGAGTGTCAAGGAGCGATTATTCTGAGATTATAGTGTCATTGAGCCATTGTGAATGGATCTAAGTGTCAGTAAGCCATTTAAATGGGAACTACAAGTCAGTGTGGCATTTTGCTGGTACTAAATGTCAGTGAGCCCTTTTGCTTGGACCAACATGTCATTGAGCCAATGTGAAAAGATTTTTATGTGTCAGTGATCTATTGTGCTGGGCGTGTCGTTTCAGTGTGCTATTATGGTTGGACCCAAGTGTCAGTGAGCCATTGTGCACAATCCCAAGTGTCAGTGAGCCATTTTGCTGGGACCCATGAATCATTGAGCCATTGTATAGGTACCCAAGTTTTTGGAAGCATTGTCCTGGTTCCCACATTTCAGTGAGCAATGATGAAGGCACTTATGTGTTACTGAGCCATTGTGCTGGGGCTCACATGTCAGTGATCAATTGTCTTGGGACCTTAATGTCAGTGTGTCATTGTTCTGGGAGCCAAGTCTCAGTGAGCCATTGTACAAGGGTCTCTCTTTCAGTGCGCCATTGTGCAGGGAACCAAGTGTCAGTGTGCAATTATGCAGTGACCTGAGTGTCAAGGAGCGATTATTCTCAGATGAAGGTGTCATTGAGCCATTGTGAAGGGATCTAAGTGTCAGTAAGCTATTTTACTGGGAACTACATGTCAGTGTGGCATTGTGCTGGTACTTAAATGTCAGTGAGCCTTTTTGCTTGCACCAAAGTATCATTGAGCCATTGTGAAACGATTAAGGTGTCAGTGATCTATTGTGCTGGGAGTGTCGTTTCAGTGTGCTATTATGTTTGGTCCCAAGTGTCAGTGAGCCATTGTGCAGAATCCCAAGTGTCAGTGAGCCATTGTGCTGGGACCCCTGAATCATTGAGCCATTGTACAGATATCCAAGTTTTTGGAAGCATTGTCCTGGTTCCCACATTTCAGTGAGCAATGATGAAGTCACTTATGTGTTACTGAGCCATTGTGCTGGGGCTCACATGTCAGTGACTAATTGTCTTGGGACCTTAATGTCAGTGTGTCATTGTTCTGGGAGCCAAGTCTCAGTGAGCCATTGAGCAAAGATCTCTCTTTCAGTGCGCCATTGTGCAGGGACCCAAGTGTCAGTGTGCAATTATGCAGTGATCTGAGTGTCAAGGAGCGATTATTCTGAGATGAAGGTGTCATTAAGCCATTGTGAAGAGATCTCAGTGTCAGTAAGCCATTTTACTGTGAACAACATGTCAGTGTGGCATTGTGCTGGTACTTAAATGTCAGTGAGCCTTTTTGCTTGCACCAAAGTGTCATTGAGCCATTGTGAAAAGATCTACGTGTCAGTGAGCCATTGTGCAGAATCCCAAGTGTCAGGGAGCCATTGTGCTGGAACCCATGAATCATTGAGCCATTGTACAGGTACCCAAGTTTTTGGAAGCATTGTCCTGGTTCCCACATTTTAGTGAGTAATGATGAAGGCACTCATGTATAACTGAGCCATTGTGCTGGGGCTTACATGACAATGACCATTTGTCTTGGGACCTTAATGTCAGTGTGTCATTGTTCTGGGAACCAAATCTAAGTGAGCCATTGTGCATGGATCTCTTTTTCAGTGCGCCATTGTGCAGGGACCCAAGTGTCTTTTGCCATTGTGCAGTGACCTAAGTGTCAAGGAGCGATTATTCTAAGATAAAAGTGTCATTGAGCCATTGTGAAGGGATCTATGTGTCAGTAAGCCATTTAAATGGGAACTACAAGTCAGTGTGGCATTTTGCTGGTACTTAAATGTCAGTGAGCCCTTTTGCTTGGACCAACATGTCATTGAGCAATTGTGAAAAGATTTACGTGTCAGTGATCTATTGTGCTGGGAGTGTCGTTTCAGTGTGCTATTATAGATGGACCCAAGTGTCAGTGAGCCATTGTAATGGGACCCATGAATCATTGAGTCATTGTACAGGTACCCAAGTGTTTGGAAGCATTGTCCTGGTTCCCACATTTCAGTGAGCAATGATGAAGGCACTTATGTGTTACTGAGCCATTGTGTTGGGGCTCACATGTCAGTGACCAATTGTCTTGGGACCTTAATGTCAGTGTGTCATTGTTCTGGGAGCCAAGTCTCAGTGAGCCATTGTGCAAGGATCTCTCTTTCAGTGCGCCATTGTGCAGGGACCCAAGTGTCAGTGTGCAATTATGCAGTGACCTGAGTGTCAAGGAGCGATTATTCTCAGATGAAGGTGTCATTGAGAGATTGTGAAGGGATCTAAGTGTCAGTAAGCCATTTTACTGGGAACTACATGTCAGTGTGGCATTGTGCTGGTACTTAAATGTCAGTGAGCCTTTTTGCTTGCACCAAAGTGTCATTGAGCCATTGTGAAAAGATTTACGTGTCAGTGATCTGTTGTGCTGGGAGTGTCGTTTTAGTGTGCTATTATAGTTGGACCCAAGTGTCAGTGAGCCATTGTGCAGATTCCCAAGTGTCAGTGAGCCATTTTGCTTGGACCCATGAATCATTGAGCCATTGTATAGGTACCCAAGTTTTTGGAAGCATTGTCCTGGTTCCCACATTTCAGTGAGCAATGATGAAGGCACTTATGTGTTACTGAGCCATTGTGCTGGGGCTCACATGTCAGTGACAAATTGTCTTGGGACCTTAATGTCAGTGTGTCATTGTTCTGGGAGCCAAGTCTCAGTGAGCCATTGAGCAAGGATCTCTCTTTTAGTGCGCCATTGTGCAGGGACCCAAGTGTCAATGTGCATTTATGCAGTGACCTGAGTGTCAAGGAGCGATTATTCTGAGATTATAGTGTCATTGAGCCATTGTGAATGGATCTAAGTGTCAGTAAGCCATTTAAATGGGAACTACAAGTCAGTGTGGCATTTTGCTGGTACTAAATGTCAGTGAGCCCTTTTGCTTGGACCAACATGTCATTGAGCCAATGTGAAAAGATTTTTATGTGTCAGTGATCTATTGTGCTGGGCGTGTCGTTTCAGTGTGCTATTATGGTTGGACCCAAGTGTCAGTGAGCCATTGTGCACAATCCCAAGTGTCAGTGAGCCATTTTGCTGGGACCCATGAATCATTGAGCCATTGTATAGGTACCCAAGTTTTTGGAAGCATTGTCCTGGTTCCCACATTTCAGTGAGCAATGATGAAGGCACTTATGTGTTACTGAGCCATTGTGCTGGGGCTCACATGTCAGTGATCAATTGTCTTGGGACCTTAATGTCAGTGTGTCATTGTTCTGGGAGCCAAGTCTCAGTGAGCCATTGTACAAGGGTCTCTCTTTCAGTGCGCCATTGTGCAGGGACCCAAGTGTCAGTGTGCAATTATGCAGTGACCTGAGTGTCAAGGAGCGATTATTCTCAGATGAAGGTGTCATTGAGCCATTGTGAAGGGATCTAAGTGTCAGTAAGCTATTTTACTGGGAACTACATGTCAGTGTGGCATTGTGCTGGTACTTAAATGTCAGTGAGCCTTTTTGCTTGCACCAAAGTATCATTGAGCCATTGTGAAACGATTAAGGTGTCAGTGATCTATTGTGCTGGGAGTGTCGTTTCAGTGTGCTATTATGTTTGGTCCCAAGTGTCAGTGAGCCATTGTGCAGAATCCCAAGTGTCAGTGAGCCATTGTGCTGGGACCCCTGAATCATTGAGCCATTGTACAGATATCCAAGTTTTTGGAAGCATTGTCCTGGTTCCCACATTTCAGTGAGCAATGATGAAGTCACTTATGTGTTACTGAGCCATTGTGCTGGGGCTCACATGTCAGTGACTAATTGTCTTGGGACCTTAATGTCAGTGTGTCATTGTTCTGGGAGCCAAGTCTCAGTGAGCCATTGAGCAAAGATCTCTCTTTCAGTGCGCCATTGTGCAGGGACCCAAGTGTCAGTGTGCAATTATGCAGTGACCTGAGTGTCAAGGAGCGATTATTCTGAGATGAAGGTGTCATTAAGCCATTGTGAAGAGATCTCAGTGTCAGTAAGCCATTTTACTGTGAACAACATGTCAGTGTGGCATTGTGCTGGTACTTAAATGTCAGTGAGCCTTTTTGCTTGCACCAAAGTGTCATTGAGCCATTGTGAAAAGATCTACGTGTCAGTGAGCCATTGTGCAGAATCCCAAGTGTCAGGGAGCCATTGTGCTGGAACCCATGAATCATTGAGCCATTGTACAGGTACCCAAGTTTTTGGAAGCATTGTCCTGGTTCCCACATTTTAGTGAGTAATGATGAAGGCACTCATGTATAACTGAGCCATTGTGCTGGGGCTTACATGACAATGACCATTTGTCTTGGGACCTTAATGTCAGTGTGTCATTGTTCTGGGAACCAAATCTAAGTGAGCCATTGTGCATGGATCTCTTTTTCAGTGCGCCATTGTGCAGGGACCCAAGTGTCTTTTGCCATTGTGCAGTGACCTAAGTGTCAAGGAGCGATTATTCTAAGATAAAAGTGTCATTGAGCCATTGTGAAGGGATCTATGTGTCAGTAAGCCATTTAAATGGGAACTACAAGTCAGTGTGGCATTTTACTGGTACTTAAATGTCAGTGAGCCCTTTTGCTTGGACCAACATGTCATTGAGCAATTGTGAAAAGATTTACGTGTCAGTGATCTATTGTGCTGGGAGTGTCGTTTCAGTGTGCTATTATAGATGGACCCAAGTGTCAGTGAGCCATTGTAATGGGACCCATGAATCATTGAGTCATTGTACAGGTACCCAAGTGTTTGGAAGCATTGTCCTGGTTCCCACATTTCAGTGAGCAATGATGAAGGCACTTATGTGTTACTGAGCCATTGTGTTGGGGCTCACATGTCAGTGACCAATTCTCTTGGGACCTTAATGTCAGTGTGTCATTGTTCTGGGAGCCAAGTCTCAGTGAGCCATTGTGCAAGGATCTCTCTTTCAGTGCGCCATTGTGCAGGGACCCAAGTGTCAGTGTGCAATTATGCAGTGACCTGAGTGTCAAGGAGCGATTATTCTCAGATGAAGGTGTCATTGAGAGATTGTGAAGGGATCTAAGTGTCAGTAAGCCATTTTACTGGGAACTACATGTCAGTGTGGCATTGTGCTGGTACTTAAATGTCAGTGAGCCTTTTTGCTTGCACCAAAGTGTCATTGAGCCATTGTGAAAAGATCTACGTGTCAGTGAGCCATTGTGCAGAATCCCAAGTGTCAGTGAGCCATTGTTCTGGGACCCATGAATCATTGAGCAATGATGATGGCACTCATGTATAACTGAGCCATTGTGCTGGGGCTTACATGACAGTGACCATTTCTCTTGGGACCTTAATGTCAGTGTGTCATTGTTCTGGGAACCAAATCTAAGTGAGCCATTGTGCATGGATCTCTGTTTCAGTGCGCCATTGTGCAGGGACCCAAGTGTCATTTGCCATTGTGCAGTGACCTAAATGTCAAGGAGCGATTATTCTGAGATAAAAGTGTCATTGAGCCATTGTGAAGGGATCTAAGTGTCAGTAAGCCATTTAAATGGGAACTACAAGTCAGTGTGGCATTTTGCTGGTACTTAAACGTCAGTGAGCCCTTTTGCTTGGACCAACATGTCATTGAGCCAATGTGAAAAGATTTACGTGTCAGTGATCTATTGTGCTGGGCGTGTCGTTTCAGTGTGCTATTATGGTTGGACCGAAGTGTCATTGTGCCATTGAGCAGTGACCTATGTGTCAAGGAGCGATTATTCTGAGATAAAAGTGTAATTGAGCCATTGTGAAGGGATCTAAGTGTCAGTAAGCCATTTAAATGGGAACTACAAGTCAGTGTGGCATTTTGCTGGTACTTAAATGTCAGTGAGCCTTTTTGCTTGCACCAAAGTATCATTGAGCCATTGTGAAAATATTTACGTGTCAGTGATCTATTATGCTGGGAGTGTTGTTTCAGTGTGCTATTATGGTTGGACCCAAGTGTCAGTGAGCCATTGTGCAGAATCGCAGGTGTCAGTGAGCCATTTTGCTTGCACCAAAGTGTCATTGAGCCATTGTGAAAAGATATACGTGTCAGTGAGCCATTGTGTAGAATCCCAAGTGTCAGTGAGCCATTTTTCTGGGAGCCATGAATCATTGAGCCATTGTACAGGTACCCAAGTTTTTGGAAGCATTGTCCTGGTTCCCACATTTAAGTGAGTAATGATGAAGGCACATATGTGTCACTGGGCAAGTATGCAGTGACCTGAGTGTCAAGGAGCTCTGGGTGTCAGGGCATGTTGGCACTTGTGGTTCTCCAATTGCCAACATGCCCTGGCTGCCGTGGGTATGCTGGTACTTGTAGTTATACAAGTAGCAGCATGTCTACACTATTTAGGGCAACCTGGCTGGTTGGGACTTGTAGTTCCACAAATCAAAATGGCGTCTGTTTGTTTTTTTACATTTCTATCGGCATTATTACCCTACACCCACCGTCCAGGGGTGTAGGAAGAGTACTAGTGCTATCAGCACTGGGCTGGGTGTCCCTAGAGGGGGGCCCGCTCATTTTTGTCGGCGAACCCCACTCCCTAGGGAATCCAGCCCAGCGCTGAACTGCCTGGGGTTGGTTTGTCATTATGGCAGGGGGACCCCTGCCGCGTGTCTTCCTGCTATAGTGCCACTAACCCCGGGTGGTATGCCTAGTGCTGGTTCCGTGAAAATCGGGGGTGGGCCCCACGCAAATTTTTTCCCCAATTTTCACGTAACCAGCAGTGGGCTGGCAGCACTAGGGTTAATAGAGAATAGAAGAGGGATCCCACGCTACCATCAGCCCCGCTATCAGCCCTCTCCACTCCACGCTCATCAGCCCCGCTATCAGCCCTACCCCCCTCCGCACTCATGAGCCCCGCTATCAGCCCTCTTGCCTCCGCACTCATCAGCCCCGCTATCAGCCCTCTCCCTTCACACTCATCAGCCCCGCTATCAGTCCTCTCCCCTCCACACTCATCAGCCCTCCCCTCCGCACTCATCAGCCCTGCTGTCAGCAATCTCCCTTCTCCACTCATCAGCCCCTTCTGTCAGCCTCCCCTGTTCGCTGATCGCCCACACTAACAGCCCTCTCCCCTCTGCACTCATCATGCCTGCTATCAGCCCTCTCTCCTCCGCACTCATCATGCCCGCTATCAGCTCTCCCCTCCGCACTCAATGCTCAGACTTTTAGCCTCCCCTGTTCGCTGATCGCCCCCACCTTCAGCCCTCTCCCCTTGCTTTTATTACCTTGACCGCCAGCCTCTCTTCTGCGCTCACCGCCCCCACTGTCAGCCCCCCTTCCCCCATCTGCGCTAATTGTAAGAAAAATTAATAACAAAAAAATCCAGCGGATACATGAGGAGACCTCCAGGTGGCCTCGTTATGGCAGCGTAATACCGGGAGTTTTCCCTTAGAGAAACCTTAGAGCACTTTTAAATTTCCCTCCCCCCAGCTTAGTGCTGTGAATAAATTAACTGACGTCACTGAGGGGCGCGAACTTTAAAATGGACTCTGTAACAGCCGCTTCTGGCATCGCACGGGAGGATTAAACTTTAAAATAAAAGCATTGCCAGGGCTAAAAATTATACAATGTGCCCCCCTTAGTCCCAAAACCCTAACCAGCCCATCTACAGTCAGCAAATATCTCTAATTTGTCAGCAATTTACAAAAGAAAATTCTTTTGCGAGGAAAGCACAGCCATATTTGTGCTCCCAAGTGAAGCCACATGTACTACACTCAGCACAAGACTCTATCTGACATGCACAATGTTATGAACTTTTCTGAAATCCCTTATCTTTAAAATGGGGCATGTTTGCCAAATTGTAAAAAAACTGTAACTTTCTCAAACTTGTGAACCCTCAAAGGCACTCCTCAGCCCCAATAGCTTTCTAATAAAACTTACCGTGTGTCTTTAAACGCCCTGTACACCGAGTTACGCTCTCCCAAAAAAAACAGAAAAACGGCACCTTTTGCAAAATAGGAAGTGGAAAAAAACGGCGAGATTTTGAACTTTAGATAGTTCCTAAATTGTCATTTTTTTATTCTTTTTTTCTGAAATTTCACATGCGGCACTTGTGGATAGTTCTCCATTCGCATGCCAGATTTCAGTGTAATAGCTTCAATACTTTTTAAAATGTAGACCCTCAAACACCATGCCCCCCTCTCTCACAGATTCCCTATGGCAAATTGACGTTTTTTACATGTAACCTTAATATAAGGGCATGACCGTGCCCTTATAATATATATACATACTTAAATATATTCTCTCAGACATGAATTGTCAAGCCAAAAATTCAAAACTTGCATCCACTATAACATGCAGTGGATAGTTGATTTATTGGGAAGAAAAATCAGTGTCTTGTTCTCTTGAGGCATGTCTTGATACATTAATATTTAAAATATTGTTCAACTCTTTATTCACATTTATAATATGAACTAAATTTTGCATCTAGCCTTAAGTTATTCCATAAAAAAATGAAAAACATGTTCTATGTGCAGCAATTAAGTAAAGTAATTAAAACTGGCATACTCTTTAAAGGTCTGTGTCATTTCCACTCATCAATAACACATTTTGCACCTCTTGTCCTATATTTTGAATGGGTTACATTTTTGTCCCTTCCTGTTGCACTTTGGTGGAGAAGCGCGTATCTAAGCAAATTTTGCCCAGTAAAAGAGAATCTTCAAATTAGCAGAAAATTGCCATATTGCCATTAATGTCATGATTTATTTTACAGGCTAAGCTGAAGAGTATATTAGGGAAAAATGGAAATGTTTTATTTATTGAAAGGAGTGGTCCTAAAGTAGTATAAGTTTGGACTTTAATATGGCGCTTACACTTTTGTTACGGAGATTTTTTTGCCTTCCCTTCTAGTTGAACTTCTAGCTTGCAGAAAATGGTGAGTAGGCATGCTCTAAGTGTCTTAGCTGCATCAATGATCTTGCTGCATCAGTGCATAACCACAGCAGATGGCAGTGTGCATCCAGTTTTGGTCGTAAACAAGGTCCTATGAGTTCACTGTTTGTGTTGCAGGATTTAAACCTGTGCTAATACAAGACCAGACACATGTGCTAAACCTGTGCCATGTTAAGTAGCGGCAGAAATATAGGTTGACAATTTAACAAAGGCCAATAAAAATATATATTTGCTTATAAATGTGGATTTTTCCAGATGAAAATATGAATATAAGAATAACAAGTTTGTCTGTGGATTCCTCAGCAATACCCTTGCTAACACAGGCATCAATAATTATTATACAAAGTCTACTTCAGTTAAAGTGACACAAGTTATGAATGTAATAAAATGAAACAGCAAGGTTATTAGATTGGATATGTAAATCTGGACACTTATAAATTAAACATTAGTACAGTCAAGTCACTTTTGCAATTAAAAGTACAAATGTGAAAAACTAAAAAAAAAATCCCTGACTTATTAATTTATTGTTTTATTTAAAGCATTAACAGGGTTACAAAAAGCAATTTTTTAGGAGAGAAATGTTAAAGATGCAGGACTTTTATGTGCCATTTTGTACTTTTACCAACATCTGCCTTGTCTCGTGCAAATAATTATGTTAAAAGTTTCCACTAGTTATTCTATCATAGCTTCAGCAATCTAACAAAATAATACTAATGGTGTGTCGACAAACCAGCAGTATTAATCATATGTAAGCTGTCTGATTAATATAAGAGTTGCAAACTCCTAGTGATTGCAACCACCACCCTTTCTAATGTGCTTTCTCTGAACAAACTGCACAGTAGGATGCATCAGTTTTACCTACCCTATCTGCTTTCCATCTATCATAACTAGAGATGCCCACTGACCACTTTTGAAGTGGTTTTGGTTTTGGTTTTGGATCTGGATTAGATTCGTGTTATGGATTTGGTTTTGGTTTTGGCAAAACCACCCTTGTGTGTTTTGGTTTTGGTTTAGGATCTGTATTTTTTTAGAAAAATTGCTAAAATATGCTAAAAGCACATAATTTCGCTCTTTTTTTGATCCTACGTTATTATTAACCTCAATAACAGTAATTTCAAGTAATTTTCAGTCAATTTTGACCACCTCACAGGTCACAATATTATTTTCATACACTTTAAAACAAATACTGCAGCTATCTGGCTGGATGGTAAGCGACAGAGCAATGACTCAAACACACGGCAGTTCCTACCACATCTAGGACACATTGGCATGCAGCAGTGGCAGAAAAGAAAAGTGGGGCAAGATGGAATTGTCCTTGGATGATGAAACCAGGTATGGTTCATTTGATCGCGTCACCTGTTTCTTGGATAAGTGAGGTAATTCTACAGCTAATACATGGCAACGCGCGCTGCCCCCCCCGGGATGCATGTTTTTATCACCACACCAATCCAGGGTGCCAGACAATGTACTAAAAAGAGCCGTTGTAATTCCCAGCAAAAAGCCAGTTCATCAGTGAGCTTCGAATCAGCCCCAATTCCCACAAAATTATAATCTAGTTAGGTACTTTTCATGTAAAGTGCAGATTACAAACACTTGATGGCATGTTGGCAATTTTAGTTTTTTCTGCAGATAACTTTGCCTGGATTACAGCTCTTTTTTTCTTGACTAAGGTAAAAGGTGTTTTTTTACATTTTTGTTTGCCTGACTTAAATGCACTATGTACTTTTATATAGGCTTTACCAGATGACGTACAGGGATTATTATCATCATGACTGGTGGCAGCAGCTGCTTGGTGCTCCTGTTCTTCTGTGTACTGTTGTGAATCCATTTTGATAACACTGCACACTTTTTTGTGAAAATTTAGAAGAAAAGCATTTATAATGCATACGGTCACGCTATAATTTTGCATTATAGTTGGGAATAAGTATGTGAATTTGTGCATCTGACGTAGAAATAAGGCTGTGTTTTGAGTTGGATGTATTTTGATATATGTGCAAACTCCAAATGCACACATAAGGTGGCCATATTAGAGCATGTATTTTCTGGACACAAAAATGTGTCCAAAATATGTTCAACAAAAAACTGTGAAAGAGAAGACTGTTTTCATTTTCATGGAAAGTAAGATGCTGACTCCCACATGAGGGGCATTTGCAAATTTGACTCTCAGGGAGCAAAATAAGCAATGACCTTACTAAATTGCTATTACCTCATTATATTAATGCAGCATAGATCTAGTAAACTGCAGACAGTTTCAGTAAACAACTTAAGTTCCAACTTCAGTAATATCACCAATGCACTCATGGTTTGATGCAGAGTTGAATGCAACTTAGACTTAATTTACGCAAAAATAGCATCCACTCACAATTCCGCAAACATGCCCTTACTGCACTAGGCCTAGTAACTTACTGTTAAGAGATGCCATTGGGTAGGGGAAAGGTTTGACAATGTCTAGCCATCCAGTGCACAGAAAAAATTCAGATTAAGTGTAACATTAAGATTCAGGTTTTGCACTTTATCCTTGAAGACATCCAGAATCATTGGGTTGAAACGCGTTAGAATATATTTCTCGTAATAAGATCACACTAAGTGCGACGCACATACAATTTTTCCGCCATCTTCTATTTTGAAGACTGTGACATTTGTTTTACTAAAGAGTAGAGACACATTTCTTCTGAAGATTGAAGCCCTCCAAACAATGGGAAAAGTGGGACGAAAGCACAGAAAGGGAAGATGCACAACAAAGTGAAACGTCCTACACGATGAGTGTTGTCAGCTGGTAAGCACATTTTAATTACCATCTATGGAATCAGAGTAAAAAAGTTGAAAAAAAAATCCAGAATGTTGCATATATGTGAATGTCGCAAGAACCCACTCTGATACAGATTGTTACAAGTAAGTATTACTATATTCCAACATCGAGCATGAACAATATATTAAGTTCTCTGATTCACATAATAGGGGTACAGCTTTATCTGCCATTCATTCAGATAAAGCAGGATTTCCATAGCGGACTTCAAGAATTTACACATACAGTAATACAAATCAATGAATTGGAATATACTTAATGAGGAGCAACTTCTCCAACCACTGATTACACCAGAATCTGATTAGCCACACCACAATGCGTTTTGACTTATTAACCTGAAGTATATACTATCTGACTTGCAATTAAAGCCTATTTTTAAATATGATTTTGTTTGGTTAAATTAATGTGCCATGCTGAATGATATACTATGCTTTGTATATAAATGTTATTCTATGCTTTTGATAAAAAGATTACAGTTTCTATAATTTATTGTCATCTAGGAGTTATTTATAAGAAACACTAGCAATAGTCACATAGTCACAACCTACAATGCCACAGTGTAAATGTGCGCAAGGATCTTGTTTTCACATTGATATTTAGGTATGTGCTTGTTGCTCTAGATCTCTGATCTCACTGAGACCAAGAAATTGAGAACATGCAAGGTAGACAAATAAGCACATGCATGAAAACAAAGGGTAAGATGGGTGGGCCCTGCTCTTGATTTCTTACAATCTAGTGACCTGAGACAAAATAAGGGATTGCTGTTTAGAGTAAAGATTGTGACAGTAATGAGGCTGTACCAGTTTTAGTATTACAGGTGGGAGCAGGGTAGGCTCTAGTAGTAAATGGATTTTTCTGAGAGTATTTATAAATGTTAAGGCTAAAGTAATGTTTGATCTCCAGTGGTAGGGAAATCTATTGGTGGATAGAGGGAATTATCAGAGAGGAAGTGATTTGTACATCATATTCAGATAGAGTGTTTGTGGAAGAATATTTTAAGATGAGCTTCTAGATTTTGTTTGTTGTTTAGAGCTTTGCAGGTGAATGTGAGTAATGTGAATTTGACTTGGGAAGATATATAGAGCCAGTGTAGGGATTATGACAAAGTGGTGCAAAGGATGTGGAGGTCATGGTGCAACATTTTAAAATATTTAAGTAGGAACAGTGGGTGAGGGAAATGCCACATAGGAAGAGGCTGTAGTAGACAAGGTGGGAAATGATAAAATTATGTATAAGAGTTTTGGCTGCATTTTGGGTAAGAAAAGGGAGTAATGAATGACACCATGTTCGTGAGTTTGGGAGACTGAGGACATGTTGATGTTATTGTCAGTGTGGGACATATGAGAAAAGGTGCTTACTCTGGGAGGAGTGAAGATAGTAAGCTCTGTTCTGGAAATGTTGAGCTTTAAGTAATGTTGAGACAACCATGTAGGAATTTCTGAGACAGTTGTTTACACAAGAGTTCACCAGCATTAAGGGGACAAAGCCTTGTTATCTAGGAAGGAATGAGAGGAGAAAAAGTGAGTTTGGTGTTTGAACTCAAACGGCTTAAGTGGGTTGGAGACAAAGGAGAGGAGAAAAATACAGTGGGGGCTGGATAGGCAAGCAAGGATAAGAGATTGGAGGATGCAAAGTGAACAGAGACAATGTAAAGAAGTGAGCTAGAGGTTGACATGCAGTGAGAGGGAGTGAAGATGAGGGGGGAAAACGGGCTATGGTTCTGTCAGTTTGCATGCATCATTGCACAAACCAAATGAGATAAGTGATAAACAACATGTACACATCTTACAGTCATCAAGGAATAATAAAAGTAATTAATGTATAGTTGACATTAAAGATGTTCATTTTCTTTATGGAGAGATCTAAATGAATATTAATATTAGAGATGAGCGGGCTCGGTTCCCCGAGAACCGAATCCACCCGAACTTTGCCTATCCGAGTACTGAGCCGAGTAGGCTCGGTACTCTCCCGCCCGCTCCGAATCCAAATCGAGACCGAACGTCATCGTGACATCGTCGGATCTCTGGGCTCGGTTCTCGCGATACTTGAAGATTAAAAATACACGCCTCCACAGCAATCCATCGCCATTTGACAGAGGGAGAGAGCAGGGTGTAGTCACAGGCTGATTAGAGCAGAGACAGACAATACAATATTCTGATTCCAATTGTGCTAACAACAATCGATAGAGAAGAGAGGAGGAGAGAGGAGTCTTTTTTTCCAATATTTGGCACTCAAAGTGCTTTTGGGGTGTCCCCCATAATTGTGCATAAATATTTCTGGCTGTCCAAAGTATTATCTGTCAGCACATTTACCAAATAATTTTTAACACTCCCAAGTTCTTTTGGGGTGATCCCCATAATTGTGCATAAATATTTCTGGCTGTCCAAAGTATTATCTGTCAGCAGATTTACAAAATAATTTTTAGCACTCCCCAGTGCTTTTTGGGTGTCCCCCATAATTGTGCATAAATATTTCTGGCTGTCTAAAGTCATATTTGTCAGCAGTATCTAAAACAATTTGTAGCACTACAAGTGCTTTGGGCTCAGAATCGATTCAAAGCAGTCCACATATGAGCAGATTCAGCAACCAGGGGCCTGATTCATTAAGGATCTTAAATGAAGAGGCATCTTATTTCAGTCTCCTGGACAAAACCATGTTACAATGCATGGGGTGCAAACTAGATTTCTGTTTTGCACATAAGTTAAATACTGACTGTTTTTTCATGTAGCACACAAATATTTGATAGCTTATTTGTACACTGAAATTTAAAGTTGATATTTGTGTGCTACATGAAAAAACAGTCAGTATATAACTTATGTGCAAAACAGAAAACTAGTTTGCACCCCTTGCATTGTAACATGGTTTTGTGCAGGAGACTGAAATAAGATACATCTTCATTTAAGATCCTTAATGAATCAGGCTCCAGGTTCTGTCACCGGTCCTGATGGTAGTGTTCCCAGTACATCATCTGGGCAAGGCGATGTCAAACTACACAGTGTTTCGAAATCAGTCCAAAAAACACACACCAAAAAAAAAATTACTCTGTTGAAGCAAAAAAGAAATGTAACTGAGGAAAAGTTAAGAGCCGATAAAAAAAAATTGCCAACATGCCATTCTACACACGCAGTGGCAAAGAGAGAATGAGGCCTTCGCCTTTCTCTATTAGTGGCAGATCCAAAAATGTTACCGAGCCTACAAGTGGTGCACAACTACTGTTACGCGTCAAAGCCGAGCTGCAAGATAACAGTAAGGCATTGGAGGATAATGTTTGCTCTGAATCAGAAATGACACCAATCCCTGTGGAGAGTCCATCTAACAGTGGGATGTCTAATTGTGAGCATTCTGTTAGTGTACCCATAAAGAGGGGACCTTTCAGCAGTTCTGCTGATGTGTGCCTGAACAGCCCGAGTGTAGCCGGTGATACACCAAGTGATGATGACACTTTGTCTTAAGAAGAGGATGTGGGGGAGATTTCGGTAGCCGACGAGGGCTCTGATGATGATGCAGTTGATTGTGTAAGTCCTGCACCAGAGGCAGCAGTGTGGCACCAGTGGCAGCAGTTCTGGCACGTGAGGTTCTGGCACCAATTTGCACTTTCCAAACACAAGCAGGGATGACGCAGGTGGCAGACCACAACAATTTGACATCTGGGCTGGTTTGAAGGATTTGTTAAAAAATGTGTGACCTTGAACATAACTCCAACCAATGCTACTATTAACATGCAAACGATGGTGGAGGACCTATCAGGGATTAAACTGTATTTTTCCTAATTTTCACTAATAATGTTACACCCAAAGACCAGTGCTCAATTGCTAAGAGTCATTGATGAAGAGGAAGACAAGCAGGCTTGTCTGTAGAATTTGCAGGCAAATTGTTCTGCATTATATAGGTAACACCCAAAGAGAAGAGCTCCATTGTTCCATTGCTAATTGTAATTGCTGAAATAGAAATAATAGGGCTTACAGTCTTGGTCTGAATCTGCAGTTACATTTTATTGTACCATAGCTCACTCCGAAACAGGATAGGTGGCAGGGTTTAGTGATAATCTTCCTCAAACAATACTAAATCATCCCACCATCATAGAAGTCTGTGTAGTATGATGTAATTGCCGATAATGGCCTTCCAAAGGGAATGACTAGTTGATTTTAGGGCTGAGCTGTCACGATTTTTGGCCAATTCTTTTACAGCAGAGCAAATATCAAAATGTTGTGCGGACTCATCTGCATCACCACTGGGTGTCTTGGGAAAGCAATTTTTTTTACAACAAGCAGTTGCCAGAGAAACTGAAGGAGAATACGTCCAAACAAGATGTTGATAAGTCTGGGATCCTTGCAAAGAAAATTAAGTATTTAATCTACAATTAAAATATAGTTAGCACATTTACTTTGTTTTATTTCACACTATAATTTTCTGTAGCACCTTTTCAAAATGTATTATTAAGGCAATGACTTGACCCAAGCTAACCGTCTCTGCACTTTCTTCACAGGTAACTACTTTGCTGGACTAAAGTATATTCCCCTCAAATGCTAGTCTTCTTGCAGCTGCTGCATTCTCCTACATGCTGTTGCAGAAACCAGATATTGACCCTAAATGTTTCTGGACACAAACAGCATCTCCTGCATGTTATTTTTAAAAAGTTCTGTAACACCAAGTTGATAGAGTGTGCAAAACAGGAAATGTGATGGAATTCAACCCCGCTGTAATGCTTGACTAATATTGGGGTTGTAATCAGAAATGACATATCCTCAGGAGAGTCCAAGCAGGATTAGCCATCTTTCAATGACATCCCTTAGTTTTTGGAACAGTTTGTCAGCTGTATGCCTCTTACTGAAGCCGCTGATACACAGAGTAGCCTACTTCTCAAAAATGTGACGTACCTGGGTAAATGCTGCTGCTGTCCATGCTGGGGAAGGCGAATGACCAACCCAGTGGGCTTTCACAGTCATATAATCTTTAGTTTGCCCACTTCCGCTTGTCCACATATCTGTGGTTAAGTGTACAGTGGGTAGAATGCCATTTTGTCGCCCAATAATTAAATTTTTAGGAACTTTCCGGTACAGGAGAGAATTAGCTTTTCTAGTAAAATGGTATAGTCATGACATTTGCTAACAGGGACAGAACACCTCAATTAAATGACTTAAACCAACTGTATTAATAGTGGACATTGGCCGCAGATCTAACACTAGCATAGTACCCAGGGTGTCTGTGATCCACTTTGCGACTGGGTGACAGCTTTCATTCTTGCTTCCTCTTGCAAAGGATTGTTTAACTGCCAATTGTTGGTTCAGGGGATATTGATTATGAAGGTGTTGGGGGGGGGGAAGATTGCAGGTGCTGGGATGTAGATGAGAGAAGGGAGGTAGATTATGCTGGACTGCTTGTTTTTATTTTTTCAGATTTTACCAACAGTTTTCCAAGAACTCGCTGAAAAATAACGAAACATGGATGAGGATCCCAGATGGTTAAGGTCCCTACCTCTACTGAGTGTGGCTTTAAAAACGCTACAAATGGATAGACAACTCTTGCCAGGATTTGTGTAAAAATAATTCCACACTTAAGAGGTGGATTTTTGGTCTTATGCCCAGGCATGACAATGGCCTTTTTGTTATCACTGGCAAGAACTGCAGCAATTTTTCTTTTCAAGTGTATGAATGTGACATAGGAGGTGGTCAAAATTGAATAAAAAATGACTGGAAATTAGTGTTACTGAGGTTAATAATAATGTAGCTACAAAATAATACCTAAATTATGTCATTTTAGCACCAATAAATGTATTTTTTTTAACAAATTGCAAAACAAAACCAAACAAAACCAAAACCAAAACACGCAAGAGCGGTTTTGCAAAACCAAAACCAAAACATGACGGTAATCCAGATCCAAAACTGAATACAAAACCAAAACACGGGGGTCAGTGACCATCTCTAATTAATATCAAACATTGCACAGGGAACAAGCCTCTAAATCATTTTTCTATAATATTGCTCAACTTTCTGCTTTACAGTTTTCGTGAATCACTTAGACCGAGGGTGACATGGAGTGTAAAAACACAATCTTTTTTAATATTCTGACAAAATACCTTCCTGTTTCATATTCTGCCAAAGGTCAAATTTAAATATACCTTCCCATTACCTTTTCCCTTTATTAAACGTACCACAGTGTTTTTTATTTATATGCTGTGTCGTGTTATTCCTGACAGGTCTGTGTGTCTGTGAGGTTTGTCTCCCAAGTCGTCCCCTGTTAGGCAAAGTTATCCACATACCCACAGAGCGCAGTAGAGAAGACTTGGGTGTAGGCATTCCGCTATCAAGACAGAGAGAGAGTAAAGCACACATAGCACACCTGCAATACCCCTCTCAGGGCCTAAGTGGGGGTGGTATAGAGAGAGGCAGTCTAGAAAAGTGAATTGAAGAAGTAACTAAGAAAAGAGAACATCTTAGCTGCCTGTGTTTTACAAGTGTCATACTTTTTTCTTCATTATTTTAAATACATTAAAAGTAATTTATGATCTAGAGTGCCAACTAAGTGCCATCTCTTTTCAGACAGTTCCCCTAATTATATGGCTCTGCGCATAGGTATGTGTGGTAAGAGTGCAAGCTTTGCACATGATGATGACTTTAATAGATCATGGCCATTCCTAATTGCTGTGGCATAGGCATAACAAAAATTTTGTTTCAATCGACCGATATATTAATATGCTGGCAGAAATGAAGGAATACAACTTTGAAGGTTACAAAAAAGCTGTACTTTTCCATGAAATTTTGCTGCAAACAATACATTATATGAAAGTATAACAAAGTAGTTGCCAATAAAAATAAAACCAGTCCTGATAACCTTTTTACATCGAGGCATTGAATGAAACATTACGAAGGTGAATGAAGTGGGCCAAATGTGATATGAGGACCTGTTTAGTGGTTATACATTCACTAGTACAAGAAGTTCTCTTTATCACACACTTTGGATGCACAGATAAACTATCAAATCAATAAAGGTTAAAAGTTAAGTACGGAACCTACAATAAAAATAATAATAGTAGTAAAAGTAATAATAATAGCAGCAACAACAATTGTAGTGTTTCTCTAAATTAACAAATTATTATTGTATTGAAACAAATGTTATCTACTGCAATTTAGACTTAAGACTCATATCCCATAGCAAAACAAAATGTTCTAGCTTAACATTTAAAGTGGATCAGTTATTATGAATAAGCATTCCTTGATTGGAAGTACACACAGTGATTAAGTTTCAAATGTAATTTGTTAATGCAAGCTGCCTTGGGACATTTGAGCATATAAATGTTGCCAGGATACCTTTGGTGAGAACAATGCAAAGGTGATTCAAATATATACAAATAATTAAATATCAAATAGATTATTGCTGACACATTTAGGGACCTATTTAATAACCTCTCATGAGATTTTAATTATGGGATTTTAGCATTTTAAAGTAACAAAGTTATTTATTATTAGAGGATTGCAGCATATATCTATGATATCTTATGCAGTTCCAGACTCTTTAAACGCAATGGGGTCTATGGGGACAGCTAAAATGCCCTATTTATCAAGTTCCAAAATTTGGAATCTGACCCCGGTATTAGCCACTCTATCCTATGGGGAGAGTGTTGCAGGAAAGAGATCTTCGGATGTTCCTCCCTTCTTTCACAAAGTGTAAGAAAGCCATAAGAACCTGTAGGTAAAGCTATTGTGATCACTTTAATATTGTCACTCACCGGACCGTGAGTGCCTCTGCGCTGGTGCGTGGCTCCCTAGCCTTCCTGCCGGCACCTATCCTAAACCGCGGCCGTCCGCAATCCTGATGGTCTGCGCATGCGCAGCTCCCAAGAACTCTTGTGACTGTTGCTTTTAATCCAAATTGGTTGATCAGGCAACTCCCTATTTAAGGCACCTGTGTGCATTACCTCATTGCCTGATCTTGGAGTCTCATTCCCTGTGAGTCTCTGAAGGTGTTCCCTGTGTTCTACTAGTGCCTTCAGTTTCCTGCTGATTCCTGATCTACTCATCGCTGCTTTCCATACCCGCTACTATCTCCTGTGTACTACTAGTGTCTCCAGTTCCTGTGAATTCCCTGTGCTACTCATCGCTGGTTTCCATACCTGCTACAGTCTCCTGTTTCCTGCCTGTGTCCTCAGCTGGACTCTGATTACCAGATCTACTCACCTGTGGTTCCTACACTCGTCTCTGCCGTCCAGTGTCTCTACAGTTCCTGCGGACAGACTGTTCTACTGAATAGCGGTATGCCTATCTGTTATTGACTTTCTACGTTTACTCTGCATATCCGCTAGGACAAGTTTCCACGCTCAACAGCGGTATCCATACCTGCTATAGACTGTTATTGTTACGCTGCATACCTGTTTGGAATTTACCGTACTACTCAGTCGTTATATGCATAACTGTGATTGACTATCCATTATTGGCCTGCATATCTGTGCTGAGCAAGTCTCTACCAAGCAGCGCCACACATACCGTTATATAGACTTTGTTGGATATGCTGCATACCTATTGGGATCAAGTTCCTCTGTGCTCTCAGTGTCTGCATTCTATTATCTTTGTATGCTTCCACTCATCAACACTTGTACACATCCTCACCTATTAAGCAGTGGTACAACTTGCTGTACGCAGACCACTGACTTCCCCGCTACCTACCTGCACCTGGACAAGTCTTTTCACTATAAGCAGTGGTACAACTTGCTATACGCAGACCACTGACTTCCCCGCTACCTACCTACCTGCACCTGGACAAGTCTTCTCACCATAAGCAGTGGTACAACTTGCTGTACACAGACCACTGACTTCCCCGCTACCTACCTGCACCTGGACAAGTCTCTTCACCATAAGCAGTGGTACAAATTGCTGTACGCAGACCACTGACTTCCCTGTTACCTCCCTGCATCTACTCACGTCCATCCTGATCTCCGTGTTGAAATCTACCTTTCCACTATATCAGCTAGTCGCTGATTCATTGACCAAAGATTGCTGCAAGTCACTGACTTTCCTATTATTTATTGGCATTCTCTCTCCATTTGCTGTGATATTTGTTCCGCTAGTCACCCCGCTACCAGAGGACCGTTGTGTGAACTTCACGACTCTGGTAAGCCCAGTCATCTGGTGAAATCCTGGGCAAGACTCCTAGTGCCCGTGACAAATATAGACTATTCGCTGGGTCCTGCTGAAGAATTTTAATATAGAGATGTGAATTTATTACTGTGTTAATAATTGATAATTAAAATATAGTAAATGCAAGGGGTCATAAATAGACCGCTAAGATTGATGTATGTAACACATCAGCACATTCAAAACTACTTTAAAATAGTTGATTTGGGGTTAATCATAGGTCATTATGTTTATAGTACCTCATTTAGAGGTGAACATAACTCTATTTGTAGAGGTGTAAAAATGTGAATTTGCCAAAATGTAGATTCTGTATTTAGATTTGAGTGTACTTTTTAAGCCTGTTGGGTCGAAAGGGAGCAGGCAAGCATAACTACGTACTGAGTACAGTAGCGTAATGTATACTTAAGCATAGCGCGCCCCCTGGAGTTGCAGCCTAACTAGACTTAGACGAGATATGCTTCATGGAAGGCATAACTTTTGCGTGTATCATGTACTTATGTAAAGATATGTGATGATGATAATGGCGATGATAAGGATAACACCAGTATCACTAGCTGCTTCTAATTGACTGTTTGCGTATCGACCTTCCCCCAATACTTTATTAGTGTTGCAGCTGTATTATGACAATTTGTGACCATCTACTTGGATTTCTTATTGCCCAGTTGGACTGCTGGAAGGAAAGAAGATTCCCAGTTGACTTATAGGTAAACAATGAACATGGGTATATTTTTATTTAACAACCTTAATTATTAATTATTATAAAAATAATTTTTGCATTTATAACTATTACTGTAAATACACTATTCTTCCTTGTGTAGCTGACATTCAGTTGGGAGAAAGTATATGCTAAATGCATTTATGTGCCTAATAGAGAACTACAAATCAAAACATAAAGCCAGCACTCTAAATCACCATGTAAATAGTGAAACATACACAACTGGCAGAGTTCACAAACTGAGCTTCGAACTCAGCTTTGAACTGTCCAATTATTAAGGTTATGATTCCTGTTTTATTTCTTTTGTTTGGAATATATATATATATATATATATATATATATATTTACATATATGTCTGTGAAACATCTAGACAATATGATTCATGTCTGTTTTCATCAGATATATTTATGAGTTTATAATATTGATGTATTTATACCCTGTAGGTATGATATATATTGTTATGTGCGTATTGTCGCTAACCAATAACGATTGTCGAACCTCGATTTGTGTTTCCAAAGCACAAAGATTTATTCGCAATAAGTGGAATAATATGCTCAAGCGAAGTAATAGTAAGTACAGCCGTTACTTATTGCAGGCGCTCTGGATCCAGTGCAGTCTTTCAATCCTGAAGTCTGGGGACAAGATGTCTGCACTCTGGATCACAAGCTGCTGCTTATATACACAATCAAATACAGTAATACAATGAAGATGGTATAGCTTGCATCTATTGGTCCGGGTCTCAGGAATGTCCAAGGGGTCGTCAGTCATTGGCTGGTTCATCCTAAGGAATCCAAAGGAGGGGGTCATCTCTGCAGGGGGTATGCTCTGCTCTTCCCGCCCGGATTCCTTAGTCTTAAGTAGTTCATAATTCCCTATCATTCATAACTTGCGTATGCACTCTGCGATTCCCTCGCAGAGTGAACCAAACAGTAGGATATGTAATAAGGTTCATTATGATACCACTCATGATGTTATTCCTTTAACCCATTCCGTGTATTTCACTAATATGCATGTAACTCTGATATAACATATAAATACTACTATATTTCGACATAACTGACTATGTGTTGCAATTACCATTAATGTGTACTATTTTATAAGTATGCGTGTTTGTGCGAATGTATGGTAAAAGACCGATTACTGTTGCTGCCACGTGTAGTGGATGCGTAGGCCCTTTCACGTCGTAGCGTGCCCTTGTACGTCATAGTGTACCGTACGCATCTTTTCAGACAAAGACAACCAAGTTTGCTAGACTTTAATTGAAATGACTTTATCCAATTTGCTGACTTCGACAATATATATATATATATATATATATATATATATATATATATAAGATATGGATTTATATAGCCAAATAGATTGGTATGATATTTATTATATGTTCTTCGGTATAGTGAGAGGTTGATTTACATTTATTTATTATCTGTATTATGAGATTATATGGAACAAGCTGCAAACGATGATTTGTTATTTGTTTTTATTTTTTATAGTAATATTTTGGCCATGAGGTATTTTTGAAATGCTTGGCATAATCAGGGAACTACTTTTTGTAGCTGAAAGTTAACATATGTAACATAATTAATTAATTAGGAAAGAGATGACATTAGGATGAGGACCTGGATATAAGGAAATGCGGCATCATTCTCTATATTTTTGGATAAAGTTCTGTTTGAACGAAACAGTTCAGCAAGGATCCATAGAGGTGGTGAGCGGGAGTTATCACTTCAGTGAAAACGAGCTGTGTTGGAATATGTACCATTAAGGAGGTATTGAAGAGTGGAATACTTCTTAGCCCTGCTTTGGAAGTGTTATCATGCTGTTTGAAGGAGACGTGGAGCGAGGGAATAAGAGAGGAGGAGCGATCAGGTGGCCACCTGTGCCTGAGAGTGCAACAAAGAGGACGGAATTGCAAGTACTGCTCTAAATTACTATCCCAGGATCTTGGTAAACTGGTAACATTTCTTACACTAAATGCTCCTTGTACCGTATGCAGACTCTTTGTAGTGTCCCCTAAGACTACCCCTAAGTCCCCCAAGATATTTATGAAAGCACGGTAGTGCACTTTCGTGCACTTACCGTGAAATTAAGCTCTCTGGGTGTCTTCCGGATATTTATGAAAGGTGCATCGTAGCAGAGATCATGGATATCTGCTGCTTTGCACTCCTCTTCGTTTTTGGGAGCAGTCACCATTCTACAGTATGGTGACTGCTCCCAGCTCAAATCTAACATTTGAGCTGAAGTTGGCGTACATTATCATAATTGAAGAAATCCAATGCTGTCAGCTCTGCTCCGAAGAGCAGAGCTGGATAGCGCATGTGTGGAGGGATCACATGATCCCTCCCTGTCACTCACAGCGCTCTCTCTCTGCAATGATAGTTGCAGAGACAGAGCGGGGATCTTTGTGCGCATGTCCAGTTCTTGGAACTGCACATGCGCAATTGAAGAATGAAGAGAACGAGGAGAAGACCCGGAGACAGCGCTTCCGAAGAGCCGGGTAAGTATGTGTTTTTTTTATCACAGAAACAGCAGTTTTTCGGAACTGCTGTTTCTGTGATCTGTTGTTCATAAATTTGAGAAATGGATCAATCCTTATCCATACGATAAGGATTGATAACTATTTCTCACTTTTGCCGAACATTGATAAATGTGCCCCTAATAGCGGTTAATGCGCATTGAGGGAGAATATCTTTACTTTCGTGGAGAGGAAATATGTATTAACAAAACTTTGATACTGATTGCTCTTTTTGGAATATTGACTCTGGAGAAGAATTGTTTGATGATAGCTCCCCATACTTACTGATATTTGTTTACATTTCCTAAACTCTTTTATTGTTTAATTATTTTTTATTAATTATAGATTTATTGTCTTATATGTGTAATAAATATAGTTTTATATTGTGTTACTTTGCAGCTTGTGTCCATTTGTGAACTCTGCCAGTTGTGTATGTTTCACTATTTACATGGGAATTTAGAGTGCTGTCTTTATGTTTTGATTTGTGGATTTCCCTATTATTATTATTATTATTATTATTACTTTCATTTAATTTTTTTTGCAAATTTTTTTATGATTGTGTATTATTTTATGTGGTAGTTATTAGCTCTGGCCCTCTGCGTCTGTTCTATTATGTATTTTGCTAACATAGAACTACTGCTGAATTATCAATTATATGTATCTAGTTAGATATTCTACTGTACTGAGGCAATGTAATACCTACTGACTTTGTCCTCCCTCTTTGAGTGTACTACAGGGTATTGCCATTAGACCCTTTCTTTCTCCATTTATATAACTCGTCTTATTCAGTTGACTATGTTGGATACCTTCTGCTGTTAAGAAAACACCTGTCACACCACAGGTCAAACTTGGTAAACAATGCTGGAACTTGCAGTCGGGTGGAGGGATGTCTATGGAAGACTCTAAAAACCACCTTGCCTTCACTTGCAGTAAAAGTCAGTAAATGGAGCATGAAGCATCCAAAAGATAACACAGCACCACTGCACTCCTGACCACAGACGCAAGCCCAACTGAGTACGCAGTAATTGTAACAAATAAGATACATCTCTTTACCCATTTACATGCTATTATTATTATTATTATTACCATTTATTTATATAGCACCACTAATTTCGCAGCGCTGTACAGAGAGCTCACTCACATCAGTCCCTGCCCCATTGGGGCTTACAGTCTAAATTCCCTAACACACACACAGACTAGGGTCAATTTGTTAGCAGCCAATTAACCTAACAGTATGTTTTATTGGGAGTTTGGGAGGAAACCGGAGCACCCGGAGAAAACCCACGCAAACATGGGGAACTCCTCACAGATAAGGCCATTGGTGGGAATTGAACTCATGACCCCAATGCTGTAAGGCAGAAGTGCTAGACACTTAGCCACTGTGCTGCCCTATCTCTAATGTGAGTCAGTAAAAGCTTGTATTTCGATGCCAGTGGGCAAATAGTCCAACAGCCTTTGGTTTCAGTATCTAATGGCTCATATTACTGATTGGCTATACCCATTATATTTTTTATCTCCTTGTGCATCTATTTCCAAAGCCTGACACTGATAACAATGTTCCAGTTTTTCTAGCTCGTGTTGCCTAGGAGTTATTTTCAACTAGATGCTTTTCACACTTCACAAACTTTAACTAATGTCAAGTCAAGAACATTTTTTAAATTACATGATTAAGATTCCTGTTCATACTCTTATTACTTCCCATCTAGACCTCTTGGTTTTCCGCTGAACTGACTGACTCTGCTCCATTCTGTTACTAATGCTTCAGTCAGACACCTTTCAAGCACAATTTTTCCGCACTGGCTGCCTGTCATACAGAATACAGTTTAAAACCATAGTCAGGAACCCAGCAACAATCTCTTCCTCTTTGATCACTTGTTCTTTTACACTACTCATTTCTTTTTAGTGTTTAGACTGTAAGCTCTTATGCAAATGTAAATAGTAATGTCATTGACATGAAAATACGATGCAAACATGCCTTTAAATACATGTAGTAAAGCTTTCCCCAATGACAAATATGAGGAGAGGATTACAATATCTGATTAAAAACAGAAGATACTTTATGATTTATCTGACATGAAATATTGTTTGATTCTTTGTAACAGCTACTGATTGATCTTGCTGAATGCTAAGTCACGTCTTTTGCTACAATCCTCGTGTAGCGCTGATGATCCCTATTGCTGCAGAAGGGATGTCTCTTCGACTAGATGAATTTGCCATTGATTTTTATGTGAAGAGTATAGCACAATTTCTAGATGTCAGTTGCTATACTGGCTGCCTGTCGTGCACAAAATACTACTTAAAATCATAGTCGGGAAGCCCTGAATAATCTCTTCCTCTGTGATCACCTGTTCTTCCTCATGCCTCTAAAAATGATCTTGTGCTGCACCTAGCCTTTGTATTCTGCCTCCTCTTACACCAAAGAGTTTCCAGGTCTTTAAACAGGGTTTTCATTCCTGTTATCTCTCTAATCCTTGTAATTGGCATAATTCCCTGTATGTACTGGTCAATCATTATGGTGCTGCAGGTCATGATAATAATAATATAAAGTAGCTGCATCACCATGTTTATATTAGGAATCCCTAGATGATGAGGAATGTGTGTATTACAGATAGCTCAGGTGTAATTCATATCATTTATATCAGTTGCATTTTTCAAAACATGAACTACTATCTAAAAAACAAACAAACCTGGAAGTTCACAAAAACACCCAATTGATTAGGTAGTTATCTATCAGCACTAAACCAAAGTACACAATGATTAAGTTTCATGTGCAACTCTTTGATGTGCAACTCAGATAACATACTGATGGAACACCAGGAAGCTACATTTGAGAGTTTCAAACAAACATAAACTTTAAATCTTTAACATTATTGCCTGACTACACTTATCTATTGTTTGTGTTCTTTAAACTAGAATCAAGGTCAGGTGGGAGTTGTAGTATTAAATAAACCTTAACATGCCAACACGGTAAATCACTGTTGATTTGAAAACTGTTCCGATTGCTCCACTGTTTGCTTGTTTTGTTTCTTTAGAAGTTAGTGGACTAGAAGAATTAAAATGGAAATGTTTTTGTTCTTAGCATTGACATATCGTAAAACAATTCTGTGCACATAATACAACCTCATAATCTCATAATTGTTACAATTCTGTGAGCATAATACAACCTTATAGGTTACATATAACTGTAGTTATTGCTTTGGGTTTTTAAATTATTAAACTAGTTTAATGTTTAACAATTATATTCTGTTATCTAAATTAAACTTCATTCACTTTTTTTCTTAAATATAGATTGTAAATTCATACAGTGTGTAAGGAAAAATAGAGAAAACTGACATGGAGAATAAAAAGGAAAATTATACCAAACATAGCTTAGTTTATAATGTCTAATATGTGGTCAAATAGATTTCAACTTGTTAAAATGCTATCATTCTTTAAAAAAAATATTATGCCCTGTTTATTTGATAATTACAATTCTGTAACATAAATTAAATATACTTTAAATAATACTGGAGCTGTTTCTTTTGTTGTTGCACATTTTAGTATATGTCACTTATGAACATTGTTGATTTGAAGCTGTGGTTAATGCACATCAATCAACAAATACATGCTGATGTCCTAAGTGCTTATAGTAGATATAGTAGCAAGAAATGGATGGCTGCACTGAAATACATATTGTGAGGAAAATTCTTTATTTAAATTTCAGCATGGTTGTATAGTACACATCATTCTTGGCATGCACCTGTAGTCTGATCAATATGCTTTATATTCAATAGCACAGTGAACAATGTTTAACTTTATTATTGATTATTCATGCTAAAGGGTAACGTGTCCAAAGTATGTAAGCTTGTATGTATGTGAGTTTCTATAACATTAGGTCATGCAGAAAGTGGAGGTTAACTGTCCTTAAAACGGAAGTAGGTTTTATGATAGAACACTGTGTTCATTAACTTTTTTTTGAAAGAAAATGTACCTCTACTTTCTGCTTCCTCCAATTTTAGAAAATTCACCCCACTGTGTACATTGGAGCAGACCATAATAATCATTTGCTAACATTTCTTAAAGGTGCAAATGTTTACTAAAATCATAGATACCAAGCAGTAATTAGCTTTAAAATGTCCAGTACAAGTTAATAATTTAAATTAAATGTCTGATTGTAGCAATTTTGGTAAAAAAAAACAGCCTACATGGCAACAGGGACTAACTATTTAACCTTCACTATGAACACTGTGTACAAAATGGTTCTTCTCTCTAGAAATGAATGAATCCTATTACAGACAACGCAGATGCCTCAATCACCATGTAGCTCAATGAATTAGGTTATAAATCCCATATAAAATATGCCATGCCTTCGCAAGCTAAAAAAAAAGTATTTAAGTGTAATAACTCAATTTATTGCTGATGCTTTTAAATTATTTTTAAAATAGTGTATTTAATGTCAACCTGATTCCACATTGCACATTATATAGAGATGAATTTGTCTATAGTAATCCAGGGGTAAATAAATGCAAATACAATACGAATATACTCAAACTATTATTAAGGAACAATGAGGAACAGGAAGCCAACATGGCAATTTATTATATGCATTTTGTAAAACACATAAAATATAAGGTGCATACAAAATTATTATTTATATATATATTTATATATATATATATATATATATATATATATATATATATATATATATATATATGTGTGTATATTTACAAAAAATATATAATATATTTAATACACAAGTTCAAAATTTGTATATATTTCAATATATAATTGCATAATTTATACAAATATATTTTACAGCATATAGATTGATAGAACACTTTTGTGCTGCAGGAAATAGTCTTTAGGTTCACAGTTACTCATTTCCTGAAAAGGTATAAGAAACATTTTTTTAGTAAAGCCAATTCCTTCCTTGCAACATTTAACAGGAACAAAGAATACTGCTATGCCACTCGGGAATTTTTTCCTCAAAATAAAAGCCTTTTAAACCGTCAAAGAAAAAGGAGCATTGACGTTTTAAACTATTTCTGTTTTCCTCTGTTTGAATGACCTTGGATGATTTCCTTTTGACTAATTTTCACAATACAATATAATCTTAATTTTCACATAAAGTACCATCTATACATACACTGTGATGTGTTATATCTTAGACTAATCCCAACAATTATTGCAAAATATACTTGAATAGTAGCTCAATAAAATGTAAAGAGTGGTAATATTTTGTGGTTAGTTTGTGATATTATTAACTTCTCAACTCTTTTGCTTAGGTCTAACTGCACTGTAAGTATCTGATTTGGTTAATAAACAGCAATTGTTGAGGTATTTTTTATATATATATATATATATATATATATATATATATATTTATGTATATGTTACAGAACTTTGATATGTCTTCTTCTTTTTTTCATTGATAACGTTTTGAAATATTTTTGACAAAAGCAATTTTAAAGTTGGGAAGTATAAAATTATAAAACTAATTAAAGTAAGTGAGATTTTATTCTGCCTATTTTAGGGATTATATGGGTAAATGTGTAATGTGACTCAAAGCACTCTAAAAATATTGGATGTGAGGGATTCTGTCATCCTAGGAGCAGTGACTACAATTACTGCGGCTGTAGTATGTTTGGTGCATGAGGCCATTGAACAAGGTAGAATTAGCCGGATATGTGTTGTTTTGGACTTTCACTGTCCTTGACTCTCTATCTGATGATGTCAAGGATCTGTGTATGGTAAACCACCAGAGGGTCCTTGAACTCAACAGTTCAGTTACAGAGGACTTGGAACATATGCCAGTCATGGGGCATTCCATACCAGAACTGGAAAGACTGCTAGGAATTGTAAACATCCTAGGTAGTGGCAACTTTCAGCTCTCATGTGCTTGATTCATCTGTTGATTAAGTTTACGTATGAGACTTGAAACCAGTTGTGTAGGCTAATCTGAAGAATATTAATCATTATATCTTCTCTCCCAACACAAGGGCTGAATGACTGAAAGTGAAGACAAGTTTTACTACACTGCAAGTAAGATATATTGAATGGATAGAAAAGAAAGGTGTTAAAATATTAAGGTCAGTGGCCAGAAAAGTAGGAAAAGAGGAATTGCAAGCCTCAATAATGTGAATATATCAATAGAAAGAATACCACAGCGCTGGCTTCTTACCGGAACCAAGTGAAATTATTTTAGTAGATAATAAATTCACAAGCTCAACCTGTATATATGTAAATAAAAATGATAAAAACAAATACATAGAAAGTTAATCTAAAAATACATATGAAACACATATGACTGTACATAGATAAATAGACAGTAATACTAAACTCAGTTTCAGTATTTCTGAAGCACATTTCAGAGTAATGGTAGGACGAATCCTATGACAGCTCTCCCAAAACATGTTAAAGCTTTCACTACTTTTAGAGAAATCAGTGAACTGATTTCAGGCATATTGGAAGACAGACATTCCACAATATAGTGTAAGAGATTTCCAGTCATGGCTCTGTATGTCCAGAGAATTGCATTTTTATTTAATCTGTGACATAAGGAGGTCCACCCTATATCACACATGAAGATCAGTGAAGGATGGAGAAGGAAGTCCAGTGATGAAGTGTAGGGCTTTGTGGAAAAGTATGTCCAATTCACCAAGGTATAAAAGAAGCACATTGGCTGAATATAAAATTGGCTAAGTCAATTATTGAAAAACACATTGACTGAATTAGCTGTTTCTTAGTAGCAGTTTAGCCTGAAGGAAATTCTTAGTCTCTACTTCTTAATTAACAAATCCTACAGCTGATCTCATAGGAAGAGTTGGAAGTGAAGACAAACCCCCAGGTATAAGAATTTTGGTATAAATTCCATAGTTTCTTCTGGGAAGGTAGTGATAAGGGATTAAGCAGGGTAGACTACATGGTTAAAATGTGAAAATAGCATTGTATTTGTTAACGCCTTAGCATTTGTTTTACAAAGGAGTTGGTATCGAAGTATGTTTAAGTCAGCTTACAAGTTGTTACACACAGACTGTGAAACTGTGTGTCTTATGTAGATCACTGTAATTCATATGAATTTTCACCTTAATAATAGTTAAGCTTATATTGTTAATATACTTGGCAAATAAACGTGGCTTTAGAATGAATGTCTATGGGACACCTCACAATTGAATTTTGAGGGAAAGTTCCCATTTAGCCTTTAACTATTGGTGTGAGAAACTAGTTGTGGAACCAAGGAGGCAGAATATAGATCAATGGCTTTTAATAAAGAAAAGAAGGAGGCTGTGGTTGGTAGTATCATAGGACTTACTTAGGTTTAGAAAACAGTGCAGACATTTGGTTATCTAGCTCACACAGCCAGTCATTTGTCACCCTGGCCAGGGTCCTAATTTTACTATGTTCAATTCTGAAATTATGTCTGAAATTATGTTTTCATGATAGTGGTCTGTTACGAATGTGTCAGTGTGGAAGGTGCCAACTGTCACCTGTAGCTGGTATTATGGCAGATTCTTATGTGTTGTAGTTGTCAGCATTGACAGTTCCCTGCCACCTATTCTTTGTAGCTGGCATTGTGGCAGATACTCACAACGAGCACCTTTATGATGTCTAACTGAAAGAAAAATTCTTCAAATTTTAGCGAGACTGGAAAAAAATACTGCACCTGAGGAACTACATTGATAAGATTGCATAGTGAGCTGAGACCATAGATTGTATAAGGTTGAATAATCAAAGGCCAGTCATACAGTAGCAAAGGGGCAATTGAAGGCTTGTAATATCTCTTTATTGTTGTTGAGAATTAAATTTTTAGAAATAATTCTATTCTTAATTTCCTCCTTCAGTTTATGCAAGCTTTTGAAGCAGCCTTTGAGGATCCTATCATAGAGTTACATTTTAGTTTTGAAGAGTGTCAGTTTTTGGAACTCATCTGTTTCTATTTCTGCTGCCATTTCTGCAGCAACCTAATATGACTTCATGGACATATTCAGTAAATGATAGACTGAGCAACCCTCCCTGCAAAGGCCATATGACTACTCCATTGACCTCTATCCTGGGACTCATATTCATTTTGACTGAATATACTTTTTATCAGAACCTGAGCTGAAGGTCTTGAGAGAATATTTATATGAGAAACTCAAACAGGGTTTTATCCCCAGTACTTTATCTGTCCAGGGGGGACCCCTCTCTTTTTGTGGGGAGTAGTAGTTCCACAGGTGCATTACACAGGCTTTCTAAATTATATAGCTCACCTGATTGCATCCTTGATCACTTGATTTGGGGTACCCATGAAGATGGAGATCCCACTGCTGGTACCTTGCTGTGTCCCATTACCCTGGCTCTTATCACTGCCAGTTTAACAAGTTGAGCCACATCCAAACTATGGAGAACACTCCTCTGGTGCCTCCTGACAACCTGGCCCTGGGCAACCTCTTATTGGCTTCTTAACATGCCCCTGCAAAACCCACTGTGCAACTCCCCTCTTCTTAATGGGGTCTGGACTATTCAGGGGTCTGAACTCTTCCTTCTCTATATTAAATAATCAGACCTTGTGTCTGCTGCCACGCACACCCCACCCCATTCTCTTTTCTTAAAATGGATCTTTTCCAAGATGGGGCTCTCTCCCCATTTGCAACCCCTACAAAGGCTATTAAAAACTGTTGTCCTTCGTCTGCCGGCCTCCCTTCTTCACCTGGGTCCCAGCTGCAAGATAGCCACTTCCCAAAGCATGAGGAAATCAGAGTCTTTATAGACTCTGGTCCCCCACGTGAAGCTCACATAACCATTGATGATGCTTTCATGCTGTGTGGCTAAGCTTCGCTCACCTGGTGATGCTGCTGTCCATGTCACCTGTTCCCTGCTGTAAAGAGACACAAGGTTGAAGTTGTTGTTGATTTCATTTATTTCAGTGCAAACTTATCATAGTGATCAAATCAGTATTGAGTGATACACGTGGCAGAGCAAGAAATTTATCAAAAGTAATCAGAGGGCAAAAAATAAATAAATTCAAATGTGGCAGTGGCATTCTCCTGGCACAGTGACAGCTAAAACAAGATACTTTGTGATTAGATATATTTTGCAGTGATACTGCAGCACACAGTTTTACTGCTGTTGCCAGGGATCAGTGTTTTGCAAGCAACCATGACGTACAAACCACTCCAGGCCATTTTGTCATGCTTACTCGTAGCCAAATATTTTTCTTAGCTTGTACATAATATTTTGAACCTTTACAATGGTATCTATGCAGCACTCAATGGGGACAGAGGAAGAAACAAAATGGCCAGCACTTTGCTGTTTGTTCCAGTATCATGGCACAAGTAAACAAGAAAAGGCTAGAGGTTCGGAGACTTTCCTATCCTCATTCTTTTTTTGTCTTAATAGATAATAAATAAACAACAACTAAGTGATTATGACATAACTGGGGCATGATGGGCATTGTCTAATCACAATACATATAGCTGTTTACCACTAAATAACTACATTGACTGCGTTCAGCCATACTGCTCATAGTTATTGCAGGCACAGGATTTTCTGGCCATAAAATTATCTTTTACAGTAACCCTGACCTTTTGTATATCTTAATTTTTATCACATTCAAACAGAGAAAATAATATTAAGTAGAAGATACAAATGAAGTGGGTGTATAGCTGGAATACATGCAGAATAACAACCTGGACTGAGAACTACACTCTGTATACAGAGTAAGAACAGCGCTGTATTACAACTGACATTATTATACAGTATTGCACATATAGTAAAATTTACAACAAGGTAAGTGGCTATTCAGTGCTAAGCAGATTGTAAGGCAAGTTTAATTGATGGCAAGACTCACTGATCTGTCTGCTCCCACGCCAATATTGGTATGTTTATCATATAATGTTTCTTACTTTTTCAGTAGTTTCTCAGTGTTCCCTGCTCACTGAAACACTAAAACATTATTCATACACACAGTACAGAATGATCTTGTTCACCTTTATATTCTTCGCAATGCAATAGTGACAAGAAATTTGCTCACCATATAATCAATGTTCATTATATTTCAGGCAAAAACGAATTATTTTATGTGATTATCTGATCTTAAATAAAATTGAAATACAAACAAAGTAATAGATTTGTATTGATTACAAGTAATAAGGTAAGTCTACACCTTAACAAACCTTAAAACAGCAAATTGCACGTAACTGATAGCAGAAGATCTAAGGACAGAGCAGAGTAGAGGTAAGGTAATACAGTAATCAGGGGACATGGAAGTACAGCAGAGTTTAGTGATTTAGGTTTTCCGGAGTGCATGGCTGAGACCAGGGAATGTAAGGATTAGAGGATCAAGGAAATACAAGATTCAAGGGCTGTGAGGAGGTCATGCTATACAGGTATCGGAACTCAGAGAGATAACAGAAATAATAGCAGTCAGAGAGTACAATATCCATGCAGCAAAACAGAGGTCTATCCAGGAATCAATTAACCCAGAAACCAGGGTATTCAAATGGCAGAGAGGGTAATGCATACAGATACATTCAGCAGAGCAGAGGTCTTGTGATGCCAGAATTAAGTCACCTCGAATGCTATTTTCCTTAATTTTGCACTACAGCTGCACCGTTGTGCATTTCCTCTCTGCAACCTCTAATTACTTATCATCTGCTACAAACAGGCTTTTTTAATGTGCTATTGGTGCATTGCGGAGGCAGTTCAAGGTTGATGATTGATAATATTTGACCAAGAAACACTGCTGCTTGCAGGCAAGGACTTGATGTGTTGTAGCCACAGTAATTTTTGCATCCTATCAGGGCATTGGTCCATTTTATATTTTCCAGTACTGCCAAATGACCAGTCTGACCCCCAAAAAAAGGGTATGCAATAAAAAAGGCTCTGACATGGCTCTCCAAAAAACATGCAATGGAATCTCCCAAAACAAATGGGTCCAAGTGTTAAGGGAAAACATAATGATAATATTAAATATGATGAATTTAGTAAAAAAAAAAAAATAACCTATACACCTTATGGTATAACAACAAAAGTCCTGCTACTGTTCATATGAGAATACCCTGTTAAATGCAAAAGGCTACTAAGGCAACTTCTGAAACCTGCCAAGCATTCCTTCTAGATCAGGGGTGGGCAAACTCAGTCCTCAAGGGCTAACAACAGTTCATGTTTTTAGGATTTCTGTCTGTAGAAACAGCTGGGATAATTACTGACCCAGCCAAATAGATTAACTAAGCTGTGCATGATTAAAGAAATCCTAAAAACATGAACTGGTGGTAGCCCTTGAGGACTGAGTTTGCCCACCCCTGTTCTAGATGTATGTGTCTGTTATCTCCAAAGCAAGTACATTAATATATCAGACAAATAACACTGGGTTTGTAGAAAAGCCAAATGGGTCTTCATGTAAAGTAGAATCTAAATACACCCATGAGTTGTATATCTGCCATTTCTGGAATGATTATGTTGGATTACTATATAGGATGATGACCTTGATGTCAATGCTGGCATGGATGAGGATGATTATCCTTTGAGAAAGTCTGGAGAGACAAAACGCGTCAGCGGATGGCTGGCTGACTTCTAACACTCAGCACTCTTGCACTTTGTCTTGAGTGAATTTCAGATAAGCTGTTTATATGCATTTTTAATGTCCGGGCAATTGTTTGATTTTAACCTTTTAAGATTAAATGTTATACTTTGGATCTATTAGACTAATCTATTTGATCTGAAGCGTATTATACTATTTCTGGCTCTATCTCTAAGTTGCAGCTGCACTTGGAATATATTTTTGAAGAATTGTCCGAGAATACAGTGTCACCTGCAGTTATAATCTACAGATAACCCTATAATTTTTACACTTTCGCACAAGTCCAATTGGCATCATAATATATTGATTTGTATTTTTTAAAAAAAACTGCGCTATGTGGGGCGCTTTCTTCTCTTTTTTCCTGTATCCTAGATTTGACACTATTGCAAATAAGTGCTTATAAGAGAAGAAGCTGCCTACTATATATATATGTAACAAAAGTAAGTATTTTCTCAAAATTGTGTTTGCAATTGCACTTTTTATGGTATTGGGCTTTCACCTAGTGCCTATCTTGCTTGATAAGTTACTTCTATGTCCATTTTCTTGATCGCTGTCTACTCTCTCTCAGCGGCTGTGGGGCCAAACAAAACCAACACCTCCCCAAACAGCAAAAACACATTACAATGGATAAGGGGGAACAGAATTACACAGGAAACAATAATAGTGAGACAATGCAAACACATAAATGGTACAATAACACAGTAGGGACCATCCCTGGCCTACCTTTAATGGTGGCCTGACCACAGGGTGCAGAAATGCAGGTCACAGGGAGAATTAACAAGTCGCAATTTGACCACTTAACAACATTGGTAACTTGGGATTTTGGCAGCAAATGGGGACCAGAATGATGGGGATGGACCTGGTGTGGTCTATCATAGAAAGGGAATTGGCCTCTTATTTGCTTACATGCCTGGTGCCTAAATTGTCACCACAGAGTTAGGCTCTGAGCCTAATAGAATGGCTGTACAGACTCTATGCCTGAATTACTTGTAGCACAGGCTTGTAAGCTTGAATAACTGCAGGGCAGGCTTTTAGTTCATGTTAACTGTGCCCCAAATATGATATATAAAATCTACCATTAAACTAATGTCTTAATCTCCTACTTGTATCTGCTGCACGAGCCTAGTGCCTGACATTGGTGACAGTGGGCAGTGTTAACAAAGCATGTAAAACATACTTACCTGCTCTGCAATGTAAACCGTAGTACCATGATACTGTAAACCGCCACTACCTTCCCTTCCAGTTCTTCCATCTGGTGACACCTCTTCTCCTGTTCAGCACTTCGCTTCTTTGAAGAAGCTGTGCCTTCTTCTCTGGGTGCCGTTGGTCTGGTCCTCTTTATTGAAGAGGGTCTCTCCTCTTCATGCTCCTGCATCGCTCTACAGTCCTTCTGTCTTCATACTTCTGCAACTGTCTGAACCAGGAAGTTCAGTGTAAGGAGCAGGGCTTAGCATCATGGTGAGCCGTGATTGACTCGTTGCAGCGCAAGATTCAAATGGCCAACAGTGATCAACTCGCTGTCCTGGACACTGACAGCGAATGTGAAGGAAACAGAGTTACCAGCATCTTGATGTCGGTTATCCAGCAAGTCTAGGCACCTCTTCACAATGCTCACCATCATCATCTTGTAGTTATACAAGCATAAGCGTACCCAAACTGTTTAAGGGATGGCAGAGCTTGCTCTAACAGGTAGTGCACTGGCCAAAAAATCTTAAAATGTATAATCTTGCTCTGACAAAAAAACAATGGGCCTGATTCATCAAGGTACTTAAATGCTGATTTTGTGCGTATAATCTGCAAATTGAATCTGTGCATGCCCAGGACCGGAACATACACAACTAAATGCATCTGTGTATGCAAATGACGGTTGCTACAGCCTACTTGTATCTGGGAGGGAATGGGATGGGAAAGGGGAGTTTGTCTGCAGTCAAAATACAATAAGGGCATGCCAAACTTGAGCGCTTGCAGACATGTCCAATTCAAGCTTTTGTAATGCCTGCAGGGAACAGGACAGATGCACAGAGATGAACTTACCTTACAAACGATGGTCACCTCCCGTCCGCTTCCGATGCACTCCTATCAACTAGCATACTCACCACACATGGGACCGCACCCTACTCTCTCAGGGCTCTCACGCCCGCTACATACAGGGCCTAGTGGCCTTTGTACCCTACACCATGGGCCTCAGCGCCCAGCTAGCTACAGGGCCTTGTGTCCTGACTATGGGCCTTTTGCCCCCTCTCTACCTTGGGCTCTGAGCCCACTATCTAGGGCATTGTGCCCTGTCACCTATGGGCACTAGCCCCTGACTAGGCCTTGTGGCCTTCCTCACTAGGGGAACTAGCCCACTAACTAGGGCCTTGTGCCTTTTATGCAATATGGGCTATAAGCCCTCTAACTACCTATATATGGGTCTTGTACCCAATTAACCCTGGGGACTTGTGCCCCTAACTTGTGGCCACGGGCCTTACGCCCGACTGTGCCCACAGGCTTTGTGCCCAACCTAAGAGCTAAGTATACTTACCTGCTCTGCGCAGGATACTCAGCTTGCTCCTGGCATCTTCTTTTCCGGGTCTTCCAGACCCTCCAGCCGGCAGCGCCTCTTCTCCACTTTGGCGCGGCATTTACCGCAGCTCTCTGGGCAGGGGCGCTCTTAGCCCTTACAAGGGCTCCTTGCCGGTGTCTCTGGCACTTCTCTGCAATTTTCTGGGCGGGTGCGCTCTTAGCCCTTACAAGGGCTCCCCGCCGACATCTCTGCTAGTGATTTTCAGTGGCAGGGTAGCTCCTTGCCCTGACAAGGGCACCCTGCCACTTCCGTCGTATTGATCTTGATCCGGCGCTCCGGACGTCCCACGACAACCTCTTCTGTCTCTGCGACAGACTTCTGTAGCAATAGCACCGCCCGGCGGCTTATATAACCTGCGGCGCGACATCATCACTGGGCGCTGCCGCGAACGCTCATTGGCCCGCCACGGCGCCAATCCTTTGAACGGCCAGAGGTGAGCCAGGATTGGCTCTCTCATCCGGCCACTGATTGGCCAGCAGGGAAAGGCGAGTACTGATTGGCTCATCCCTCCTCTGCTGTCAACTCCTGCAGGAAGGAAGAAATACTCACCGCTGGATCGGTGAGTAGCTCTTCTTTGCTTCTTTCTTCACCCTCTTCACGGGCACAGCAGCGAGGTCCATCTTCGCCCTCTTCACAGGCACAGTATCTGCGGGACACATCTCTACACTTTGGGCATATCAAAGGTACTTGATTTTCTGACGTATCTCTTACTTCAGCCACAGGGCTAGTCTAAGTCCTGATTACTAGTGATGACCAGAGCCGGATTAACAATAAGGCTAAAGAGGATATAGCCCAGGGTCCTCGGGCAGCTGGGGGGCCCACCGGCATTCATTGGTTTGGGGGCGTCCCCGCCCCCGACTCCGACTGTCATCTGTTCAAGGAGAATGGCAGGCAGCTAACAGCAAATGTTATGCTGTTAGCAGCCTGCTGTCACTGAAGTACTTACGCAGCGTGCAGTAATTTCATTACTGAGGAGATCTCGTGAGATCGCCGGATCAAGATCAATACGACGGAAGTGGCAGGGTGCCCTTGTCAGGGCAAGGAGCTACCCTGCCACTGAAAATCACTAGCAGAGATGTCGGCGGGGAGCCCTTGTAAGGGCTAAGAGCGCACCCACCCAGAAAATTGCAGAGAAGTGCCAGAGACGCCGGCAAGGAGCCCTTGTAAGGGCTAAGAGCGCCCCTGCCCAGAAAGCTGCGGTAAATGCCGCGCCGAAGCGGAGAAGAAGCGCTGCCGGCTGGAGGGTCTGGAAGACCCGGAAAAGAAGATGCCAGGAGCAAGCTGAGTATCCTGCGCAGAGCAGGTAAGTATACTTAGCTCTTAGGTTGGGCACAAAGCCTGTGGGCACAGTCGGGCGTAAGGCCCGTGGCCACAAGTTAGGGGCACAAGGCCCTAGGGTTAATTGGGTACACGACCCATATATTGGTAGTTAGAGGGCTTAGAGCTAGGTGATAGGTTCACTTAAATCCAGACTATCAACCACATATGCGTTGTGGCATGAACCTAAGTACAAATTGATTTAAGAGCAACCATTTAACTTGGCATCAATATGGGCAAATAAAGCAGTTTTGTTTGAAAAATAATACAATCTAGTTACTTGCCTTCTTGGTTCTGTATCAGTCATAAATTCCATAAATGATGCAGATTCAGAGAATGATCTAGCACATGTCCTGTTGTATTTTTTCATTCTTTAGACGTATCATCATTCAGTAGACGCATTTAACATAGTATGCTGAGACACATGTTTCTCAAGACATATGCAGATTTTATGCAGTACGCAGGTCTGCATACTGCATAAAAAGTTAAAAACATTTCTGTTCTGTGTTATCCGACTAGTGGTGTTTGCAACAAGATGTAGCTTCAGTTCAGCAAATACTTACGTGTAAAAAGGATTTGTCTTCTGCATCAACCACACCTGATAAACACACCACTCCCCCATCCCTCACAAAATTATTATACTATGAGGAAAAGTTTACTTTCTCATACAACAGTAAAACCAATAATTCAATGAGAGGGTGAGATGGCTACCAATCCTCCATCATCTCCAACCTTACAAACAGGTAAAAAGAAAGTTTCCAATCCAAGAAATGCGAGCCATCCATCTAAAAGCTGAGCTACTATTGCTAGCTATGGATAACATAATGGATAAGGTCACCAGGGTACAAAGCCTGGTATGTGACCCTAATCCAACATATGAAAAGCATAGTTTTCTTTAAGTGCAACACGTAAGGCCTGACAATCCTGACAGCAGTTCAAACAATAAATGTGTACATGCTAATTGTACATCTATCATAGTCGTCCATGATTGGGACATAGTTATTCTCAGTAATATCCTGTTTAGAAAAGAAATAGTAGGAAAAAGAAAGGTAGAGTTGCTTTATATATAAAGAATGAGACAAAGGGAATGTTAATACAGGTCACAGGATTGAGACTATTTGGGTAACTCTAGGAAGTGATAAGGGTTTATTCGAATAGGAACAATTTATAGACCACCAGGACAAGATAAGGAATTGAATAGCTTTTCAATAGAGGAAATAACTTAGATGCCACTGAGAGGTGATGCAATAATTTTGAGTGCAAACAGAAGAAAATATTGCACAGGAATTGAAAAAGATGAGGTTTGGCTAAGGAACAAGTGATCGATTGTTGTAATCAATGGTGTAAGCTGAAACGAATGGGCTGATAACAGTGAAATACTACAAAGATCATTCCTGGTCCTATTTTGTTTAATGCATTCAGTAGTGATATTACATGTGATTGATAAGATAATGTATGTCTTTTTGCAGGTGATACACATACACTTATGCATGTGGGACACAAAAATTTAAGAACGTAATAAATAGTAAAGATGAGCGGTTCGGATTTAGAGAAATCTGACAGATTTCTGGATGCGAGTATAAGCAAAACACGACTTGACTCTTAACACCAGAATCAAATCTGAAAACGAGCCAAAATGTCATTTCTGGAAAAAAAAAATCCAAAACTCGATCGAGACCTTCTATATATATATAGCCCTCCCCCTGTTCTCATCTGCCTCTACAGAACAGACTGTGCTCCTAAAATAGCATGAAGAGAGTGAATAGAGCGTTTGGTGAAATAGGGAATTTTACATGGAAAACAATAGCTGTGATTATTTTTAATGCAGTTTATTTCTGTACCGATCAGTCAGCTAGAATAGTTTGCTGTTTCATTGGGAGTCAGTCTGTCAGAGGGCTTAGGTAGAGTACTGGCTACTGTGTATGTGTATTGTATGGTATAATTAATAAATATACTGTAGCATATCTATATATACATATATATTTAGGTATAGGTATATATATATATATATATATATATATATATATATATATATATAGATATATACTATTTTCACGGAACATCACTCTGAGCTAGTATTTCTTTATAATTATATTTAGTGGAAAAACACAGGGTTGCTGTATGACTCTGAGCAGCACACCCCAAAAACCAATTTGATTTATTTAATTTAAAAATCAATGTTTTTCTAGTGAAATAAGCAATCTTGTAAGGGTCATTTTTAGTGACATCTTTATGAAGTAGACAAAAAAACAGAGTTTGACTGTGTGCAGCATCTGCCAAGCCAGAAAACAAATATATTTATTTCTTTTAAAAGAATTTTCCTATTCTAGTCAAAGTAATTTTAAATTTGTTGAGGGGCTGTCTCAGTGACCTCTTTAATAAGTGTTTGAATGTGAGCAGAAGTGTATAAGGACCCCCGAGAAAACAATATATTTCTTTATTCTAAAATTTTTAGCTTTTTTTTTAGCTTTTTCTATTTTGTACTCAAAGTAATTGTGTGAGGGGAAGGCAGTAACATCTTTATTAAGCGGGTTTTGTGCTAGAGTGTGAGCAGCGGTTCCCCCAAAAAACAGGGTGTCCTATACTTTGTTCAACCACCAAAAAAAATATAAAATGTGTTTGTTAGGAAGCACAATTTTGTTTCTAAATTAAAAGTATATTGTGGAGCAGTGTCATAAGAATTGTAACATAGCATTCCCTCCTTTCCCTATCTCATTGGGCGTTCTGCTAATGTGGTGGCAGGCAGCTACAAGTAGCTCCAACTTGTTCAAGTAGCATTACTCCTCTTGGCAATCATGGATCAATCTACAGATCAGGAACAGCCCAGTGCTAGCACTGGCAATAGTAGTAATTTTACTGTTATGACCTCTACTAGTAAAAAAGGTAATGCAGATAGAAAGTGGAAGAAATCATCCTCAAAGTCAAAACACTATTTGTCAAATTGAATCTCAAAGAAATTACAGCTCTTGATGTAAGGGTGTGGATTAAGATCGACGTTTCTGGTGAATGGGTTGATTTGTCCAAAAAATGAAAATAGCTAACATTCCATACAGCACCAGCAGTGGCAAGACAAGGCTCAGACTATGCCCACTTTTTTCTAGTAGGGGTCCTGCTACTACTGGTACTGGTATATATACTAGAATGACCTGTCCAAAACAGAGTGCCCAACACTGTCATGCATCTTCCTTAACTTTCCATGCACCATTTAGGTCCGTCACTGTCACCTCCAAAACAGCCAAATTAGTTGCACATATTCCTGAGGAGAGTCTAAAAAGGTTTAAGAAGTCATATGTAAATCTTTCATTCCATCTTACACAAATCTTCACACATGCAAATAGCTCCTTCTAACCAAACTGTCCGATCAGTTTGTACTTGACATGTTCCCTGCTTCAACTTCTCTTAAAAATGGAAGTGCCAAAAAAAACTTCCCTTTCTAAGAGTCACACGGATGATGAGTCAACAACACAGCAGCACACCAATGTGCAAAGTTATGACAACTGGCCAGGCTTAAAAGAAATGCCCAAAAATATTGACACCTATACCGTGTCTCAATCAGAAACACCGTGTCTTAGTAGAATGGTGGAGGATTACTTTAATAATAATGTATAACTTAGCATTTCAGACAGTCCCATTGAATTCTGGGAGGAAGCAATCAATTTGCAGCCCCTTGTACAAATTGTACAAACTAGCTATGGTGTACTTAAGCTGCCCACCCTCCAGTGTGTACTAAGAAAGAGTGTTTAGTATAGCCAGGAATTTTGTGAGTGATCATCAGAGGAGACTAGTTCCCATAAATGTAGAAAAACTTTTGCTCATCAAACTGAGCTACAAATTGTATGAGGAATTCCGTTCTTGCCACCAATTTCAAACAGCTTCTGTAGATTCCAGTGGGGATGAATTAATATTGTGGGTTGTTGATTGTGACATCAGTGATGAGGATTATGAGGAGTTTGATGACATTGTCAACAATATAGAGGAAGATGATCACTGTTAGCCAAATGATTATTTGTAATTTGTTAAAATCCCTACTTATTCTCTCTAGTTCATCAACTAACAACCAAAATGTTCTCTTTTGTGGGGGCCCAAACATATCAAGCACTTCAGCCACAAAAGTGTCAGTCCTTGTCGCTGAAATCCTTGGTTTGTTATACTATGAGAATGTCCGTTTTAACATAAGGGTAGATGTGTGGGTCCAAGGACAACTCCATCTTGCACTATTTTACATTATGGCCTTGGTCTATCATCAACTGTTAAATGTCTTCTGATGCTACTGATAATCTACTGACCTCTTCTTACCACCAGTGTCAATCGCTTCAAAAAACACAGGAGTGTCATTTGCAGCATTCAGTGACTACATGTAGGGGTATATTTACTAAACGGCGGGATTGAAAAAGTGGAGATGTTGCCTATAGCAACCAATCAGATTCTAGGTTTCATTTTGTAGAATGCACTAAATAAATGAAAGCTAGAATCTAATTGGTTGCTATAGGCAACATCTCCACTTTTTCAAACTTGCAGTTTAGTAAATCTAGCCCATAGACTCTATGCACACTGTTCTATCACTAGGGTTTGTAGCCATTATTAAGCTGCCATGTATTTTTGTCGCTACTTTGTCACTAATTTTAGCCAGCCAGCTTCCTGCAGACTGCAAATGACTGTAAATTAATGTTAGTGCTATAAACAGTAATATAGGAGCAAAAAACAGCTCAAAATCACATAATTTGACCTGTTTTTCACAATTTTGAATTAAAACCAGATCCAAAACAACCAAAACCTTTCTTGATTTTCGGGCAAAAGCAGTAACAAAACAAAAACACAAAGACGTTTTAGAACCAAAACCACATCAAAAACCAAAATAAGGGGGTCCGCGTACATCCCTAATAAATGGTGATTTTTTTCAACAACACAAAGAAAAGGGACCTTGGAGAGTTATAGTTTTAGATTATGTGAAGGTACATAAGGAGTAGAAAAATAACAATAAAATGTCTAATTGTGACCTGATCACTTATACATAACTTATGGTATAAATTTATTTAAAGAAAATAGCGCATGGCGCTTATTTATATAATTGCAAATGTACTTATTTTTGATATTCTGTGTATTTTGGTAAAGGAAATATCTTTATTTCTGAGAACAGGGGAAGAAATTCATTTTTTGTTTTAACTTTGCTAGAGGAAATGCATTATTTCTGAGGTATATACCTGATGCAATAAGCCTTTGTTGAGGAAGTCTTTTGTGTATTTTGGTAGGGAAGTGATTTGTTTGGTGTTTGGTTACTTTCTTTCGGGAATTCTCAAGTGGAGGAAATATATATTCTGCAACTGTCTGATGAAAGGACCCATGTTAATCTCATCTTAATCAGACCTTTTGATGTGTGAGGGTCCAGCACCTGAAGGCACAGGAAGGTTTAATTAAACTTACTGTTAGATTTCCTGCGTCTACAACAAGATGCCGGAAATCACATAAAGTTTTAGGATATCACAGATAAGTGTAAATATTTTTAGCTTTGCATTGCATGTAAATCCATGTTTAGATAAACTTATTGCATTCTGATACTAAAAATAGCTCAGACCTCAGGGGGCTGGCTTACCCCGTGAGGCTGTGTCCAAAGGGTATACAAAAGCACTGTTTTGTATTGAAATTTTTTTTCCTTGTTTCATCTGACCTGCTACCTTCAACTAGGGTGAGCAAATATACATCACTTGCTTCAAAGACCTGCTTGGAAACTTCTCTATCACTGTGACCTACAGATTAGACCCAACTCTAATCCGTTCCTGGCTGTTCTGAGATTTGGACCCAGCTTTTCGGTACCACCGCTCTGCCCGCTAACCAGCAGCTCTGGCCAGTGTGATAGGCCCGGGGGGATCCATCTACAGCAACCCTGATCCATAGGAAGAGGTCAGGGGTACCAGCCTAGTTACACCAGTAACAGGGTACACTAGCAGCGTCAGTTACCCAGAAGAAACCCAGTACTAGATGCCAGTAAGGAGTCCAGTGGTGGCAGCATTTGTAAGCCCCTCCTACTGCGGTTAGAGGGTGCGTTTGGGATAACAAAAAGGAATAGTGGCAAAGTGAGCCCAGCTGGTTCCCAGCAACAACAGACAAGGTGGCATAGGCATTCCATCCTGTCACACTAATTGTATAGCAAGAGGTATTAGTAGCAAGCAATGGTAAGTAATAATGCCACTTTATAGATTACTGGTAAGACCTCACCTTGTTTACTGTGTTGTGTACAGTTCTAGAGGTAGTATACCAAACTCCTCCTTTAAACTCTGCAAACAACACTATCTTGCACCACAGACACTTGGAAATAACTAGGAACACAAGTGAAAATCAATATACTTCATGTAACCTATACCTTGGCAGTTTTGTGCATTGTAAGTATTCAAAAATAAAACTTTATATATCAGAGACTAAAAAAAGTAAATAGAATTATTTCTAAATAAATAAATTCAATACAACAGTTTAGGCAACTAAATGCAGCTGTACTCAAAGGAAGTGTCAATCCCAATTTGAAATAAATCACAAGACAAACTAAACAGCGCAGAAAGGGAACCTACTTTGCATATACATATGGGCATGTGTATATATCCATAAAATACCTGGTAATCAAAACATCAAAAAAGAGAATTGATATAGTTACAAGTTAATCAATTTATGAATTACTATCACAATAAAATAATAGTAAAAACTAGCAATTAATCAGAAACAAAAACAAAACAGGACCAATGATAGATATCACAATAATAAATTAAACAGTGCTTGTAATCATATTACAGTCATTTTTGGGCATAGTACACTTACTATTCTTGTAAATATTGCGTGTGTGAGGGTGGTTAAATTTAGAGAGTTACCAACGTTGATTTATTTTCACATTTTAGGGGGTAGCTGCTCTTTCCACTTAGTAGCACTGAACGCACTGGCAAATCCAGAAGGAGGGTTATCGGGGCAACCCCCCCTTCCCCAGCAGCAATCTTCATATTGCTGCTGAGAGGTCCAATCATCGTGAATGAAGGGGGTGGGACAACCAGGGAAAACCAATCAGTGTGAAGGAGGGGCATGGCTATGCAAAATCACCCCCCATAACAAAAGTCTAGGTCTGCCGCTGGCTGAATATGTTTTAAAAATACACTAGAACATGGACAGGAAAGCATTGCAATGGCAAATTTTAATAAGTCTGAAAACTGGATTCTTCTGCCAATATTCAAACAGTCCATAATCATGTGGAAGTACTGGTGGCCAATTCAGTTATATTTCAACCATTTTCTGTATATAAATTGCAGAATTGGATGGCTGTTAATCTTCTTATTCAAAGAAAAAGCATTCTAAATCATTTTGTACAAATTTGTTTGGTTTGTGAATAGATTATTTTTTTCTGATATATTTTCTTTATTTGTAGTATGAACAGTGGTGGAAGCAGGGCCGGATTAACCATAGGGCTAACTGGGCTACAGCCCAGGGGCCTATGGCATCCAGGGGGCCCTTGAAAGTGCTCAGCAGCAGTATTGATCGGTCGTGGGCGGGGGCGCCCCCGGCGCGATCAGTGCTGCTGAGCACTTTCACTGCGGTCCTTCTCCGGCGCGCTGTAGTCTCTCACGAGATCTCCTCAGTAAAGAGCGTACAGCGCGCCGGAGAAGGAGGTAAGTGCCGGGTGGGGGGCGCGGGCAGCTCAGATCATGGGGGGGGGCCCTCACGGGGGAATGGAGGCCCCCTTAGCCCAGGGGCCTCCATTCCCTTAATCCGGCCCTGGGTGGAAGTGGGGGTCTATATGGTGGTATGCCATGCCGCCTCTTTTCCTACTGCCTTTATTGTAAAGATATCAAATTCCATCCACTTACATATTCCATACTGCCACTTCTCAATTTTCACTTCAACCACTGAATACGAATGAGTGAAAAGTGTGTGCTTCTTGGCAATGCACAGTAACTCTTTTCAGATGCAGGGAAAAAAATGCCTGTTGTGTGCGGCTGCTTTTTATCAAATATACTGCTTGATATTGCAACTAATTGGCTTGGTATCTCTACATATAGGTAGCTAGTGGAGCTATTTGCAAGTAAAGAAAACTAACTAAACTAAACGAACTACTTTTACAATGGTCAAAGTGTTGTTGTAAAATGTGTAAGAAAAAGCAAAGTGAAATATAAATCAGGCAAGCAGTGCTGCAATACTGTTTACACAGCTGTGTAGCTAATGCAGAGAAAGTATATAGTTACAGTGACTAATAGTCACAAAGAGCGTCCACAGACATGGACAGGCTATATGCATGTGATATTTTATGATGATTGCTGACTTTCTTTATATGCCATGCATGGGTTTGACCCGAGTCTCTAATGGGTGTTATTTATTTTATGAATGTCTGTTGAATTGCTACGGATTCACAAATGAATTTGCCGATGGTGAATCTTTGACATTCCCTCTCCCTTCCAAGGACTTCAGTTAAAATATTTTCTTGGTGGCAATGGAACTTTAAACAGTCATTATTAAGTTCAATTTTGCCTACAAATATAATGATACTTTCATAAATAAGTTTGTAGTTTGTATGTTCTCCCCGTGTTTGTGTGGATTTGCTCCAGGTGCTCCGGTTTCCTCCCACACTTCGAAAACATACTAGTAGGTTAAATGGCTGCTATCAAAATTGACCCTAGTCTCTCTCTGTCTGTGTGTGTATGTTAGAGAATTTAGACTGTAAGCTCCAATGGGGCAGGGACTGATGTGAATGAGTTCTCTGTACAGCTCTGCGGAATCAGTGGCGCTATATAAATAAATGGTGATGATGATGATGATAAGTCTGCTTTCACATATGTCACGGGTTTTACTTTATGATTACATTGTAAGGTAATATGTCAGGTTTGATAGCTGTTATTATGAATTCTTTATTACATGCTAAGAAATAAGCAGCATCAATCTTCAATAATTTACTTACAGTAATAGTTTATTAATGTAAGGTTGCATTTCTGTTTGTAGAAGCAAAACTAAGCTAATCTCTTTACTTTCTATCGCAATTTTGGTGAAAAATCAACATCATTTGCAGTGTACAACCAGTGCGCTTTGTAAACGATCTCCCTTGAGGCTGAGCTGCACAGTCATGGCCAAAAGTTTTGACAATGACACAAGCAGTGGGGCTGGTACAAATTACCCAGGGCCGGAACTGCCTGGGGAGCCCTGGGCCTCACTGGAGCTCTATAGTTAAAATAAAAATAATAATTTAAAACTACTTTTCTTTTTCTTCTCGCGAGTTCACTCACGAGTGCAGGGGGCTGTATGCAGAGCCGGACCTGGTGCCAGCAGGGAGCATGGCCAGATCTATACCTGTGCTGTGCAGTGTAGAAAAAGTAAGATGATGTGATGGGGAGGAGGCATGTGTGACTAAAGGTGCTGTGGAGAGGGGGCATGTGTGACTAAAGGCACTGGGTAGAGAGGGGGCATGTGGAACTAAAGGTGCTAGGCAGAGAGGGGCATGTGTGACTAAAGGTGCATGTGTGACTAAAGGTGCTGGGCAGAGAGGGGGCATGTGTGACTAAAGGTGCATGTGTGACTAAAGGTGCTGGACAGAGAGGGGGCATGTGTGACTATAGCTGCTGGGCAGAGAGAGGCATGTGTGACTAAAGGTGCTGGGTAGAGAGGGGAATGTGTGACTAAAGGCGCTGTGGAGAGGGGGCATGTGTGACTAAAGGTACTGGGCAGAGAAGGACATGTGTGACTATATCTGCTAGGCATAGAGGGGTATATGTGACTAAAGGTGCTGGCATAGAGGGACATGTGTGACTAAAGGTGCTGGGCAGAGAGGGGACATGTGTGACTAAATGTGCGGCATAGAGGGGCATGTGTTACTAAAGGTGCTGGGCAGAGAGGGGCATGTGTGACTATATCTGCTAGGCATAGAGGGGTATATGTGACTAAAGGTGCTGGCATAGAGGGACATGTGTGACTAAAGGTGCTGGGCAGAGAGGGGACATGTGTGACTAAATGTGCGGCATAGAGGGGCATGTGTTACTAAAGGTGCTGGGCAGAGAGGGACATGTGTGACTAAAGGTGCTGGACAGAGAGGGGGCATGTGTGACTAAAGGTGCTGGGTAGAGAGGGGACATATGTGACTAAATGTACGGTATAGAGGGGGGCATGTGTGACTACAGGTGCAGGATAGAGGGGAATGTGTGACTAAAGGTGCTGGGCAAAGAGGGGGCATGTGTGACTATAGGTGCGGGATAGAGGGGAATGTGTGACTAAAGGTGCTGGGCAGAGAGGGGCATGTGTGACTAAAGGTGCTGGGCAGAGGGGGACATGTGTGACTATAGCTGCTGGGCATAGATGGGCATGTGTGACTAAAGGTACTCCGCAGAGAGGAGTATGTGTAACTGAAGGTGTTGGGCAGAGAGGGGGCACGTGTGACTAAAGGTGCTGGGCAGAGAGGGGCATGTGTGATTAAAGCATGTGGGCAAAGACCAGGTGTGAGCAAAGCTTCTGGGCAGAGAGGGCATGTGTGAGTAATGCATTTTTCTGTAGTTGGGTGGCCTAGTGCTTTTCACCTGCTACCCATGCCCCCAATGGTATGGCCACACCCCGTTTGATGGCACCTCGACGCAGGATTTTATTTGCTAATCACCTATTGGGGGCCCCATGAGGTTGCTGTACCTGGTCCCAAAATTCCTCTTGGCAGCGCTGGATACAAGCAGGGGCGCTGAGGGGGGGAAGGCGGGTACTAATTACCCAGCCCGGACCTCTCATGGGGCCCGGCTGGGGCCCTTGCTGCAGACCTTTTTTTTTTCTTTTTTTCTTTTCTTTTTTTTTTGTGAGGGGGTGTGTGGCTCTGCCCCCCTTTGTTGGTGGGGGAGCTGGTTTTTTTTTTTTTTTTTTTATAAAACCCCCAAATACTCACATCACGTGATCGCGGTTCCGGCATCCCTCTTCCTTCTTCTCTGAATGTTGGGTGTGACGTCATCAAGTCATGCCTGACATTCAGTGAGGAGTGGCACAGATAGGACCAAGACAGAAGACAGAAGTAAAGAAAAGAGATGAAAGAAGGTAAGTAAGGATACAGAGTCAAAGGGAGAAAAACAGAAAAGGACAGAGTGATGAAGAAGGGAGGGGAATAAATGGCATCGAGGGATGATGGATATGTGGGGGGGAGAGAGATAAATGCACCGAGTGATGAAGGAGAGGTGGTGGGAAAGGCACCGAGTGATAAAGGAGAGGTGGGGGGGAGCAGCATAGCACAGTGATGAAGGAGAGGGGGGAGCAGCATGGCACAGTGATGAAGGAGAGGCAGGGCCAGATTAAGGGAATGGCCCCTGGGCTAAGGGGGCCTCCATTCCCCCTGTGAGGCCCCCCCCCCTGGTGAGCCGAGCCGCCCCCAAGGCACTTACCTCTTTCTCCTGGCATTGCAGTCCTTCCCCGGCGAGCTGTACGGTCTTTACTGAGGAGATCTCGTGAGAGTGAGACTCACGAGATCTCCTCAGTAAGGAGACTACAGCGCACCGGGGAAGGACCACAGTGAAAGTGCTCAGCAGCATTGATCGCGTCGGGGGCGCCCCCGCCCTCGACCGATCAATACTGCTGCTGAGCACTTTCAAGGGTCCCCTGGATGCCCGAGGCCCCTGGACTGTAGCCCAGTTAGCCCTAGCTTAATCCGGCCCTGAGGAGAGGTGGCGGAGAACAGCATGGCCTAGTGATGAAGGAGAGTTGGGGGGAGCAGCATGGCACAGTGATGAAGGAGGGGGGTAGCATCAAGGCACAGTGATGAAGGAGAGGGGGGAGCAGCATGGGAAAGTGATGAAAAAGAGGGGGAAGCAGCATGGCACAGTGATGAAGGAGAGGGGGGGCAGCATGGCACAGTGATGAAGGAGACGAGGGGGAGCAGCATGGCACAGTGATGAAGGAGAGGGGGGAGTAGCATGGCACAGTGATGAAGGAGAGGGGGGGCAGCATGGCACAGTGATGAAGGAGACAAGGGGGAGCAGCATGGCACAGTGATGAAGGAGAGGGGGGAGTAGCATGGCACAGTGATGAAGGAGAGGGGGTAGCTGCATGGCACAGTGATGAAGGAGAGGGGGGGCAGCATGACACAGTGATGAAGGAGACGAGGGGGAGCAGCATGGCACAGTGATGAAGGAGAGGGGGGAGTAGCAAGGCACAGTGAGGAAGGAAAGGGGGGGGAGCAGTATGGCACAGTGATGAAGGAGAGGGGAGGCAGCATGGTAGAGTGATGAAGGAGAGGGGTGGAGCAGCATGGCACAGTGATGAAGGAGAGGGGGGAGCAGCATGGCACAGTGATGAAGGAGAGGGGAAGCAGCATGGCACACAGTGATGAAGGAGAAGGGGGTAGCAGCATGGCACAGTGATGAATGAGAGGGGAGCAGCATGGCACACAGTGATGGAGGAGTGGGGGGGAGCCACATGGCACAGGGATAGAGGAGAGGGGGGGCAGCATAGCACAGAGTGATGAAGGGGCAGCATGGCACAGGGCGATGAAGGGGTGGTCAGGTGAAGGGGGAAAAGCAGAATGGAGGGCGCAGTGTGATCTTAAGGGGCCAACGCATGGTTGTGATGAAGGGGCATAGTAATGTGTCTGATGGCACAGGGGGATTGTGGCAATGTAGTGTGTGAGGTAGGTGGTGCCTACTTAACGGGTGCTATTTTGTTTGTGGGGTGATGCTGTGGAAATTTAAGACTATTTAAGATGGGGTGGTTTGGGGGCTATTGAATGTGGGGTTGAGTTTGGGGAGAATGAGGTCTCTATTAAACGTGACTATGAATTATTTATTGGCAGTGATGGTTGCTGGAAATAGGTATATTTTTGAAATGTAAATACTATTAATTTATTACTGGGTCTGTTTGTAGGGACGGAAACAAGTTTATTTAATAAATGGGAACACTATTATTTTAATACTTGGGCTGGAGGAAGGCCTAATTATTACTCGTGGGTGCAATTGATTTAATGCTGGGGCTGGTTTGAATTTTCTAAATATACCCATTTTTTTCCTAATAAGGCCCCCAACATTCCAGAATCCAGACAAGCCGCAACTAAAGAAAACCTCTGCAATTCAACCTGGCATGCTGTCAATCAACTTCTGGGCCACATACTGACGGATGGCTGCCCATTCTTGCCTAATTATTGCTTGAAGTTTGTCAGCATTTGTGGGGTTTTTTTTGTCCAACCTCTTTAGGATTGACCACAAGTTCTCAATGGCATTAAGGTCTGGGGAGTTTCCTGGCCATAGATCCAAAATTTTGATCACCGATTCACTCATTTATCACATTTGCGTTATGGAAAGGTGCTCCATCATGCTGGAAAAGGCATTGTTCGTCATCAAACTTTTCTTGGATGGTTGGGAGAAGTTGCTCTTGGAGGATATTTTGGTACCATTCTTTATTCATGTCTGTGTTCTTAGGCAAAATTGTGAGTGATAATGAATGCAAGAATAACTCCCTCGGCACAATTGGTTTTTACACATTCAGTGTGCTACTATCGTGGAAACAAGACCAGGGCCCTCTTAAGAACCTCTTGGGCCCCCGGGCACAGCAGTGCACCGGGGCCCCTATATATACAAAAAAAAATGATTATATATATATGGGCCCTGCAGCCCAGGGGGGCCCTCCAGAGGCAGGGAAAAAAAAACCCTGCAAAAAAAGAAGAAAATACTTACCGTGCTGTAAGCTGGCGATCCGGCTCCCTCCCTGGTCTCCTCCTCCGTCGCGCTCCGCAATGGATGTCGGGCGGGCGTGATGATGTCCCGCCCGACATGCACTGCCAACGCGACGGAGGAGGAGACCAGGGAGGGAGCCGGATCGCCAGCTGACAGCACGGTATGTATTTTCTTCTTTTTTTGCAGGGTTTTTTTTTTCTGCCTCCGGAGGGCCCCCCTGGACTGCAGGGCCCCCGGGCACCTGCCCAGCGTGCCCAATGGGAAAGACGGCCCTGAGCAAGACTCTAACTTTGGTTGACTCTGCCTATTGTAGTTTTTACTTATTGGAACAAGACTGTCTCTATTGTTTTTTTCCATTGACAAGGGGGCAGATTATTCACTATTTATTGAGACTTGTTGGAACACCACTGCTACCAGTGTTCCTGTCTACTTATTGTGCAACATTTACTGCGGTTGCCCATTTGAAAATTCATCTATATGGGGTTTTTATTCCAATTTGATGTGGACTATTTTTGTTCTGGCCAGGACTCTTAGCATTTACCTTGCATTTATGAATAAACAAAAGATATTTTATTTTATATACTTCATTATGATACTTCATTCCATTTAACCAATTGCGCCGAGGGACTCAGTTTTGCATTTATTATTTCTCTGGGATTATGGAATCCCTCCCTTCACTCCCACACATGGCTGCATTCTTTAGGAGCGCAGTTGACGCTACACTTTTATACAAAATTGTGAGTGAGCCCACTCCCTTGGCTGAGAAGCAACCCTACACGTGAATAGTCTCAGGATGCTTTGCTGTTGGCATGATACAGGGCTGATTGTAGCGCTCACCTTCCCTTCTCAGAACAAGAATCTTTCCAGATGCCCCTAACAATCTGAAAGGGGATTCATCAGAGAAAATTACTTTATCCCAGTCCTCAGCAGTCCAATCCCTGCACCCTTTGCAGAATATCAGTCTATCACTTTTGTTTTGCCTGGAGAGAAGTGGCTTCTTTGCTGGCCTTCTTTATAGCAGGCCATCCTCCAAAAGTTTTCGCCTCACTGTGCGTGCAGATGCACTCACACCAGCCTGCTGCCATTCCTGCGCAAGCTCTCCACTGGTGGGAGTGGACTCACTCACAATTTTGCCTAAGAACACAGCCATGACTAAAGAATGGTACCAAAACATCCCTAAAGAGCAATTTCTCCCAAACATCCAAGAACAGTTAGGTGAAGAACAATGCATTTTCCAACATGATGGAGCAAGGCAAAAGTAATAAATAAGTGACTTGGGGATCAAAACATCGAAATTCTGGGTCCATGGCCAGGAAACTCCCCAGACCTTTATCCCATTGAGATTGTGTGGTAAATCCTCAAGAGGCGGGTGGACAAACAAAGACCCACAAATTCTGACAAACTCCAACCAAGAATGGGCGGCCATCAGTCAGCATGTGGCCCAGAAGTTGATTGACAGCATGGCAGGGCAAATTGCAGAGGTCTTCAAAAAGTAGGGTCCACGCTGCACATATTGACTCTGCATAAACTTAATGTAATTGTCATTAAAAGCCTTTGACACTTATGAAATGCTTGCTTGTAATTTTACTTCAGTAGACCATAGCAACATCTGACATAAAGACCTAAAAACACTGAAGCAGCTAACTTTGTGAAACCCAATATTTTTGTAATTCTCAAAACTTTTGCCCATGACTGTATACTTCTTTACCTGCTCTATGCTCCATTCCTTAAAATAAAGCTCTGGCACCAGTGGCACCTAAAGTGACCAACCATGTTACATGCATGCTCAGCAACCAATCACAGTGCCATGTTAGCGTTAAAGAGCAATAAGAAATGAAAAGTTTCCTATCACTGCAGGCCTCCCCCTTCTGTTGACCTCCATTAATGTTCACAGCCCACTACCTACAGAAACACTGTTACACATACAACTCAGACTCAAAGTCTCTAAGTCACAGACTCTGAGTCATATCACTGTGAAAGCAGAACTGAGATGGCCCAGAGCATTTACATTATATTCCATGTAATTCTGATTCAGAGTGACTCAAACTAACTGCTGCCAACACCCATTCACATTAAATTTATTCATTGATAACTAACCTGATGGCTGTTTTTGTTTCATTTTGACAATCGCAGAATGGGTCTAATCTGAGGCTGTGTGTAAAATGACCCATTGTTTATGTATCTCATAGACATTATACACAAAGGGCCTGAGTCATTAAGGAGAGTAAAGCATAAAAAAGGAGTAACATTTGCACCTGGGCAAAACCATGTTGTATTGGAGGGGGAGGTAAATTTAAAATGTGAGGCAGATTTATAGTTTGGGTAGGGCATATCCTAGATCAACTTTATAATTCAATGTAATAATAAAGCTAGCAAGTATTTGTGTGCTAGATGAAAAAACAGCCAGTATTTAACTTATGTACAAAATAATAAACTGATTTGCACCCCTTACATTGTAACATGGTTTGTCCCAGAGAACATTTACTCCTTTGCTTGCCTTAATGACTCAGGCCCAAACTGTTCACTAATTACTTACATGAACAATCTAAACCACTGTGTTTCCTTGCACCTGTTTAAACCTAGACTAAACCATCATCTATCCCTGCCCAGATTATAGGATATCTCTTTTTCATCCTTTATATCTCTGCTATTTTTCTTTGTCTTGTATTTATGCTGAAAATGCCTATTTTTCACAATATATGTTTTTATGTTTATATTTTTATTTTCGAGAAATGTTGAAACTGTTTAATAAGTTGACTTGTTTGGACTATAGAAGCTTGTAATTTTGTCAGACTGAAAGACTGAAAATGGACATTGCTATGTCTAATGAACCCACGAGTCAAACACATGATTAAACAGTTTTTTTACACACTATTATTAAAAACAAACAAACCTGTAGAAAAGGACACACACTTTCATGTAGACTCATATATAATAGGAAATACACTTACACACAAACACACAGTTGTTCAGACAGTTATAGATATTTTAACAATTAAATGTAAATTTCATACTGGTTAATGGTTAATAATGTTAGCTTCTCCTAATCCTTTCCCTAACATTTTTCACGAAAATAAATGTTAAATGGATCTGCTGGTTTACTCATGTAATATACACACTATAACATAAGAAAATTTAGATATGTATAACACCTGAAAATCCTGTTAACAAAAGCATCATAGTCCATTTATACCACTAAAAAACATATTCTCCTTTTGTCTCTTGCTTAGTCAACAATCTGTTCAACCTGTGATGAATTGAGCACAGATGGACCTTATAAGATATATTTTTAATCCTTATGATAAATCAATTTTCTCTGCACATACTCATAATGATTATGATATTGGATAATGGTCAATGGATGGACCACGAATTACTCTTTTCCATCCATGGTTTGTCATCCAGTTTTTAACAATATTCATGTGCGTAGGCAGACCATTTATTTTAATTACCTATACATAAGGTCTGTTTGTGCAGGGGACATGGAAATGCAGTTACTAATTAATACTCTAATAAGACCCACTCCACATTTTCCTCCCTAACTTCTGTCACCTACCACTTGCTCTATTCAGTGGTTTAATTAAACAACAACAAATTAGTGGTTGTGAAGTGCAGAATAGGGACATGATTTACAGGTAAAAATGGGACTTTAGCGTAAGTGCATCTGTATAATTACGTTTCTGAGGCCGTATTTTGAGTTGTGTGTATCTTAAGATGTGTGCAACTTTAAATCTAGCATATAGGATCGTTTGGTGCAAAAACATGGCCATCATCATTATCAACTGGGAAAGTTGCACCAAGTCTCTGAGACATGCAAAGATACATATATCTCCTAAACGGCTTATCTTAAGGATACCTGTAAGTCAAAATCAGAAGCACTACTAAATGGGGTGGTTGACTTGTGTCTCCATGCTTCAACTTTACTTCACTTACATGTGAGTGCATCCGATCTGCCTCTCCAAGTGCAAGGGGCCGCAAGTAGAAGATGCTAAAGACGGTCAATTTAAAATATGACTGTAAGTTGTGCGCATGTGATGTGCACAAATTTTAGACAGGATGCATTTTGACATAGTATAAATAGAATTATGTCCAACTCTAAATTAGACCACAGATGAGTAACAGTTATGCCAAAAGGTCTCAAAATATTTAAACTTATTGGAACTGAAACCTTCCTGCACACAGCCTAGTGTTTGTAGGTTATTGGGTGTCATATGTGATGGATGTAGATTTGTACCAATATGCTATAATATTGTTACCCTGTTTTACTTACAGGAGCTTTACATTTTTTATGATAATGATAAAGTTACAAGCTATAAAAAACATTTTTTAAGGTTTTCAAGGACCGTCCTCATACTAACTAATGAATATTGTCACAGTTGAAACGATCATGTGATATTATTACCTGCATTCCTGTTCTTTTAAGGTGAATTTAGTCTGAAGCACAATGAAATATATCCCCAAGCCAACCAAGTCAAGTCAGCTATAGATGTCACTGAATCTCCTGCCTTATATCTGATTACATACATAATGGTAACATTTAATTACACTAATGTCAGATTTCTATGGACCTGGAAAATATATGTATATTCAAGCATGGATTTACATTACTGGAGTTAACCCTGGTAAACCTCATCTACTGTACCTTACGGTAAGTTAAGTATCTTTTAATCATGCATTTTCTTGATTTTGTAAGTCATTATCTAATTTTCAAAATCTCTCAGAAGATTGTAAAATATGACTACTAGTTAGACAGACACAAGATCTGAGCTCTAAGCATATCATGTGAAAGCAGACTACTAGTTAGACAGACACAAGATCTGAGCTCTCAGCATATCATGTGAAAGCAGACTACTAGTTAGACAGACACAAGATCTGAGCTCTCAGCATGTCATGTGAAAGCAGAAGGGGATGAAAAGGGTGAAACACATCTAAATACAATACCGTGTTACCATGTTTTTCTTAAACTAAATGTGACGAAACGAATGTGATACGCTAATCATTCTGTTTCTCGTTTGTCACATAATATGGATTATAGCAAATACTTTTTATAGCCCTTCTTTTGTTCCTTTGCTCACCAGACTACAACTGCATTGTCCAATTACATGTGGTTAAGGGGACATTATAGTTCAATGTAAATATGTATATTGTGTATTATATATTGATGACTTGCAGTAATGTTATTCATTGTCCTTAAACTAAAGCCAGGAGGGTTATGGGTAAAGATCAGGTGGTGTCCACAATACAGGTGAGAGGGCGGGAGCTGCAGTCATTCTCCCCCCTCCTTCCTCTACAGGAAGCATGGAACAGCTGGGAAGCCTGTGACATCACAAAGTAGTGTAAGGGGTTAATTTTAGGAGTGGCTCACTGCTACTTTATCCTTGGAAGTAGGGGAAGCCAATTAGCATCAATTGTTCTCCTTAGGACTAGTTCAGACGTTCTGTCTGCATCCCAGCAGGGGGCTTCTGTGAAAAGACAGCTCATCTTCACTGCCCTGTCCAAACCCCCTAGTCCTGCACTGACCAATGGTTAAGAAGAATAGACCCAGGGGTTTGCCCAGAAAGGAAAAAGACTGTGGAAATTAGACCTGGGATATAAGGAACGACTCCAGGGGGGAAGGGTGTTCATTCTGGGATTTCATTCATGAAGGTGCAAGATCTAGCTTTTGAGTTGTCGTTCTCTAAGTAGAGTCTATATATGCAGCTGAGAGAAATCCATGGGTCGTGAAGTATGGACAGCAGGTGACTATAATTCCTTAAGCTATTGGGGTAAGGGAGAGATAATGTGGTAAATCTGCCTGGCATTTATTTACTGCGTGTACATAATATTCTAGTGTTGTTTGTATGACAATAAATATACTGTTGTATTTTTATAACTGAATTTTGCCTGAGTGACCATACGAATCCTAGAAGGTACTGGGTAGACTTCCCTGGCATAGGAAGGCACCCGTGGGTGGCCAGCCAGCGTGAAGTGGGTAGCATTGAGCCAGATACACCCGGTATCTTCACACTAAACATATAAAATTGTGGTACTAAAACCCTTTTGTACACCACATTGAAAAATTTAAGAAACTTTACCAACATTCTTACCAATGAGATTGATCATTCTCTCTTGTATATCTGTATCTACCTCATCACTCTACAAATCCCTATACTGGCTCCCTGTATCCTCCAAAATCCAATTCAAATTACATACCCTCACCTACAAAGCTCTCACCAATACTAACCCTTCACACATCTCAAATCTCATCTCAAAATACTCTCTCTCTCTTGTCCTCTTACATCAACCTCTGACCAGCACCTCACCTCTTTTCTGATTATGACCATTTCTATAGCTTTGCAATGTTTATAGCACACAATGTTTATAGCACACAATGTTTGTGGTAGACATGGTGATTATAACTTTTGTTGCTTATAGATAATATTGTTTTTAGCTTGCAAGGTCTATAGCTCTCAAAGTTTTATAGTTTCAGTGCCTAAATTTGCAACACTTTATCCCTTAGTTGCAGATCAATCTAACATCATTTATGAGCTTTTCATGTGGCTTTGTAGAGATTTCAAGGAGAAGACTGCATATACAGCTTCAATGGTACTGTTTGTTCCTGTGAGGCTCACATCTGCATTCACAGAACTTGGCTTACATAGGTAGACATTTGATTGGGTGGATGTCTGGAGTGTCTGGGAAGCTACCATCCTTACATCAGATTTCAGCTGGCCTTTTGGAATCGCATGATATACAAACATCATTGACTTCCTTTTCTCCACTACATTGGAGGATAAGCTATTATTAGAGCACGGTCTGATACGGAACTGATCTAACAATTACAGTATGATTATACCAGCAAATACAACTTGAATCAGGATTATATTATCTGTGGGTGCATTTTACAGACTCCTAGATATCATCAGCACACTTGCAGGCTGAGTTTATACAAATTGTTTCTATATAATATCTATCCACAAATTGACCACTGTTCACAAACAACTTGTGAAGTAGATTCTTCTGATCCTTATTGGTGGTTGACTGAGGCTTCTTTTGGTCCCCTGCTGCACCTAGAGGGATGACAGAAGGAAAAATGCACACTTTTGTGAAGTTTTTAGAATGCACTACTTTGTGTATAGCCATTTTTGTGATGGTACAGCTAGAGAATAAGAATGGCATCTAGGTCAAACCAGAGAAATGTGATGGTCTTGGAAGGGGTCAGTACCAACTTTGGGATGTTCACAAAGAACCCCAGGTTTACTAATAGAGAAAGGGTTAAATCCCTTTTTCTCAAAAATGTATCATGGTCTGGGTGCGCTAATAAGCATGTCGTCCAGGTAAATGATACATTGGAAGCTCTGCTGATTCAGACCACTGTTTTCATGACCTGTGTAAAAGTGTAAGGGGCAATAGACAAAAAACATAACTATCCACTGAAATAAGAATCTGAGAAGCAATCTGTGATTCTTGCCTTAGGGCTTGTGTCAGAACCTCGTCTAACTGAGGACTGTAATTCCTTGAATGAAGAATAGGAAATTCCTGGCACTGATAACTAATTAAAGAGAGGTTTAACCAGAACTGGATTGTTTTTAACAACCACCTGTCAAATATGACTCTGAGGGTTTTCTGGTGAGGCAAATATATGGGTGAACTTACCATAACTGCAGCTTCTGTTAGCATTGTTTCTTGTATTTGTGGCTGATCCTCTGGTAGCAGTACTAGGATGTTGCCTGATACGGGCAATTCCAGGCATAGGGGGAATATCACCTGAGCAGACTTCCCTCGGCTTAATTTTGTTTTTAATTAATTCTTCTTTACGTTTTTTTTTTCGTGCATGTGGACTCCCTGAACAGGAGGATGACTTGGCACTCTCATGAAAAATATTTTCAACCTCAGAATGTGAGGAGTAAGTAGTTCTGAATTCCCTGACAGGAAGATCTTGCCCTTTTATGGGCTCTCTTCCCTTTCTTACTGGCAGCAATGGAGGACATCTGTTGAGAGTCTGTCACTGAGACAGAAGTTGTGTCCTCCATCTCAGTGCCAACAGAAAAATCTGGCCAGCGGTGCTCTGGCATGTGCAGACAAGCACGTGAGCTAACGTACACGCAATCCGCTGGAGAGTGAGCACACACACTGTTCTGTTTCTGTTAGGGGAAGTGAAAATTCTTTCAGCGTGTTCGGGAGGCCTGAGCAGCCTAACCCACCTCTGTTGCTAGGTGGCAAGACTCTCTATGCACAAAACAAGGTGATGACAGCCAGATCTTGCTAATGAACCAGTATGAGAACAGGTTAGTTAAAATTTCCATTCAAAGTTGAAAAACACCTTTAATAAGTACATAACTTGTCTTGTGTTTTACATGTTTATTTTTATTTTTATGACTAGTTGCTTTAAATTTGTTTGTTTTTTTAATTTATTTTCCAAGTTAACAATTGTAATGTTGTATTATTATGTTTGTATTGTTACTAATCATATAATGTACTATAATAAGAAAAGCAAACTAAATCAATAAAAAATGGCTGTAAATGTACAGCAAATTCACATGCATCTTAAAAAATAATATTAAAAATAATCTGATGCGTCACTATGAAGTAGAAAGAGAAACTTTATAGGAAATGTGTGTTACAATATGTTTCTTTTAACAAAAATCGTTTCCTAGCACATTTCACAAGGAAGTGATGAAGGAAATGGGTTCATTTCTTGTTTATACAATAGACTTTTTACTACTAGAACGTATAAAAGGTATTTGTCACATTTCAAGGATGTGACATAGATATTACGGATATTTTCTTGCTAAAAAAGAATGAGTTACCGTCTTCAAAGAAATACATTCTCCTTGTTCAACTACTTGTTTCATTCATAAATTGTCTCCATATATGTCTACCAAATATCATCTAGCCAGCCTTCAACTCTTAAGTGCAATCCAGTATAGTTGCTTTTTGAACTAGAATGCAATATCTATAAAGTGTATCTTGCAGTTAATTATTGCTAAAACACAGATTCATTATAGAAAAGAATAGATGCTCAATTTGCATCCATAAACACCTAAGTTATACCCTCAATAACAATGGAACATCAATGGATCTGCTGAGAATGAATGGTCTTATAGACAATAATACAAAGGGAATGTAGTCATGTCGGCAACGTTGAATCTATCGACAATAGGACTGTCAACACCAAAATGTCGATGTATTTATTCTGTCAATATGTTTAAAATGTTGACATTGTGGCTGTCGACAGCAGTAATATCGCCATTCAAAATGCAATGTCAGTGGATACAGCTGTTGGGTCCGGCACAAAATAGTTAATGCTAAAAAAAAAACCACAATCATCCCAAACCTCTCCTCCCAAACACATAAGCCATAGAGTTGACAGTGGACCTGCCAGCCAAAGAAGTAAAAAAATGTAAAAAACTTTGTACCCCCCTAAACAGATAAACCCTGGTGCTGCCAGGCCAGGCATGTACTAGCAATATCAGGGGGCAAAGAGCGCACGGTACCCCTGATTTTACTAGAACTGTGTCTTGAACTCTTTACTAAACTATGCCAGCAAGGACTGGTGGCACTATAGCTGCGTGGGGTTCCCTCTGCCATAATGACAACCAACCCTGGCTGGTCGGCATTGGGGCTGAATTCCCTAGGGAGCTTTAGTCCACAAAAAAAAGTGGACCTCTCCCTAGGTGTAGCCAGCCACATGCTGAAAGCATAAGGACTCTTCAGCACTGTTAAAATGATTCCAATGGTCCATGTTGTCCCAAAAAAAAGTACCTAATAAAATGATTCCAATAGTCCATGGAAAAATAAGTACTGTTATGACTGACAGCGCTTACGTGAATTCCCTTTCCCTTAGAGCTTGTAATTCTCTCAGGTACTCGGATGCCTTCAGGTCTTAACTTTTAGGTAACAGGAGATGATGTTCAGATACTATAAGACAGGAGGTAGGGGGAGTAACCAGGTAACAAGAGACAATCCAGGAACAGTCCAGTGAGTTGTGGGTCCAATGCAAACAGAATAGTCTGAGGCAGGCCGAGGTCGAGGCAATCCGCAAACAAGCAGGATCCAAAACTAGCCAAGGGTCACAACAAAGATCAGACAGAATTCCCAAGTAAACCTGGTCAGCAATTGTGGTGCTCAGAGGCTATAACCAGCAGGGAGGCTAGGCCCTCCCTGCCTTAAATAGTACTCATAGCCAATGAGAAGGAGCCAGGAACAAGCCAGACAATCAACACAGGGGGTAGATAATTAATTAATTAATGATGCCCTGCGCATGGGCTCCAGCAGTCTGATCTTAATACTGGGACACATCCCGGTGGTTTAGGTAATGGCAGGGATGCATTGGCCGGAAGTGACGTTCCGTTAGTTAGGGGAACATCCGAGGCACGGCCAGTACAAGTCGTGTGTAGCCTGGCGGCTCATGATGAGTAAATAATACAATTATTCAAATGGTCCGTGGTTGTCTCAAAAAAAGTACCTAATACAATTATCCCAATGGTCCATGGCTGTCCCAAAAAAAAAGTACCTAATAAAATTATTCAAATGGTTCATGGCTGTCCCCCCAAAAAAATACCTAGTAAAACTAACCCCAGATTGGAAAAAATAATCTTCTGTTCTTCAAGCTTGATAAACCAAAATAATCCTCTAGAATATGCTTGGCAAAATAAAAAACATTACAAATGATGAACACTTGGGCACACTAAGCATAATGAAAGAATTACAGCCAGTAGGACTAGTTATAACCTGGGACTCTCCCACACTGTCAGAGCTAAAGAGCCCTTGTGCTTTCAGCATGCAGCTGAGTATCCCTAGGGGAAGGTTCACTTTTTTTTTAAGTGGACTAAATCTCCCGGAGTTCAGCCCCATATTGACCTGCCTTTGTCATTATGGCAGGGGGAACCCCAAAATGTGGGTTCACCTACTTTAGTGCCTCCAGCCCTGGTTGGCACAGCCTAATGCTGGTTCAAGAAAAATCATGGGGACCCACTCTTTTGCTAGTACCAGCCTAGGCTGGCAGCACTAGCGTTAATGTGTTGGGGGGGAGTTTAATGTTTGTGTATGTTTTTTTTTTAATAATAATATTAACATTAATTTTGTGCCGCACTTGATGAATGCCAACATTTTGACTATCGACATTACTAAAGACGATATTCACAATGTCAGCCTTTTAAACAGATTCACCCTCGCCATATTGTATCCAACTCATACAAAGCACAATGTTTTCTATATCAAAAACATACTGAAGTTTATTTCTCTCTCCTTTTATTTTCAATTCACAGTTAAGGTGTTTGTAATAAATTTCTGCATTTATTGATGTATGTCTAATATTAGGGAGGACCAAAGACACAATGGGCCTGATTCATTAAGGAAAGAAAGGCAACAAATGAGTACGTTTTCTCCTGGACAAAACCATGTTACAATGCAAGGGGTGCAAATTATTTTATTATTTTGCACATAAGTTAAAAACTGTCTGTTTTTTTCATGTAGCGCACAAATACATGATATCTTATTTGTATATTCCACATAGGTATTGTATGTATCCTGCAGTGGCTGGTCTAGTAGTGCAGAGTAAAACTACACCTATAGTCAACACCACATGTATCCCTTCCTTGTTGACTTCAAGAGTACGCAGAGCCGATTTATGTGCCGGTATATAACAAACGCATAGGGCCTGAGTCATTAAGGAAGGTAAAGCAAAAAAAGGAGTAATTGTTCTCTGGGACAGACCATGTTAATCAATGCCAGGGGTGCAAATGAGTTTATCATTTTGCACATCAGTTAAATACTGGCTGTTTTTTCATCTAGCACACAAATACATAATAGCTTTATTTGTACACTGAAATTTAAAGTTGATCTAGTACATGCCCTACCTCAACTATAAATCTGCCATCACATTTTAAATTTAAATCCCCCTCCAATGTAACATGGTTTTGCCAAGGTGAAAAGTGATTCTTTTTTTTCGCTTTATTTTCCTTAATGAATAAGGCCCAATAAGTCTTGTATGAGTTTTGACAATAACAATAGCCTCACTGGACAGTGACAGTTACTTTCATTTCAGTGATAGGATTGAACATTAAGCAGAAAGCATGATTTTACATTTACTCTATATGGAAAGGGACAATGATTAAGAGAAGTCCGAACGACAAAAAACAACAAATACAAGCAATTGTTCAATCAACAAATGTGATAAAAAAAATCAAGCAGAAAATTTTAATGTGGGCAGACCAAACAAAAACATACAATAAATAAATAATGCAAAACAAGCAATCTTTATTTTAAAACTGTTAAAATCACAGAAAAAAGACAGGAATATAGCTACAGGAATATTGTTAAAGCCAGTTAAATGAAAACTATATTGACAACAAAGTAGACAGATGACACACTATAGCTATACAAGGCCTCATTTAGAATAGATAAACTTGGCCATTTCTTATTAGAAGGGGTATCTATTTCTGCTCTCTGATGCTGACGACAGCATCAGCAATTATCTTTACTTTTTAAAAATATAATAAATACTTATTTAAAACAATATAAATGTACCATTCCCACCTTTTTAAAATAAGGAGCCAGTGTTAAGATCCGGCAGGGGCACGATATTTCTTCGTCAGTCCGTGCAGCAGCCTCAGTTGCATCAATTTTGCGGCTTCAGATTTTTTCCTTGGCGATCAGGTAGTTTCCTCAATGAGTTCAGCAATGGAATCAGCTGTTTAATGTGTTCAGTCATTACATCTTGTCAATCATTCAATTATTGGATACCTGTGCATTAAAAAACTATCTTTTCCTGGTTCCTGTGCTGGCTGTAGTTTGACTCTTTAGTGTGCGCTTGTCTCTAAAGTTTTTTGGTTAGATATTTTAGATTTTGAACTCTGATTGGATTTTTAACTTTTGCTCGTACTCTGCCTGCCCCAACCTCTCGATTGCATTTTGAACTTTGCTAAAACTCAGCCTGTCCTAAATTTGAATTTGGATTGACTTCTGTTATACACCATTCTTTCTGGGCTTTCACTGCCTAACAATTTTCACAATACTTGTCAACCTAAGCCTGGACTACCCGGAGCTGGAGACTTGGGGGCAATCAAGTATTGGTGAGCAATTCGACCCTCTACAAGAACAGTGGCTGCCGTAGGTGAAGAACTCTGTAATCTGGTTCTGCAGGTGTTAGAATTGGCATATCAGTATCATAACAGCCTCTGCTATACCCTGGTTTTACAACACAATCTGTCCACTTGCTATGTCTGTTTTGATAATCTACATGCAGACCAGTCTTACATAGTTAAAGTTGGTCATTTATAGGCAAGAGTAGTATGGCACAAAGACCACTCTTGCACCTTTGTGAGATTATCACACCTGCTCTTGCTTTCTATATCTGCTTTTCTGCACTGTGTGCATGAAGATGGCAGATTAATTTTTGGCTTGGCAATTGGTAGAATGTGATAGGCCCTTGTGATCCTAATATTTTAAAGGACAAGAGGGATACTGACTAGATGTTGGTGAGAAGGGACAGATCTCAGTTGAAACATGATGTTTTTCATATGTTCTGAGAGGTGGTACTTTGCTTTTGCAATGGGAAGCTGTACTCAGCCCAAACACTGGTTCTAAAATGGGCAGTTATACTTGAGCACTGCGATCAACTTAATTGTGAAGTGGGTCATGTCATCAGTGAATAATGAGCTAATAAACTGATGTGTACAGATAGTCTCTAATTAATTGTATTTGTAATAGAGCTGTAAGTAGGTGAATAATAATTCCTTCAAATATTGACTACTCAGGCAAAATAGACAATCCTAGGTGTATTATTATCAGATAGTCCTGATAATAACTTCTTGATGAAATTTGCATAAATAATCAGTGTAGCTATGCTTAATGATCTTATTTCTCAAAATGTCCCATGGGCTGAATCAAGATGTAATCAAGAGGGGGAAGTTCACACACTATAGATATAAATAAAGCCAAACCACTCAATATGGATCTGGGAACTCTTCACAGTCTGCTTATTTCAGTAATCATAAAATATCCTATAACCTTGTTTAATCCACATTTTACCTCTCCGAGCTAAGTACTGGTGTTTGGCCTACAGAAAACTATGTAAGAGATGAGATTAGAAATATTACTGATCTACCATGCTATGCCTTACCCAGATTACGTCACTTGAACACACACTCCTGTGGACCTGATCTTGAGTATAAAGTATAGTCTAGCAGCTTCTCCGATGCCTCAAATACACAGTGCAGTTTTTCAGTCGCATCTTTTACACCAGCTACAGGGCAAGTGTAAGTGCCTAGTGATGGTGATGACGGTCGCATTTGCAAACTAGGACATGTGTTTGCAATCAGGAGCAACTGTAAAAATGCATTTTATGTACAGTAGACATTACTTACATCCTGATAAATAAAAAAAAATTCATGCTTTTTTTCATAATAACTATATTAATAACAACAGGCAACAATAATTGAATATTTTTATTTCTGCGTGTACTGTGGGACTATATATTGCATATATGTATTGTTCTAATCCTGTAGTGTGTTGTCTGTCTCAGTAGTGCCGTATATGCAGAGTGTACCTACACCCATATTCAACAAGAGACATTTTTTCAGATTCACTTGTAGTTGAATACGGATGTGTGCATGCCCAAATTATGTGCATTTATTTTAAAAAATCAGAATACTTTGGTTTTGCATAGTCATAAACCCATCCCATAAACCAATTTACATATATACCATACTGATAAAGAATAGTAATCATAAATGCATAATAGAAACTGTAGAAAATCTTAGAAATTTTAAAAACAGATAAGTAACATTGACACTAAGAAGGGAATTAAATGCTATTAAAAGATGCTAGTTAAAAATGATGACTTTCTTTAAGACTTTCTTTAACAAGGTTAGATTGTGGGTTTATAGGAGCGCTATGCTCCGTTCCCTTGGTAACAGTCTGCAGTGCCCACTGGCGGTCTAGTGGAGAGGAAGTGGGAAAGACTCCAATATCCTGAAAATGCTACCGCGCATGCCTCTAATGTCCGAGAATCGGAAGTTTGGCTTTGCACCATTACCTTTCATTATAGAGATGTTCACTGACCCCTGTGATTTGGTTTTGTTTTTGTTTTTGGATCTGGATTAAGTTTGTGTTTTGGTTGTGGCAAAACCGCCCTCGCATGTTTTGGTTTTGGCTTTGGTTTTGGATCTGTATTTATAAGAAAAATAGCTAAAATATGCTAAAATCACATAATTTTACAATTGGGAACAAACATTAATAAAACAATACTGGGTAATACATACCGACAGAGAGGTAAGAGGGTCCTGCTTGCAAGCTTACAATCTATGGGACAATGGGAGTTTGAAACTTAAGGGCACGTGCTACATCATATTGCAAATTGGACCAGCTAGAATGCAAAGGTATTGAGTGGGCTGTTTAATCAGTCACACAGCAATGTTGGTCAGAGGGTTGTTGTCTTGTGTTAGCTGTGTAGCGGGTGGTAATAGGGTAACCTAGGGAGATTAAGATGTTGGTTGAGGAATGTCATAAGCTTGTCTGACGGGTTTTCAGAGACCGCTTGAATGTATGAAGACTAGAGGAAAGTCTTACTGTGCAAGGGAGGGAATTCCATAAAGTGGGTGCAGCTCGAAAAAAAAGTCCTGTAAACGGGAATGGGAGGATATGATGAGAGTGGAAGAGATATGCAGATCTTGTGCAGAACGGAGGTTTTGAGTCGGGAGATATTTTGAGACAAGTGAGGAGATGTATGTTGGTGAAATTTTTTTGACGGCCTTGAATGTTAGTAGAATAATTTTATATTGGATTAGTTGAAAAACAGGAAAAAAATGGCAACCAATGTAGAGATTTACAGCAGAGGAAGAACGGTTTGCAAGAAAAATCAAACTAGCCACTGTGTGCAAAATAGATTGTAGGGGTTCAAGTCTGATTTTGGGAAGACCAGTAAGAAGGGAATTGCAATTGTCGATGCGGGAGATGATGAGTGCATGAATTAAGGTTTTTGCAGTGTCTTGTGTGAGATATGTGCGTATTCTGGAAATGTTCTTTAGATGTATGTAACATGATTTAGATATAGAGTTGATGTGGGTAATAAACGATAGTTGCGAGTTAAGGCTTACACCTAGGCAGCGGGTTTGCGGGGTGGAATTTATGGTCGTTTTATCAACAGAAATAGAAATATCAGGCAGAAAACTTCTGTTTTTTGGGTGGGAATATTATTAATTCAGTTTTTGAAAGATTGAGCTTCAGTTGGCGAGAAGACATCAAAGATGAAATGGCAGAAAGACAGTCAGTAACACGAGACAACACAGATAGTGAGAGATCAGGAGAGGCTAGATAGATTTGTGTATCATCCGCATATAGATGATACTGAAATCCAAAGCAGCTTATTAGTTTTCCAAGAGAAGTGGTGTAGATAGAGAATAGCAGGGGAGCTAGGACTGAGCCTTGTGGTACTCTAAGTGATAAAGGAAGAGGGGCAGAGGTGGATCCAGAAGAATGAATACTGAAACTGCGATTAGATAGGTAGGATAAGAACCAAGATAGTACAGTGCCTTCAAGACCTAGGGATTGTAGCATTTGTATAAGGAGAGAGTGGTCAACAGTGTCAAATGGAGCAGAGAGATCCAGAAGAATTAGAAGAGAGTAATGGACTTCAGTTTTTGCTGTGATGAAATTATTGACAATTATTGAAGAGAATCCAGTAGGTTGTTTGCTGTAAAAAAGTGTGTGAGTCGAGTGTAGGCAATTCTCTCGAGAAGCTTGGAAGGGCATGGGTGCTGAGAGATGGGGCGGTAATTTGAGAGAGAGTTTGGGTCAGAATTTTGTTTTTCAAAATAGGAGTTATCACTGCATGCTTGAATAGTGATGGAAAAATACCAGTAGAGAAAGAGAGATTACAGATTTTAGTTAGAGATGGAATGAGCACAGAAGACAGGGACCTGCCAAACTGTAAGGGTATGGGATGAAGAAGACAGGAGATAGAGTAGGAAGATGAGAAGAGAGTAGAAGCTTCCTCTTCACTTGTGGGATCAAATGAATAGAGAGTGTCAGAGGGTGCTACAAAGAAGGTTGTCGAGGGTGATGATATCATTTCAAGTCTGACCTTATCTATTTTGTCCTTGAAATAGAAAGCAAGATCCTGGGCACTGATGGTAGTCAGAGGGCTTGGGGTGGGAGGATAGAGAAAAGATTTAAATGTGTTAAAAAGGTGTTTGGGGTTTGAAGTCTGAGCATTAATATTTTCCATGTTGTACAAGGTGCTGAAACCACTCTAACAGTGTGAAGGGAGTTCAGACACTGTTAGCTTGAGTCAAGTGATTCCCCTAATTAGACTTTTGGAAAAGTAGCTAGAGAAATTGAAGGAGGATGTCACGATTTCACAATTCGAATCCTTGGTTTATCCCAGATTAGTGCTACTCAAGTAGTCACACCAGAACAGAGGGTAGAGCATCAGCTCTGCAGACAAGCCGGTTACCACACAGGAATGGAGTGGAGACAGTCAGCTCTGCGGACAACTGTAGAGAGTCAGCTCTGTGGACAAATAAGTAGTCACACTGGAACAGATGGTAGAGAGTGAGCTCTGTAGACAAGCAGGTACACAGGTAAGGAGCCACGTCTAGCAGCAGAAGGTAACTCAAAGAACAGGCACCGGATATCCAGGGTGTCACGGGCACTAGGAGTCTTTACCCAGGGATCACCAGATGGTAGGCTTACCAGAGCAATGTAGATGGTAATAGGGTACTCTGGTAGCTGGGTGATCACGGAACATGAAATGATGGCCGATGAGATGCTCAGGAAAGTCTATGACTAGCAACACTGGTAATAATGAGGTAATGATACACAAGGAACTGTATGGACAAGGACACGTGAAGGTAGTCAGTGGTCTGCGATAGCAAGTTGTACCACTGCTATAGTGAGGTGGAATGTCCAACAGAAACAAGGAGGTGATGAGAGTCAGCGGTCTGCGGGTAGCAAGTTGTACCGCTGTCTGAGTGAAGGAATGGAATCCAAGTGGAGGTATCCAGGTAGTCAGTGGTCTGCGGTAGCAAGTTGTACCACTGCTCTGTGAGAGGATAATGGAACAGGTGATACCGGAAACAGGGATCAGTGGTCTGACATCAGCAAGTTGTACCACTGCATATATATGTGAGGAGGTGCACGGGGGAAGACTGCAACACAGGATATACACAGGCACCTTATACACGATCCACAGTAATATGCACAATATAGGTATATATATATGTAAATGACTGATCAGGTCTGCAATCTAGAAAGTCTCATGAAGTAGTCCAGCACAATGATAACACAGTCAATGATGGCAATAGACTCAGCGGATAGCAGACTCCAGAGAGAACCAAACACAGTCCAGCAAGATATGCAATACACAGCACAGTCAATGAGAAGTATGCATACCGTGGTTCAGCAGTAGCAGTCAGATGGGATTGCAGCGGTACCTGAGCGGCTGGAGGCCGACTGGATAGGAAGTCCCTGGATAGGAGAAGCAGCGGTCTAGCAGGTGCAGCGCACAGGTGAGTAGACCGACAGGGACACGAATCCACAGGAGTCAGCAACACGTGGAACTGGACTCATAGGAAACCCAGGAGAATGGAGATGATCCAGCAGAGGGTAGTAGAAGAGATACAAATCCAATGCTGACAGGAGGGTAGAGGCCAGTGGAACACGTGAAGGCGTGGAGAGTGGATCAGCAGGAGATGGACAATAGCGCTGACCACAGCGGCAGGACTCAGCGGCACACGGAGGTAACCAGTAGCAACCACAGGAACCAACAGCGATGGGAAACAGGAGTGCAGCGCAGGGCCGGAGCTGTAGATCACGAAGTGTAGCAGATGGTAATGAAAAGCGGCAGTCTCGAGGAAGTCACAGCAAAGATGAGATGAGAGTGTAGTGCACGGAGGCAGCGGATAGTAATCAGCTGGCAGTCACGATGTTGAACACAGGCGAGTTGCAAGCAGGAGACTGTAGTGCACAGAGGCAGCGGATAGTAGTCAGCTGGCAGTCACGATGTTAAACACAGGCGAGTTGCAAGCAGGAGACTGTAGTGCACAGAGGCAGCGGATAGTAGTCAGCTGGCAGTCACGATGTTGAACACAGGCGAGTTGCAAGCAGGAGACTGTAGTGCACAGAGGCAGCGGATAGAAATCAGCAAACAGACTTGATGAGAAGCAGGTGAGTGAGGTAAAAGCTGGAGTGCACGGAGGCAGCGGATAGCAATGAGCAAACAGTCACATTGATATAAAATAACGTTGAAGTGGTGTAGAAGACTGTAGTGCACGGAGGCAGCGGATAGGAATCAGCAAACAGTCATGATGATAAAGTTGATGGTAGAAGTGGTATGGAACCACAGTAGTAGAAGTGGTTTGGAAACCACAGGAATCAGCAGCACTGAATACACAAGTAATACAGGAACACCTTCAGAGACTCATGAGGAATGAGACTCCAAGATCAGGCAACGTGGTAGTGACCACAGGTGCTTAATATAGGGAGGTTGCCTGATCTGCCAATTAAGTTAAAGGGGTATACACTGAAGTATAGAAAAGGGCTGCGCATGCGCAGACCCTCAGGATGGTGGACGGCCACGGTTCCTAAATGTCCGGGAAGAGGCACTCACGGTCCGGTGAGTGACAGTACCCCCCCTTTTAAAGGTGGGCACAGAACGCCTGGAACCGGGCTTGTCTGGATTTTTGGAGTAAAACTTCTTCAAAAGGGCAGGAGCATTAAGATCTTCAGCTTTGATCCAAGAGCGCTCCTCAGGACCAAAGCCCTTCCAATGAACGAGGAAGTGGAGGACTCCTCGCGAAATTTTTGCATCTAGTACCTCGGTAATCTCAAAATCCTCCTCCTGATGGACTTGAACTGGCTGCGGAGCTGAGGGAGGAGTTGAAAAACGGTTGATAATAAGAGGTTTGAGCAAAGATACATGGAAGGCATTAGAAATCCGAAGACTCTTAGGAAGAAGGAGTTTCACACATACTGGATTGATAACTTGAATGATCCTATATGGACCAATAAAACGAGGGGCGAATTTCATGGATGGAACCTTCAAACGAATATTTTTTGTGGATAACCAGACACGATCTCCAATTTTTAATGGTGGAATAGCCCGCCTCTTCTTATCAGCGAAAGATTTATATTTGACAGATGTCTTCTTCAAACAGGTTCTAACCTGAGACCAGATATTTTTAAAGGTCTGACAAACAGTCTCCACCGCAGGAACTTGGGTGGGCGGGAGGGCAGGAAATTCCGGAAAAGACGGATGGTGACCGTAGACCACAAAGAATGGAGTTTTGGATGATGACTCATGGTACATGTTGTTATGGGCGAACTCAGCCCAAGGGAGTAACTCTACCCAGTTGTCTTGATTGGCTGATGAAAATATCCTTATAAAAGTCTCAAGATCTTGATTGACACGTTCGGTTTGTCCATTGGATTGTGGATGGTAAGAAGATGAGAGTGCTAATCGTATGCCCAAGGTTTTACAAAGGGCTCGCCAGAATCTGGACACGAATTGTACTCCTCTATCAGACACAATCTCAGATGGACATCCATGGATACGGAAGATCTCTTTAATGAAATGTTCAGCCAGGATAGACGAGGAAGGCAAACCAGACAGAGGGATGAAATGAGCCATCTTCGAAAATCTGTCCACTACGACCCAAATAGTGTTATGGTTCTTACTAGGTGGTAAGTCAGTAACGAAATCCATACTAATATGGGTCCATGGTTTGGACGGAATGGGTAGTGGTCGCAGCAACCCTGCTGGGGTTCTGCGGGAGGATTTGAATTGCGAACATAATTCACAGGAAGCAATGAACTCTTTGACGTCTCTCCTCATTGAAGGCCACCAGTAACTTCGAGAGAGGATCTCAAAAGTCTTGTGTTCACCGGCGTGTCCAGAAAAACGAGAGGCATGGAACCACGAAAGGATTTTCCTCCTTAGAGTAGGAGGCACGAGGGTCTTCCCAAATGGTAGCGTTTTGGTGGATGAAGCAGCCAGTGAGATACATTTGGGGTCTAGAATGGTATGGTTGGAAACCTCTTCTATATCAGAGGACGTAGCAAAGGCTCTAGATAAGGCATCAGCTTTTTTGTTCTTGGCAGCTGGTTTGAAGGTAATTATTAATTCAAAACGGGAAAAGAAAAGAGACCATCTTGCTTGACGAGGGTTCAAGCATTGGGCAGACTGGAGATATGACAAGTTCTTATGATCCGTGAAGATCGTCACCGGATGGCGAGCTCCCTCCAACAAGTATCTCCATTCCTCTAATGCGGCTTTGATAGCCAGTAATTCCTTGTCTCCGATGGTATAATTCTTCTCTGCGGGTAGGAGACCCCGAGAATAGAAGGCACAAGGGTGGAATTTTTGCTGTTCCGAGCGTTGGGAGAGAATAGCTCCTAAGCCCACATTAGAGGCATCTACTTCTAGGAAAAAAGGGAGTGTCACATCAGGCTGACGAAGGATTGGAGCCGAAGAGAAGGACTCTTTTAATGTTTGAAAGGCTTGAATAGCCTCAGTAGACCATTGCTTAGGATTAGCCCCTTTACGAGTCAGGGCCACAATAGGAGATGCAATGGAAGAAAAGTCTTGAATGAAGCGTCTATAGTAATTGGCAAAACCTAAAAAACGCTGGATGGCACGAAGAGTAGTTGGCTGGGGCCAATGTAGTACAGCATTTACTTTGTCAGGATCCATCTTCAGACCAACTCCGGAAACAATATACCCCAAGAATGGAATCTGGGGTAATTCGAATGAACATTTTTCTAATTTACAGAACAATGAATTTTTCCGTAGCCTGGAGAGGACTTCTGCCACATGTTGGTGGTGAGAAGGCAGGTCCTGTGAAAAAATCAATATGTCGTCCAGGTAGACGACGACACATACATATAATAAGTCCCGAAAAATCTCATTGATGAAGCCCTGAAAAACAGCGGGGGCATTACATAGCCCGAAAGGCATTACCAGATATTCGTAATGCCCGTCTCTGGTGTTAAACGCCGTCTTCCATTCGTCACCGGAACGGATTCTGATTAAATTGTAAGCACCACGAAGATCCAACTTAGTAAAAATACGGGCTCCCTTAATGCGGTCAAATAGCTCAGTGATCAACGGAATGGGATACCGGTTCTTGATAGTAATGGCATTGAGTCCACGAAAATCTATACAAGGGCGTAATGATCCATCCTTCTTTTTGACAAAGAAGAACCCAGCTCCAGCGGGCGAGGTGGAAGGTCGAATGAACCCACGCTGGAGGTTCTCCCGTATATATTCAGATGTAGCTTGAGTTTCAGGTAACGAGAGTGGATAGACCCGGCCTCTGGGAGGAGTCTTGCCAGGAAGAAGATCAATCGGACAATCCCAAGAACGATGAGGAGGAAGACGTTCAGACTGAGCTTTATCAAAAACATCGGTAAATGAAGCATATTGAGGAGGGAGTCCCGGTGAAATAGCTGAAATGGAAGCTTGCTGTACCTTGAGAGGAATGACTTGGGAAAGGCAATGATGGTGACATTCAGGCCCCCAAGACGTGACTTGAGGGGTGCGCCAGTCAATCTGGGGAGAATGACACTGAAGCCATGGAAGGCCTAGGACAATCGGACTTGTCGTAACAGGAAGAATTAAAAACGATATCTCTTCATGATGCAGAGCACCAATCTGAAGGGTTACTGGAGACGTACTCTGGGTGATGAGACCGTTGATGAGACGTGATCCATCGATAGCCGTCACAGTAATGGGAGTTTTTAAGGTAATCATTGGTAGAGACCATTGATTAACTAACGATTTGGAAATAAAATTTCCTGCTGCTCCGGAATCAATCAATGCCTGTGACTCAAAGGTCTTGGTAGCAAAGGAAATAGTCACATCAAAAGCGCAGACTTTAGATTTCATAGACGATGGAGAGGACTCCAGGGACCCTAACTTCACCTCTCCAGAACTAGTTAGGGCCTGGCATTTCCCGATCTCTTAGGGCAGGAGCTGAGGACATGAGTGGAATCAGCACAATAGATACAGAGTCTATTCTTGACTCTTCGTTTCCTCTCCTCAGAAGATAACTTGGAACGTCCAATCTCCATGGGAATCACAGCGGGTGACACTGGACGAAATTGAGGGTTAGAGCGAAAAGGTGCTTTAGCAGAAGTCGTTTTCTCAGCCTCTCTTTCACGAAATCTCATATCAACACGATGGCATAGAGAGATCAAATCTTCAAGTGACGAAGGAAGCTCTTGGGTAGTCAGTGCATCTTTAATTTTATCGGAAAGCCCCTGCCAGAAGGCGGCAACTAGGGCTTCAGTGTTCCACTGAAGTTCAGAGGCTAAGATCCTAAATTGAATGACGTACTGGCCTACAGTATGAGATCCTTGTCGCAGACGGAGGATGCTGGAAGCAGCGGAGGTCACACGACCTGGTTCATCGAACACACTTCGGAATGTAGAAATGAATTTGGCACTATCTTGTAATATTGGATCGTTCCTCTCCCACAGAGGGGAGGCCCAAGCCAGGGCTTGTCCTGAAAACAAAGAGATAAGATAGGCCACTCTGGAACGATGGGTAGAAAAATTTTGAGGTTGGAGCTCAAAATGGACTGAACATTGGTTAAGGAAACCCCTACAAGTTTTGGGGTCTCCATCGTACTTTGACGGAGTAGGCAGGTGAAGCGTGGAAGCTATAGACACCTGGGATGGCAATGGGGAAACGGAGGAAAGCACAGGAGCTTCAGTAGTAGCTGTCACAGTCTGTCCAGATGTACCTTGGGAGGTTAATGACTGATAACACTGAAGTAACAGCTGTTGGCGGGCATCCTGTTGCTCCACACGGCTAACCAGATGTTGCAGCATCTCTTTGGCGGTAGGTTCCACATCTGGGTCTGTCATGGCCTGATCTTACTGTCACGGGCACTAGGAGTCTTTACCCAGGGATCACCAGATGGTAGGCTTACCAGAGCAATGTAGATGGTAATAGGGTACTCTGGTAGCTGGGTGATCACGGAACATGAAATGATGGCCGATGAGATGCTCAGGAAAGTCTATGACTAGCAACACTGGTAATAATGAGGTAATGATACACAAGGAACTGTATGGACAAGGACACGTGAAGGTAGTCAGTGGTCTGCGATAGCAAGTTGTACCACTGCTATAGTGAGGTGGAATGTCCAACAGAAACAAGGAGGTGATGAGAGTCAGCGGTCTGCGGGTAGCAAGTTGTACCGCTGTCTGAGTGAAGGAATGGAATCCAAGTGGAGGTATCCAGGTAGTCAGTGGTCTGCGGTAGCAAGTTGTACCACTGCTCTGTGAGAGGATAATGGAACAGGTGATACCGGAAACAGGGATCAGTGGTCTGACATCAGCAAGTTGTACCACTGCATATATATGTGAGGAGGTGCACGGGGGAAGACTGCAACACAGGATATACACAGGCACCTTATACACGATCCACAGTAATATGCACAATATAGGTATATATATATGTAAATGACTGATCAGGTCTGCAATCTAGAAAGTCTCATGAAGTAGTCCAGCACAATGATAACACAGTCAATGATGGCAATAGACTCAGCGGATAGCAGACTCCAGAGAGAACCAAACACAGTCCAGCAAGATATGCAATACACAGCACAGTCAATGAGAAGTATGCATACCGTGGTTCAGCAGTAGCAGTCAGATGGGATTGCAGCGGTACCTGAGCGGCTGGAGGCCGACTGGATAGGAAGTCCCTGGATAGGAGAAGCAGCGGTCTAGCAGGTGCAGCGCACAGGTGAGTAGACCGACAGGGACACGAATCCACAGGAGTCAGCAACACGTGGAACTGGACTCATAGGAAACCCAGGAGAATGGAGATGATCCAGCAGAGGGTAGTAGAAGAGATACAAATCCAATGCTGACAGGAGGGTAGAGGCCAGTGGAACACGTGAAGGCGTGGAGAGTGGATCAGCAGGAGATGGACAATAGCGCTGACCACAGCGGCAGGACTCAGCGGCACACGGAGGTAACCAGTAGCAACCACAGGAACCAACAGCGATGGGAAACAGGAGTGCAGCGCAGGGCCGGAGCTGTAGATCACGAAGTGTAGCAGATGGTAATGAAAAGCGGCAGTCTCGAGGAAGTCACAGCAAAGATGAGATGAGAGTGTAGTGCACGGAGGCAGCGGATAGTAATCAGCTGGCAGTCACGATGTTGAACACAGGCGAGTTGCAAGCAGGAGACTGTAGTGCACAGAGGCAGCGGATAGTAGTCAGCTGGCAGTCACGATGTTAAACACAGGCGAGTTGCAAGCAGGAGACTGTAGTGCACAGAGGCAGCGGATAGTAGTCAGCTGGCAGTCACGATGTTGAACACAGGCGAGTTGCAAGCAGGAGACTGTAGTGCACAGAGGCAGCGGATAGAAATCAGCAAACAGACTTGATGAGAAGCAGGTGAGTGAGGTAAAAGCTGGAGTGCACGGAGGCAGCGGATAGCAATGAGCAAACAGTCACATTGATATAAAATAACGTTGAAGTGGTGTAGAAGACTGTAGTGCACGGAGGCAGCGGATAGGAATCAGCAAACAGTCATGATGATAAAGTTGATGGTAGAAGTGGTATGGAACCACAGTAGTAGAAGTGGTTTGGAAACCACAGGAATCAGCAGCACTGAATACACAAGTAATACAGGAACACCTTCAGAGACTCATGAGGAATGAGACTCCAAGATCAGGCAACGTGGTAGTGACCACAGGTGCTTAATATAGGGAGGTTGCCTGATCTGCCAATTAAGTTAAAGGGGTATACACTGAAGTATAGAAAAGGGCTGCGCATGCGCAGACCCTCAGGATGGTGGACGGCCACGGTTCCTAAATGTCCGGGAAGAGGCACTCACGGTCCGGTGAGTGACACAGGGGAGGTGCCTTTTAAAGTTTGGAGCCAATTTGTTCGGCCAATAGGAGAGCATATAACATTACCTTTTTTCCCTCTCACTTGCGGACAAGTGTCAAATCAAATAAACTTGCTTAACCCCAGTGCTCAAGATTTACCAAAGCATTCCAACTGACAAAAGACAGCTATAAAGTAAGCCCTTCGGTCTGCATGTTTACCCACTGACGCCATAACCCAGGACCAAACACAGCTGTCACTTGCAGTCGATGGTTATGACAGATAAAGAGCTCAGATCTGAAGGTAAATCGATTTAATGTGTACACAGGAATCTGCTGATTGGTGTCACGAGCCGCGGCGGTACTCACTGCCGCCGCGGCTCGATTCTCATGCGCCCCAGCGTCCCGGCCGTCACCTTGATGACCGGGACGTCATTTCCTCCTCCTGTCCGGCCGTCACCAGGGCAACCTATTGTTCCTGTGTCTATAATCCATGCCAGATTAACTCAAGATTTGAGCTGTACCTTACAAAGGATAGAGAGGTTGGCTCCTGACAATACTCCGGTAGGATGCCTGTTTATTCCTGTTCATTTAAGAAAGGTAGTCCTTGCCGAGGCACACAATAGTCAGTCTGCAGGACACCCTGGAGTCTTCAAAACATTGGAAATCCTTTCCCGTACTGTATGGTGGCCATCACTGTCTGCCGACGTCAAGAGTCACATCTTGTCTTGTGAAGTTTGTGCCAGGAACAAAGTTCCCAGGACTCGCCCAGTAGGTCAGTTGGTTCCGTTGACTGCACCTAAAAAACCTTGGACATATTTGTCCATGGACTTTATTGTTGATTTACCACCTTCTGCGGGACACAATACCATTTGGGTCGTGGTAGACCGCTTCAGCAAAATGGCACATTTCATTCCACTAACCCGGCTTCCTACTGCTCGAGATCTAGCCATTCTCTTTATACAACATATTTTCCGTCTCCATGGACTTCCTTCTGATATCGTTTCCGATCGTGGATCACAATTCATTGCACAATTCTGGAGATCCTTCTGTACCCTACTCGAAAATTAAAGTCAGCTTGTCATCCGCATATCACCCTCAGTCTAACGGGCAAACCGAAAGGGTTAACCAGACCCTAGAGCAATTTTTAAGATGCTACACATCAGAATTCCATGATAACTGGTCCTCCTTGTTGCCCTGGGCGGAATTTGCCTGTAACAACTCCTGTCACTCATCTACCAAAATTTCTCCGTTTTTTTGTAATTACGGTTTTCACCCGGGATCTAACTCCTTGTATTCACTTCAGTCCGTTGGTATCCGGGAGATCCGCTCCACTGCCAGGGATCTCAGAGTTATCTGGAGGAAAGCACACTCATCATTGAGACAAGCCTCACTTGTTGCAAAAAAAAATTCGGACCGACACCGTACCATCTGCTCCCTTAAGGTTGGCCAGAAAGTGTGGCTGTCTACAAAAAATATCGGGCTCAAACAGCCTTGTAAGAAGTTGGATCCTAAGTTCATTGGGCCGTTTCTCATCATCAAGCAGGTGAATCCCGTCGCATTTAGGTTGAAAATTCCGGGCTCGTTGAGGATCCCCAACACGTTTCACTATTCGCTGTTGAAGCCGGTACTATACCCTGGTCAAGGCCAGTCTTCTAGTGTGCCTGGGAGAGGTTCCAGCGGGCCACAAAGGTTCGTGGTTCAAAGAATACTTGATTCTAAAAAAGTGCAAGGGCAGGTGCACTTCCTGGTACAGTGGAGGAACCGCGGGTTAGAAGAACGCTCTTGGGTTCCGCGGAGACAACTCCATGCTCCCAAACAACTGAAGGAGTTCTTCAGGGAATTTCCAAGAAAACCTGGATGTCGGGGTTCCTTGACCCCTCCTTAAGATGGGGGTACTGTCACGAGCCGCGGCGGTACTCACAGCCGCCGTGGCTCGCTTCTCATGCGCCCCAGCATCCCGGCCGTCACCTTGACGACCGGGACGTCATTTCCTCCTCCTGTCCGGCCGTCACCAGGGCAACGGCCGGACGCTAGTTCACTAGCGCTGCGTCCCGGCGGTGCTGGTAGCCGGGCGCATGCGCATAAATAGTCAGTCTATGGGGCTAATTAACAGGCATTAGCCTGCAACTGTGTAGCTCAGGGACAAGCCCTGATTGGTCCTGCTGGATTCTTGTAATTACTCTGCAGGAGTGTGTTCCACTGCTGATTGGTCTGTGTCTGTATTTAAGGCAATGAGGTCTGCTGCCTCATTGCCAGTTATAGCTTCTGTGCTCCAGTCTGCTGACCTGCTTGTTCCTGTTCCTGTATTTTGATACCGCTACTGATTTCCCGTGTATGACCCTTGGCTTTGAATTGGACTTCGCTTGTGTTTCCTGTGACCCTGATCTCTGGCCTGTTTACCGTTTCTGCTATCCGCCTGTGACCCCTGACCTCAGCTTGCTTACTGATACTGTTGTCTGCTGCCGGCCCTGGACCTCACTCCGCTTGCCTGGGTTCTCCCCAGCCGGTACACACTTCACGACCCTCTGTCAGTCTGCGGCCCAGTCTGTCCCCACCATCAGGGGCTCCAGTGAACACCTGATTGGCAGAGTAGATTCCGGGTTGTGTTGTGCCTGCGGGAGACAGTGCGCCGAAGCAGAGAACAGGCGCCGCTGACTGGAGGGTCTGGAAGACCCAGAGAAAGAAGGTTGCGGGGCACAAGTTAGGGGCATAAGGCCCAGGGAACTGGGCACAAGGCCCTTAATTGTAGTCATTGGGCTTAGAGCCCAAAGGGTGCATAAAGGGCACAAGGCCCTTTTAGTCAGTTAGGAGTGGCTATAATCCCAGTGGCTATAAGCCCACTGCCTAACTACAAGGGCACAAGGCCCTTGTAGTTAGGCAGTGGGCTAGTGCCCATAGTTAGGAAGGCTGTAAGGCCTAGTGAGGCAGAGGCTAGTGCCCCTGGGTGACAGGGCATAAGGCCCTAGTTAGTGGGCTCAGAGCCCAAGGTAGAGAGGGGCTAAGGCCCATAGCCAGAGCACAAGGCTCTGCAGTCAGCTGGGCAGAGAGGCCCATGGTGTAGGGCATAAGGCCCTGGTTGTGTGCAGTGGCGTGAGAGCCCTGAGCAGAGTAGGGCGCGGTCCTGTGTGTGTGGTAAGTACACTAGGTGGAAGACAACAGTAGAGCAGAAGGCTCCTGTTAGAGCTGTATTAACCGGCTGGTTAGATAGCAGCTGTGTACTTGCGTGGTCAGCCTGCCATATACTGTAACAGTGTATTATTCTGTCTGTGCGGAAAATATTTTCTTGTGTACTGTGTTTGGGACTGTGCTGTGTTTATTTCCAGGTGCAATATGTCAGGCCCTCATTAAAGGTAGGCTCTTGTTTCCTCATTGCTTTCCTGCATTGACCTGTACTGTGGGGACAAGTGTAGCGAAAAGCTTACACACAGCTAGGGAGAGAACACACATTAGTTTTCCCGTCCCGTAGGTCCCTGGCGTTACGCTGGTTTCCAGAGGTGGTGATCGAGTACCTCACTGGCAGTGCGGCACAGCTCAATTGACTTCCAGGGGTGTCCCAGTGTCCCAGTCCTCAGTTTCAGCAGGTTCTCTGGCGGTTCCGGGGTGGGATAAGTGTTCCGCTTGAGTGGAGGCAGTCGTTTCGAGTTCTGGCGGTGAGGATTGCTGGTTCCGTGCGGCAGTCGACACTCCGGTGGTGTGCTGTTCCAGTGAGCCTCTTTCAGGCCTTATGCAGCCGGTCCTTAGGATTCCGTGGGTGACCCCATAGCAAGAAGACAGTCTTCTTGGTACGACCTGGGTGAGGGTGTTAGTAACAGCCCTCCGGAATAGCCCATGAACACCTGCTGGTGTTCCCCGTAGAGTACAGTAAGTAGGCCCCGATAGTACACCACACCCAGTTAGAGTTGTTGTTATATAGTTAAGTTGCGTTATTAGTAGTTGTTAGGGTCGGGTCGCCTGTTGTAGTAAGTAGTTTTGTGGGTGTACATCTTAGCCTCACTGGTAGAGCAGAGGGAGGCTGTGTGTTATCTGTCGCCCACAGGTGTTGGGGAGGAGCAGGAAAGCAGGGACCGGAAGTGGGAGTGCCCGATGAGTATATCGTTCGATTCCCTCTTTCGGTTATGCCCTCACCGAGAGGTGAGTGGGGTACATTAGGCGGGACTGTTCCTGGTCTCAGGTACCCGTAGTCCCGCGCCTTGGCAAGAGAAAGACGAGGTGGCGGCAAGCGAGCTCGACTAGAGTGTCTCCGCTCATTGCCGTGGTCTCGGACAGGTCTCGGACAGCCCTTTCCTGGTAGGCACGGCCTTAATTCTTGTTTCTTCCTCAGAGGAAAGTGGTTGGAGGAGACAGAGGTTTTGGTTGCTGGTCTGCTGGGATAGGACAGCGGCTGGGGTGCATCGGAAGCGGACAGGAGGTGACCATCGTTTGTAAGGTAAGTTCATCTGTGTGCATCTGTCCTGTTCCCCGCAGGCGCTACACTGCCATACTACAAAAATTGTTCAGGAATGGTTTGAGAAACATGACAAAGAGTTCATGGTGTTGACTTAGCCTCCAAATTCCCCAGATCTCAATCCGATTGAACATCTGTGGGTTGTACTGGAAAAACAAGTCCAAGCCATAGAGTCCCCACCCACCTCGCAACATACAGGACTTAAAGGATCATCTTCTAACGTCTTGATGCCAGATACCACACCTTCAGAGTTCTTGTGGAGTCCGTGCCTCGATGGGTCAAAGTTGTTTTAGTGGCAAGAGGGGGACCTACACAATATTAGGCAGATGGTTTTAATATTGTGACTGATTGGTGTATATGAGTTATAATGATTTATATGGATAGTTAAATATGTTTACATTCTTAAATTGTTTAATGTGTTTAAGATTAATAATGTCAATGTACAATAGGTTACTGATTCTTTTTGAATTATGTATTGCCTTTTCTTTTATCTGATATCAGCAATTTAACAATGTTCACAAACCTATGGTTTCTTTCTATGACAGTAGTAGGAGTGCAGGGCCATCTTAACAACATTATGGGCCCCCGGGCAAAGCAGTGCACCGGGGCCCCTATATATATATATATATATATATATATATATATATAACCCGTGTTAACCCGTGCATGATACTCATGCATTCTAGTCAAATCAAGATACTTAAGGTCTTAAAAAGGTTCTTGTCATGCATTTGGGCCTAGCCCGGGCCTACTCAGGGGAAGATCGTTACTTCCCGACGCAAGCGCCCTTTTGAATGTGTGTTCATGAGGTAAAATTACCTCACGAAAATGAGTTTGACCCCTCAACTCGTAAATTTAGCCTTTACTACCCCTCCCACGGGGGGAAGGGGGGGATGATGGAAGTTAACTGACTTGACTATTCTAATTTTTTTGTCAAATAATGTCAGTATACCAAGTTTCAGGTCAATTGGATGAGCCCTTTCTGAGAAAATAGTTTTTTGCACACACACACTAACGCACGCCTCTACACATGTGTGTTCATGAGATAAAATTACCTCACGAAAATGAGTTTTAGCCCTACCAAATTTCAGCCCTTTTTGAATTTTTTTTTCCCACACACACTAAGAATTTAGTAGGTCAGTGTATAACTCTGCCCAGCAGGTGGCGCTGCAACTTGTTTTTTTTTTTCACACACAGACGCCACTAAGCATTTATATATTAGATAGATATGTGTATATATATATATATATATATATATATATATATATATATATATATGAGATAGATCGATATAGATGTATAGAGATACAGATATAGATAGATAGAGATTGGTCAGTGACCCTTGAAGTTTTTTTTGCAGGTTTTTTCTTTTGCAGGATTATTTATTCTAATTAAGAGCCCTGCCTCTGGGGCCCCCTTGCCCGTGGGGCCCCCGGGCACCTGCCCATCATGCCCAATGGAAAAGATGGCCCTGTAGTAGTGTCTGAGAAACAGAGGGGAGTGACCCAAATACTTGTGGTGAATTGGATGATGAAACCTTTTGGCAAGGACTCCTTTGCATCTTAATTTAAAGGGCACATAGGGTATAACCTTGTTGACTATATGTTCTTAACTCTTAATCAGGAAGTTTAAAGTTGTTTAAGCTTTAAAAGATAAGCAGTGTGGGGATTGGGAAAACTTTTGTAACTTTTACTCGCCTATGTGTTGTTACAACCAGGTCAATGTTAAGCACTTGATCATTTTACTATGTCTTTGCTCCATAAGGATCTAGGTATATTAATATAGTCTATTATACAACATTTGGAGGAAACCACTGTCTTTGTGTACAGCTGATTGTACTTTTGACAGCAATCAGTTTACACTTTATGTTTGCTTAAAGTTTATACACATTTATGACATGGAATGTGAAAAAGATGGGGGATAGGGTTAAAAGTGCATTAGTATTTAAGTACCCTAAGGCCAATTCATCAGTACTCTTCTTACACGAAACATGTGCAGCAGGCAGCTGTTTGTTGTCGTAAAAGAGGTACGCTGGAGCTACAATGCTACACATACCAAATAGAGGGGAGTGTCAGTCTTGAATAAGAGGAATGTTAATTTCTGCATGAATGTCAAAACTGACTCATAGGGTCAATTTGTCTTTCCTCTGTTCAAAGTAGATCATAATAAGATTATATTAGTTGATTTTATATATCCCCATTTTTCACTTGTGTAGTTGTTCTGAAATTAGCTGATTATATGGCAGACATGACCAGCACTACCTTAGTATATATGTGTAATTTTAACTATGCCATGTAAGCACACATGACAGGTATCATTGTCATGTGTGCATACATATATCATATCGATATATTTACATGCTTGTGTTCCTTGGTGACTGAGCTAAGCTCATTCGATATATGGTGAATGTGTGTCTCTAATTCTAGCACTAAAGTCTTGTTATACTCAATAGAGAGTAAAAAATACTAGGTAATTAAAGAGAAACAATTGGATAAGCTTGGACACAAAAGCCAGCAGAGAAACTGGGTGGTAGCTGGAGAAAGTAAGAATTGAGAGATGTTCTCAGACTTGCATTTTTCAGTGCCCCTTAATGAACTTAATAATTTTATTGATTTGAAAGTGCATTGAAACTGTAATATCAAACTATAAAATATCCCGGCATATGATACATAGGGGAAGATTCAATTGTAAAATAATCACCCAATAGTGTCCCGGAACAGCCGCAAGACACTATGCAGCAATTTTTTTTAATTGAAAGTACCGCTTAATTTTGGTCGTGCCCCACAGTGGTGCTAGCAAATGTAAGCATTACTTTTTACTGTATAGACAGCAGGGCCGGATCAAGGGAATGGAGGCCCCTGAGCTAAGGGGGTCAGATTCCCTCGGGAGGGCCCCCCCCCCTGTGATCCCCCGGCACTTACCTCCTTCTCTGGCGCGCTGTACGCTCTTTACTGAGGTGATCTCGTGAGAGTGAGACTCATGAGATCTCCTCAGTAAGGAGACTACAGCTCGCCGGAGAAGGACCGCAGTGAAAGTGCTCAGCAGCACTGATCGCGCCGGGGGCACCCCTGCCCCCGACCGATCAATACTGCTGCTGAGCACTTTCAAGGGCCCCCTGGATGCCATAGGCCCCTGGGCTGTAGCCCAGTTAGCCCTATGGTTAATCCGGCCCTGATAGACAGTAATAAAATGCGGCCACAATGTTCTCTGGAACATCGCGGCCAATTGAATTCCCCATTAGTACATCTATTTACAGTGATGGCCAAAAGTTTTGAGAAAGACACAAGTATTGGCCTTCACAAAGTTTGCTGCTTCAGTGTTTTCAGACCATTTTGTGAGATGTTGCTGTGGTATACTGGTGTACTGGAGTAAAATTACAAGCATTTCATAAGTGTCAAAGGCTTTTATTGACAATTACATTAAGTTTATGCAAAGAGTCAATATTTGCAATGTTGACCCTTCTTTTTGAAGACCTCTGCAATTCGCCCGACATACTGTCAATCAACTTCTGGGCCACATACTGACTGATGGCTGCCCATTCTTGCCTAATCAATGCTTGGAGCTTGTCATAATTTCTGGGTTTTTGTTTGTCCACCCGCCTCTTGAGGATTGATTAAGGTCTGGGGAGTTTTCTGGTCATGGAACCAAAATTTCGATGTTTTCTTCCCTGAGCCATTTGGTTATCACTTTTGCCTTATGACAAGGTGCTCCATCATCGTGGAAAAGGCATTGTTCGTCACCCAACTGTTCTTGGATGGTTGGGAGAAGTTACTCTTGGAGGATGTTTTGGTACCATTCTTTATTCATGGCTGTGTTCTTAGGCAAAATTATGAGTGAGCCTACTCCCTTGACTGAGAAGCAACCCCACACATGAATGGTATCAGGATGCTTTACTGTTGGCATGACACAGGACTGATGGTATCGCTCACATTTCCTTTTCCAGACAAGCGTTTTTCCAGATGCCCCAAACAATCTGAAAGGGGATTCATCAGAGAAAATGACTTTACCCCAGTCCTCAGCAGTCCAATCCCTGTACCTTTTGCAGAATATCAGTCTGTCCCTGAAGTTTTTCCTGGAGAGAAGTGGCCTACTTGCCTGCTGCCATTCCTGAGCAAGCTCTGCACTGGTCATGCCCCGATCCCATAGCTGAATCAACTTTAGGAGATGGTACTGGTGCTTGTTCCATCTTCCTGGGTGCCCTGAAGACGTCTCAACAACTATTGAACCTCTCTCCTTGATGTTTTGATGATCCGATTAATGGTTGATTTAGGTGCAATTTTACTAGCTGCGATATCCATGCCTGTGAAGCCTTTTTTGTGAAAAGCAATGATCACTGCATGTGTTTTTGTGCAGTTAACCATGGTTAACAGAGGAAGAACAATGATTTCAAGCACCACCCTCCTTTTAAAGCTTCTAAACTGTTTTGGGATAAAGTTCATTGTCATAGCAAAGAGGGACTTTGAAATTAATTGCAATTCATCTGATCACTCTTCATGACATTCTGGAGTATATGCAAATTGCCATCATACAAACTGAGCCAGCAGACTTTGTGAAAAATAATATTTGTGTAATTCTCAGAACTTTTGGACATGACTATAGGAGTGGCCTTGCTGCAGGACTGTTATAAGATGTATGACAGAAAAATAATATATGGATTTTTTAGTTTGTTTAATTTATGTTTGGCTTTGTAATAAGTTGTTTGATTATTACAATGAATGTAGGAATTGGATAGTACAGTAAACACATTTTATAACACCATCCCAAATATGAGGACAAATAGTCTCTTATCTTCAATCAGTATATATGTTATGTTACTAACAGCAAAGGGTCAAGTGATCCAAACAGTACTGTAATGTAGTTCAATGTTTGGCTAGATAAGATATCTCAATTGCTAGGGCTGGAAGAATGCCAAAAGAAAAACAGCATTTGTCAAAATTTGTTTAGGAAGGCCATCCATTTATTATAAACACATTAATAAATTCTGAAAATGTGTAGGATATATTCTTAATCAGTCTTCAATTTTGCATCCAATTTATTATACTTATGTGAGTCCGAAAACAGTTGCACAGTGTGGTCTGCAAGTTGAACTGCATGTTCCAGACAGTCAGCAATGCCGATATGAAAGATGTCACACGACCACATATTTTTCTTTCCCCCAACAAGGAAGTCTGTGTTTGCACAAACAATAACTTTTTCACCGTACATTTAAGGTCTAAATACCTTGATATATAGTGAAGTAAATAATATATATCAAAAATAGCTGGTAGATTTTAAACTGACAAAAAATACAGATGATGATAAACCAGAAAAGAGATGACACTCCAGTTGAAAATGTAAAAACAATTTTTATTAGTTAATTGTATTAAAAATAAATAAATAACCAGGGGGTAAATGTATGAACATGCGGGTTCTTCAACACCCGCGTGTTCAGCGATTAAATTTCAAGCGGCGCTGCATTGTAAAGGGAAACTTCCCTTTACAATGCAGCGCCGCTTGAAATTTAATCGCCGAACACGCTGAACACGCGGGTGTTGAAGAACCCGCATGTTCATACATTTACTCCCAGGTGTCAACGAAATCGGCAAATTAAAAATAAGCACAGTGATAAAGATTGAAATGTAAGTGTTAAAGAATTAAAAAATTAACAAGACCCATCAGGGAAGCCGGTCATAGAAATTCCTGTTATTGTCAATACTTCTTATATGTGGGAATGATTCTGCGTAATACATTCATCGATATTGGTCTTAAAATGCAAATAATTCATTTTAATTTCCCAGAAAGTTGATTAGTTGTGTCTCCCCATATATATTGCCCATGAATAAGCTTACACTGCGAAACGTACGTCGGGTTACGTGTGACGTATGACGTCACAGACCCAGAAGTAGGGAGCCGGTCAGGGGGATACAACCACGACCATGCTTAACTCTGAAGTCTGTCTAAATACTTATCAGCAGCTATAATGTCTATACAATTTTAGTACAAACTGGTGGTGCAACTTTTGAGGGCTGCGATAGGAACTCAAGTGCCACAAGATATTTGATGGCTAATGTTCTGAGCGTTATACTATTTTAATGGGACCTTCCCCTTCGTGGCACCAGTTTCTTCTCATTTCTGATATTTCTGAGTGTTTTACATATATCGCCCACAATCAATAGATTATTCGCTAATATGTAGAGTGCAATAAAAGCACATACAATTATAAGGAGACTTTTTCCTCCTATGCACATGTCTATAATAGTCAATACTTTATGGGGATATTACACTCAGTCTCTGACAACCTTAGCCCAATAGACATTCATAGTAACTGCTGTGATTATCACATATTATTATATATGTATTAAGGATGAGCGGGCTCGGATGTCTGGAATCTGAGCCCACCCGAACAGTGTGATTCCGAGTCAGATCCGAGCGATGTCCGAGTATTCCCGCCGATTCCGAAACGTAAAACGAGGCTCTGACTCATAATCCCGCTGTCGGATCTCGCGATACCCGGATCCTTTAAATTCCCGTCTTGCCGCCGCCATCTTCACTCGGGCATTGATCAGGGTAGAGGGAGGGTGTGTTAGGTGGTCCTCTGTCCTGTGATTTCTCGTGCTGTGCTGTGCTGTGCTGTGCTGTGCTGTGCTCTGTTTAGACCAGTCCAGTGGTTCTGTGTCCTGTGCTCTGTCCTGCTGAGTCCAGTGGTGCATTGTGCAGTGCTGTGTCCTGCTGATTCCAGTGGTGCTGTGTCCTGTGCTCTGTTCTGCTAAGGGCATTGTTATTTCTAAATTATTCCAAAGTTATAAAAAATTTATTAAAAAGTTATGAAAAAATAAATATAAAAAAAATAAAAAAATTATAAAAAAATTATACGAAAAAAAAAAAATTAGGTTGAAAAAAATAGGTAGTACTATTTCAATTCAAAGTCACACTACGTTCACTCTTGCAGCTGTCACAGAAAATAGGTAGTACTATTTCAATTCAAAGTCACATTACGTTCACTCTTCCAGCTGTCACAAAAATTAGGTAGTACTATTTCAATTCAAATTCACACTACGTTCACTCTTGCAGCTGTCACTAAAAATAGGTACTGCTGTATAACTACAGTCCAGTGGTACTCTCCTGTGCCGCAGATAATTTTTAAAGGCTTTGCCCAGTGTGTGTGGTTTAGGGGTACGCTCTCTTGTGCTGCATATAATGGAGTACCAAAATGTGGAGGATAAAGTACGGAAAGATCAAGAACCACTTCCTCCTAATGCTGAAGCTGCTGCCACTAGTCATGACATAGACGATGAAATACCATCAACGTCGTCTGCCAAGTCCGATACCCAATCTCCTAGTACAGGGCATGTAAAATCCAAAAACCCAAAGTTGACTAAAATTTCCAACAAAAGAAAATTAAAAACATCTGAGGAGAAATGAAAACTTGCCAATATGCCATTTACGACATGGAGTGGCAAGGAACGGCTTAGGCCCTGGCCCGTGTTCAGGACTAGTGGTTCAGCTTCATCCAAGGATCTAAGCCCTCCTCCTCCCCCCCTCTCAAAAAAATTTAAGAGAGTTATGCTGTCACCAACAATAACAAAATAGCAAACAACTCTGTCTTCTAAACAGATGACATCACAAATCCCCAAGGCGAGTCCAAGGGTGTTGGTGGTTGATAAGCCTGACCTTCCCATTACTGTACGTGAAGAGGTGACTCCACCCACCATTTGCAGCACACCCTCTGCATATGCTGGAAGGATCACCCACAGTGTAGATCCAGATTTGGATAATCAAGGTGTCAATGTTGTACACCGGGAGGAGGCTATTGATGTAGCTGACGCTGTGGAGGAACTTGATGATGAGGATGCTGATGTGGTTATTGTAAATGAGGCACCAGGGGGGGAAAAAGCTGTTGTCCATGGGATGAAAAAGCCCATCGTCATGCCTGGTCAGAAGACCAAAAATGCACCTCATCGGTCTGGAGTTAATTTTTATCCAAATCCTGACAACAAATGTATGGCCATATATAGCTTATGTAAAGCTCAAATAAGCAGGGGTAAGGATCTTGGCCACCTAGGGACATCCTCCCTTATACGTCACCTGAATAACCTTCATAGTTCAGTGGTTAGTTCAGGAACTGGGGCTAGGACCGTCATCAGTCCAGGGACATCTAAATCCCTTGGTCCTGTTGGATACACACCAACAACACCCTCCTCGTCAACTTCCTCCACGATCTCCATCAGATTTAGTCCTGCAGGCCATGTCACCAGCCAGACTGAGTCCTCTGCAATACGGGATTCATCCGAGGAATCCTGCAGCGGTACGCCTACTACTGCCACTGCTGCTGTTGCTGCTGGTAGTCGGTCATCTTCCCAGAGGGGAAGTCATAAGACCGCTACATCTTTCACCAAACAGTTGACCGTCCAACAGTCATTTGCCCTGAGCACAAAGTACGACAGTAGTCACCCTATAGCAAAGCGTATAACTGCGGCTGTAACAGCTATGTTGGTGTTAGACGAGCGTCCGGTGTCCACCATCTGTGCAGTGTAATTCAGACCATTTGAAGGCGGAGGTATTATGGCCCCAATACCAAATTGGGTACCGGGGCCACTCCACTACGCAGTCCAGATAGATGCGTATCAGATATTAAAAAACGTTGACTGTTGCTGCCAAATCCAAAATTAATTAAAATGACCTGTCATCGTCAAAAACAAGAGGTATTGACGCGCTCGAACTACACCCTGTATATGCTGCAGAGGATGTAGGAGCAGCCATATGTGCAGTGGAATTGAGACCATTTGGAGGAGGTATTGTGGCCCCGGTACCAAATTGGGTACCGAGCCCACTCCACTACGCAGTCCAGAAAGCTACCTCGGTGCAACGTTTTGGACTAAAAACAATATTGTGAGGTGTGAGGTGTTCAGAATAGACTGGAAGTAAGTGGAAATGATTGTTATTGAATGTTATTGAGGTTAATAATAGCGTAGGAGTGAAAAGAAACCCAAAAAATAGATTTTAGCACTTTTTATGCTTTTTTAAAAATAAATCAGAACCCAAAACCCTAAATCAGAACCAAAACCTTTTGTCAGGTGTTTTGGCAAAACAAATCAGAACCCAAAACCTCAAGCTAATCAGAACCCAAAACACTAAAAGTGGCCGGTGCACACCCCTAATATGTATCACATTTGATATTATCTTATATATGGTTCAATATATATATATATGGGGAGACACAACTAATCAACTTTCTGGGAGTTGGTCTTATTATAAAATGGGAAATTAAAATTAATTATTTGCAATATAAAACCAATATCGATGAATGTATTATGCACAATTATTCCCACATATAAGAAGTATTGACAGTAACAGGTTATTCTGTGACCGGCTTCCCTGATGGGTCTCGTTAATTTTTTAATTCTTTAACACTTACATTTCAATCTTTATCACTGTGCTTATTTTTAATTCGCTGATTTCGTTGACACCTGGTTATTTATTTATTTTTAATACACTTAACTAGAGATGCTCATACTTGGTTTCTCAGGAACTGAACACACCCGAACTTAGGGGATCCAAGAACGGTACTTTCGCGCTTTTTCGGAATCAAAAACGAGGCATAACGTCATTGTTACATCGTCGGATCTCGGATCTCAGATCTCGCGAGTTTTAGAATCTATAAATATCACCCTCCACGGTGATCTAGCGCCATTTGAGAGAGGGAAACTGAAGAGGTAGGACAGAGTGTAGAGCAGTTGGGCAGGCAAAGTTATAGAATTGAAAGAGGAGGGTGGTAGCAGTGTTCAACAAAGTAATCAGTGACATTCAGGAGAGCTCCATTGCTCCATTGCTAATTGTCATTGCAGAAAAATACAAAATAATAGTGCTTACAGGGTTCATGTAATTCTGCAGTCCAATTCTACTGTGTTATATAGGTAACACACAAAAAAGAGAGCTGCGTTTGTAATTCTCATTGCAGATAAATACAAATACTAGTGCTGTCAGGGTTGGTGTAATTCTACAGTCAAATTCTATGGTGTTATAAAGGTAAAACAAAAAGGAGCTGCATTGCTAACGGTCATTGCTGAAATACAAATACTACTTCTTGCAGGCTTTTCTTCAGAAAAAAAGTGTACAGTGTTATATACACCCAAAGAGACTAGCTCCATTGCTCCATTGCTAAGAGTCATTGCTGTAATATAAATAGGAGGGCTAGCAGGCTTGTCTTCTGAATTTGCAGTCAAATTCTACTGTGTTATATAGGTAACACACAAAGAGGAGTGCTCCATTGCTTAGAGCCATGGCTGAAATAGAAATTATAGGGCTGGCTGTCTTGGTCTAAATCTGCAGTTACATTTTAATGTACCATAGCTCACTCAGAAACAGGAGAGGTGGCAGAGTTCACTTTTGAAACAGAAATGGTAATAATAGGGCTGTCAGTGTTCTTAAAAGTCTCCAGTGACAATCTACTGTGCCATAGCTCATACAGAAACAGGAGGGGTGACATTGTTGTTGTCACTCTCCAGTCTCAGTCATGATGATACTAATCCCTCTACCTCACGTGCTAAAGCCTATGTTCAAGTATATAGTGGTTTTAAGTCAGGGAAACAAAAATGTAACTAAGAAGCTTGTACCTTTCTAAACAAAAAAACCTCTCTAAAAAAGGTGAACGTTTACTGCAGAAAAACATAAAATTGCCAATATGCCATTCTACCCAAAATCTTACCAGGCATACCAGCATTAGGTAGCTCCCATCTCTTAGCTAGATTTCAGAACCTGCAATCTACACTGTCATCATATTCACCCTCATCATTGTGTACATCTTACTCAAACAATACTAATTCACCCCCGCTAGAATCCACCATTACAGAAGTCTGTGTAGTTTGATGTAATTGCCGATAATGGCCTTCCTCATGGAATTTGTAGTTCATTTTATGGCAGAGCTGTCACGATTTTTGGGCAATTCTTTTAGAGAAGACCAAAATTGCAAAATGTTGTGCTGACTCGTCTGCATCACCACTGGGTGTCTTGGGAAAGCTAAGTTTTTTCCTAGAAGCATTTGCCAGAGAAACTGAAGAAGGAGACGTTATTACAAGATGTTGATAGCTCTTTGATCGTGGCGAAGCAAATTAAGTACTTAATCCACAATTACAATATAGTTAGCGGACTTGCTTAGCTTAATTTCCTCCTTCAATTTCTCTAGCTGCTTCTCAAAAAGTATAATTAAGGCAATCACTTGTATCAAGCTATCCGTGTCTGTACTCTCTTCACAGGTGACTACTTCCAGCTGCTGCATTCTCCTACATGCTGTTGCACAATCCCGTAAATGACCCTAAATTTTTCAGGACACAGACAGCATCTCCTGCATGTCATTGTAATTTTTAAAAAAGTTCTGTACCACCAAGTTGATTGTGTGAGTAAAACAGGAAATGTGATGCTGTAATGCTCTAACAATATTGGTAGCATTATCAGAAATCACATATTCTCAGGACAGTTGAAGTAGGATAAGTCAAGTTGCAATGACATCCTTTAGTTTTTAAAACAGGTTGTCAGTGGTATTAACTCTGGTCTGTGCCTTGCCTTATGTCTGATAACCACCTCTCACTCCTGCCTTCAAGACTTCTCCTGTGCTGCTCCCCATTTATGGAATGCCCTACCACGCTCAATCCAACTTTCCCACAGCCTTCGAATCATTAAATGCTCTTTGCAAATCCATCTATTTTTTAGAGGTGGCCTTATCCTTGATAACATTATTGACACTATTAATAATATATATAATAACAATAATATGCCTCTTAGTGAAGCAGATGATGCACAGAGTAGCCTGCCTCAGAAAAATGTGAAGTATTGGGTACATGCTGCTGCTGTTCCTGCTGGTGAAGGGAAATCACCGACCCAGTGGATGGTCACAGTCATATAATCTTTAGTTTGCCCAGTTCCGCTTCTCCCCATATCTGTGGGGTACAGTGGGTAGAATGGCATTTTGTAGCCCAACAATTACATTTTTACGAACCTTCTGGTAAGGGTAAGGAATAGCTTTTCTAGTAAAATGGTGTTGTGATGGTATTTGGTAACGGGCACACAAGACCTCAAGTAATTGTCTAACACCAGCTGCATTAATAGTGGATTTTGGACACAGATCTAATACTACCATAGTCCCCATGGTGTATGTGATCTGCTTTGCAACTGGGTGACAGCTTTCTTGCTTTCTTCCTCTAGCAAAGGATTGTTTAACAGTCAATTGTTGCAAACTACTAGTAGTCTTCTTCTAGGTTGAATATCCATCCCCAACAGCAGCAGCAGCAGAGGGACTAACGCTCAATAATTCTTTGGAGGAATCATGTTTAGTGAAAGAGTCATCTAGCCTTAGCAACTTGGATGCAGGACTAACTCCCATCACTTGTGAGGATATTGATGATGAAGGTGTTGTGAGTATAACTTGCAGGTGCTGGGATCTAGATGAGAGAAGGGAGGTAGATGATGCTGGACAGCTTGTTGTTCTTTTTTAACATAAGTTTCTGATTTTCCCAACAGCTTTCCATGAACTCGCTTCAAAGACCATAACATGGATGAGGATCCTCGATGGTTAAGGTTCCCTACCTCTACTGATTGTGGCTTTCAAATGCTACAAATGGCTAGACAACTGCTGTAACGATTTATGTAAAAATAATTCCACACATAAGAGGTAGATTTTTGGTCTTATGCCCAGACATGACAATGACCTTTCTCTTATCACTGGCAAGAACTGCTGCAATCTTTGTTTGAAAGTGTATTTGTGATGTGGTCAAAATTGACTGCAAATTACTTGAAATTAGTGTTATTGAGGTTAATAATAATGTAGGATCAAAAAAAGTGCAAAATTTTATCATCATTTATTTATATAGCGCCACTAATTCCGCAGTGCTGTCCAGAGAATGCGCTCACATCTGTCTCTGCCCCATTGGAGCTTACAGTCTAAGTTCCCTAACATACACACACAGACACAGACACAGACAGAGAGAGACTAGGGTCAATTTGATAGCAGCCAATTAACCTACCAGTATGTTTTTGGAGTGTGGGAGGAAACCGCAGTACCTGGAGAAAGCCCACACAAACACGGGCAGAACATACAAACTCCACACAGATAAGGCCATGGCTGGGAACTGAACACATGACCCCAGTGCATATTTTTGCAAATTTTCTAAAAATAAATACAGATACAAAACCAAAAAACACAAGGGCGGTTTTGCCAAAACCAAAACACGAAGCTAATCCAGATCCTAAACCAAAACCACTTCACGGGGTTCAGTGAGCATATCGAGTTCCTATTGCTCTCCTGTTGTCTGACCTATTGCTTGAATTTTGGAATTCCCTGTCGGCTGCCTGTCTAGACCTTTGGCTTGTCTTATTGGTTCTATCTTGCTACATGCCCCGTCTGTTGCCTGGTTAGTTCCTCATGTATACAAGTCTCCATATCCCTTCACTAGCTGGCACTCAAGTCCCTACTGCACTGAGTTTAATTCCTGGGGGCATCTGAGTACCTGTGAGTATATTGCACTCTCCGGGAAAGACGGTTTGCAATAGGTCTTAACCAATGCCTCTCATTACAAATGTCTTCTGCAGACATGTACACTAGGAAAATAATATTACTCACAGAAATTGTCCTCAGCTATATATTTGTACCCGTCATATCATACCTTATAAAGGTGTATTTCAATATAATATATATATATATATATATATATATATATATATATATATATTTAGAAAAGATAGGCACTTCAAATGTAATATTATTGGCCTAGTGCAGCGTATATTGCTAAACAAATGTAATACAGACAAGCCAATGAGCACTTATGTTATTATGTTTCTTGTGTTATGACTCAGCTGCAAACGATGTGTTGCAATGTTTCAGTGATGTGAGGAAAGACTATAACATGTACAGTACATATATTTAACAGAAGGAATGAATGAAACTAGAGACAACTGACCATCATAACATATTACATATTCAGATAGTATATTAACAGTATTGTGCTAATGACCTTTACATAAATTATTTTTATTAGATAAATTCCAGCATATATATATATTTTTATATATATATATATATATATATATATATATATATATATATATATATATATATACCACATAGTTCTATATAGAAATATAGTAATATATGATATAACTTAAAATATAAAAATATTAAAAAATTTAGAAACATTAAAACTTTATAAATGAATAATGCTTACAAAGGTCAATTGACAGTAAGGGGGCAATTTCATTTAAGCCAAATGGGTATATAATTTTCAACCTATATATCTAGATCAGCTCTCTTTGCACCTAAGACTTTGTCAGGGGCTGGCTGGGTTGGGGGGCATCATCCCCTGGGCCGGTCCCATAGTGGGCTACCATAGGCTGGGTCACTGGGCTACATGCATATTTATTTTCCTTTAAAATTATCCAAATAGACTGCTGATGAAGGGTCCAGCAACAGTGTCTCATAATGTTTTTGTAGTGTTTACATATGAGTTACTCACTGCAATTATATTCTGTAATAAATGTGAAAAATTATCTTCTCTTATAGTCTAAGAAAGGTTTTCTGTTGGCCATTTTCAGTTTTTTATAGCATTATTAACAAATTCATCATGGTGTCCCCTGCTTCTAAATCCTAGTGCATACATTTCTAACTGTTGAACGCAGACTTCATTTTAATTACAATTCATTTTTATTCTATAAAACTGTTTCATATTGTCTAGATGGCCACATTTATAGTGTAATTAGCAGTTTGTGTATACAGACTTCTAAAATTACTAGTGATAACCTCATAAGAACTTCCTTCTAGCACCATGTCAAGACATTCCATTCTATTTTTATTAATATTGCTTGTAAATTTTAAAACAAAATAATTTAATTCTAAATATTCCATAAATCTGATATATTCTTCTTTAGTGTCCTTCCATATAATTGAAACCTTTAAAGAAAAAAATATTGTTCTTATACCATTTATTTTTATAAAATAACTCCATTTTCCCAATCACTCATGAATAGTTAGGGAAAACTTGAGGCAAAGCCTGTTCCCTTTTCATTTCTGCATAATTAAAGATTATTTATTTCCTAGAAATTTAATAATCGTGTCTTAAAGTAAATAAGTTCACAAATTCTTATGACATACACTTAAAATGGGGTCTAAATCTAAGAACTTTTTAACTGATATAACCCTTTTTTCATGTTCAATACACATATACAGTAACTGCACATCAATAGTTTCTTACCAGAAATCCCCTTGTCAAAAAATTTCTATCCAAACATTTCAACAGACTTATAGGGGAAGATTCAATTCTCCACGTTCTTTAGATCAACGCGGGGTGCGTATCATTACCATTACTATGGTAATTGAAGCAGATCATTACCGTTAACTCGGATTTCTGCTCAGGGAGCTGCAAGCAAAAATCATTGTGCCTTTTAAATATGATTGAAGCTCTGTCTGCAACTTGCATTTGTATCATATCTAGAAACATGGTTTGTATATTACAGCCCAAACCATTCAAAGAGGTGGAATGCCAATACAAATGGTATAGAGCACTGTCTGAAACCCTGTCAGGAGTTCTGGCTGGAAGTTCAGTGGGTTAAAGACTGTCACATAGTTATTTTTTAACTTTAGATGAAAACCCCATTAATGGTTGGATAACACTTTTACCATGCACTGAGAAATTTAAGTTTCAAGTTTCCACTGTACTTACTCTTAAATTGAATGTAATTTTCCAAATTTGGTATAATATTGTGAAATTAATAATTTGTACATTTTGCATATGTTGTGATGTGCATTGCATTCATTTTTGTCTGTAAGTTTGACAAGATGTATGAATATGCTGTATGTGGCTGGAAATTTAACAACTGTGAACCCAATCTTGGCTGTCTTTCTCTGAAATTATTGAAGGTATAATTTGGATCATTTTAATGAAGAAATAGAAAGTACTGTATAACACTTGTATAAAAAAATGACATGCAGTTACTGAAATAAATGCTAATAGTAATTTATTGTATTCATAAAGATTTACCAAGAAAGGGGAGAGAACATGACTCATCATCATAAGATGCTGCTAAACACATATAATGTGTTTTCCCCTAAACTTATTTTCTGCAATCAGTCAATAAAATGACTCAATCATGTGAAAGTCTTTCAACATACAAGGACGAAAATTCTGTTGCAACAAGAGATTTACCTTTTCCTATTTTTTTTAAAAAAAATAATAAATGGCATTTAGAAAGCATTATATAAAGCATTACATTTAATCCATAAACATGTTTGCTATTTTTACATGATCATTTGTAACATGACCTATATAAAGCCTTAAGGCATGTATTGCGTAGGATGGGTTTCTTGTTATTTATTATTTCATTTTATTTGCCTGGATTACTTTTGCAATTTCCAGCACTTGGAACAATTTTAACTCTTCTATCCCTATAAGGGAGCCCATTTAATTTCTTGCTGAGGGGGTCTAACAATAATTATTCATTGATGTGTTTTGAAAATCTATAAAGCCAATTTAGGTTCTTCATCATGATGATGGATCATTTGACCATGATATCTTATGTATTTTAAAGGATTAACAATGTGTGCTAGATGAAAAAGTTATTAAATTGTGAATATGTACTGTGGATGGATGGAAATGAAAGGAAAAATAAGTTTCCTTAGGATGATGTATTCTCTTTATTTGATTTGCTTATTTGGAAAAACTTATTGGAAGTATTTATAGACGTCCTATACTTATCTACATAATTTCTATCCAATGTCAATGGGGGGGAAATGTCACAAAGTGAGCAACTGAATAGGTCCATCCATGCAAATAAAAATGCAACTCCTTCTCTTCTGGTATTAGTAGAAGACAAATAATATCTAGGGTATAACTGAGTAGGTATATATGATAAATGGAAATAGTCCCCTGAAGAATTACTTGAATCAGCTTTAAGTTGCTTGAATTACATCAACCCAAAATTTCACTTTCCTTTAGAATTTATCAGCATCAAGTTCAATTTAAATAATATATGCAACAAACTAATTTAGAGTCACTCAAGTCTTTTCTGTGCGCACATAAGAATAAGATACCATAATCTGTTTGCACGGATAGAGTCCTGCCAAATACAGTGTTAAAATCTTTAAAATATCAACACCAAGAGTAATGAACCTGACCAATAGTATGTGGACATCCGTACATCACATCCATGTGTACTTGTTGAATATCTCACTCTAAAACAATGGGCATTAATATAAAGTTGAAAGTGTTTTTTTGACATCTGCCAAACCTGGTGTGATTTGTCACTCCTGAGAACGCGATATATTAGGCAACAAATGAACAGTCAGTTCTTGAAGTTAATGTTTTGGAAGCAGGAAAAATGGGAAATTGTAAGGATCTGAGCACCTTTAACAAGAGCCAAATTGTGATGGCTAGATGATTGGGTCAGAGCATTTCCAAAACAGTATTGTATTGTGCGGTATGCAATGGTTAGTACCTACCAAAAGTGGTACAAGGAAGGGCAACTGATGAACCGGCGACAGGGTAATGGACGTTTAAGGCTCACTGATGCATGTGGGGGGCGAAGGCTACGCCTTCTGTCTTTTCGTTACCAAAAATGTTCAGATCCTCAGCATTATGAGTACTATTTAAAGCTGTACTCTGTATTAAAAACAGAAAATGTTATTTACACATATTGCAATATATATTAAGCTTATCAAAATGTTAAGCTGACTAACAAATGAAGTCTTATTGCACACAGTTTTTAAAAGTAAGTACTTCCAAGCATGTGTAGCTGTTAGACACTTAGGGAATCCCCTGGCACTATTTGGAGATCCATTCCTTGTCTATCTGTGCAGATAAGGCTTCATTCAGTTAAAAGCATAAAAATAATAATATAGCACTAATAATGTTTGTAGCGAGTACTAAGGATTCAATTTTGTTTTAGATTATGTGGTCACAACCCTCCTGCACCCTAGTTTTAATTTAATTTTTTGAAATACATGGAATACCTGTGGTAAAGTACAACATTTTCTAGTCTGTTTGCTAAAAATTAATTTTGTGACCAATCCATTTTGTTACTCCCTGTCCAACTGATGATTACCTAGGTGTCTAATACTGCTCTTATTTGGGAGTACTTACCTTTAAAAACTGTGTGCAGTCAAGACTTAACCTCAGTTAACAATCAAACCAAAAATCATGTTAAAATTCTTATTGAATTCATTTTTAAATTTAGTGTAGGACTGGCCAGAAGAGAAAGATGTTGGTGTAAATTGATCAGCTTATGCAATAAGTGGAACTAACATTTCCTGTTTTTAATAAATAGTTCTGCTTAAAGTAGCTAGAATAGCAGAAAAAAATCCTCCAGCACACTGCTAAAACCAGTAAAGGAGCTGATATTTCTACTTGTACACAAAAATGCAGGATTCCTAGTTACACACATTTGCAAATGAACATTTCATGTACAAGCAGGGCCGGATTAACCATAGGGCTAATTGGGCTACAGCCCAGGGGCCTATGGCATCCAGGGGGCCCTTGAAAGTGCTCAGCAGCAGTATTGATTGGTAGGGGGCGGGGGCGCCCCCGGCGCGATCAGTGCTGCTGAGCACTTTCACTGCGGTCCTTCTCCGGCGCGCTGTAGTCTCCTTACTGAGGAGATCTCGTGAGTCTCACTCTCACGAGATCTCCTCAGTAAAGAGCGTACAGCGCGCCGGAGAAGGAGGTAAGTGCCGGGGGGAGGCGCTGGCAGCTCGGATCATGGGGGGGGGGGGGGGCGCGGGCAGCTCGGATCATGGGGGGGGCCCTCACAAGGGAATGGAGGCCCCCTTAGCCCAGGGTCTCCATTCCCTTAATCCGGCCTTGTGTACAAGTAGAAATAGCAGCTCCTTTATTAGTTATAACAGTGTGATGGGGGATTTGTCTCTGCATTTGTTCCTTTTGGATAACCAGATAACCCCACCCTTTTACACCTGCCATAAACCTATAAATTGATTGAGCAACTTCTACTTCTGTATTGTTTGTTTGAGAGGTATCTTTGGTATCAGTAGCTGTTGGAGTGTGCCTGTGCGGTATTGCCATTTGGAGGCTTTTTGGGGTACCTCTTGGTAAGTTAGTTCTCAATTTAAAAACACATAAATATAAATATATGGTCCAAAAATAGGGACTCTCATTGTTTAAAGTTAGGACCACCCTATCAGCAGAAGTGCCTGATGTACCATACATTTGCAAATGTGTGTAACTGATACTTCCGCTTTTCCATATTCAAGTAGTAATAGCAGTTCCTTTACTGGTTATAGCAGTGTTTCTCTGTATTTGTTCCTTTCTGGATAACACTATCCTTTTACGCACCTGCTATGAACCTATAAATTGATTGAGCAACTTCCACTTTTGCATTGAGTGCTGGGAATCCAAAGTTTTCTGGTTTGCACAATGTGATCACACACACACACACACACACACACACTGCACCTCAGTTTTCAGTTAGTTTCTTTGCATTTATGGATTACTTGTGGTAGCGCACAATTATGTATAGTATTTTTTATATTTATCAGAATTTTATTCAGTCAGACACAGATGAAAGTGCAGAATAATTTATTAAACAAGAACTCATACAGACAAATGGGAGATTACTACAGAAGCATAAGAGTCACAGGAAAGTGGTGTCAGGGGCCAAGAATTGAGACTAGAGGCAGAGAATAGAATTACTGTAAAAAATAGATGATATAGATGGAACACTGGAATGGGTGCTGTCCACTGGTGAGGGTGGATACTGGGAAACTGTAGAATGTACAAGCTGATATGGACTGAATCCTAGTACAGGTCAGTAAGTGAGGAGGAATGCTATAAACTATATGTGTCTCTGGAGAGAACAGTGTAAAGCTGGGTACACACTACACTGTTTTCGCCCAATAATCGGCTCAAACAGCCGACATACGACCACTTGTTCAAAAGTCGGGTCAGTGTGTGCAGTGACACGATGATCCAAAGTCTGCCCAAATGGACGATTGTCGCCTCATATGGTTGCTCGTACCGTTTAATATTTTCATTCCAATCTCGTTTCCGCTCTGTAGTGTGTATAAATTTCCGACCGATCCACAACAATCCTCCGATACTTCCTTGACCTGGGGGTGTGTGTATGTAAATTTTTTGAGGTCTGTCCCAGTCCCACCTGGTGTGGAATCCACACATCACTGTGTTTTGTATCGAAGTATATTGCACCTGTCTGACTGCAGACCAAAAACAGCTGTCAGAAAGATCCGCATGAGAAGTGAGCGCACCCATACCAATCAGAGAGCTGTATACTGCAGAGTATTATTTTTAGTATTTACTATTTTTAAAGGTGATACTGGTTTGTGGCAGAACAGGTCTTGATGTCGCTTGGGTTTCTATTCCCTTTGATTTCTTTATCTACGAAACAAGGAAATAAAAAATATTTACCATTTAACTTCTATATCTAATTTATATTCTACGACATAAATACTCTCATTTTCTCACCTTGCACACTGCTCGAGATCAGTTAAAATTTTGGTCCCTGTGGTGAAATCGCAACAATAGCGGGCTTAACCCCCGAGCATTCTGGAAAACAGGCGCCAGTTTGGTTATTATAACGGTTTTTCCTTTTAAATTAGAATGAAATAAAGTCCTTCTAACAGGTAGACTACACGTGCTGCTGACCTTTTTTAATGTCGTTGTCGTCCTGGTCAAGTACTTTGACCATCATCTCCACCTCTCTTGGGCTCATTGGATTTGCTCTTTGCTCTTCTCGAGTATCTCCATCCTGCACCTTAACTTTTCCAACATTTTTTGGCCCTTCCAGCACCATCTCTGACTCTATCTCCATCTCCGTCTCTGTCTCCATAGCTGCAACCCCCACTGACACCTTCTCCTCACCCGCAACCCCCACCCCCACTGACACCTTCTCCTCACCCACAACCCCCACTGACATCTTCTCACTCGCCATCTTCTGACGCTCCTCAGCGCCAAACAGGTTCCTCTGTCATTTTATACACTCAGACATGGGCATTTGTTTCTGCTGTGGACCAATCAGCGATGATGCACGCCGAGAATGGAGCATTCCATTACATACGAAGGGATATTATTATTAGGGAATAATCATTGCATTCCACTTTAGCAGTTAAATGTTTTTCTAAATTTAATGTATATTACTAAACTTCTATTTTATAGAAATGAATGAAGAGACAGTGTAGCCTTCTCTTTTTAGGCAGTTTTGGGAGTTAACTATAGCGAAAGCTCTGCCCCTTTATGCTAATGTCTTTGATATCTCATTACATTTCCCGCAAATGTTGCTGCAGTGTGTACGAAATTTAAATCATTGCTCACGACAACATGGCTGTAAAAAGTCGCTAAAGGGATGTCCGCTCTTCCCTTTATCGTCCTAAACAAGGCTAGTGTGTATGCAGTCTATGGACCGAGCGATCGGACCATCGATCGCATGTAAAATCGCTCGGCATAAAAAGTTGGTCGAAATTTCTTTAGTGTGTACCCAGCTTTAGACAGGAAATCAAAAAAAGGATCAGGAACATAGTACACACTGGAAGCAAGGTGAGAGCAAGTCATAATCTGATAATCTGATATAGAAATACAAAGCACAAAAAAGTAGAGCCTATTAACAAGGATAGCAGAAAACCGGAACAGACCAAGGCTAGATCATAGAAATTACAAAGCATGAAGTTCAACAATTATCTGGCATAGATTAAAGGAAGATGGACTGATTAACTATAAGCTGCTGGAGTAGTAGAAATTCAGGAAATAGCATCACCTCTGGTTGGAATGTAGTACTACGATAAAAATGTCTAAATTCTGCAGAAATCATAACTCCAAGACCTGCTAATAAAATTATATATTTTGTCAGAAGATCAGGTTAGGGGTGCCCCCTCTTGGGGTTAGACGTCTGCTCTTCACTCACTTCAGCCAGATAAATCCCACAAGTCCAGAGCTTTGGTTTAAATAACCTCAGCTAGTTTTATTCACTAGCATGACAAGCAAACAAAACATAAACAAAATCCTTGCCATCTGGTTTCTAACTAATACACAGGCACTCCCTCTTTAAAGTTAGCGACCTAGTGTCATATACAAAACAGCAGAACATCATCAAAACAGTATCTCTCAGGAGCCATCTGACCTCTTCCCCAGTTAATGAGAGAGAGAATGAACTGCCTAGCAGCTTTTATACAGCACCTCATCTGGTGCAACTTCTGTTACTAGCAACTTGCTAGCTGGTTGGATAACCCAAAATGGACCTTATGAGTGTAGCCCACCCTTCTCTATCCATTCATGCTCCAGGGACCCTTATACTGGGTATTCCTACAGCCGAACACACTCTTTAGGAAGCTTTTTCCCACACACAGACAATCTCCCTGGGGTTTTAAAGCAGATAAGACAGAAAGCCTGGGACATACTGTATATAGCTGTGATTTACCAATTTCCCGATGCTTCTGCCACAATATATAAAAGAGAGCCATTCCCCATGACAGTTCAGGCTGAAAAGGGTGTGTGATAGGCTGCAGTGTGGAGAGACAGTCTTCAGCAGACATACACAGAGTGTAAACTCCCACAGGTGGAAGTTCTATGATTAATGGGTGATTAGATTTATACTTGGGTTGACGTTAGGTATTTAAGTGTATACTTTGATGGGGGTGCGGGTTACTGATGACTAACTGTGGCTAGAGAGTGTTGCTGTGTTAGTCAGTCCTGTGGTTGCAAGTTTATTTTGTCATTTAAGGAAAAAAGGTTCATAGTCTCAGCTATACTAATAAAATAAAATAAAAATAGTAAACAAACTGAGTCATGTCCTGTCAACTACCTTGTCTTTATCACATTGGTTATAGAAGGGAGATGCTCAGGGAAACAAGATTCCGTTTCCCTACCAAGCAACTAGTTTATTTGGATTATGTTTTCAAGGCTCTTGTGAACCTGGCCAGTTCACATCAGGAACAGAAGAAACAGGTGCTACTGGTTGAATAGAGGTAAGAAGAAAATATTAGACTTCTGCTGGCAAAAGTGGACCGGCTGAGCCGTGACAGGATTCAGTTGCTTACCACATTCTCCTAGTGGATGAGCTTGTAGAGAACTCAGTGGGTAGTAATTATTTAACCATCCTTGATTACACCAAGGAATATTGGTAGATCCCTCTTACCCTGCCAGCAAAGCAAAAAAATGCATTTATCACCTGGATGGCGGGTCTACAGAAATTGTCAGCTCTTGATGAAGTGGTAGCATACTTGGTGTTGAGAGGTCTGCAAAAAGGGCCACCTGAAGTTTGTGAGCGACAGAGTTCTAAAGAACTAGCTATTGCTCAGTTTGTATCACAGCTGTATAAAAAGGTTGGCAAACAATGGTGCCTTAGCCCAACAACATGGTCAAAGTGCCCAAGAATGGCAAATGAGGAACTACAATAAGTCTGCAGTATCTATTTAGCCAGGTGACAAAGTCCGACTCAAAAGAGAAAGCTGTTTGCTCATTGGCAAGGTCCATGTGATGTGATAGACACAGTAGGGCTGGTAAACTGCAAAGTACGGCAGTTGGGAAGGAGAACGGAGGAGCAGCTCTATCATCTAATTCTCTGGAACTCTGGCATGATGAGTACACAGAGGCTGGGTGATTCAGTACAATTGTTAAAGAGCCAATAGGGTCCTTTCAGTCTCCCCAGCAAAGGCATCAAGCTGAGGATATGATATGTTTGCCATTCTGGGAAATAACACCTTAATTTAACATGATACCGATATTACTCCGGGTGTGGTAGTCGAAAAGAATATTGTATCCTGGAAGTGAGATGGCTGGCAGTAATGCAGGAATTGCACAAAATGGATGTGATTGAAGAATCCACAAGTGAGTGGAATAGTCCAATTGTACCTGTGTCAGAACCCAATGGCAACATACGATTCTGTAACTACATCCGCAAATTAAACAGTGTCTTGCAATATGTTGCTTACCACATTCTCCTAGTGGATGAGCTTGTAGAGAACTCAGTGGGTAGTAATTATTTAACCATCCTTGATTACACCAAGGAATATTGGTAGATCCCTCTTACCCTGCCAGCAAAGCAAAAAAATGCATTTATCACCTGGATGGCCTTTTACAACATAAAGTCCCTTTGGCCTACATAGGCTCCTGCCACCTTTTAATGGGTCATGAATAAGCTCCTGCAAGTGATATTGTCATTCATTCCCAAGACTGGGAGTCCCATCTTCCAAAGGTAGAGGCTGCATTGGCATATTTAAGGTCTGCTGGGTTAACCACTAATTCAGAAAAATGTGCAGTAGCTATGAGAAAGACTAAGTACTTGGGCTACATTGTAGGGCAGTGGCAGGTGAAATTCCAACTGGACAAGGTGGAAGCTGTAAAGAACTGCCAACCCCACTTAGGAAATCACAACTGCAAACCTTCTTAGGGTTAGTCTGTTATTATTATTAATGTTATTATTACAGTAGATTTGTAAGGTGCCACGGTGCTCAGAAGTGACGTACATTAGGGAAAACAGTACATACATCAAACAGTGACATACAAGGTAGTCAAAATAATCGCAGACATGAAAACAAAGGGTATGGAGGACCCTGCTCATTAGGGAGCTTACATTCTAAGTGGAAGAGGGCACAGCTGAAACAAAATGAGCAGCTCAGAGTGAAGATTGGGACGGTTGTGAGGGTGCATTAAATGTGAATAGTGTTTCACAGATTTATGTTTGGATTGTGAAATAAATTGTGCATTACTGCACACCTTTAGTACCTACCATTCTTGTAGAAATAAGGTTATATTATAATACTCACTATTATTGGCACTGGAACAATTGAGTGCATAAAATATAGCTATTCAATTTTAGGGAGGGATACTCTTGGCCTTGCAGCTCTTGTCCTATTGGAAAGAGCACATTCCCCTCTTATGTCTAAGCTTGGAGAAAGTAAAATGCCTACTTCATCACCTTACCTGTTCCGGGTCTGGGAGTGTGGCTGAAGGAGAGTGCCCCATAGGAGAGAACTGCAGGGGATTTAGTGTCAGAGGAGGTGAGCCAATTTTCTGCAATGGCAAGGAGGTTGAGGGATTTAGAAATTAATAGATCATGGATGGATGAAAGTGTTTTACAGACAGATCTGGCATTTGATAGTGCAAAGGAAAAGGAAAGAGAGGGTAGTGGAGATATGTGGATAAGGATGGTGGGATTGGAAGTATGGGATGGATGGAAAGGTTTGGAGTAAAGTGAGGAGCGTGAGCAGATAATGGGGATTGTACTTTATGCAGAGTTAGGTGAGATGTCACCAGCAGCCATGAGAAGGAGCAGGGACAGAAAGAGGACATGCGAGGAGGATTTATGGGTGTGAGGTTTATATCTGTTTATGTAGGCTGGTGAGTATGGTGGGTGCAGGAGACAAAACAGTTCATGTACACAGACTAGCGAGGAAGGAAGTAGTGAAGGGGAAATTATAATCTGGGAGGGAGGAATAGGATGATGGAGAAAGAAGAGCAGTGTGGAGATAAATAGGGTGACAGTAAATAGGAGAGACTTTAAATTGAGTAGGTGCATGCTGGAGAGATGTGAATTAATTTGTATAAGCTAAGGTAGGTAATGAGTAAATGGAAAGGAACAATTGAAGGATACTTTACTGCCCCCTGGCTGGGGTTAACCGAGTAGACAGTTTCTGACGCTCCAATACGACGAGGTCCAGGAGGATGCTGACAGTTGGATGCAGTGGGTCTAGTAGCCAAACAGAGATGGTAACAGCTATCACAATTGAGTTCAGAAAGACACTTGAGAAAGTCTATCATAATTAATAATATTATACATACCTTCTTTATTTGCTTCAAATCTTGAATAAAGTATACATATCCCACTATACTAGTGCGAACTAACCAATTCATCTTTCTAGGTAAATAGTCGGGAATTAGCTAATTGTATAGATGGAAAAGTATGGAAATAATTATTAATTTTTGTAATGATCATATTGTATTTCTGTTTTCCTGTATAAGTGCTTAAAATAAAAATATCTATTTTATATGCTACCAAAATAAAGTTTTTAATACCATGAAAAAAACAGTGAATGTCACATGGGTGCTGCAAGTATTTAAAACATAATTATCAGTTAGTCAGTCACAAAGCTATATAAAATGCCACTGGTCATGCAAAGGCTAAATGTAATCATGAAAATAAAACATGACAAAAATCATTATTTTTGACACTATAACGACATTAAACCTATTAGGAAATTATAAATGTGATACTAATGTAATTATAATTTAGGGTAAACTAATTGGGTTACACTAACTACATGAAAGTAACTTTAGAGGGAGTGCCAATGAATTGCATAATATATCCAAAAATCAATAATCAATTAGTTTGAGTAAAGCTATAAATAAAAAAAACATATATTCACACATAGTAAATATGTAAAAAAGAATCAGTCAGTTTTGTACAAATTATATCCTGTCATAAAGTGGGTAAATATATATTATGTCGTTTAATGAGTAATTCCATCCAAAACTGAAAATGTATTTTTAATTGGAAAATTCTAAGTGAAACCAGGTCCACAAAGGTTATTTAACTTGGATCTAATGTTCAGTCTGATAAAAGATTAAGGGGGCTATTTATGAAGACCTGGCAATATGGAACATCTTCTATCGCTGCTTATCACAGCAATAGAAAGTACACTTTCATACAATTTAACAAGAATATTTAGCCAGGGGTCTCATCGTCTAAACAGTTATTTCCCTAACACAGACAGCGATGCTCAACTCCCTGGTGATGCTGTATGGTAGCAGAAAGAAGACTCTCAACACTCATCGGGCCAGTGCAAGGTCACTGAAATTCTGTTGACTTAGGGGCCTATTTGTCAAAAATGGGAGCTTTTAGGCCTTCTCCCTATCTAACAAAGCTCCAGGGTGGTGAAAGGTATCGCCAGCAGTAGCCTTCTCCAAGGTCCTGCAGTGAAATCAAAGCATGGGGAAGCCTATTTGCATGTACTGCAGCTGTCCTCCTATTGCTAACCAGGGATCAGCACCTGAAGAAATGATTTAAAATAAAGCTTTTTTTTGTTTTATATGTTTTAATTGCATTTTTTTTCTTAAATTTTTGTAATATTTTTGCAACTTTTTTAAATGTCTTTTTGTAAAAATGGAACTGAAATACCAAATCCAGGCTTCCAGTTTCATTTTTGCAAAAAAAACAATACCTTTCACCACCCTGGAGCTTTGTTAGATAGGGAGAAGCCCTAAAAGCTCCCATTTTTGACAAATAGGCCCCAAAGTCAACAGGTTTTCGAACATTTCCCACTTTTGCCAGCCTGGTCTTTTTTTAGGCAGGTAGTATGATGTCTATCAATAGCACTCTGCCTGCAGGGGTATGCAAAAGCAAATGGAGCACATAGAATATTCAGTTTTGGTAGATTTAGGGTTAAAACAACATTTTTAATACTACAATACACAAAGTTAGAAAATGGCATTTCTCTTGCAATTTTATATTTTTGCATGATATGTGGACAGTGTTAAACATTATCATTTAAGCACTATTTACCTTCATTCTAATATATATATTTTAAAGGCAAACATAACCATATAATTAAGTCATGTCCTTAACTTGAATCTCTCAAAGGTATGTAACATAATATGTATGCTTAAACTGCTGTTACTTTGTAAAGGTCACTCTATACTACACCTAACTGCATTCTGCTGGAATTTAATGTGTGCTATAACCCTCAGGAAAAAACATAACTTTCCTGTTTATAATGATAATTATGTGTGCAAATGTTTCGCAATTTTCTAAGGAATAGTATTAGTGTAAGTCCTAAAGAGGCACATGTGTGGTTGACAAATAAGAAAATATTTTATTGAATTTCTGTGGAAGAAATCAATATTACAGTGAATCAAGGGACGTATATTATTAGAAAAAGTTGCTCCTGCTTTTTTTATGGCAGTCTTGCTTCTGCTTTGTTTCTGTTAGTGAAGACTGTCTATGTGAGGAAGGAACCGAGCCAGGCTGAGACTGAAGCTAAAGGACATTATATTTATCCTGCACACGAGATGCAGCCTTGCAAATGCTGGCATTATCTGCTATGTCCAGATTTTCTTTGTTTTCTTTACACTGCAAATACTTGTGTTTCTTTGACTCCATGTAGTGTATGGTTTATCTGATTTGTCTGTGTCTGTAATTTCTGTCTGTCTTGTAGGATGGACACAGTGAATAGCATTGCTGACCCACAGTCAGGGCTGCCAAGAGGAATTCAGGGCCCGTGTACAACAAATTCAAGGGGCCCCCCTCATAGTCGAGTAAGCGCTAATTTCGAGGCTATGGTCATACATTCAGGGGCGTGGCAATGCACCGTAGGGGCGTGGCTAGCCTAACGCCGCTGCAAATTTTTTGGGGGGTGTGGTCATACATTTGGGGCGTGTCGATGCGCCGTTGGGGCGTGGCTAGCACATCAAAATCACTAGGTCCTGAATTCACTAGAGCGTCACATATGTCCCAGCACTCCTGACCTTTAAGACATCTAGCACCACAGTGTAGTATAGAAAGAATGCAGTGTGTACACAAAGAGTTCAGTCTTGGCCTGCACCTTACATTGGGCACAACACTCACCAAAAATTCCCATTGTCCCTACTAGAATCACAACATTTCACACACTGTGCTGCTCTCTCCTACCTGTTCTTCTCACTTTCTCCACCTGTGACTGCTGCTTTCTTTAGTTGTGGCTTGTCCGGATCCTGAAATGTTGGAGGACCTATTTGGGAAAAAAAATGCCTACATTTAGAAAATTACAGTCAGCCCCGGCGTTAAATCAATAGCACCCACGATTAATAATTAGGCCTTCCTCCAGCCCCAACATTAAAATAATAGTATTCACATTTAATAAATAAACCTATTTCCCTTCCTGCAAACAGCCTACCAATACCTATTTCCCGCAACCATCACTGCCATTAATAAATTCATAGTCACTTTTAATAAATAGACCTCATTCTCCCTAAACTCACCCCATATTCAATAGCCCCCAAACCACCCCATCTTAAATTAATAGTCCCCACTATTAAATGTGCCTCTCCCCTTTTTTTTTTAACTTTGTGCTTCTCTCCCCTTTTTTATTTATTCTGTTTCTCTCCCCTTTTTATTTTAACTCTGTGCTTCTTTCCCCTTTTTTTATTTATACTGTTTCTCTCCCCTTTTTTATTTATTCTGTGCTTCTCTCCACTTTTTTATTTATTCTATGTTTCTCTCCCCTTTTTTATTTATTTTATGTCTCTCTCGACTTTTTTATTTATTCTGTTTCTCTCCCCCTTTTTTTTTCTTTTTAACTCTGTGCTTCTCTCCCCTTTTTTATTTATTCTATGTTTCTCTCCCCTTTTTTATTTATTCTGTGCTTCTCTCCCCTTTTTTATTTATACTGTTTCTCTCCCCTTTTTTATTCTATGTTTCTCTCCCCTTTTTTATTTATTGTTTCTCTCCCCTTTTTTATTTTATGTTTCTCTCCCCTTTTTTATTTATTCTCAGCCTCTCTCCCCCGTTGTTTTACTCCCCCTTCTTTATAGCACTGTCCCTTTCCTCCCCTTGCCTCTCCGTTTCTTTACTTACCTCCTGTCAGCTTCTTTCTTTTTCTCTTCTCCTCTTCTGTCTTCTCTTCTTTCATCTAGCTTTGTCTTGTCCGGCGCTCCTCACTGACTGACGGGCGTGACTTGATGTCGTCACGCCCGGCAGTCAGTGTGAATGGAGGAGAGGAGGGACGCGGCGCCGTGGTCACGTGAGTATTTTTCTTTTCTTTTTTTTTTGTTTTATTGTTCCAGTTCCCCCCACCAGCGAACCGACCCCCCCCTGCCGAAAAAAAAAAAATACATTAAAAAAAACACGAGATGAAAAAAAAATAAAAAAAATAAATTAAAAATTAGAACCGACGGCCCGGCCCGGGCCCCCTGGCAAGCCCGAGCCCGGGTAAAATGTACCCGCCCCCCCTCCTCTCGGCGGCCCTGCCCACAGTACTGAGGCAATGGAGCCATTCTGACAAGGGCACTATCTGTATGGAATTTGTATATTCTGACAATGTCTGTTATGGAAATAATTGGCTAGATGATGAGACCCCTAAAACCGCAGGGTCTTCACCTATAAGAGCCACCTTTCTTGCTAAGCGTAATATACTTATGAATATTCAGTTGCTCATAGATATTGTTTTGCAGTAGTAGGGGCTTATCATCTCTGGGTATTGCGGTTCAAATCAAATAGAAAAGCAAGAGCAGTTTCCAAGGGTCACCCAGAACAGCACAGCAAGATCTGTAGCAGATTAGATAAGGGTTCCTGTAGAGACACCAGATGGAATAATATCACTAAAAGGTACCGTTCAAACTAGTCCACATACGGAATCCAAATGCAGGCTGAGGCCAGGGGCTGGTAATATACAAATCAGAAACAATCCAAGGTCAGGGGTAAGAGAGAGTAGTAAGGTCCAATTCACAGTCTGGGTCACAACAGAAAGACACACACTAAGCACAGGTTCAAAACACTGGGTCAGAACAAACTATAACCAGCACAGGTGTACAAGAGAAGAGGCCCAATAAAGCCTGAAGAGCCGATAAGATGAGGTCTGTAGGACAAACGTCACGTGACACAGTAAGTAAATGTGCCTGCTCAACTAAGAAGTTAGTAGGAAATCAGGAGGAGCATAAATGTTTCAATAACGCTGTCTGCTAAGCAACCAGCTCAGACAGTCATAAGAAGAGTGGCACTAGGCTGAAAGACTCCACCAGGCGTGGAGTAACAGTTTGCAGGAATCTTCTAAAGATGATGCAGTTTCAAAATATACTGATGTGTATTAGAGAATTTAGACTGTAAGCAATACTGGGGCAGGGACTCATGTGAATGATTAAACATTTTCTGTAAAAGCTTTGCGTAATATGTTACCGCTATATAATAAAGAATAATAATATTATTGTTTGAGTCATTTTTTCACATGTCTTTTCTGCCTATTATATTTATTCATATATGTGTCTCACCTCTTTATCTTAGGTACTTGTATCTTTCTATGTATATATGTCACTTTCTCAATGTCCTACGATTGTCTTTTTGCCCAGGTCCAGATCTCAATTGTTTACTCTACTTGGCCATACTTGCTGTGCCCCCCCACCCTTTATGGCCTCAGAGCTCCATGGCCCACCACTTCTCAGAGGCTACATAAATAAAACAAATAAATGTATTTACAGTTACTACACATTATGCAGTGCTTTATGGAGAATATTTAACAATTCACATTAATCCTTGCCCCAGTTGAACCTACAATCTACACTCCCTACTATAAGGACACAGACACACTTTTTAATTTCATCTGAAGCCATTTACTCTACCAGAATCAAACCCATGTTCTCAGTAATGTGAGGTAGCAATACTAACAACAATACAGCTGAGCTGCCCAACTGTAAAGTGCTGTGGAATGTGAGGGTGTGTTTGTTGGGATGCAACATATTTCCTTCAGCTACATGAAACCATCAGGGCCCACCAGCTGCAGTCCATTGTTATGGCTAATAATCGCCATTCCCTGGGGGGAAATCGCCCTAACTGGCATAGTTGCCACCTCTTGGGGGTCCTTTATTTTCCATAACCACCACAGCATTGGGATAACCAAACGGAGTCCCTGCATTTTTCAGTACTAGGGCAGATTTTATTAGTAGGTGAGACCATGTCTTCCCCCCACCCCCATCTACAAAAAAAATGTTCAGCCCAATACTGGTAACACAGAAACTGACTACTATAATTTTAGCATTACTCCTAAAAATGGATTACTTAATACCTAGGATTAATTACTTTGTAGTCATATCTATTAACCAAAAAACATATATATAGTAAAATATTTGCCATCAGTCATGCTGGTAAAAGTAATTTCTTGTTTATCAACATTACTTCAAAATGGTCCTGTTTTTGCTTTTCATACTATAAACAGATATCTTGCACACCTAAAATGAACAGGACCACGATCATATTTGATTTTAGAGGCACGCATAATTATTGATAAATAAAATTGGGAACTGGGAGAAAAGAGAAAAGGAACAATGGCATCTCAATTGGAGTAGAAACAGGTTTACCAGCACCTCTGTATAAACTAGGTCCTATTACATAAAAATTTATTTACAGTCATCTCTTAGTATTTACATTAGAAGTGATCATTTAATAAAAAGCACCCCAAGACCATGTGATTCACAAAACTTGGCGTGCAGAGTTTCTGCACATTTTCTGCCCTGCTTGAGTTGCCCTGGTCAACTGCATGTGCTGTTATTGTGAAGTGGAAATGTCTAGGAGCAACAACAGTTCAGCCAGGAAGAAGTAGACAACACAAGCTCACAGAATGGGAGTGTTGAGGCATGAAACGTTTAAAACTCATTTAGTTCTTGGTTGCAAAACTCGCTACCAAGTTTCAAACTGCATCTGGAAGCAACATCAGCACAAGAACTGTTGATTGGGAGGTTCATGGATTGAGATTCCATGGTAGAGTGGACAACACAAGCGCACAGAATGGGAATGTTGAGACATGCTACTTTTAAAACTCATCTGTTCTTGCATTTTTTTTAATACTGAGATAAAGGGTAATGTGTAGCCCTTTTGAAGGTTAAAAAATCAAATTGTTATATTGAAAGTCAAGACAATTAATATTATGTTGTCATAATTATTCTTTTAATGCTCCCTCACCTGTATATAAGATATATTTTTAATAATTAGTACCAAGCCCAGCAAAACTTCCTTTTGTGTTAGTTCTATATCTTGTGAAAGGTAGTTGTCTTGTAAAATAGACGATAAAAACTTTTGCCATAACACCTAATTATGTAGATGTCAATATACATCTACATAATTCAAATCGCTCATGACGAGGATTATATATTTTTTTGTTATACTTGCAAAATTAGATTATAATTTAATTTCAGTACAAACAGTTATGTTAACAAACCCCAACCAGTACTTCACTGCTTTCTTTTTCTCTATGTATATCTTCCCATAAGGATCCAATATTGTCATAATATTCACAGATATTCAACCACTGTACAGGTAGTAAACAGGTTTTCAAGCATAGAAAAACATACCCACAAAACCTATTTTCCCAACTCTTCATAACATGCTATGTCCTTCCGAATGCACTGTGCAGTCATGATATTCAGCATAGTCATTCCCATTATATCATAGTTGTCTTTCACCTATTTTGCTTGGAATACTCTTAGCATTTATTACCATACATTTCATATTTTACTGCCACTTTTAATTTTACAACCTTCTTATTATAACCTCTGCACCCACTTCTACACCATTTCCCTTAACTAAGCTCTGCTCCCTGTTTACACTATCTTACACACTGGTTATTTCACCACACTTCTTTTTTTGATCCTAGTTTAAGATCTCTTATAGCCATCTAACCAGCTTCTTTCGAAACCTAGATGTACCCTTGTCATTGAGTAGAGTTTGTAGCCAATAAACAAAAGTTAATTCTCGAAAACCCAAAACCTTCCATCCTAAATCAATATCTCAGCCACTTATTTACCTGCTAAACTTAAGCTGTCTGTCAAGTATAGCACAAGGCATAAGTAGCATTTCAGGAAAAAATACCTTGGAGGTTCTTGATTTCAATTTTAGAGACTAATTTCATGAAATTCTTTTGAGGAAAATCCATCTACCTCACACTTTGTCATTGGTACCAATATGTACTGTGTTCACTCTGTTTTCATCCCCAACCCCTCTGAGCAATCTATTGTCCACAAAGCTAAACCCAAGCACTCAGTGAAGAGTAAACTGTTCACCATTCATTGTCCTGGTGACAGATTACTAGCACTTGTTTGGCCTTCACTACACTCCTGTTCCCATCTTCACTGGAGCAGTCATTCCCTTGGCTGCTAATGGAAGTATCCTTCTGCAGCAATGCTACTCCTAGAATAACTTAGCTGAGTGTATTGAACCAGGACTAACCTCACTGAAACTCTTTCTTTTACCCTTTTCTCTAAGTTTAAGGTAGCTACTTACTTCAGAATCCAGCTCTTCTATATATTCCATGCCTTCTACACTGGAGCCATGCAGTGTTTTTTCAATGATCCGCAAACTCCCCTCCATGCTGTCATTATACATCAGTGTTGCCAGCTAGTCAAACAGATTGAGAATCTGGTCTTTCAGATATGAAACTTGCCCACATCTGGCACAGCAGAATTAATTCACAAGCGGTTGTTTCAGAAGTGCATATATAGCACAAACAGAGGTGGAACTAGCAAGCTGTGGTGCAAGGAAGTGGGGAGGAGGGAAGGAGGTAATCGGGGCACACAGCTCGCTAGTTCCAACCCTCTGGATCTGCCGTGCAGTGGACCCCATTATCTCCATGGGCCCCGATGCACTGCACCTGCTGCACCAATGATAGCTCCGCAACTGAGCACAAGATGTGCAATGGGTGGTATTACCAAGCACAGCATACATAGTGACTGCAATTTACTGAAGTTAGTTTTGTAAACAAAAATAATTGCAAATATTTTACAAAACCTTACCACAAAGAATATATATATATATATATATATATATATATATATATATATATATATATATATATATATATATACTTTGTTTCCCTACTTCTATGTACTGAACTATGTTTATGTGTTAAGTTCCTATATACATATTCAGACAGTCGCCAGGAAAATGACAAGCACAGCTCAGAAACTTGGTTTTGCACTTAAGATGAAACCTCAATTAGAGGCCATTTGTGGCATTAACATTTCAATTCGTTTTCATTTCTTTTTTAGCATAGCATAATATATGATAAAAATCAGTGGAGGTTACTGTACATTAATGGGATGACTACTGGTGTGAGATACACTACATGGCCAAAAGTATGTGGACACTATTTCTAATTAGTGTGTTAGCTATTACAGCCACACCCATTGCTAACAGGGGTATAAAATCAAGCATACAGCCATGCAATCTCCATATTCAAACATTAGCAGTAGAATGGGTCATAATGAAGAACTCAGTGACTTTCAATGACGTACTGTCATAAGATGCTATCTTTACAATAAGTCAGTTTGTACAGTTTATGCCCTGCTTGAGCTGCCCTGGACAACTGCATGTGCTGTTATTGTGAAGTGGAAATGTCTAGGAGCAACAGCAGCTCAGCCAGGAAGAAGTAGACAACACAAGCTCACAGAATGGGAGTGTTGAGGCATGAAACGTTTAAAACTCATTTAGTTCTTGGTTGCAAAACTCGCTACCAAGTTTCAAACTGCATCTGGAAGCAACATCAGCACATGAACTGTTGATTGGGAGGTTCATGGATTGAGATTCCATGGTAGAGCAGCTGCACAGAAGTCTAAGCCCACCATGTGCAATGCCAAATGTCAACTGAATTGGTGCAAAGCCCACCACCATTGGATTCTAGAGCTGTAAAAACACATTATTTGGAATGGTGAATCTTGCTTCACCATCTGGTGGATTTGGGTTTGGCAAATGCCTGGAGAAAGCTTCCTACCCGAATGCAACTGTAATCCTTGTTGAAGGAGCAATAATGGTTTGGCCTGGGATCCTTAGTTTCAGTTAATGGAAGTCTTAATGCTAGAGTATATAATGACATTCCAGACAATTGGGTGCTCCCAACTTTGTAGCAACAGTTTGGGGAAGCCCTTTCCTATTTCAGCAATACAATGCCCCATGCACAAAGTGTGTCAAAAAATGTTTTCCTGAGTTTGGTGTGTAAGACACATTTCGGATGAATTGGAATGGCAAGTGTGAGCCAGGCCTTTTTGTCCAACATGCCTGACCTCACTAATTCTGTTGTGGCTGAATGGATGTGAATCCCCATAACCATGTTCATAAATCAAGTGGGGAAAACCATCCCAAAAGAGTGGAGGCTGTTACAGCAGCAAATGGGGGACTAACTCCATATTAATGCACATGGTTTTGCAATTGAAATGTTCAACAAGCACATGTGGATGGGATGTCCGGTTGCCCCAATACTTTTGGCCATGTAGTGTAGTGTACGTGTAAAGCATAATATTTTCTATTCATTTTCAGTCATAATTTCATAAACAATCCATGTTCGATATGTGGTATATTTCAGACAACAAACCCTTACCAACAGTGGATGAGATATCCTTGACATCTGTGTAACTGGACTGCAATTTAGTCTGGACTCTAGATAATTCATACTTATTGGGAAAAATACATGTATACAACCATAAATAAATACATTTTTTGGGGTATGTGGGGAAATTGAAATAGGTTGTCCGTGAGAAATACAATTCAATTGATAATTACCAACATAAATAAAAGATGGTTGCAGGGAAAACGTAGTGTTATTTCCAAAATGGATTATAAAAGTTGGAGCAGCATGCTACAGGTTTAATGAAGTTGGTTCTCACCCTTCCTTTGGCATGCAGATACAGTAGAAATAATTCTGAGTTTTTTTTACAGTATTCAATGCACAAATTTTATAGCACAAAAAGTTAAAAGGAACTATGTGTATCAGCAGACTATATTTATTTTGGGATTTGAAACACCAGTATTTGTATCATGTTTTATGTTTTGCTTTGTTATCTATATCAAAACTAACTAAAAGTTACAGAAATATACTGTCACAGTAAATTCATTTATATTATATACGGTTATAAAAGAAAACCATATTCCATTCAGTGAACATGTTGTTGCCAGTTGTTTTGTTACTCATTAAGTCCAGATTTTCTTTTAAGTTAGTGTTTTCAAAATTGGAAATATGTGAAATAGACCATCTTAGTTTATTTCTATTATGTAATAAATATAGTACATAGTACCTTAATTCCGAAAGGCTGACCCTATAGACTAGATCAATGTTTTTCTTGACTTAAAAGTAGACCAGCTCCACTAGATCATGGCTATTACACATTAACACTTTGGTTACGTAGGAGGATTAGGAAAGAATTTGCTGTTGGTCAAAACAAGTTAGTATAGCCAATGGACGTCACATGTTTATTATCTATTCATGCCACTTCAAACACATCCTCTTTGAAAAAAAGTTTAGTTTGAAACCAATGCCCTTTCTTATCTCAAGCAAACCTAGCTTTTCATTGCCTGAAAAAAGGTGACTTTGTAACATTTCTAAAGAGGGGCTAAAGTTGATGGAATGTAATTTCCTTGTTATGCAGGAAGTTGTAAATCAAACTAAGTTGGTTACATTTTTTCTCAGGCTTTGTTTTGACAACTAAACTTGCTCTGTGCAGATATTTGCAGTTAGGCGTCACTGTTAGGCAATAGAGTATAAAGGGAAGGTTACAGGGGGCGTTGTGACCACCCAAAGCAAAGACATTGCAGTAACAATCACAGTGTGTTTTACAAATAATTCCTCAGGGCTAATGATTAATCTGAGGTAAAACATTAATGCCCCAGCAATGCATTGTATAAATGAAGAGCAGATCTGACACACAGTTATTTAGGAAGCCTTCCTGAGACACAGACTTCTCATCACTTAGCTATTCTACTGATCAGAAAAAGACACAGCACTTAGCATACATTGCTTAAATCAGTATCATTTTAACATGGCTAAAGAAATCACCCCTTGTACCTGGCTGCTACCAGCCTCCCTGCTTTTTATAGCAGCAGTGATTGCAGTAGCTGAACCACTGCATTGTGCCCAGTGCACTGAAGAGAGATTAGCTCTTTGCCCACAAGTGCCTGCTTCATGCCCAGAGATTGCACGAGAACCAGGTTGTGGGTGCTGTATGACTTGTGCATTGAAGCGAGGAGAGCCTTGTGGGGTGTACACTGCAAGGTGTGGTAAATCACTGAATTGTCATGTAAAGTTAGGAGAGCCCAGACCCCTGCATGCACTTACAAGAGGACAAGGAATCTGTATGGATGCAGAGGACCTGGAGAAGCTGAAAGCTATTGATACCACAGGTGAGTTTGCATAATGCAAATACTTGTAATGTGATTGATGGAGGAGAGGTCAAAGCGGGAATGGTATGTTTTGTTGATTTTAGTATTAGGTGAAAGACATTCAATTTTAGCATTGACTTTTGTTTGACTTAGTGACAAGACAATTATATATTATTTTGTTTAAAAAAATACTTAAAATATTTACTGAATTCAGGCAACTTTAAATGTTGATGGTGATTGGCAGATGAATGTATTATATCACACAATTATATGATACTGCTATTTATTATTTTTTTATATATATATACTTAGAAATTGCATCCTTAAAACAGCTTTCAAATATAATAATGCAATTTCTGGACTTACCACAATTTAATTCAGTTGCTAAAATGAACTTGCTTTTTCATGAGACGAACTTATTATCTTTTAGTAAGAAAAAAAATCTCAAAATAAAAACATAACTATACAAAATAGGAATTAGTTATTAAAATATAAACAAATTAAACAAGTAATAATGCTCATTTTCATTTATAAAAGGTCATATATAGCATTATGAAATATGTGTGTTTTTTTCTCATAGAAATTGTTCCTTCCTATGTGTTTTCAGCATAACGTTATGTAAGAAAAATTTAAATCTTAACTTTTAAACTGTCCCACAAATTAAATACTTATCAAATTTATATTAAACTCCACGCTCTTTTATTATGTAATAAATTGTCATTTGTGCATTTTTTTCAGGGGCACAGCAAATATTTTAACTGTAATTGCCTACCATAAACATAACATCACAGTGTGTTTATGTGTTTTTTTAACACTATAACTTTATCACTATAACTTTATACAGATCGATTGTTAGAGATTTTATTACTTTTTGTGGACTCCACTTTTTAAACAACTTTTTACAGAAGTTTTTCATAAGCAAACAAAGACTGAACTGTCAGATTGATAGATTAATCTCCATCCATTTTTTAAAGTGCTTTAGGCTACAAAGGTATGGAGGAAATAGTTATTTTATATCCTAACATCTGTTTTATCTGCGTGGGGAGTATTCTGCTTGTAATATCACCTGATTATTGCGTACATAAATTTCTTGACATTGATGCTTGTTTTTGTGACCTATGTCCTACTTTCTTGCATCAGTTATGTGAAAGATCAAAGTATCATAACAAGCGTCTTTTCACATACATTAGACAAAACAAGGATGTATTTATGTCAGGCATACAGTCATCAAGATAGCATATTTTATTTTTAAATAATAAAATCTACATGGTGACCAAAAATTGTCAGTTTGAATTTACTAATCTGTAACATAAATTTAAATTTCACATTTTGGGGCTCAAGTAGAGCTGGACGCCAATAGCGTTTTCAGCATATAACACGCTTTCTTACTTTTGTGCCTACCCACAAAGCAGTATTTATGGTGCAGACATATGTAGACTGAGTCGCTTATTGCGCTCATGGGTGATACATTACAAAATGGAAGAACTCATTAGTTGATGGATAATCCATTGATATAGACCAATGTATTTCACCAATTTATGTGATATTGCAGTTTTTCCATTTATCTCTTTAAAATATTGAATAATAGAAATAAATATATAAATGATACAAATGTAAAAATAAATATAGATTAATACACTTTAATAAGCTTTAATGATGATTTCTGAGGACACTCAAACAAATATCAAGCTTCAAAAAATATTTGGAGTTTAAAGTACAATAAAGTACAGTTTCTAAACATCTGAAGTCAGGGGCGAATGGAGGATTGCCGGGGGGGGATGGGGGGTCCCCCCCCCGACCCAAAAAACCCCCCACCCCCCGCGAGGGCTGCTGCTCATGCGCAGCAGCTCCGTTTCTTCAGCGCTGTCCTATACAGCAGCCGCGGCGCTGTCTAAGAAGCGTCCGCGGCGGTGCTGTATACACTACAGCACCGCCGCGGACGCTTCTTTGACAGCGCCGCGGCTGCTGTATAGGACAGTGCAGCTATAGCGGCCACTTAGTTAGCGCAGGGGGGGGGGTTCTGGAGACTCAGAAACCCCCCCTGCATGCGCCACTGGAAGTACCCCCAGGTGGTAACAGTTTGAGGGTTTACCTGAGTGGGAGCAAGTGATACATCCAGACAAGTGGATTGATTCATCCATGCTTGATTGAGAAAATCCTCAAAATATGATCTACCAGGAGAACTTGTGGATTGGCGTTGAGGAATTCATTGACAGCAGCAAACAAATGTATACATTTCTAATGTAATTATGGTAGCTAATGTCACATAATAGAAAATAATAAAATTAATTTTTTTTTCTAGAAGTAAAAGCCTACTCAGATCATGAAAACACAGCTCCAGATGGCGCTGACCAAGACCAGATCCCACCATTCTTTAGATTATTTCCTGATGGTTTTGACAAGATCGATGCATGGAATGCAATCACTGTGTATGAGCAGATCAAGGCTATAAAGCTTTTTGAACAAAAAAAAATGAAAGAGCAGGTAAGTTGTTAAAAACTAATATTGTACAAGAGTGTTAACAAATTAAAATTTGCTGGGAAATATAGTTAAATTCTCTCCTGAAAAATCATCCTAATGAGTTATATAATTGTCACCTGTGATGGTAGTTAACAGAGACAATAATTGTTTATTCCTTAAAAAGAGTTGTTTTATTAGAAAGGTTTATCTATTGCAGCTGCACTGTCACCTCACATTTGTTTTGTTGTGTCCAGCAGTGCATAGCAACAATTTTCTTATATGACTAAGCTCTATTAAAAAATGAACCTAAAGTATAGTTATATTCTCTATGAGCCTGAGTCATTAAAACACGTATCTGCCAATTTTGAGTGTATCATATGCAAAATCACTCTGCGTATGCCCAGAACTGAGAGATACAGCCAGTGAATGCAGGCATGACCGCTGTGAGCACAGATGTAATAGACACTTACTACAGCCTACGATTTCTGGGAGTGAACAGAGCAGGGAAGGGGCATTTGGCCATAGTCAATTTACAGTAAGGGCGTGTCAAGCTTGTGCGCTGGGCGTCACACAATTCCTTGTTTTTCTGCTATATCTCTTGCACCAGCTATAGGGATAATCTAAGTCCAGAGTCCTAGTGATGTTAGTTTTGTATGCATGCTATAACATGTGTCTGCAGTCAGGAACAACTGTAAACATGCCTGTTATGTACAGTAGACATTAAGGACAGCCTAATAAATGTTTTTCCAAGTGAAAAAAATGTATAACATTTTTGAAAAAAAATAAATCCATTCATACTCATAAGTGACTATATTATTGAAAAGGTGAATTAATTGCTTTATATTTTTTTTCTGTGCATTCATTTGAGAGTTTATATTCCACATAGGTCATACATGCCAACTCTCCCGGACAGTCCGGGAGACTCCCGAAATTCTCGTCAGTCTCCCGGGCTCCCGGGCAAGCTGGCATTTCTCCCGCATCCCAATCTCACACTGAGAATCGCGTCATTTTGGAGGGCGGGAAGTGGCGGGACGAGGCCAAACGCATCATTTTGGCAGCGCCCCCACGACGCAAATTACGTTTTCGCGTGGGGGGGGCAAAATGACGCGCTTGGCCTCGCCCCGCCCCCTCCCGCCCTCCAGTCACGCCCCCTCTCCCGGAAACAAGTTTCCGGGAGTTGGTAAGTATGACATAGGTATTGTATGTATCCTGCAGTGGCTGGTCTAGTAGTGCAGAGTAAAACTACACCCATAGTCAACACCACATGTATCCCTTCCTTGTTGACTTCAAGAGTACGCAGAGCCGATTTATGTGCCGGTATATAGCAAACGCATAGTGCGTTCAGTGGACCTGAGTCATTAAGGAGAGCAAAGCTAGTTGGGATAGGGCATGTCCTAAATCAACTTTAAATTTTAGTTAAATTTCAGTGTAAACATAAAGCTATCAAGTATTTGTATGCTACTTAAACATGCAGCCAGTATTTACCTTATGTGCAAAATATTAAACTAATTTGCACCCCATGCATTGTGACATGGTTTGCCCGGGATCAAATTTAATCCTTTTTTTGCCTTGCTCTCCTTAATGACTCAGGCCCAGTATGCGTGCCTTAATGACTCAGGCCCAGTATGCGTGCCTTAATGACTCAGGCCCAGTATGCGTGCCTTAATGACTCAGGCCCAGTATGCGTGCCTTAATGACTCAGGCCCAGTATGCGTGCCTTAATGACTCAGGCTCTTTATCTTCAAAACCAGAAGCAAGAGTAGGGTTTTCAGCTGGAGGAATATCACCTTTCCTTTCAAACACATAATGACGTATTATATTATCACACAATAATGTAAATTGTCTGCAAGTCCCAGTGTAAAATAAATTGCTTGTAAGAGGACATCTTCATACACTGATATGGTGTACCGTCATTTAAGATAATGCATTCAATATGGAATTCTTTCAGATAAATCATGTGATACATATGTACAAAGTCACCCAAACCACACCTAATCGGCACATACCTCGCCCATCTCTAGAGAGAACATACAAGAACACACTCCTTTTTTCAAATTAAGAAATTACCGCCTATCGGTCAAAAATCCCAGAAAACTGCAATCCCACGAAAATACATCTATGAGACATTATATTTGTAACATCTATAGTACAAAATATTAATGTTTTCCTTTTGTTTTTAGGGGCCATGCCAGAGAGATCTTTATAAAACAATGGACAGACTGATTAGGGTTCATCAAAGAGCTGGAAAAGATATATATAGGTTTCACATTCCCAACTGTAACAGAAATGGCTTCTACCACAGCAAACAGGTACAATCTTATTGAATGTATGGAACAAAATAATATAACATACTCATATAAATATGCAAACTTTGGGGGTCCTTGGAGTTGGACGTAATTAACACAACTTTAATTTTACATTCCAGGACACACATTCCTTACCTAAGCTAAAATAGTACACAATGGACCTCATTTAGAGTCGGACGCAAAGTCCATTTAAGAAGTGTAGGAGTGGGAGTGTGCCGCAGCTTGGTAGGGTATTACGAGTGGCAAGCAACCCCAGTCGCGTCCTACTCGTAGTACCCTACCGAGCTGCGAGCAGTTCCTGCAGCTAGCTAAAGCTTGCGCCACCTAATTCCTGCCGCACAGCTTTAGCCCTATTTTGACGTGTGTTGCGTCTGCACCTCACTGCGACTAGGATTTATTTACATGGTCACGCCTTCACAATTCTGCGTTCCTCCCATTCTCTCGTAGTGAGTCACAAGCTGTTGCAAGTGTAATTGTGTCCAAGATGCAGGCGGATTTGGTGCTTGCTGCACATGCGTGATAGTGTTTTTTTGTTCGATGCGCCTAAAACTGACTTTGCGTCCAAATCTAAATGAGGTCCAATATGAGTACAATCATCATCAGTACAGATCTTATATCAGGAAGAAAGGAGTCGCAATAGTCTGCAACCAAAGTGAAACTTCAGTTTTGTAAAAATCAGTTTGTATGCTTAGGAATCGGGCTTACGGTCAACTATACATGACCCCATTGTCTTTGTTATCTATTTGTTAATGTCAAAATTTCTAAGTATTATTATTCATTTTATTTAGTGTGAAACCGCTTTAGATGGAGAACGTGGAAAATGCTGGTGTGTCTATCCATTAACTGGAAAGAAAATTCCTGGTTCTCCTGAAAACAGAGGGGAACTTAACTGCCAACAGTTCCTGAATGCACAAGAATAGATTCGAACATCTCTGGTTATGTGTATTCTTTATTATTTGTGTACAAATACTGAACTATTTATTCTGACAAATATTTTCAACTTTTCTTTCTTTATATTATGTATTTTTTCATAACTATTTATAAATACAATATTACAGTCTATATATTTACGCTATTTTTTAGAACAAATGACAAAATGTAAATCAAACCAGTTATTTAACACATAAATTATATTTTTACTACTGAATATTATGTTATTGAACTATATTATCAATATACTCTAAAGAACCAAAATACAATATTTAAGTAAATGTTTTTATTGTACACACACACACACACACAGACACAGACACACACACACTTAATTTTGTATTCTTATCTGTATTTTCTTCCCTGAATCATTTTATATATTTTTTTAATTATATGAAAATGGTAGCTGTTGTATTATGAAGTGTTGAAATTTAATTTAATTACTATATATGCTCTTTATATCCAGTGACTCAGTTTGATATAGAAATCTACTGAGACTAACAACTATTGTTCTCTCTAAGCTTTATACTCTGGGAGAGAAACAGCTTAATGTACTGAAAGCTCCACCATAAATCAGCACTGAGAATCTGCAGTTTGGTACAACTCTTCACAATGGACTTTTTCAATTTTTCGACACTGTAATTTCCAGAGGACAAAGCATAGAAGCACTATAATAGTAGATATTAAATCAACTTATGGTCCATAAAAGAGGTGTTTTCTCTCATAGATATAAGATGATTTAATATGCATTAACTGCTGTGAATGATGTTATTTATTTACATCATAGATATTTGTATAACACACCATGGTAAGTTTTTCCAACTGTCTAACTGGTTGAAGCTCTCTAAACATTAACTAAATTGACAGACTAAGAGAAAAATCTTTAAGTTCAACATCAATAGTGTCAGCTCTACATTTTAATATTGCTTCACAATCTATTATCATACTTCATAAAGTGAGAAACAAATTGAACTTCTTGGGTGGGGGGTTGTGATGGAGAATGCAACCACTTGTTTCCACATATATTTGCTATATCTGAAGAAATGTAATTTTGAATTTAACCTCAGTGAACTATTATTATAAACAACAAGTAATTATATGTAGAAAGCAAAACATATAAAAAAAACATTTATAAAGAATAACATATTCATGTAACTATTACCAATTCTTTCTCACTTTGTGTGCATATGTTGCTTTTAAGAGGCTGCCTTTAAAATAATGTAAGAGATACAAATATGGTTATATGTATTTATTACAGCCATATATACATCTTCTATTTTGCAATTTATATTGCAGGCATAGAGAAAAATTAAGGAGATGCATTCTCTTTTGTGCAGATTTACTAATAAGACTTAAAGTAAAGCTTATGCAATTTACTTATGTCCATGTAAAAATAATAGAAAACTAATCTAAACTAAGAATAATTATAGCCCAGGGGAAAATGTATTAGCATTTCCAGAGCTTCCCTTTAAATACAAACTAATGTTTATGCACGGGTGCAACATTTAATTACATTTAATTTCATTATTTTACTTGTATATTCTGTCCTAAAAAAAAACAGTGCTGTTGATTTCAGGATGCTTCAGAATCCCAGCTATATAAAAACACTAGTGTGAGTGGTAAATGTTAAGGACATCTTTAAAAATATGCACCTGATGTCCCTGTCACGTACACAATTCTGCAACTCATTTAAATGTGTTTACTGTACATTCTATACATTTGATTTGACTAATGGCTATTAATCACAGCATACCAGTTTGTAAATATGTCCCTTGTTTAGGGAGAAAATTAAAAACTCTGTCAGGTTTAAGCTTTTATTTTTCATAAAGATACTACTCCAGAAAAGAACCTCACTTGTTAGTATATACACTCCTAAATACATAAAACATTCTGTACACATACTATTAATTAAAAATAATAATAAAAAAAATGTAATGTTCGACTGACTTGTAAACATATAATAAGACAAATTTTATAAATTTGTACAGATTGAGCACAGTTCTTTCGGACAAAACACTATATCCGGTGCTTATCTGTATGCAGACAAAGCCCCAGAAAGTTTTGAAGAGTCCTAAATAATGGTGTTCGATTTGTATATTTAATTTACAGGAGAATATAGGAAAGATCTAGTTGTCTAATGTATGTAAATTAAATATAATTGACCTTTATTTCATTTGAAAAACATATACAGTTTTCATATGTTGTTGGTCATTAATTGTTTTGTTAGAATACATCTTCAATACAATAAATCATATAACAAGTGTGCAAACCTGTACATAACTAGCAATATAAGTAATGTAATTTCAGAATATATTATAATATTATTTATTTATGTATTACTTCCCTTTTTAAGACAGTGCTTTTAATTGTTTTTTTTATTTTTCTGTCCATAAAAATTTCCACAAAGCGTTTGTGAAAAAGATCAACTAGCATATTTGGCAATTCACCTTGTCTCACACACACACACACACACACAAACACACACACACACACACACACACACACAAACACACACAAACAAACACACACATAAATTCTGGCAGTGTTGCCCTTGGATATGATACAGACTGGTCTCTGGTTATAAATGCATGTTTAAATGCTGCAGAGAGCACAACTTTCACTTATGATATAGATTCATGGGTGGAAAACAGGAAAATAGCTAGAAAGTTCAAGCAATATATTTATAAATGTTGCAGGGTGGCACTTTTAGGCCAGTAAATTAAAATAATTTGATGGTGGAAACTCCTTTTAATGTAATGACATGTAAATTGTACACATGTGCTATAAGCACATGCTACATAACAACAAATTCTATATTTTATTTTATTTGTTTATGCTGTTTTCATTTTATACAATGTTGAAGAAACAGCTGTTACCACCACATTCACATTTATTTTATACATTTCTCTATACTCACAGTTTTGTGACTCTTTATGTGTCTCTTGTTTCTGGTGTAGGCTAGAAAATATACTGATGTAAACCTTTTGCTACATTTATAAACAACATTTCTAAACTCAGAATGTGCCTGGCTTTCAGTCACGTAATACATATTGCTGCTACTTTTATATATTTTATCCATATATGTGTATTTCTTAAAATGTTAACACTGTGCTGCTAATAATTAATTGATATCCCTCTTTTTGTAAATTATTTTACCTGTGTTGATGTATATTCTTATGTAATATGGTGGAAAGAAAATAAATTTTGACAAAAAAATATATGAATACTGTGAATTTGCTTAAAAAGTACTGGGTGTATGCAATGCAAAAATTAAAATTAATCTACAGAGATGTAGACAACAAAACATACATTTCAATATTCAGAAAACCTACTGACAGATGCAGTTCTTCAGAATTACCAAACAAGCTGTCACAGTCAGAGGTCAGAGATGCCGCTTTATATATTGCTGCCCTGAGGGTAAATATTCACAAAATGCTGATACCAAGTCTGCCAAAAATACATAATCTCAAAAACTTGCAGCTTAAATCTATTCAGTCAGGTAAAGTGTACCATGATTAATTCCATGTGTTCATGTTTTTTTTATGAATGGTACAGCAGATATTACAGCACTTTACTACTAAACATTTAAGAAGACAGATTACAAAATCAGGTCAAAATATATAAGCATCTACAAGAGAAAAAAAATCACAAAAGTACAGACACAATAATAAAAGAATGAGACCTGGAACTTTGAGATAATTGTTTTGCAAAAATCTATTCTGGTATTCAGGCAAATATCTGACTCCAAGGGGTTAAATTTATTAAGCTGAGGGTTTGAAAAAGTGGAGATGTTGCCTATAGAAACCAATCAGATTCTAGCTATCATTTTGTAGAATGTACTAAATTAATGATAACTAGAATCTGATTGGTTGCTATAGGCAACATCTCCACTTTTCAAACCCACAGTTTGATAAATTTACCACCAGACATTAAATAGTGGGAACCTTATTCTGATCACTGATAAAGCAATCACATGATACAAAAGCACACAAACTATATAGCCATATAAATGTCAAACATGCAACTTTATGACTTTAAACACATGTCTAACACTGCTCTTCCAGTAATGTTGTATATTTCACATTGTTGCAATATAGCACTACACAAGAAAGATAACAATGACACACTAGTGAGATATCATTTCTCACAACCCAATTCTCTAGAAAACTGGTGTGCATTTCTCAGGAGAGGTCACATAATCTTTTTTGGGGGGTTCCCAGCTATCAGGTATGCAATACATATCATCAACATTTATCATCATCAATATTTATTTATAACGTGATTTAAAATTAGGGTCAAACACAGTAATAAATAATACTGGATAAACAGACAAAGAGGCAATAGGGCCCTGCTCGCAAGCTACAATCTGTAGGTCAATGGGAGTCAGATACATAAGGTTAAATCTACATACTGCATAATGGTCCAGCCAGATTGCAAAGGTAAAAAGTTATTTGTATGCTATGTGATCCAGTCACACAGCAAAGTTAGTCTGGGGTCAGAGAGTTATTGTTTTGTGTGAATTGTGTAAAGGATGGTAATAGGGTAACCTAGCAAGGTTAAGAGGGGGGTTGAGGAAAATTCTAAGCTTGCCTGAAGAGGTGGGTTTTCAGAGGGAGGGAATTCCACAGAGTGGGTACAGCTCGAAAAAAGTCCTACAAAGGGGAATAAGAGGATGTAATGAGAATAGATGAGAGACGCAGATCTTGTGCAAAATGGAGACTTCAAGTTGGAAGATTGTTTGAGACAAATGAGGAGATGTTTGTTGGTGCAGTTTTGTTGATGACTTTGTATGTTAGTAGAAGAATTTTACATTGGACTCTATAAAAAAAAACAGGCAGCCAATGTAGAATCTGACAAAGTGGCTCATCAGAGGAAGAACGATTTGCAAAGAAAATCAGTCTGGCCGCAAAATAGATCTTAGGCGTTTGAGTCTGTTTAGGGGAAGACCAATAAGGAGGGAATTGCAATAGTCAATACAGGAGATGATGAGTGCATGAATTAAAGTTTTTGCAGTGTCTTGCGTAAGATACACTATATGGACAGAAGTATTCGGACGCTTCACCATTACACCAACAGGGGTTATAATGACATTGTATTAAAATGCATATACTATAATATGGAGTTGTTTTTGCCATGGTAACAGCTTCCACTCTTCTTTGAAGACTATCCCCAAGATGTTGAAGTGTTTCTTTGGGACTTTCTGCCCATTCATTCTGTACAGCATTTATGAGGTCAGGCACAGATGTTGAACGAGAAGGCCTGCTTCGCAATCTCCTTTCCAGTTCATCCCAAAGGTATGTGATGGGCTTGAGGTCAGGGCTCTGTGCAGGCCAGTCAAGTTCTTCCACACCAAACTCATCAAACCATGTTTTTGTAGTACTTGCTTTGTGCACTGGGGCTGTCACGGGCACTAGGAGTCTTGCCCAGGAATTCCCCAGATGACTGGGCTTACCAGAGTAGTGAAGTTCACACAACGGTCCTCTGGTAGCGGGGTGACTAGCGGAACAAATATCACAGCAGATGGAGAGAGAATGCCAATAAATAATAGGAAAGTCAGTGACTTGCAGCAATCTTTGGTCAATGAATCAGCAACTAGCTGATATAGTGGAAAGGCAGATTTGAACACGGAGATCAGGATGGACGTGAGTAGATGCAGGGAGGTAGCAGGGAAGTCAGTGGTCTGCGTACAGCAAGTTGTACCACTGCTTATGGTGAAGAGACTTGTCCAGGTGCAGGTAGGTAGCGGGGAAGTCAGTGGTCTGCGTATAGCAAGTTGTACCACTGCTTAATAGGTGAGGATGTGTACAAGTGTTGATGAGTGGAAGCATACAAAGATAATAGGATGCAGACACTGAGAGCACAGAGGAACTTGATCCCAATAGGTATGCAGCGTATCCAACAAAGTCTATATAACGGTATGTGTGGCGCTGCTTGGTAGAGACTTGCTCAGCACAGATATGCAGGCCAATAATGGATGTTAATTCCAAACAGGTATGCAGCGTAGCAATAACAGTCTATAGCGGGTATGGATACCGCTGTTGAGCGTGGAAACTTGTCCTAGCGGATATGCAGAGTAAAGGTAGAAAGTCAATAACAGATAGGCATACCGCTATTCAGTAGAACAGTCTGTCCACAGGGAGATGCAGGAACTGCAGAGACGCTGGACGGCAGAGACGAGTGTAGGAACCACAGGTGAGTAGATCCGGTAATCAGAGTCCAGCTGAGGACACAGGCAGGAAACAGGAGACTGTAGCAGGTATGGAAACCAGCAATGAGTACCACAGGGAATCCACAGGAACTGAAGACACTAGTAGTACACAGGAGATAGTAGCGGGTATGGAAAGCAGCGATGAGTAGATCAGGAATCAGCAGGAAACTGAAGACACTAGTAGAAGACAGGAAACACCTTCAGAGACTCACAGGGAATGAGACTCCAAGATCAGGCAATGAGGTAATGCACACAACTGCCTAAAATAGGGAGTTGCCTGATCAACCAATTTGGATTAAAAGCAACAGTCACAAGAGTTCTTGGGAGCTGCGCATGCGCAGACCATCAGGATGGCGGACGGCCGCGGTTCAGGATAGGTGGCGGCAGAAAAGCTAGGGAACCACGCACCAGCGCAGAGGCACTCACGGTCCGGTGAGTGACAGGGGCACAGTCATTTTGGAATGGAAAAGGGCCCTCCCCAAACTGTTGCCACAAAGATGGAAGCATAGCATTGTCCAAAATGACTTGGTATGCTGATGTATTAATAGTGCTCTTTACTGGAGATAAGGGGCCTAGCTCACACCCTGAAAAACAGCCCCATATCATTATCCCTCCTCCACCAAACTTCACAGTTGGCATAATGCTGTCAGGCAGGTATCGTTCTCCCGGCATCCACCAAAACCAGACTCGCCCATCTGACTGCTAAACAGAGAAGCACGATTTGTCACTCCACAGAACACGTTTCCATTGCTTCACAGTCCAGTTTTGGTGTGCTTTACACCACTCCATCTGATACTTTGGTCTTGGTGATGTGAGTCTTGCATGCAGTTGCTCGGCCATGAAAACCTATTCTATTAAGCTCTCACTGCACAGTTTTTCTGCTTACATTGATGCCAGTGGAAGTTCGGAACTTTTCAGCTATGGAATCAGCAGAGCGTTGGTGACCTTTGTGCATCATGCGCCTTAACAGTCGTTGACCCCGCTCTGTGATTTTACGTGGTCTCCATTTCGGGGCTGAGTTGCTGTTGGTCCTAAATGTGTCTACTTTCTAATAATATCACTTACAGTTGACTTTGGAGAATCCAGCAGGGATGAAATTTCACGAACCGCCTTATTGCAAAGATGGCATCCTATCATAGTACCAAGCTTGAAATCACTGAGCTCTTCAAAATGACCTATTTTGTATCACAAATGTTTGCAAATGGAGACTGCATGGCTAGGTGCTTGATTTTATACACCTCTGGCAACAGATCTGATTGAAACACCTCAATTTAATAATTAACAGGTAAGGCCAAATGGGCATGGGAGCTGAGAGATGGGACTGAGAGATGTGCTGAGAGATGGGACGGTAATTTGTTTTTTTCAGAATAGGAGTAATCACTGCATGCTTGTATAATAATGGGAAGATACCAGTAAAGAGACATATTACAGATTTTAGTTAGAGGTGGAATGAGCAAAGGAGACAGGGATCTACCAATTTTTGAGGGTATAGGACCAAGGGGACAGGAGGTAGAGTAGCAATGACGCTCTCTCTTCATTTGATTTGTGGGATCAAATGAAGAGAGGGCGTCAAAGGATTCTGGGAAGGAATTTAGGTGATTATTATATATTGGAAACCACTTATTTTGGGGTCTTTGAAAGTTGTTACACTGACATTTAAGGTTCTAGCTGAATGAAAAGCACCACTTCTCTGGCGGATCCCATAAATGTTGTTTGCAAATGTCCTTGATAAAAACATTTGAAAAGTTAAAGAAGTGAGAAGGTAGAATAATAATACACTTTGACACAAAAAAATGGACGCAATGTTGACCTTTTAAATTTTTAATTGTTATTTTTATAACCATTCTCATCCTTGCCCATCCACCCCCTTACTTGTTAACTCTTCACTATCCACTGAATCTCTATCACTAAGCTGTATATATATATATCAATGACCTTTTGTCATTAATATATACAGTCCCAAACCTTCCCTTATTGGCATCTATACTTTTTTGGGATTTTGCTATACCTGTGTGAATAATTACTTTTTGATCCGATAAAGTCAGTGAATACAGTATTACCAAACAGTACTCAACCTGTTCAATTAATAGATGGGTACAAATAGTGCTACCACTACCTTGTTACAGACAAACTATAAGACACCATAAAGAAGGCAATTATTTTCCCCCTGGGTGGCACTCTTGCCAGGTACACCAATGTTATATTTTATTATATACCTCCAAGCTCCAAACAAGTTAGTCTGAGCTGATTAATATGATCATACCATGATTAAAACATATACGAGCACTACATGCACATGCAGGGCCGCCATCAGGGGGGTACGGGGGGTACTGTTGTACCGGGCCCGGGCTCACCAGGGGGCCCGGTACAACAGCTCAGCAAAGACTTACCTGGGGCCCGCCGCTGGTCTCCGCTATTCTGTCTTCAGCCTGGCTGTCACCGTGACAGCCAGGCACCAGGATCCGATCGCGGGGGTGGAGGAATCATTCCCCCTGCGATCATGTGATCTGTCACTGGGTTAAAGTGTGCATGTCCTTTGTAAGATCCAACATATAGGTGGGTGGGAGGGCGGGCCCAAGGACAATTCCATCTTGCACCATTAATCTTTCCTGGCACTGATGTGTGTTTCTGCCATTACTCTAACAAGCCCATTGTTAGCTTGTTTAGGGAGGGCCTAGCAGTGATTGCACTGTATTTTTCTGAAATTGCACTAATAAGGGTAGGGTCTAATATACACCCAAAGAGAAGAGGTTCTTTGGTCATTTTTATTAATCTACAAGTCTTTGCAGGCTTTTTTTCTTAATTTGCACTAATAAGTGTAGGGTCTAATATACACCCAAAGACGAGTGCTCCATTGCTAACAGTCATTGATAAATAGGAAGACAAGCAGGCTTGTCTTCTGAATTTGCAGGCGAATTCAACAGTGTTATATTGAACAAACAGACACACAGGGGGAGAAAGAGAAGAGGGAAACAGAAAATTAATCATCTTCCTCTTCCTCAGGACTGTCAGTGGTGTTATAGTCTCTTAGTAGGCTGTGGATCAGCCTGCGACAGTCCTGGACGGTCATCTTCTCTCTTTTCAAGATGAGGCGATTCCTGGCAAGCCAAATAGCATCCTTAATGTAGTTCATTAGGCTCCAGGCCTCCAGGATTGCCCCAGTGATGTGAGTCCCAGGAAATAATCCATAAAATACTGAATGGTATGAAAGGCAAGTAATGGGAACACTGTCCTTATGTTCATGTTCCAAGGCATCCAAGAGTGCCTGTGCAGTGGGGCAATCCCATAAAATATGCTGTGCTGTTTCCCTTCTAGTGATGCAGAAGGGGAAATGGATATATTGGCACAGGTTCCGGGAGTGCATGAATGTCCTGAGAGGCAGACATCCCTGGATAGCCATCCATGCAATGTCCTTGAGTCTATTAGCCTCTTAGAGGCCACATTCTTCCACGCTTGTCTTGTTGTGTTTGTAATCTGCACTTTCCATGAAAGGTACCTAACTAGATTATAATTTTGTGGGAATTGGGGCTGATTCGAAGCTCACTGATGAACTGGCTTTTTGCTGGAATGGCTCTTTTTAGTGCATTGTCTGGCACCCTGGATTGGTGTGTGTCTGATAAAAGCACGCATCCCTGGGGGTAAGCCCTCAATGCCATGTATTAGCTGTAGAATTACCTCACTTATCCAAGAAACAGGTCGAGCGATCGTTGCCGTGTATTAGCTGTAGAATTACCCCACTTATCCAAGAAACAGGTGGAGAGATCAAATGAACCATAACTGGTTTCATGATCCAAGGACAATTCCATCTTGCACCACTTTTCTTTTCTGCCCCTGCTGTGTGCCAATGTGTCCTAGATGTGCTAGGAACTGCCGTCTGTTTGAGTCATTGCTCTGTCGCTAACCATCCAGCCGGATTGCTGCAGTATTTGGCTGAAAGTATATGAAAAGCATATTGTGACCAGTGAGATGGTAAAAATTTAATGGAAATCACTAGAATTTAGTGGTAGTGAGGTCAATTATAATGTAGGTACAAAATAATACCTAAATTATGTGATTTTAGCCCAACAAATTGAATTTTTAAAAAAATGGTTAAACAAAACCAAAACCAAAACACACAAGGGCGGTTTTGTAAAAACCAAAACCCAAACCAAAACCCGAAGGTAATCCAGATCCAAAACCAAAACACGGGGGTCAGTCAGCATCTCTAGTTTGGATATGGTGGTGTCATAATGACAAGTTATCAAACAAATCATCACAAAAAAATTGTCTACTGCTGGCTTATTGATGTAAGCTTCAATTTTTGTTTTGTTCCAAAATCTAAATATCTTGAAAACTCCTCCTCTAGAAATCTTGTGTTTTCCCATTGGCAGAGGTGGAGCCTGGACAGCATTCAGCATCAGACATCAGTGCATCTGGACTGCAGTCTTGCCAGCCAGGAGAAATTAAAAGTTATTATTTTTATTTTACAAAAGCCAAGTGTGTGAGGGGCTGGGAACTGGGTGTTGGTGGACAAGGGTGAAGATTTGCCTAGGACACCAAGAAATCTTGCACCAACCTTGTTCCCAATTCTGTCACATGCATTTAAGAAACATATCCAGAATACACATGAATCTCACGCAAGACACTGCCAAAGCTTATTACTGTGAATCCCTTCTTACTCATTGTCACCTAACCAGACTTTCTGTTACAAACCATTTGGAGTGATCTGCCTATACTTATTTTCCTCACAAAGGGCCTGAGGTATTAAATAAAGTAAGGCAAAAAAAGGAGTAAATGTTCTCCGGGACAAACCATGTTACAATGCAAGGGATGAAAATTAGTTTATTATTTTGCACATAAGTTAAATGCTGGTTGCTTTTTCATGTAGCACACAAATACTTGATAGCTTTATTTTTACATTGAAATGTAAAGTTGAGCTAGGACATATCCTACCCCAACTATAAATCTGTCCTCACATTTTAAATTTACCTCCCCTCTCTAATGCAATGGTTTTGCCCAGGTGCAAAGTTTCTCCTTTTTTTATGCTATGCTCTCCTTCATGACTCAGGCCCAAAAAAGTTCTTCTAGTGCTTCTCTGCTCTGCCTGTCTCTACATTGGTTCTCTGTACAGTACTTTCAAGAATCCAATATTAAATACTTCTACTAAAGGTGGTGGTAAGCAATTTCATTGAGCTTGTAATTTCCACTGATGTTTGATTTCAAGTGCTGTTTGTTTAAAGTGTGGAGTTAGATCCAGTAAGGATTGCTGTGCTGTGTTGAGAGAGTGCTATACATTGGTGAATTATTCTGAGTGTTTATTGAAGGGGAATTGTTTTTCTTAATGTTTATTAGGTGTCTTTTTTTGTCTGTTAGAGCTAGTGGATGTGGTTCAATTGCATTAATTGATACAGCAAGCTCTATTTAACAGGTGGTGGTAAGCGATTTCATTGAGCTTGTGATTTCCACTGCTGTTTATTTAAAGTGTGGAGTTAGATCCAGTATGGAGTTGAATCCAGGAAAGGGTTTAATCTTGTAAGTGGCTAGCAAAGGTTAGTACTCTTGAGTTCATTGTAGGCTACAAGAAGTTAGGTTAGCCATAATAAGATGAGTGGTAGCAGGCTTGATGATCTCACTCAATGCATATCTTGTTATATGTATGCACACTTGGAGCAATTGTTCCAAGGTTTATACCTCTGTGAGAAATGTGAGCAATTGGTCTCTTTGGAAGCCCAGGTAATTGATCTAAGGCAGACCATTGCAACATTGAGAGAGATTGCCAACCTAAAGCAGAGTTTACAGCTCACCGTAACAGTTACTACGGGTAGCAGAGGGAGGAAGAGGCAGGCCAGTTCTGAACTAAGTAATCCCAGTAGATTTGCTAGATTGGATGACGATACTGTGGAAGGCAGTTCAGAATTGGTAGAGTTGGGTGAGACTGCTTCCTCTAGCAACCAGGGGAATGGTCCGAGTAACCAAAGTTACTCGGAGACCCAGGCAGATTGTGGTGGTATGGGATTCAATTAATAGGAAGGTAGATAAGGCAATCTGTTACCGGGACCGTGCATGCCGAACAGTGTGTTGTCTCCCAGATGCTCGGGCTCGGCATATTGCGTATCGGGTGGACAGATTGTTGGGAGGGGCTGGGAATGACCCGGTGGTTTCGGTGTTGGCACCAATGACCGAGTTAGAGGAATAAGGGGTGACCTAAAGAATTTTTTCAGGGACCTAGGTCACAAACTTAGGACAAGGACATCCACTGTAGTATTTTTGGAAATTCTGCCTGTGCCACGAGCTAGTCCAGGGAGGCAGCGGGAGATTAGGGAGGTTAATGTGTGACTAAAAGATTGGTGTAGGAAGGAGGGTTTGGATTCTTAGAGCACTGGGCTGATTTTTCAGTCAGTTACCATCTTTATTGTCGAGATGGATTGCACCTGAATGAGGAGCGGGCTGCTGTGCTAGGGGAGAGGATGGTTAGAAGGTTGGAGGAGATTTTAAACTAGGCTTTGGGGGGGATGGGTAATCAAGTATTTATGGGATAGACATTGACTTTAGTAAGGAGGAATTTAACAAGAGTCAAGGGGTGGAGAGGGGGGAAAGGGAAGCATAGCCGATAAGGAGAGGCCCGTTTTAATGCAAAAATAAATACCTAAGGGAGGCAATAGACTTAAGTGTATGTTTGCAAATGCAAGAAGCCTGACAGGTAAAATGGGGGAGTTAGAACTAGTAGCAATGAATGAGCAGTATGATATTATAGATATTACAGAGACCTGGTGGGATGATACACATGACTGGGCAGTCAACCTTGAAGGCTATACTCCTTCAGGAGGGATAGGGTAAATAAAAGGGGAGGAGGAGTATGTCTTTATATTAAGCCAAAGTTAAAACCAAGTATTCAGGAAGTTTTTTACAAGAATATTAGTGATAATATAGAGGCATTGTCGGTGAAAATATCCAGCGGACGAAAAATTTCAGGGAAGTTGCTGATAGGGATATGCTATAAACCGCCAGATATTAGTATGAGTGAGGAAGACCAACTTCTACAGCAAATTGAAAAGGCTACACAACTAAGTCAAGTATTAATTATGGGGGATTTTAATTATCCGGACATTGATTGGAGTACTGAGATATGTGGTACAGCTAGAGGAAATAGGTTTCTGAGCATGCTAAAAGACCATTACATTTCCCAATTAGTAGAGGAACCAACTAGGAACTAGACTATACTGGACCTAGTAATAACAAAAAATGTAGACGTAATATCAAATATTTAAGTAAGGGAACACTTGGGAAATAGTGATCATAATATGGTCTCATTTAAATTAGTTTCCAGAAGCAACGGTATAAGGGATCAGCTAGGACTTTAAACTTTAAAAGGGCAAATTTTAATGTGCTAAAGGAGTCTATAAAATGCATAGACTGGGACAAAGTTTTTGTAGTAAAAAATACGGAAGAAAAGTGGTCTGTCTTTAAAATGTTGTTGGAAACATACACGTATAAGTTCATTCCTATGGGAAATAAATGTAAAAGAATTAAGTCTAAACCAATGTGGCAAAGTAAAAAGGTAATTGAAGAAATGCAAAGGAAGAGGCGTGCATTTAAATTGTTTAAGTCTAAAGGGTCTGAAAGTCCTTCCGTAGCTATAAGGAATGTAATAAAACATGCAAAAAGTTAATTATATTCGCTAAATTAGAAAAGGAAGAGAGGAACAAATAATAGGAATAATACATAAAAATGGAAATGAAACTGTATCATCTACTATATAATTGCCTAATGGCGTGTGTGAAAAAAAACAAACAAGCTACAGCGCCACCTGCTGGGCAGAGTTATATACTGAGCTATATATTTCTTGAAGGAGAAGTGACAGTTGGGAGTGGTTGGTGGGGAGTTTTTAACACCTTAAGTAGCTTGATGAAGGATGTGGCGATGAAGATGAAGGATGAGATGATGGATAAAAATGATGAGGTGGTGACATGTGGACAAAACCACATTAAAAAAGGGCGCTTGCGTCGGGAAGTAATGCACTTCCCCTGAGGAGGCCTGGGCTAGGTCCAAATGCATGACAAGAACCTTTTTAACACCTTAAGTAGCTTGATTTGACTAGAATGCATGAGTATCATTAGGTTAACTTGTTAATTACCGTATATACTCGAGTATAAGTCGACCCAAATATAAGCCGAGGCACCTAATTTTACTACATAAAACTGGGAAAACTTATTGACTCGAGTATAAGCCTAGGGTGGAAAAGAGCGCTAATTTAAAAACCTAAATAAAAATGATAGGTTCAATCTATGAAATCATTTTTAGCTAGATGACAAGGAACATTCATAAATGATTATAAAATCAGAGAGAGAGAGAGAGAGAGAGAGAGAGAGAGAGAGAGAGAGAGAGTCAGAAAATATATAAGGATATTATGCCTCCTCTCAACAAGCATGCAAGTTCTTCTAAGCAACTGACTGAGGACTTCAAAACAACGGTACCTCAGAGTTACAAGGCAGAGAAAAGCTATACAAATATAGCAAAATGCTTCCAGTTAGGAACTTACCCTGTCAGAACCATCATTAAGAAGTAGAAGAGGTACTGGTGCTGTTTAAATCAAGGCAAAACCTGGAGACCCAGAAGATGTGATCGAACGGCTTGTAAATCCACCCCGCAGTGGAACGCATATGCGTTCCAACAACAGGAAGTTCGGCATTTGGAACGCAAGTTTGCGTTCCAAATGCCGAACTTCCTGTGTTGGAACGCATATGCAGAAGTTGAAGCTGAGGGACCGGACACCAGGTAAGTTCACCCGTGTATAAGCCGAGTGCCCTTTTTCAGCATACAAAAGTATGCTGAAAAACTCGGCTTATACACGAGTATATACGGTAATACTTGGTTTAGAGAGTAAGAAGTCCAAAGGTGACCGAAGAATATTAAGATAAATAAAGTTCCAGGTCCAGATGGCATACACCCAAGGGTTCTTACGGAGCTAAACTCAGAAATAGCTATACCGCTATTCTTAATTTTCATCGATTCAATCTGATCAGGCTCAGTACCAAGGGATTGGCAAATAGCAGATGTGGTGCCATTATTTAAAAAGGGGACGAGATCACAACCAGATCACAACCAGGGAATTATATACCTGTAAGACTGACATCAATAGTGGGGAAACTACTGGAAGGTATATTAATGGATAGTTTTCAGGATTACTTGGTGCGCAATAAGATTATTAGTGGGAATCAGCATGATTTGTGAGGGATAGGTCATGTCAAACTAATCTGATTAGTTTCTACGAGGAAGTTAGTGGGAACTTAGACCAGGGCAGCACAGTAGATGTGGTCTACTTAGATTTTGCAAAGGCCTTTGATACAGTGCCACACAAGAGGTTGGTTTACAAAATAAGGAAACTGGGTCTAAGAAACAACATTGGTTTGAAAACTGGTTAGAGAATAGGGAACAGAGAGTTGTGACAAATGGAACATTTTCTAATTGGTCAAAAGTTTAAAGTGGAGAACCACAAGGTTCCATTCTGGGGCCACTCCTTTTTAATATATTTATTAATGGCCTTGGTGATGGCTTAGAAAGTAAAGTTTCTATTTTTGCAGATGACACTAAACTCTGTAAGGTAATAAAATCAGAGCAAGATGTAGCTTCTCAACAGAGGGACTTAAATAAACTGGAGGATTGGGCGGCTAAATGGAATATGAGGTTTAACACAGATAAATGTAAGGTTATGCACTTAGGGATCAAAAACAAGAACGCAATCTATAAATTAAATGGAAGTAATTTAGGAGAATCTATAATGGAAAAGGATTTGGGAGTGCTCGTAGACAGTAGACTTAGCAATAGTGCTCAATGTCAAGCAGCAGCTGCAAGGGCAAACAAAGTATTGGCATGCATAAAAAGGGGCATAGATGCAAGGGAAGACAGTGTAATTTTGCCACTGTATAAATCGTTGGTAAGACCTCATCTTGAATATGCAGTACAGTTCTGGGCACCACTCTATAAAAAAGATAATAACTAGAAAGGGTTCAGAGAAGGGCGACAAAATTGATAAAGGGTATGGAGTCATTAAATTATGAGGAAAGGTTAGCTAGTTTAGGCATTTTTACTTTAGAAAAGAGGCGTCTAAGGGGAGATATGATTACTATGTACAAATACATTAAGGGTCAATACAGAGAACTTTCATGGGAACTTTTTACCCCAAGGACTATACACAGATCACCCCCTAAGGTTAGAGGAGAGGAAATTTCACAACCAGCAAAGGAAGGGGTTCTTTACAGTAAGGACAGTCAAGATATGGAATTCATTGCCAGGGAAGGTTGTGATGGCAGATTCAAAAGATATGTTTAAGAAAGGGTTAGACAAGTTTTTAGCGGAAAAGTGTATCCAGGGATACAACCGTTAATTAAAATGAAGGATAGTACTGGATATAGGGTAAAAATAGGACTGCAATATTGAGTCTGGGGGGGTTTCACAATTGAAACAGATTGGCGGTTGCTTACTCTGGATCAATTTAAAATATAAGTGAGAGATCGCAGGAGATCCAAAATATGTTTAACTTGATGGACTGGTGTCTTTTTTCAACCTCATCAACTATGTATTTTACTATGTTACTAAAATACAAATCCATTAACAAAACTGCACCAACATTTCTTCACTTGTCTCCCAGCTTGACCCCTCTTCTATGCTCAAAATATGCTACTCTCATCCACACTCATTATTTGCTTCCATTCCCAGAGTCAGTACTTTCTTCATGCTGCATTCAATCTGTGGAATTGCCTCCCTCATACAACAAGACTTTCATTTAGCCTCCAAACCTTATCACATTCCATAACCTCTTAAACTACCTGGGCTAATTTACATGATTATTACCCTCTGAACACTTCACTAAAAACATACATTTATTCTTCTCTTTCCATATTCAAACAGCTTGCTGCCCTCCAAAACAACATTGCTGTAAAACTTGATCATATAACCCCTTAAAAATTTTTTACCTTGCAATCTGGTTGGATCAATGCGCAGTGTGTGACACTTAACCTGATGTTGAAAACTCCTAGTTTCCTATAGAATGTAAGTTTCCAAGCAGGGTGCTCTTAACTGTTTGTTTTATTTCTGTGTTTGTTCCCATTTGCAAAGTGTTTCAACCTGTGGCAGTGCTATGTAAGGATAGGTTAAAAATAATAATAATAACCCGAACACACAGAATAGCTGAATTTTAAAATGATGACAAGACAGCTGGTGACTGTTTTAAAATTGACACACAATTGAGTACCTGAGTATAGGTACCTGTTGAATATGAATTTTATTTTTTCATTTGTGATATTAAAAATTGGGTACACTGAAATATTATTTATTATAGCGCTTATCAATTTCATAATAGTTTCCCTTTAACAATGATGACACAATTACAGATATATATCATTCAACTACTTAACAAGGATGACCAGGAGACTGATGATGAGAATGGTCATAAAAATGAAAAGATTTTTCGCACAACTTCTTATACTCTGATTGACTAAGACAGGATTGATGCATAAAACAAGGGCTGGTAAGTACAAATGGGTTTAATGTTGATTTGTTTTTAACAAGAGGCATCTTTGCTATTTTGTGTACACCATTTGTATTTTTCTACCACTCATTACCCAGAGGTGGTCCACAAAGTCCAGTACCTAGTAAACTAACTGTCAAATATGCAAAGGTACATATTGAACTTTACAGAAGGAGCTTCATTAATTTTCAACTTCTCAAATTTGGCTTTTGTCTCCCCAGCTAATGACTGATTCCATATAACCGACAAGACTCACCAGCCTTATTAGCCACTAAAATAATTTCCTACTGAGCAGTGGTTGTCATTCCACTGCTGGCCCTCAGTCCATATGACCACTCTTAATTTATCTTGAGCACTGATGTAGAACAGGAGAGATTAAATGGAAAGGCAGAGTGGTGCCATATTTGTGATTAGCATGTAGATGGGCGTATTAGCATACTGAACAGCAGGATTAGCATGTTAATTACCTGACTTTCTGGAGCCTATCCTGAGAGAACTGAAGAGTGGAGGTGATTTTTTTTTATCCCTTGCATATTAAATAGCCTGTAGGTAATCTAGCAAATAAGTTATTTTTAACTATCCACTCAATTAAAGTTAATGTTAGCAGCAGATAATTCAATGTTTTGCTGAAGTTAAATATGTTTTTATTATAGAGTAAGCTACAAAAAACGAATGCAGCGCTCAAATCTAACTATCTCCTAGTGTGGCTAGTAGAGCATAAATAGCAGATCACGAGTGGTCAAATGTATAAAATAGTATTTAATATCACAATAAAATCATACATATATTACCTATTGATGCTTAAATGATGATAATAGGAGGAAAGATATACAGAATCTACGTCACAGTGCACTGTGACATAGAATAATATAACAATTAATTGGCTGTAAAAAACCATATGTAATAGTGCTCATGAGTCTAAATTGTTGGAACCACATCGCTACTATTAGCAATATGTATAACAGCTGTATACCTTGTAGCCAATATTGTGGTCAAAAAATATAAGAATTGAGCATTGCTCTGCAACTTCCTCCCAGAAAAAAATGCTGATTATTGCCGTAGTTATTAGTCCACATATAATAATAAACTTCTTCCGATGGATAATAATATCTATATAGCCATATGTATAGCTCTGTACGGAGTAAAGATAATCTGAAGCCTCCGCTTCCAGTTGGTTTTATAGTATTAGTTCACCATGAAAAGTGTATTCCACTTCATACCCCATTGATGGAGAAAGACACATAAATGAGTAAGATATATTATAGTACTCACTGTCTCTGATTGGAATTAGATGCGTCGTTCTACACACCCGTTAATTTATACCATTAGAAAATCATCTCCTTAAGATCACTGTGTGTCCGATGGTTATAGATTGGAGTCCCACTCCTTCATGATGCAGACTGGAATCGTGGGTGAATAATAGTGTAGCCTTTTAGGCTTTAGCGGAATACTCTCACGAATAACTTCACGCACTGCATCAGATGATGGTCCTTGTGTAATCCGCGGTTCACAGCTGCATGTGTAGCCGCCTGACCCACCACTAACTGTGGTGGAAGAAAGCTCCAAGCGGAGAGAGGGGTATGAAGAGACCGTAGGATTCCAACGGAGTCACTTATTTACTTCCAGATTGATCCGGTGATGTCAACTCCTGCGTATGATGAGTGGAATATAGCTGGCACTTGAAGCATGTAGAAAATGAATAAAAATAGCACAATACGGTACCAAATATAATAAGAGACCAACTAAATAGTTGACTCTATGCCCCTAATGCGTTTCATTACGGAATGTAACTTCATCAGAGGGAATGAACATTGTCATTAAAGGCTAATAGAAGCTTTTATATACACTACAGTTTCAATCAATTAGCTAATTAAACTTTATATGACACACATTTGTGACCACTCGTGATCAAATCAAGCAGCACACATATAATTGGGTGTGTCTGCTTCAAACAGAGGCAAAGTCCACCAAGGAAAACATAAATCCAGACAATTATACACTGTTACAATGAAGGGTACCCATATAAAACAACCATAGATCAGCATAACTGTTTTGTTATCCTAACTAATCAATGTGTATCACCGAAAAATAAATAAGGGGAACGAAAATAAAAATAAAAATAAAAATAATATAAATAAATAAAATAAAATAAATATATATAAAATATAAATGCAAATAAAAATAAAAATAAATATGAAATTAAATAATAAAATAAAAATAAAAATAAAAATAAATATAAACAAATATTGTAGAGTAAAGCTTACTAACTGCTTTTTTTTTAAAAAAAACTTTATTTGTTCAAAGTTCAGGGTATCACAACTGCAAGCAGTGTCCAGAAAAAAAGAGTAAAAGAACTTGAAGCATATGAACATACAAAGGAAAACAGGTGCAAAAATGGTACTGGGGTTGAAAATGAATATCCTAGCAGGAACAATATTACCAGACAAGCAATTGAGAGGCCAAAAATATAAAAATTAAAACTGAACTATTTTTTATTTTTTTCCAAAGAAGAAAAGGAGAAGAAGGTAAAAGATGTGAGTTCAGGTAGGGAGGCGGTGTGGTGTGGTGCTAGAGAGGAAAAGTGAAAGGATGAGGAGGAAAAGGAGAGGAGGCAGAGAGAGAGAGAGAGAGAGAGAGAGAGAGGAAAGGAAGGGGAAGAGAGTGAAGTAGGAACCAAGCGTATCGAGTCTAAGAGCAAAATAACTACACTGAGTAAGGCATGTGGAAGTGGAAATAGGAAGCCCATGGTTCCCACACTTTGAGGAGCAATTTAGAAGATGTTTTGCGAAGATTGCTGGTCATATATTCCATTTTATATATGTGCCAGAGTCTACTAACAATTATTTGGATCGTCTGAGCAGTTGGCTGTTTCCAGTCAGTGGCTATCTGGCATAAGGCAGCCGAAAGTATGTGCGTGAACAATTTGTTCTGTTGAACAGTGGCAGTATCCCAAGAGGTAACGGTATCCCAAGTGGCAGAAGTTAGAACCTGGGGGAGAGGGGAACCTTGAGATGTAATAAGAAGGAAAGTTCTTAAGTTCTAGCCAAAATTGTCACAATCTGCCTCCGGCTGCATTGCAGCATCTCTCTATAGGATGCTGCTTGCCTTCTGCAGCTCCTGTTTGCCAAGAACTGTGTTAGTGTTTGCCGTGGTTGTGTTCCTGGATGCAGTACCTCCATGCCGCCAGAGGTGCTGCTCTTCCACTATGGACATTTTTCACTCACTAATAGGAGTTAATCTCTGCTCCTCGTTAATGGTACACCTGTGTCTCTCATTATTTATGTTTGTTCCTTCCCATGCTGGTAATTATTGTTGTATGTTGCTGTGCTTTACATTGGTGTGCTCCTGGTTCACCTGTTCCCTGGGATTTCTATAAACTGCCTGCTGACATTTCTTTATCTGGTTTTCTCCACAACCTATTCACCTGCATCAGCCGTGTTCCTATTATTTGCCTTCTGCATCTCCCTGCAATCCTTGTTCAATATCTACACCACCCAATTTTTACCATACTGCATTTTCTGGAAACATATCTGCAATAAATATTGGGTGTTTCCACCATATTCCGGGCTCCTTAGCTGTGATTTTCCGCATTGAAGTGTGACAAAAATGACATAAACTAACTGCTTTTTATATGGCAGCAACATATGTTTCACAGCTCACTATCACTTTTTAGAGTGATCTGTTCTATACTTTTAAACTTTACTAACAACGTAACAAAACACATACAGGACAGTAGTTGTTGCAATAAAATAAAAAAACAAACATTATTTTAACAGCCCAATTCAACTTGTGTGAGTCCTGTCTTGGATTTTGCGTTCTTCAAGTTTAGATCTTTGTAATGTCTTTGTCAAATCATCAGCTATCATCTCACAGTAAACAAACACAATCACATCACACTCCACTAGGTCACTTAGGTTTTGAAATAGGATATAAATATGCTTGGTTTTAGCATTGATCTTCCCACTATGTGCAAGCTTGTTATAAACTTGGTTGTCGTCTTATATCACTTCTGGTTTAACAGCTATTACATCTAAATGACCTCTTAGCTATCATAAGCTGCTGAAATATATTCTGCCTCTGTAAATGAAAATGCAACTGACAGTTGATTTCAGTTTGACCTGGAGATTGGTCTATATCTCATTTTTAGCAAGTAACCAACTACTTGATGACTTGCAGTCATTGAAGTCTCCAACTGAATCAGAGTCCAGAGAGACTTCAGTTTAGGGTCATCTTTTGCTGATATCTTCAGAATCACATCTTGAATATATTGCATGACTCTCTTGATTGAATGTCAATCTTTTGTGAGGATTACTATTGCAGCTGCAATATCTGGACACTGTAGTTGTTGTCACATAAAACAATGTCCCACTGCTTGTCTATACTTATTGTGGCTATGTATAAGTTCTCCTTCTCCTTCTCCTTCTAAATTCAGATTGTATCCACTCATTTGGAATTGATGGACTTTTGCTTCTGTCATCCTAAACCAATTGATGAATGCTCTGGTTTTAGCACTCTGAGAAGAAAGTTCCATTTTCCTGTCTATGAATCTGGATTCCTAAGCAGTATGTCCCGTCTCACAGATCTTTAGTTTTATGGTGTTTGTTGAGAATTTTACTTAATTGTAATATTTCTTTGTCGTCCTTGTGAGCTATGGTAGGATAATTTACATAGAGAAGCAGGCACATCCATTTGTCACATTTACACATCTATTAGCATAGATCAGCTTGACTTCATGTGACTCACCTAAACCTTTTCCATTTTAGAGTTCCATGCATTGCTTATTGATTGAGTCCATAAAGTGATATATGTAATTTTAATGAAGGTGCTCCGCCCACTTCATTTGTGTTATTGTGTGTTTAGTCTTTTCTGGATTAGCTTTAAATGCTATTTTATCCTCTCTGATTGGAGCTGTCTATATTTCTTATTTGCAGCTTTCTCAGCACATATAATAATTGCCACTTCCTTACAAAGCCATGTTAGTTTTCTGTTCATCTTTCTTTTACTAACATACTGTGTCTGGGACAAAAAAAATGTGTTGATTCCATAATTCATGCACTCCATCTATTGTTTCCCCTGTCAGAGATTCACATAAGTAATTTCTCATTTGACTAAATTCAATCATTCTAAGATCTAAAAACTTTGTTTTTCTGCTAATCTGCTTTATTCCTGCCTGCATATTAAGCCACACTGACCGATGGTCACTAGACCCTTGGTATTGTTCTACAGATACATATTATACTGCATTTAATATTTCTGTCCATTAATTAGATTCCTTAATTACAAGCAAATATTACTACATGGACATCTTAATAACATCTTTGATGAATCCCTGGACAAATCAATATCAGATGCTCTATCTCTCATTGGGCATTCTGCATTTATTGCTATAATTACCTCAATGAGCCTAGTCGGAACTTAGATACATAAACATCTGCTAATAACCACTATTTCTCTGCTACCTATAAATCTCTTCTTAGGATTGACTATGTCAGTTTGCCCAGCCAGGGTGTTATTGAATACCCTCCAAGGAGCATTTCTGACTACTCCCCCCTGACCATTATTCTTACCACTGCCCATCCCAGAGAAGAATGTACATGGAGGTGAAATCCCACCTGGTTGCAAGTAGCAGGGGTAGGAGATACTTTGGGGACACAGAACATTATTGAATACTTTAAGGTAAAAGAAAATATTCCCTACCCAGTCTGGGACTGTATACAAAGCATAAGAAAAACCTTGATATGGCGCCTAAAAAATGTGAAATGCAAACACTACTCGTATATAACCTAATGGTCAAGCAGCTGCATTATACAAGGTGGCTGCAAACCACCTGTAAATGAAACACCACATATACTAAAAAAAATTGCAGTGCTACAAACCTTTAAGGCTGATCATGACTAAAATAATACATCATGTAATAAACCATGAAAAATGGTCACGAATCAACATAGCAAATATTTATGAATAGCATAGAAACATACCATGTAACAATAGAATGTTATAAAAATGGATGTTGAAAACCTAAAATACGCCAGCTAAAACACAAAATACAATAATATAAAAACACAATCAAATGGATAAACACCATTTGTAGAAAATGTTAGTGGCACTGTGATCGAAATTGACAAATATAATTGAAAATACATTGATCCCCTCTTATCGCTACAATATAAGATCAATGTTAGACAGCTGTCACAAAAAATAGCAAAAGAAGTTGGCCAATGGTGAAAGGAAGATAGAAAAATTTCACTCATATGAGCTGGAATAAATCCGATCCAGTGTCCACAGAATATGTTGGTATAGGTGTTAATAACTTGGAACAATGTGTGTGGCTGTTAGTTATACAATGTCAACAAGCAGTAAAATTCTTCTTGGGCTAAAACCACAGCTCAGATGAACGTATATGCATATAATTAAACTCAGTGCAGTGGTCTCTGATGAGACTTTACCTCCATCCTTCACATACGTGTGCTCACTTGTAATGTCCAACAATACTGTCACGATTCTCTGAATCCTTAATAGCTTGGCACTCCTTAGCTGTACAAAATGTGGCATATAACAGGTGCCTATGCAGCTCACATATTTCTAAATTGGAACTCCAACCAAGCTCACCCAACCCTACTGCCGCTGCAGTGTGTAACCTGCAAGCAGTGGGAATGAGTGTTTATCTTCCAAGCGTTAGAGCAAAACCGCAGGCTTTCTAAAGATCTGCGCCAGCAGCAATAATATCTCTTCTGTGATTGCCCAAGGAAGATAGATTTCCAATAAGGCTGTAGTATGACTTAACCACGCAACCTGGAAAAACTTGTTAAAAAGGACAGCGTAGAAAATAAAACTAAACAAAAAAATGCCCTAGTAATTTGGATGCTGAATATTGATTTTGTTGAATTTGTATTAGTATATGTACACCAAGCATGTCTCAGGGATCAATGTGTTGGCCAGATAGGATCTCTTTGCAAATGATAGCGGACCTGTCACTCCAGTTTTCAATTGCTGAACAAAAATATATTACTTCTGTGGACTGTAGATTATGGAGTTTGGCCTTTGAAAGGGAATGTGTCCTTTTGTTGCAGGAATAACTCATAAGCATTTGTTAGCTGGTGCCATCATATCTTTAGATGCAGTGATAAAATAAGCAAGTTATTGGCTTACCTAGCTAAAGAGGAATCTTCCCTACTGGTAACCCAGACTTAAGATAAATTAGTGCAAACCCATATTAAGTGTATGGTCAGCTTGCTGATTTTTTTCTTCTAACTTATATGAAAGCATGATTGATGATGTAAGTTCCATTAACTATTCAAAACTATTTGCATAGGTTTCCTCTTCAAAGCAACTTGTAGCATTTCTGTAGAAGATATACAGTTGGCAATTGCTCACTTACCTAACAGGTAATCCCTGGGCATTGTTGGCTTTCCAGTGAAGGTTTATGAGGTAGGAGAGGGAGGCTTGGTTGCCAGGCTATTGGCTATGTACAACAGTATGCTTGAAGCTGAATCTCTTCCTAAGTCTATGACTGAATCTCTTGAACAGTCAAGTCTGTGGTTTTACATACTAGGACATAATTGTCAATGATCTAGTCATCACCAAATCATTTAAAATGTGATAAATGTAATTTAATGTGACAAATAATAGATTTTATTTTATAGAGTATGTAATGGCGCTGGGGGGGAAATAGTTAATCAGCTAAAAAATATAAAAGTACAATATAATAGCAAAAGATTGGCTATGTTTCCATATAAAAATTACATACATTTATTCAAACATACAGCTCAAATGATTTTATTTTGCCATTATTTATTCAATTAAAAGTCAGCATCTAGAAGAGATGTGTTAGTTAGTAAGTCTTTTTAGCAGCAACAACTTTAAGTAATAGTTTTCTCTGAGTTTATCATTCTGTTATACCATATATCAGAAGTTGTGGCCCATTCCACCCTACAAAATTTCACTAGTTCATTGGTATTTGAGGGCAGTTGTCATGATTATAGCCTATTCAGGATGGTTAGGAAATAATATATTAATGTGGTCATGATCAATCCTAAAATTTAAAGTGCTGTAGATAATATGTGTGACTGGATCACTTATAAATAACTTATGGTATAAATTTATTTAAAAGAAATAGCACAGGGCGCTTATTTACATAATTGCACATGCACTTATTTTTGATATTTTGTATATTTTGGTAAGGGAAATCTTTACTTTCTGAGACCAGGGGGAGGAAACTTTTTTTTTACTGATGTATATATCTGATACAATAAGCCTTTGTTTAGAAAGCATTTTGTATATCTTGGTGTAAGGAAATGCCTTGTTTGGGGTTTGCAAATTTTCTTGCGGAATTCTTTTCTTTGGAGGAATTTTTTCCACTGTTGGAAGAAAGGACTCATACTAATCTTATGCTAATTAGACCTTTTGATGTGTGAGGGTCTAGCACCTGAAGGCATAGAAAGATGTAATTAGACTTGCTGTCAGATGTCAACTGTGTCCAAACTAAGATGCAGGATATCACAGCAAGATTAAAAGATATCACAGATAATCGTAAATATTGTTAGCTTTGCAATGCATGTAAATCTATGCTTTGGTAAACAAGTTACATCCTGATTCAAAAAATAGCCTGCAAGGCTGTGTTGAATATAGTATTAAAAGGGAGCCCTTGTAAACTAAAATGTATCATTCTGATGTTCCATCTGACCTGACCACTGACAACTTTAATCAGTGGAACTGTCCTTGTCAGGACACTTGAGCAATAAACATCACTCTGCTTCAAGACCCTTCTTGACAACTCCTTCAATATTGCTGCAGTCCTTTGACCTACAGATTAGACCCTAAATCTAATCCGTCCTATGGTTGTTTCTGAGCTTTGGACCCAGCTCTCCAGTACCACCACTCTGCCGCTACCCTGCAGCTTTGCCAGTGTGATAAACCAGGGGGGATGCATCCACAGCACCCTGATTCATAGTAAGCAGTCATAGGTACCAGCCCAAGTGTACCAGCATGAATGTACACTAGCAGCGACAGATACCCAGAAGGAACGTGGTTCTGGATGCCATAAAGGAGTTCAATGATGGCAACAGGCTCCTGATACTGAGGCAGGAGGAGCGCATTCGGAATATCGAAAGGGCATGGTGGCAAAGTAAGCCCAGCCGGTTCCCAGCAACAACAGACAGGGTGGCATATGCGGTCCATCCTGTCACAATATGTTTTTAGCAAATCACTGGGTGGAAGCAAACAAGAAGGTAATGTGTTTTCAAGCTTGCATTATGTCACCTAGCTTTGATGGTTCATTCTAAAATGCCTGGTGTCACAGAGGGGTAGTCAAACATTTATTTATTGCCCAGTCCGCAGATCATAAATCTAGAAATTACTTTTGCTAGAAAGGATCATATCTAGGGTCAATCCAAGTTCAGTGTATATTCCTTATCAGAAACATAAAGTCAAAGAAATCCTTATAATACTCAAAATCATAAAATCTGTTTGTGAAGGCATCTGTTTATATTTGTAACTATGTAAATAACAACATAATTTGTGTCAATGATATATACAAGCCCATAAAGAACCTACAAGTATAAAGTGTCTCCCCAAGCAGTCTATATAACGTAATATTGTTTCATATGTATATGCTCAGAAAATTATAATGGGCCTGATTCATCAAGGCACGTATTTGCCGATTTGGAGCGTATCATATGCAAAGTCACTTTGCACATACTCAGAATCAACAGATATGTCTGTGAATGCAGTTCTGTTTCATGTGCTGCGAGCAAAAAGGACACTTACTACAGCCTAAGTGGAGTAAACTGGGTGGGAAAGGAGTGTTTTGCAAAAGCTGCAATACAATTTGGATGAGCCAAACTAACGTGCACATAGTCACGCCCAAATGAAGCCCTAAACATCTCAAAGCTATTTCTGTTTTATTGTAAAAATTATTTATTTATTTATTTATTTTTATTATTTTTCATTTATATTTCTGCATGTCATTTTGTTATCACAACTTTTATTCAATACATTTTGACACTTTTTGTCATATTAAATCACATGAAAAATTAGTGTCTGCCAAGCATGCGCATTTTAAGTTAAACTTCTTTGCATGTTTAATAGGAAATGCACTTTGATTTGGCTTGCATGATAGAACTAAGGACAAGGAAGGCAACAGGATGGCATATAATAGTGTGATAGTATAGATCACACAGATTAAACCAAGTGTGGGAAGAAGTGCATATCGTCAATTACATATTTTCTTCTCCACAAAGGCTTTTTTCTAGGTGCTAGACAAAGAAGTTTCACTTCAATATTATTACACACAGCCAAATGATTGTTTGTACATAAGCTATCTAAAACAATTTCTTCCAGATTCAGCCTGGTTGTCCTAGACCTGCAGTGGGCAACAATTGCTTCTTACGTTCTAGTGTGGTTTTTAGTTGCTGATGAGCCACAGGTTGCCCACCACTGTCCTAAACCTACACACCCAAGTCTATTATATCTCACCTTGCAATCAAGGATGTCAAATTTTATAAAAGAAAACCCCAAATCTCCCTCTGATAACAGCTATGCCTTATTGATGTTGTTAGCTACTTATAAATCTACTCCGAAATAGAAATCAGAGGGCGTTCTAGCTGTGGTCCATGGCAGAGTGGGGTTTCACATTTACCTCATACAAAACTGTGCAATGCCTTCACCTGGACCTCATAAATACATAAATGAAGGAGAGTTGTTGGTGAGAATTATAAGAGAGCAAGAGGAGTGAATTGATGAAATGCAAAAATATAAAATGATAACCTATAACATGGTGGAATGGGCAATCTAGGCAGAAAGCTGGGCTAAGAAAGGGCAAGAAAAATGGCTGTATTGTATCTATCTGGAGGCTGGAAAAATTAAGATGCAACATGAGATATGTTACAAATGTCAAGGGCAAATATAATGGATGTTGATTTAATATCTCTCAGAATTGCCAAGGGAAGTGAGCAGGTGGATATTATAAGGGGGCAAGTGGGTGTGGTGATTAGATGTACCCCATGGATGGAAAATAGAAGGGTAAGTCAAAGGGTAATAGATCTTTTCCTAGAGAAGGCATATCCTGCCCTCTCTAAATCTCAATTCCCTGTCCAGAACAGTGATGTAACGGTCCATATATGGACACACATTGTCATCAATGGGACATGAGAGAATGCAGAACTGCTTGCGAGCAGAGCCCTCTTACCCCTGGCTGTATGTGCTAACCAGTATTACTGTTTTCTCCCAATTGTAAAGCACTACAGAATTTGCTGGCGCGATATAAATAAATGTTGATGATGATGAAGATGATGACTGGGACCTACCTGTATTGTTTACACACTTTAAAATGCATATGGATAACAAAATAATCATTTTACACATTGCACATTGCATATAGAAAAAAACATTTATGAACAAATTAATGTATAATATCTGCATGAGACAGCTAAAAATATGTGTTAAATATCTCAATCGTCTAGAAAAGAAAAAATAATATTGTTGTCAAGTAAAGACTAAGCATGCAGGTAAGTCAAGATGTGGAATTGAGAAGGAAAGTGGTTGCAGCGCCTTGTGATGCCGCCTGTCAGTACACTGCTCGGGAGGGAGAAGCAGGGCCACCGAGAGGGGGGGGTGGGTACTATTTACCCGGGCATGCCAGGGGGCCCGGTCCGGGCCCTCACTACCGACAGGGTTGTTTTTTTGTTTGTTTGGGGGGTTTTTTTGTTTTTTTTTTGTTAACTTTATTTTTTAATCTGGTTGTCTTTTTTTTTTTTTGCACGGGGGGTTGGGGCGGTTCAGGGGTTATATGCCGACGCTGCCATCATGTGAGTATACAAATACTCACATGACCGCGGCACCAGCGTCTTCCCTCCTCCGTTTGCACTGAATGATGGGCGTGACATCATCACATCAGGCTCGCCATTCAGTGAGGAGCCCCACACAGAAGAAAGAAGACAGAAGAGAAAAGAGAACAGAGAACAGAAGATAGAAGAGAAGAAAAGAAAGGAAAAATGAAAGAAGACAATACAAAGGTAAGTAAAGGAACGGAGGAAAGGCACAGCGTGATGAGAGGGGGGGGAGAAAGGCACAGTTTGGTGATAAAAAAAAGGGGAGGAGAAATAGGTACAGTTTGGTGATGAAGAAGAGGGGAGGGGAAAAGTTAAAGGCACAGTTTGGTGATGAAGAAGAGTGGGGTTGAGAGAAAAAGGCACAGTATGAAGAGGGGGGTAGCAGTGTGATCATAAGGAGGAATAGCATGGTGATGATAAAGGGGCAGAATAATGTGTGTGTGATGGCACAGGGAGCTTTTGGCTATGTAGTGGGTGTGAAGTAGGTGGTGGATAATTAATGGGTGCTATTTTGCTTGTGGGGTGATGATGGGGCAATGTAATAGTGGGGACTATTAATTTAAGATGGGGTGGTTTGGGAGTTATTGAATATGGGGGTGAGTTTGGGGAGAATGAGGTCTCTTTATTAAATGTGAGGATGAATTATTTAATGGCAGTGATGGTTGCAGGAAATAGGTTCATTTATTAAATTTAAATACTAATATTTTAATGTTGGAGCCACAGGAAGGCCTAATTATTAATCGTGGGTGGTATTGATTTAATTGCGGGGCTGATTGGAATTATCTAAATGTACCCATTTTTTTTCCAAATAGGGCCCCCAGCATTCCAGGATCCAGACAACTCGCAGCTAAAGAAACCTGCAGCCACAGGTGGAGAAAGTGACAATAACAGGTAGGAGAGAGCAGGAGAGTGTGTGAAATGTTGTGGTTCTAGTGGGCCAATGCCAATTTTTGGTGATTGTTCTGCCCAATGTAAGGGGCAGGCCAAGACTGTAAACTCTTTCAGTACACACTGCATTCTTTCTATACTACACTGTGGTGCTAGACGTCCTAAAAGTCAGGAGTGCTTGGATATATGTCACGCTCTTGCGAATTCAGGGCCTAGTGATTTTGACCTGCTAGCAATGCCCCAATGAATCATAGCCAGGCCCCCAATTGTGTGACCACACCCATGATTCATTTTGTGCCGTCACTCAGCGGCGGTGCAAAATTCTTTAGCGTGCTTGACTATAAGGGGAGGCCCAATGAAGTTGTTGTAACAGGGCCCTGAATTCCTCTTGGCAGCCCTGGGGAGAAGGTGGGGTATTACAGGCTCTCTGGCAGGAGGGGAAAGAGGTTTGGAGCCTTCAAATAAAACTTGTAGGAGGGATAGTAAAAAAGAGGCTAATATGATCATCTGCAAGAAAATGACGTTATTTATTTTTTCAATTTATATTTCAGTATATAAATTGGTATAGACAGAGCGTGACGTCACTTTTGGTACACATTTTCATCTCCACAAAGGCTTTTCAATAGGTGTAGATAAAAAAGATTCACGTCAATAACATTCTGTCTTTGTGCACTTACATAATTCATGTGCCAAGTAGGCTTGTTTTTTTTTAATGCTATATTTATGCAGAGGTTTATTTGAGATTGCATTTTATGAACAGACTTACTAACACTGTCAGCTCTTAAATAAATCTTACTGGTGGCAGGACTTTATGTTTAATAGTGAATGTCAGAATTAATTTGGAGGATTTTAGTCAATTTTAAACAGACCATGTGTTTTTGTTTTGATTAACCTTTTTAAACTTGCATGCCTATGTGGTCCTTATCCTGATAATTATGCATAGATCTCTGCTTCTCAGTGGGGTTGAGTTGCCGTTCCAAAACCTTGTCAATATATTTTTTGAGAGATGGGGCTTTCTTCTGGCTACCTTTCCATTAAAACTTTTTTTTGATGACAGCGTCACGAATGTTATGATAAATGCCTATATGGGTGAATTTGCTGGAAAAGCCACTCCTAGGAACATAGGCAACTGTCTTAAATGTTCTATATGTGATAATTATAGCCAACATTTTATCTCTCAGTTTAAATATACATGTACACTCTATTATACATCTTCATTAAACATTGCAATCAAATCAATTTATATTAAACATTTATTAATTTAACTACTAATAAAATTACATCTGGGTTCCACATCATATTCTCTTTAGTTGCAAAAAATGTGTTTGATTCAATGGAGTAGGAATTTATGTGGGTGACAATGACTGAATTTATTATTGTGCCTAAATTTATATCCTAGATAAATTTGCTTTACAATAGCTCTAATGACAAAGTTCAAGTTAATGGCTACATTTATCTGATCTTACTGCAATTGAGAGGAAAATACAGATGTTGTAATTACATCACACATTGCAACACCATTATTAGCTGAGAGGTCTCTGGCTCTGATATACACCTGTGGAAGTCAAATAATTGGATAAATATTGTTTTACTGTGCGAAAGTGATTAATACACCACGTGTTATGACACAATCGCAGGGATTCATAACACACACATTTACATTTGCACTTACAATTGTAACTAATACACATTTATTAAGGTTCCAATCCACATTTATTTATTAGTAAAATGTGTTAATATTGTTTGTACATAGCTGATAATATATTAAAGGTATTTAAGGCTCAGGATATAGGAAATGTATCATGTTTAGTGTCATTTTGATCTGCACATTACCATCTCAAATCTGCTACTTTCGGCTTTGCGATTGCTTCCTGCAATCAATAGTTATGGAAGATAAAAGATTGGATAATCAAAATTATATTGTGTTTTATTTTGATTAGAACTGGTTTGGGTCAGTTTCCTTGAGAAGCACATGCAGCTGTTAGAAAGTTGACCTCCCCCACCCTTGGAGGGCATTGTTTGAACCGACCTGCATTACACTGGACTGTCCTGAAACCTGAACCAATAAAAACATGCCATGACATCATCAGTAGCTTTTTCTATACTAAAACTGGATACTATCAAGCTGCATTACCAGCTAAGGCTCTCTCTTTTTGACTGACTACACAGACAACATGACGTTATCTTATCCTGGGTGAAGCTCATTAGACAATGTTATGTATTCTGTGGTTTTTATACTTTCCTGTTTGATTATAATATAATTTCCTTCTTTATTGCAACATCTTTAATGCGTAATAATGGCTTGCTGTAAATTCAGCTATATTTTGCAATTAAATATCTTTGTGCTTTGCAACCACAACAATAGCATTAGACAATGTTTCATTGGTAAGCGATAAAATTACTTTAATACACCTTAGCAGAACTCAGTAGATACATAAGTTATCCTTTGCCCATGCCTGTTTATTACACTAATATATGACTCCCTCTTTAGAGTGCAGAGTCAGATGGGGGCTGGACGTGAGGGCACTTAAAGATAAGGATTATATTACTATCAAGTCTTATTTTTTCTTATGATGGTATCTGGTTCTGCAAATAACTGTCATAGCTTTTTATGCTGCACTGAGTTTATTATACATGACTCCCAACTATTTCAAATGGGGATCAGGTCTCCAAGATTATGAGGTAAATATGGGTTGATGAAAGGCACTTATTTACATATGTTCTGGGCTATTCCAGTAGCATCATTTTTTTGCAAGCCAATTCTATATTTTTTGTGTATTTGTGTTTTTCTGCTAATTATTGACCCACAGCTTTGCCTTTTTAATATAATTAAAGACTTGCTTTTCTTACTCCATCGAACAGCATTCTTAATAGAAGCCCTCTTTTATAATCATCAGGGCATAATTTTATGTTGGAAGGGTTTGATAGCTCTAAACCATAAGTAGTGAATAACACTGATAAATCAATCTCTCTCTCATTAGAAAAATCAGTTTACATGCATAGAGGGTGCCTGTGAAATTTGGATAGTGTAGAAAACACAAAGTAATACCAGGATGTTATTCCCCATATAAAACTACTATCAGGTACAAAGTAGTATTCACAATAGATACATTTATTAGAAAGATACATATGTAACAAACGTCCACAGACACAGATCGGAAGAGTGCAGACATGTATTGCAAGCACAGTGCTTCTTCAGAAACCTTCATCACCTATTTGGATAGATTATTATTTGAACCATAGACTCCTCACCCTTTTGCCCACTGCTAATATAGAATTATATTTTTTCATTGTATTGCTGAAAACAACTTACTTGCACTGTGATTGTGTTAACTGTAATAAGACCTCTTTCCCTTTCCTTCCTTTTTTTCCCTTTGAAGGCTGATTGCCCATATTCTCAACAGAAGGAACCTTTTAAAAATGTGGCTTATTTGACCTTTTATTACATTATTTAGCAAATTACCTGGCAGTAAGTGAGCATAGGGTATACCTTCATTTCAACTTTACAATTTGTGGTGTTATTATACTGATTTATTCCTTTCACTAGGAACTGCACCAATATGAAGCAAAAGGTATCCAGCTGAAAATAATGGCCAAGATGCAAGTACTGCACAGCTGTTTTATGTGAATTAAACAGCTCTGTGGATTCCTGCTAAATCTGGATTGCCTCCAAATGTTTTGTTAAAAGATCTGGGAGTAAATTTATCACGTTCCGATTTCTGCAAGTCGTTGGAATCGGCGACTTTGCAGGGTAAATTTAAAGCTGTGATGGCTTGTAAAGGAATGTCTCAAATTCATGTGAAAATTCAGTTTCATCCCTTCATCAATTGCACAATCTAAAATAAAGTGCCACAATTTGCCAATATCCAACCAACTCAGAAACAATGCAGAATTGTGACAGGGTAGCAGAAAGTTGGAATTGGGATTTGTGCCAGCTCAGATTGTAACCATAGGATCCATGTAGTGTGGTCAGAATGTTTATTGCATTTATAAGATGCTCATTAGTAACAGAATCCACAAACAGACAGATGACTGAGTAGACACAAAGGTGATACCCCAAACACATCACCCCAGAATAAAATAATTCACATGAGCTATACTAGACTTTGTTCCAGAATTTAACTGAATTTTATTTTTTTCACAAGCAAATTAAAACAAATAAAACTCCATTATTTCCATTACACCCAAATATTGCATCAGGCATCAAAAAATTGATTCCAGGAACCAACAGCAGTAACAAGATAAAATAGATGTAAAATTAGTTATTAATAAATACTTCTTATTTAAAAATATGTTTGATGTGCAATTTCTGACAAAGCTGTATATTTTATGCTTTTTTAAGGTGTAAATATAAATTAAATTAAATAGAAAGCATGCAAACCATTATTTTCGCAAATTGCTTTCTTGTACTGTAATTCCAATAGATGTCACCAGAATCACTATTTTTTTTATTAATTTTTTTTTTGTTTTATGACAAATGAATTGTATCATGTTACTGTCTCCACTCATGTCTGTGTCACACTACTATAATTAAATTATTGCTTTAAAGACAAAAATACTGTTTGGAAGCAAAAGATTTTAAAACGGAATAATATATTAATAAGCTAGCAACACTAAGATTCAGTGTAGAGGTTTCCATGGTTTCTTTTTTGACTTGCTAATTGTACATGCAATTCATAGGAAATTTAGTGTGAAAGTATAAATGCAATTAAGATTTTTTTTGTTCCTATGTCCCTTATGACATCCGGCATGAGTGGCATGCAGACTACATCTAAGTAGAAGACAATAATTTCTAAAGAATTTATAAGATATTCATGCACATGTAAAATATTTGTTACAAAAGTTATTCTATTAAAAGTGATTGTTAGCTGTACATGTGTACATGCAGCAGCCTCTCAAAATTAAACATATTTACAAAATAAAATACATTTACAAGAGTTTCTTTTAAGTGAATTATACATCAAAGGCCAATATAATTAACAATGTACAAAATTCAAAATAAATAAGGCAATTTAATATGAGTAATCACATATTAAAAAATAAGGGACAATTTCATTAGCTAACTGATACAAAAATAGTAAAAGAATATGGCTAAAGGGCTCCTACTAATGATAGATACCATTTTCTAGTTAGGATAAAATAATAAGTCTGTAACAAAATACCACCATATAGTTGGTTGTGCATTGCTTTATAAAGTACAGTAATTACATTTGGAGCATTTGTAAGCTATTGAGTGTTTCTACCCAAGAAAAACTACTTAGACCATGCAACATGCAGAGGTGCCAAAACAGTACAATATTTGTAAGTGATGTGACTGTAAGTATTCAAAATGCACTTGCTAATGTTGATATTTTGTTATTGAGAATTTTAAAAATGAACTTAGAAATGATAAAGATAAAATTAAATGTCACTTTACCAAATATAAAATATATTGTACTGGAGTTCTCAATCTTAATAATAGCATGCTTTTAAACCATCATTTAAAAAAACCCCAAAAAAACCTTTTTTTTAGAAATATTATATTTATATCACATATAACATGTTTATTATAGCTGAATGTGCAAATTTATATAAAACATTGTGCTTTGTAACAAAATACATTGACAATCATTGCAATAGTTGGCTTAGCCCAGACAGCATATTCTAAAGGAAAAAAGGGGAGGTTTACAATTTTTACACATAGAAAGGAGTTGCTCTGTCTACATTTCATTATGAATTAGAACAGAGAAGCAATGAAGCTGCCGAATTATAGTATGAGTTGACTAGGGAAGTCTAAGAAGTGTGCATAGTGAAGCAATATTGATAGGATCATTGTAGTAGACGCACAAGTTGAAATGCAAAAAAAATAATTAAGAGCTGTTAAAACAGATAAACTGTAAGTATGATTCATATGTTGTGAAAGCTTTCTAATGTACAGTAAACAGTACCTCCACTTTATCAAACTCATGTGAAAATGTATGTATATTATACTTTATTATACTATAATAGTGTATATTGTTTATATAATATTATTTATATTAATACGTGTGAAAAAGTTTTTACTCAGTATGGCCTAAGTTTTTCAAAGGCGGAGGTGGATGCATGTCATAATGCATATTTTCAGGTCATAGTTTATTAGAAACCCATATGGAGGTTTAAAGGAAGAAGTCAACCACACAAAAGACTTACTGGACTCAAATGCCAGCAGCCTGTGGAACTTTCCTATCTAAATGAATTGCTTATTTTATTGCATGGCACCTGCATCCAGGTGACCCTGAGTAGAAAATATGTATGTGAATAACACTGATATTGTCTGCTGGTCTGATATGATTAATGTGCATTTTGGAAATAATAAATAGATATCTTTAGACATTTTATCATGTTTTGAACTACATCCTTCATGATACACAGCCAGATGCAATTGCAGCTCTCTGAGCATCAGAGGAGATATAGTCTTGTGATAGAAAAAATAATTTATCCACATGGTACACATTCTATTTTAATCTACATATATCTACTGACATCCTTAAAGAGCATATTCACATTTTGGAACGTGCGCACAAATCCCCTGTACTAGCAGATCAGTGAGACTCCCTTAGTACCTTCCATACACTATAACTAATATATGTCTGTTTTGAGAGCCTCCACCTGTGACACAGGTATAGAGACCTCGTAACAAATAAAAGATACCTGACTGAGCAAGCTGTGTCATATGAGTGGGTTTTGAAGAACTCTGTTGGATCAATGAAACACCAATAAATGGGTTTGCAGAGCTGTTTGAGCAGTTCAGCCAACTTTTTTGTTTCAACAAAATGTTCTAAACAAACTACCAGCCCCACTGAATCAAGACCAGGTGGCTCATACCAAATCAAACCAGTTTGTGTACTGAGCTCTGAATTACTACAGTACATAACTTCCACTTCATGATAAATAGTGTTTAATTGGGCACAACATTACTATTCTCAGATGAGAAGGAGAAAAATATGCTCATTGATATTTTCATGCTGATACACTCATTGTCGTACTTGCTATGCTGTAAAAATTAGACATATTTCAATAATAATAAACTGTATTTGCTTTTCCTCTATTTTTCTATAATCATCATGGCTTTCACAAATTAACATTAATCTCAGGCCGAGTGTCTTTGCCTGCTTATACTGTTTTATTTAGAAATATGGCACAATCCAGTGCTTACTGGAATTAAGTGTACTGCACTACCTCCATTCATGCCATCATCATCAGCAGCTATTTAAATAGCGACACTAATTCTGCAGCGCTGTACAGAGAACTCACTCACATCTGCCCCTGCCCCATTGGAGCTTACAGTCTAAATTCCCTAACATACATACACGCAGATCAAGAAAGACAAAGGTCAATTTAATAGCAGCCAATTAACCTACTACTTTGTTTTTGGAATGTGGGAGGAAACCGGAGCACCCGGAGGAAACCCACACAAACATGGGGAGAACATACAAACTCCATACACAGATAAGGCCATGGTTGGGAATCAAACTCATAACTTCAGTGCTGTGAGACAGAAGTGCTAACCACAAAGCCACCGTACATGCCACAAAGTGAATGTACTTGTCTAGAAACATTCTTCAAAGTAAACTCTGCTAATCTGTATATATATAAAACAAGCCCTGGTCTGCAAATAAAACAGCTGTAATTTATACAACATATACTACATAAAAACACTGTAATATGGGTCTCTCAGGCAAGGAAGGGTGCATTTGGAGAGTATGATTTAGTCTGCATTATACTGCAGAGAAAAACAGTGCATTTTTATAGCTCTTTAAATGTTGGGAACTATAAAGATTCTGGTCCCTCCCATAGATACCTACATTTATCTTAATATATTCACTGGAAATGATCACACACGAGAAGGTCTCCTTTCGGCATGATGCAGACATTACTGCCATGAAGGGGGGGTTGGTTTTTATGGGTGTTCACAGGCCTGGAGTTTCATGTTTTTAGTGACAAATGCATGTAAGTAGTGTATACTTGCCAAATTTTCAAAATCTCTCCTCCTGTCATGTGAAAGGGGGCGTCACCATAGTCCCACCCCCTGCTAGGAAATGCCAAAAATCATGGCATTTTATAGCAGAGGTGTGGCTTATTGGTGCAAAGCCGTATCAATAAGCACGGCCTCCATCACGTCCAGGAGGTTGCCTGCTCTCCCGGGAGTCTGAAAATCATGAGCCACTCAGAAATTCCGGGAGAGTAGGCAAGTATGAATGAGTAACAATTGTCAAAACCTGTTAATTGTCAAAAAGTGGTCATATCTCAATTTATTGCATATCAGGGATCATTGCAATGGAGAGTTATCCTCCACTTGGATGGTCAAGGATCAGTCCAAACGATGGCAAAAGCTGATAATCACAACTCACCACAAAGAATACATGCTAAAAAAGAGATGGAGACACATTAAAACAATAAATGCAAACTAGTGTATCTGGATTGATCAATCAATGTGCTGACTTTGGGCTTGGTTTATAGTTAGGAACAAATCTAGCTATTGAGTACATAATTTGCAACTGTTCTGAGCTGCAGGGGGAGCATGGGGTAAAGTACACAACATGATTTAAAGTTGTGCAGGTGGCACAGCTAACATTAACTCTAAAATGCAGCTTAAAAATAGAGCTGGATAGTATGTGATATGTGCGCAGACAAGGCATGCATATACAGCCCTTGCAGTTTCACATGGTTTCCTTGGCTGCAAAGTCTGTAACTAGGAACTATTTGCACCTAACTCTAAATCAGCCTCCTAGAATATACATTGGTGGCTGGGACAGATTTGCAGCCAAAGGTCAGAATGTATGTAACATTAGTATACCAAGTCTACTGTAGTGTATGAGCTTAGGTTTATTTATTATTTATTAACACTTTTTTTACATAAGGTCTATAAATTACAGAGCTCTTTACATAGAATATTAATCATTCACATCAGTCCATGGCCCAGTGGGGGACCAGTCTTTACTCCCTAACACATAGACACACACATATGGCTTACATTTTGCCATAAGTCAATTAACCTGCCATGTATGTCTTAGTAGTCTGGGAGGTAACCAGAGCACCTGGAGGAAACTCACACCAACACGGGAAGAACATAAAAATTCTACACAGATAGGACGCTGGTCGAATCAATGCCCATGACCCAGTGCTGTGAGGCAGAATACTAACTACCATGCTGCTCAAGGTTATACGCAATGGCAGGCATTATGCTAATTTTTGCTTTGAGATTGGAAATGGATTTGGGGCAGAGCCCATCATTTGTACTATTCTGGGGATTATTGTTCTGAAAGAAAAGAGAAGCTTCAGAACAGTTATTATTTATGATGATGACACAGAGAGGGTACAGATCACTGTTGCTATTAGTTGATTTAGGAAGCCATATTATCTGTAACTTGTTTTCCCACCTTGCACTTGCAGTCCTATTAAATATTACTTTCAACATAGAACACAGGATATTTTAGTTGACAATCTCTAAAATGGACCACAATCTATATTGATATCTGCAATTATGATATGTTTTACTGCATTCTATTTGGTTCCAAAACCCAAAATCAGCAAAAATCTGATTAATCTCAACACTTCATTCATCTCAGTGGAACACCATTTCCAACATGACCCATTTCACCCAGTAAAGAATTGTCTACTTTCATCCTACATACCTATATTCCAACTACAATTACCTTAATTCATTAATGTTAAAATAGTTTTGACATCAATTCATTAATGTAACACAGGTTACTGGAATTAAAAAATTATTAAATTCAGGAGCTTTGGGAAAATACTGATTCTCTCTTCTGAATTATGAAAATCACATACTATGAGGAATAATTTCTGCAGGAAACAGAAATTGAGCAAACAGCTCAGCAGTATGTATATTTAATAAAAGTCTAAAAGTAAATATTCAAATTCCATGGGTTTGATGATCATAAACCCGGTCTATTACTGCTTTTAGTAAAAAATAAATAAAAGTTGGGAAATTAAACAGACATTATAAAGATTTTGTTTTCCTTTGTTCACAATTAGTTCTAGTATATTTGTAGATTGGAAGACTGGCATCTGTATCTTTTTTATTAAAGAAAAAAATATGTAATTTATTTCTCTCAATATACAAAATCCAACTTCTATTTTTTGTAGCTCCCTGATTTTATTAAGAATGTTGCCCATAATATGAGTAAGACTAGTGAATTATCCCTCTATAACACAAAATACATTATTTAAAAGATAATTATTTTTACACCTAAAATTTAATTTTTAATTAAGATCTCACCCCTTTGACAACTATGTCCAGGGACTCCAACTATTCAGAAGTCAACCCAACCTGTACTGTGATTGGTGTTTGTCTTCAATGTCAACAAGAGTTGCATGAAATCGAGATATTCTGTTCACAGTAACGTTTCCAAATGCTGGCTCAAAATTAGCAAATTGTAGCAAGAAATTCTACTTCCAAAATATGATTTGCTTTAATTCTCGGCATTCAATTGAAAGCTAAAGAGGATGCCTAAACATATTTAGGGACTATTTAGTGATGGCATTTAAAGTGAATACAGTTATGTTTGAAAAATAATAGTACTAGTCATTTTGGTTCTGCACAAATCAATTCCCCAAATTAGGTAATTTCACACTAGGAAGGCATAATTTCTAAAGCTATTATTATGGCAGAGTGTGTTTAGGGAGGGTGTTTTAGGATGTGTCCTGCAGTAAGTTTCCTCTTAAATATTTCCAGCAGAGGAGATAGTCGTGCTGGTCTGCACATTTTACTTTGAAATTATTACAAACATTACGGGATGATAATTGAGAATTTGAAGTTTCCACTTCTCAATTATTATCAGGTGCAGCTTCCATCCCAGAATGCCCAAAGTTATCATAATCATCACCTTCATCCACAACAATAAGGAAAACAACATTAGATGCAAGATTAAAACTTTAAATTTCATTTTTGGAGTTGCCATATCGTTTGGCAGGTCTTGCGTGTTACTCTCAAAGGAGACTGCTTTGATGCCTTTTCACAAGTTGAATAAGGGTCCAAGCTTTGGTTCTTAGTGGCCTTATTTAACTAAAAAGGGTTCAGAGAAGGACAACAAAATTGATAAAGGATATGGAGTCATTAAGTTATGAGGAAAGGTTAGCCAGTTTAGGCATGTTTACTTTAGAAAAGAGGCATCTAAGAGGAGATATGATTACTATGTACAAATACATTAAGGGTCAATACATAGAACTTTCATGGAAACTTTTTACCCCAAGGACTATACACAGGACACGCGGTCACCCCCTAAGGATAGAGGAGAGGAAATTTCACAACCAGCAAAGGAAGGGGCTCTTTACAGTAAGGGCAGTCAAGATATGGAATTCATTGCCAGGGAAGGTTGTGATGGCAGATTCAATAGATATGTTTAAGAAAAGGTTAGCGGAAAAGTGTATCCAGGGATACGACCGTTAATTAGAATGAAGGATAGTAGTGGATACTGTAAAAATAGGACTACAATATTGAGTCTGGGGGGATTTTCACAATTGAAACAGATTGTTGGCATTTGCTGACTCTGGATCAATTTCAAATATAAGTGCAGGATCGCTGGAGATCCAAAATAGGTTGAACTTGATGGACTGGTGACTTTATTCAACCTCATCAACTATGTTACTATGTTACCTTGACTGACCCTTTGAATGCATACTACGTACTTGATCATTACCATATTATCCTTATCATGCTGGTAAAATTATTTAAAATGATTTTAGTCTTGCAATTTCGAATAGCTTTTTACCTATGTATAGTTTTTGTTTCATAAATTGGGAACTTTCTTTGCACTTGTTTCTAATTTTGTGGATGATTTTCTTTACAATAAATCTTTTTTGAGGAGCTGGATCATGGAATTTGTGGTTAGTGAGGCAGGCAACTTTTAATGCTTTTTATGTGCCTGCTAGATGGCAGCTTCATCTGGTTGCATGACTTCAAAAGCAGTCTATGAAAAAGTTTGTCTAATGTAATTTTATTTTGTGAGATGATTGTAACCAGCATCTATTAACACAGATTTCATTATGTTGTGCACAACTAACATATGTGCACCACATATTACATTGTTTTCAATTCTAAACAAGTTAGATGAATTTGAGGATGCATTATCACTACCTTTCTAAGCTTCATTACCACTGGCATAAGCATTGCTACTTTTATAGCACAATGTCCTTAATGATGTGGTATTATCTGAACACATTTACCCTCTTTTGCCTATGACAAATTTAGGCTCATTGCTTGGTGGTAAATTGTCATCTACTTATAGCCACCGTTGAAAATGGGGCAAGAATAAATGTTTATTCTCATTATCCTTCTAAGGATTATTACCTCATCGTAGTACTATTTTCTCATTGTGCTCATTCTCAAACTACTGTAAATAGTCACTGACATTCATCATTTCAGAAAAACTTTGTTATTATTCTCAAACTCAAAGTCCACAAAGATATGATCAAATATATAAACTCTGTGATAAAAGGGGATAATAGAAACTCACACTTTTCATTAGCATCAGAACTGCCAATATCAGCTATACATTCAATTATTTTATATGTTTGGCTCATAATCCAAAAAACCCTTTGGTTTAAGCAAACTGTGATATATTTTTTTAAGGTACTTTTTCCCTCAAGTTGTAATTCTGTATAAAGTAACTGGCAGTCAAAACAATAAACTTGATAATGAGACTTCACAAAACAAAATGGCTTAAATTAGAGGGAATGGAAAGACTGACTAATTATAGTGGTAAGTGCATAACAAAAACATCTGTTTGAGTCAACAATGCATTGGCTGGATATTTGTACAGAAAGAAAGCTAATGATGCTAATGACCAATGGAGGGAAAGTTATTTTACTGTGCCAGTCAGTGAGTTGTAAAATAATGCACTATAGAAGATGTATATGAATATATGAACACCTACATGGCTAATGACAAGTAAACACAGGGTTTTATATTTATAAGTACTGAATTACATAAAAATGGTGTATGAAAATATGGGTAATTTGTACAATGAAAAAGAAAAAACTATTCAAATCCATAATATTTCCATGCACTTTGAGTCAAGCTGGGTATATACTATAGGTTTTTCAATCAATCATCGTGCCAATCATACGAAAAACAACTGTTAGGTTCGATATCGCCTTAGTGTGTACGCTTCCATGATCATGTTTTATCACACCAAAGCACATTGTATCGTTTGATTTGATTTTATAAGCTGACTAAAATAACTATCAATGATGGAACGATGTCGGGCAAGTGTGGAAGTGTGTGCACTCATGACCAGCAGTGTAGGCAGATCTCTATGGAGTTTACAGAGTCATGGGGCTAGATTTACTAAACTGCGGGTTTGAAAAAGTGGAGATGTTTCCTATAGCAACCAATCAGATTCTAGCTGTCATTTTGCAGAATGTACTAAATAAATGATAACTAGAATCTGATTGGTTGCTATAGGCAACATCTCCACTTTGTCAAACCCGCAGTTTAGTAAATCTAGGCCATGATCTTTTCAGCAGATGGTTATGACAGATGAAGAGCATAGTTCTGAAGGTAAATCGCGTAGGTGTGTACACATGAATCTGGATACTCATCATTTTCTATAGTGTATACCCAGCTTTACTATAAGGCCAACTAAGTAGGATGTACATTTAAAAAGTGTGCACACAAGACAAGTGAAGCTAAAGATGAGAATAGTCAGAGGCCAGTATCCTGGTAAGTGACAGCTCACGTCACAAGCACAAATAATAAGAAGATGCTTTTTTCTATTTGTTAAATCATTGACGTGGAAGGTGGGATAGATTAGTACAGAATTATGGCTGCATGATCAAAGTCTGAATGATTTTCTAAATAAACAGATCTGTTTCAACATTCAATGAAAGGTAAAACAAGAACAGTCCCCTTCCCACTAGAACATAGCAACATGTTTTTGTCAAGTTTAGTTCAACTTTAAAATGCAGTAATTGTAGTTTCAGACTCATATAATTCTTTTCGTAGACTGATTTTTGTCATATGCTATGGAAATATAAACAAACACCAAATGGACGGTTCTCAGGCAAGTTAAAATGAGGTTGTACAAACACCTAAATTTTGCACAGCCTATATTAGGCTGAGGCTACACTTAAATTTTGTCGCCAGACAAATCGCATAGCACAAATACATGGAGAAAGTTGTAAGATTACAATGGAAACCATTAATTATAGTATTAAACTAGTATTTCACAAAGTAAAATAGTACATTTAATTAACATTATGTATTATTTTAAATGAAATGCAATCTTAGTTTATATTTAACTTTGCACAAAACATATATAACTATATCACCTGTAGTTAATGCAGCAACCAACCACCAACTTCAAAGTTGTATAGTACTTTCAGAGGATAAGAGTTAAATAAAAATACAGTACTTAAGTGATTAAAGATTGATTAATACTGGAAAGTGTATTCTACTCTCCCAGTGTTTCTGTAACGCTTCTTTTTAAGGCTTATTAAATTTAATACTAACAATTGTGCAGTTCATTGTAGGCAAGCCCCTTTCCGTTTGAAAGCAAAGTAAAGTTTAACTGAAAGCTCAGTTTTGGGCAGAATTTCAGGCCATACCCTATCCCAAGAGTTTAGTGGCAGTTTTTTACATCACATTATATTTACTAGCTCAGTTAATTGGTGATTCAGTCATTCTGCATAATTAAGAGAGTAATCCAGCTCTTCTCAAAACAGCATACCCTTAAAAAATGTGCCCTGTTTACAGTCCCCAAGGACAAAGTTTGAAAAATAATGCTGTGGACCTTAGGCAGAAAAATGTGCACAATGTATACAAGAAGTACACAACTAATTATATATTCACTATAAGGCTTCTCCATTGCCCCTGAGTAAAGCCTGTAAGTGTAGGTGTCAGGGATTGGACAACAGGATATTAGAAAAGGGAGATAGGCTGCCTTGTGGGAAAGGTTGCATATGATTGGCTAACTACTGCTTTATCCCGTAATGTCAGAATGTCTCCATTTAAATGCCCTAACCACAAAATGTTTCTTATCCAAACTATCCAGACATCTGGCATAGGGCTTTCATGAAATAGCACATGAAAAAGTTTATGATGGCTAAACCCAATTAGGGAACTGCGAGATGAAATTCAGCGAGTAATTACCGTATTAACGGTAATAGTTTTAGAGCGCTCGTTTTTCCGGCGGCCGGAGGAACAATTGAATACGCCCCTTTATGTATTACAATATTCACGTTTTATACTCGATTTGCTTTGGGCTCATCGTAGCTGTATTTGTGTTTTAAAGTCTGATTATTGTGATACTTCATAATTATAAAATAATTGCTGGTATTAGATATTCTGTTTTTTGGAAATGTCTTTATGAATGTGTGTAAGCAAGTAATCATATGTGTATATAAAAACATTGTACATAATGGGTATGTGGATAAACTGAAGTTTCATATTATGATATATTTGTATCAAGCATTTCGTTAGTGGGAAATGGTTGTGCACACATTAAACTACATGAGCTATTTAATACACTGACAGCTGTATGCGTAAACAAGTTTAAGATAGATTTTGTCTTATTAGCTCACATTTATTTGACAAAATCTTCTGTGGATCATCTTTATTTTGCCTCAGACAAGTACTATATATTACTATTAGTAAAAATTACTATTACATATCTGTCAAGTGATCCCATGGAATGCATAAACACTGGTTTTAACCAGGTTCTTAATCTCTAAATCTAGTATGTTGGTGATACATGCACTGTTTAAAATTAAACAGTATGATTGTCATCCTAGTATTATCCTTTATTTATAAAGTGCCATCACATTACGCAGCGCTGTGCTATTTCCTATAAAAAGATGCTATGTTGCTATAACTAAAAAGGTCTGAAAAATCGACATGTGTTATGATATCTTAGCTGAAGTTATTTTACTTCTTCAGAAGCTCAATATTTGTTGGATGACAAGATGATCAAAGAGGTTTAATAGTCATTTTTACCGATCAGGAAACAAAGAATAATATATAAAAGATATGTCATATATTCAACACTCACTAATTTATTGCTCCTTGCAGGCTGCAATAATGTAAAATATTTTTGCTTATCTGTGCTCTTCCATACAAATTTGTACTTTTTACTTAAGCCTCACACAAGAAATAAAAAATGTATACAGCAGACATAGTGATATCAGGTGATCCAGTCCCTAAAGCAGCATCACATCATCCAGGGAACTTTCACCTGTCATCTACATATAGTAAGGGTCAGTAGGAAAGTGCAAAAATGCATGCTCACAGCACCACCGCTGTTTTATGATGTCTAGCCCATATTTTCACATAATTGCGCATTCAGTTGTCGAAGTGGGCTGGTATACAGAGGTATGCCCATACCGCCACTTCTCGTACTGCTGTCATTGTAAAACTATCAAATTCCATTCACAGACAGTTTCCATATTGCCAGTTCTAAATTTACATACTACCTGTTCTAAATACCCACTTTGACCACTGCGCCCATTTATACTGGGGTGTGAAATGCGTAGTTAATTTATATCGGGGTACTACATTTTACTCCTTCTAATGGGAGGATGTCAATGGACTGGGTAATTCCTTACTGAATCCGGGCTAAGTGACCAGGTAAAAAATTAGATTTTGTGCTGTGGAAAAAAATATTTAAATTTTCTTCAAAGGGGGATGATTGTATAGTACACAAATACTAAATCATAAAAACATTCAAATGTACAGTAGTGAGTAGAATCCCAATATCCCCTTTTTATCATGTCTTATTTTAGCAAATGATACAAAAAACCAAGATGTGTCTGCCCATTACATTCAAAAGAGCAAGAGCGCACCACTAGTCAGATCTGGGGGTAAATGTATGAACCTCCGGATTCTTCAACTCCGGCGAGTTCAGCGTCCTGAGCGCTTAAATTTAAAGCGGCGCTGCCCTGTAAAGGGAAGTCTCCCTTTACAAGGCAGCGCCGCTTTAAATTTAAGCGCTGAAGACGCTGAACTCGCCGGAGTTGAAGAATCCGGAGGTTCTTACATTTACCCCCTGATGTTCTTTAAATGTTAGTGTAAGAATCCATATGTTAAGCTCACTCTGGAGGGGTATATGGGCTTCAACAATATTACACCTTTAACAGAGAGCCTTATTTTTTTCTAAGAATGACCTAGGTTAGCAATATTGTAGCATTTTCTGCATATTTTTGTTTTACCTTGTAATTATGGTTATGGTGTGCACCTACTTTCTTGAATGTGTTATTAGTAAATGTCATTGAAAGAGCAATATTTTAGAAGAAAAAATAAGTAATTCATTTAAAGTGAGAGCAGTCAGGAATTTTAGGTGACATTTTACTTTTCATTCATTGTGCATTCCCATTTGGGACTGAAATCCTTTAAATAATCATGCACAGTGTCTGCTAAGAGGCTGTTCCCAAGTCAGGAAGTGGGCTTGAACTTGTGTAGGTACTAGGTGGATAAAAAGGTTAGTTTGTGAATAATAAAATTAGTTACGTGTCCACATATTCTGCGCTTAGTACATTAAGTATAAAGGATACAGTCATTTTGTGGGCTTAACTAATACTGCTGAGAATGTAGTCTATCAATTCAATGGGAATCTAGTACCTCTTGAGCACTAATAAGGCCTCATGAATATTGGTCATAAAGTGCCTTAGAGATATGACTGGTTCCTACAGACTTCAATAGGAACAGCATTCTCAAGAATATTGGCTAAATCCTCAAAATAACTGCCTCCTCTGTAAGTGCCAGATGAACTTTAAGGTGAGTTGATTTATACATGAATAGTGTATATCTGAATTGTACAACAACAACTTACTGATATATTTACTGCAACGCAAACGGTTTGTAGCTAACAACTGTATACCCTGTTGTGTGCAAACACTGGAAAGGTCATGGAGGATTTAAACTTTCTTTAGAAGCTTAATATGTTGTTGCAGTGACCACAGTCCTCAGTTTCCTAAAGATATGAGTTATAGTATATTGTGCATTTTGTTTCAGGTGTCACACTTACACATAGGGCAAAGTGGACTTTTAAAAAGATTTTCAAAGTTGTGCGGGAACCAGTGCTTCAAATATTTATAAATATCCTAAATGGTAACAATAAGTAGCTTAAGCTCTTTTCAGATTACTGTCTAACCCTGAGTCCTATCTTTGTTTTCCTCATTTTTCTGCTGTATGAATATCAAAGATTCATGCAAAGACACTAGCTACATGCAAAAGCATGGAAAGATGTACCACTGAAATAATCAGTCTGTATCTGGACAAAACATCACAACTTCATCCAATGTGTGCAAAAGTATCCAATATTATTTAAACATAAGTGACCTAACTCTCAAAAATTAGCACCTTTCAATGTTTATAATTCTTAACAACTCAAAACTGGAAGTTCTAGGGAAGTTGTACTTAAGTTTACCCACAAAAGTTTGGGTATTAAAACAAACACATTGGGAGTACATTCAAAAATGGAAGTTAATTATCTCTGATAACAGAACATCTCCATTACTGATATATATTTTTGCGGTAAATCTTACTTATTGTTCTTGAAATAAATAAGTACCTTTGATGAATGTATCCCATGTATACCTCATAGCGTTACATATAACAGACACACTTTCTTTCAATGTCATTATGCAATCATTGATTGAATTTGGTATTCTCAAATCCCATCAGTCACTCTCCGTTAGAAACTGGAACATGACTCTTGTTTCCTGAACACCTAACACAATTGTTAGCCCTTGATTTTTTCCATTCTTACAGTTTCCATAGTTCTCTTTGGTTGGATAAATTATCCTTGGTTTTGTGACATCTCTTGATCCCATATTTCTTATTACAAGAACAGGCAATTGCATTAAACTCACTGTAGATGGCGCAAACAAGTATTTTTTTTGTTTTATGCCTCTTCAACTGCAGGCACAGAAGGAAGGTAATGTAGCGTTTGATTTGCATGAGATGTTGTAGCTTGAAGAGTGCCCATTGCAGGGCTAACTGTTAAACTTGATGCAGCTGGCACAGATGGGCAGCTAGTACCCAGTTTTGTTTGAATGTTTGCTCTACCATAAGGGTACATTTTCCGCTCCAAGTTTAAAGAACGAGTTTGTGCATTTATTCCATCAACTTTTCCTTCAAGGAAATATGTTAACATCTCCCCTTTGCCTTTAACGCTGACTTTACCCCGACAAACAAATTCATAATTGCATCTCTTTAATATCCGATGAACATCTTCAGTTACCTGCGAAGAAAGTTATTGTTTAGTTTTTATATGTAATAATCCTATTTTGCTCTAAACATGTATCTTAAATGTTTCACTTATTGTCAGTGTGCCTGGAGCCTAAATCTCCTCATCATAGGCTTCAGTAGCCTATGCTGTGCAAAACATAGAATTTAAAACACTATTGTCCCGCGTATATAATTGAGTTCCACTGCATTGGACCTGCACCTGAAATCATGGGATCCTCTAGGGAGATTTGATCATAAATATGTCTTAAATAAATGCTGTTTGAAATATATTACTAGAAATAATTATCTGCAATTTAATTGAGGAATATTGACAATATATTGTAAAAATGTAATAAAAAAAAAAAGAAAAGAAAACACATTTGTTGATTTTGAGCACAAAGGAAAAAAATAAGCGAAGCATACCTGGATTTTTCCCTGTACCCCTGTACTGTCCATCCTGCTAGCAACATTTACTGTATTACCCCAAATGTCATACTGAGGGCGTCGGGCACCAATGACTCCTGCAACTACAGGTCCAACATTTATACCTGCAACAACAATTTTTTATATATATAAATTCATAAATGGCATAAACATAAAAAATTACATTGGAAATACACATTTACATGGTCTACATGGAACAAGCTAATCTTTGAAAAGTTGCTGCTAAATCTTGGTATGTTTTGAAATCTTTTCTGCACTGGAGCAGACAAATTTGTCTGTTATTTGTCTCACAGCCCCAGTTGAAAGCTGCACTGCCCAGAGGAGACCAGGCAGACCAATGCGAAGCTGCAAGCTCCATGCTTGTGGATTTGCATTCAATCGCCATTTTAAAATGATAAACAAGCAGCACTGGAGGCAGTGTAGCTTTAACCATACTCCTGGCTCAACAAGGGAAGTGTAAATATTCCTAAATATATAATTTGTGTGTTGCAATTGTGCAACTGTACTGTATATTTAGTTTTTGTTTGTTAGAAGGCGTTTTACGCTAATCCCATATAGTGAGTGAAAGTGTTAAAATGTGGACTAATGGTGACAAATGACCATGAAAGCATGGACATGTATGTACCATAATAACCTTTCCTTTATAATATGCATTATGCTCTATAAAAAAGGGATGTGACAACTAAAATTGCTTCTATAAAGCTAAATATTATACCACTGAATTTAAAAAGAAACAGCCTGTTCAATTTGTGACCTAGAGACCTAAATAATCATCTAATTAATTTCTGAACCACCCACTTTGCCATTAATTATTTGGCTACAAGGATACATTTTTTCGTATACTTAAGTGTGTACCTTGTCTCTTACTTTACAAGTTGCAATATGCATGGCAAGCTGTGTCTAATGTCATTTATCCACCACAAAATGGTGTCAGACACTATATTTATATAATAAAGGTTTTACATAGAGCATATCGTACTGGGCCCGAACCATGTATAGCTACATGTAATAGCGTTAAAGGTTTTCGAAATATTAAATTGAGATCAGTAGAATTGTATATTGCTATATTCTTACCCACTCTCAGAACAAATTCATTATAAGACTGATAGTTGATTTCGTCAAGAACATCAAACATCTCAATTGAAAAATCTGCCAGTGTGCTTAGATGACAATAAATAGATTTTTTTGCCTGCAAACATAAAAAATGTGCAGTAGTACAAAACAGTAACAACAACAACAACAACAAGTACTAAGCAATAATATTTCAGTGATATGTTTGTGTAACTAATGATTTAGTTCAATGCTGAAGGAAGTTTAAATATAAAAGTCATCGTTTTGGAAATTTAGACCATATAGATGATTTAATATGTATCTCAATCTATTTTTTAAAAATGTTATTGTAATTTAGATTATTTGTCAGGACAGGCACCCGACGGAGTGTCTGTCCCAACTGAAGAATTATAATAAATAGCAATGTTAAATAATGTCTTATGATTGCTATAAGCAATGATAATTAAGGTGACTTAAATGTGATGGGTCATAAATAGACCCATAAAAGTTGTGTCAATGCTTTGTCCTTCTGTGTCAACTCTCCTGACGATGCTGCACTTTTATTCATCACAATGGTGTCCCTGTTACTAAAGATTGATTATGTAGCCACTTTAGAATCTCGTCTCTTATCACCAGTGAGCACAGGGGTAGCTAAATAAGTAAGGGCATCCAAGCAAATAGTTGTGATGAGCGAGGTTCAGTGATGAGTAGCTGTGAGCAGACTATGTTAAAGGACAAATTCTGCACAATGTCCCTTACTAACCTGCTATATTTGTTGGCTGTAATGGTTTGAGGGTCTCAGAGCAGGGAAAACACCATTCTGCTACTGAGTGGCTGCAAAAGTTTGTGTATTTCAAAGCATCAAAAGTGGGACATCTCTTTATAAAATGTCTCATTTCTTTATACCTTTTTTTTAGAATCTTTAGTGCATTTTACTTAAATATGTATGCACAGATACAGTATTAATTCTAATAGGAGTATTCACTATTATTTTTAAATATTATATTGGGGAATGAAGCCACTATATTTCTATTAAACTTTAGTCTTAAATCTATTAATCTTGTTTCAGTATCAATATTCTCAACAAAGGAAATGGCACCACCTGGTGGCTGCTTATAACAGTTTATGTAAACTACTTTCACAAATAGTAACATTTAATTTAACCTGAGAGTGTAACAGCAACATACATCATAACGATTTTTCAAAATAAGGTAATTTCAATATATAAAATTTAATCAGCCATTTACTTTCTGATGTTTACCTTAGTTCCTGTTGTTGGAACCAGTCCCACAGCTCCCATATATGTACTTCCGATTGTCTTGATTTTTTCAATGTCTCTATAGCACTCCTTTTCCATAAGCTGTATCAAAGTAAACCTAATAAACATTACAAAGCCATGGTATTTTTATGCTTAATACTAGATTACAATAAACGCACACACAGATGCACATACGTGCGCAAATGAGTGCAAATTTGCACCTTTAAAAAATGCAAGTGAAATAGCTGTCTTTTAAAACCTATAGAGAACACATAAGAATATTGTCTATAAGAAGTAACACTATGATAAATCAATACACACTGCTGCAACTGCCATCAACAGTAATTTTGGAAACATGCTACACCATTACATATATCATTTTAAACTGTAAGAAATATATTACATAACATTCTGTTTCATTTCCCATCAGTGGTTTTGAATCTTACCTCATCAAAATCAGCAATTATTTCATTTAAAAGTCGTAAACATTCCACTCCCATATTATTGCCATCGAGTTCAATGTAAAAATCATTAAAATTAGGAATGGAGGCAAACATCACACCGACTTGTGAATAAGACTGATAATAAAGATCCTGTGGGCGATTGAAAAATCAGGATTTAGAACAGTTAGTAAGTAGGCGGTAGAGCCAGAATGAAGAATATACAACTACACCTTTTCCTGCTGACTAAAGATTATTGCAAAATAATATTGTGTACCTTAAAGGGGAGATGTGTAAATGTATAAGATTAGTTTAGGAGTACTAAAAAGATCACATGAAATAGTATAGACAGCAAAGTCATTAATTAAAAATAAGTATAACTTTACTCATCCTATTATTTTTAATGAACAAAGTTGCAGTCTGCAAGACTGAAAATTACATCAAGCAATCCCTGGCCACATGTGCAACATAATACTATGCACTGACTCACAAGCCCTGCTAGTTGTACTATTTGTAATACTAGTTGTTTAATGGCATGATCACATGCAGAATAAAGTTTGGTTAGTGCAAGTATCTTTGTCTCAAGAACCCTCAATGCTGCTTGTGGTAAGATTTCTATGCTTCTATAGATAATTACAATGCTTTTCAGCTACTTTGTAAATAGCTATTAGAAATAAATGGTATGTTTAAGACGCCAAGACATAAACATAGAATTTGCCGCTGTAAACAGCCATCCACTTTAAATGATTTATTATTGGCTTTTGCTAACATCCATCTGTGTGAAATTCTAAACTACAACCCATACTTAATTTTAGCAAGCAATTATATATGTTCATACATGTTTGATTGTCTTTGATTAATAAAAGGAACACAGAAAATGTCAACAGATTTGTGTAATCTTGCAGATCAAAATGTTCCTTCTCAATTATGTATTATACTCCCTTAGACAACTGTTAGTATCAAATCAGATGTTTATTAGTTCTGTTAAAATTTTATCGATGTGGCTCCAATTTTACCATTAGATAAAAATGGGAGAAGGATATTCTTACTGAGTTAAGAGAGTTTTTCTTGTTCCTGGTTATGAGTGTAAAAGCCAAGGGCAGGACGGTGAGTAAAGAGACTGGTAAAGAGAGAGACAGGGTCGTCACACTCAATTGCAGGGCAAAATTTGGATGGGGGCCGTTGGTGATTGTCCAACTGCTACAGAGTCCCTGTGCATTCTGGGGGGCTGGTGAATGCACTGTGTAGTCATTTTCAGTTCAAAAAAACCGTGCATGTGTTGGCTCACCCACATGATCAGAGGAGCATGTGTGAGAGCATGGGGTGTCCAGAGCGGATGGATCAGCATCAAGACATGTATACTGGTTTAGTACCATGATGGGGAGTGTTTATTATGTGCTTGGGAGTGTCCTCTTCCTGATGCAGGATGGGAGATCCTCCTAGCTCAGTGATGGCTAACCTGTGACACTCCAGGTGTTGTGAAACAACAAGCCCCAGCATGCTTAGCCAGTAGATAACTAGCTGTTAGCTGGCATAGCATGCTGGGACTTGTAGTTTCACAACACCTGGAGTGTCACAGGTTAGCCATCACTGTCCTAGCTTACACTATCCACGTAAATGTACATCCTTCCATTATTGTATCTATACAGGTATATGAATCCCAACATATACTACATCATGTTTCTAAAACATAGCACATGGGTCCCTGAGAACATGAATTGATGTGATTTCTCTTGTTTATACTGAGTATAAACTAAGTGCATAAATGTGTATGTTTTGGTCATATCACTTTTGTATATTTAGATGAAGAGCGAGATGGATTTTTTTTCCTATTTTATTTTCTGAAACTCATTTGTGTAACCTATTGTATGCCTTGTCATTAATTTTTGTACTTAAGCCTTGGAAATTTTTTTACAGATTAAATACATTTACTCTAGTGTATTCTCTGTGATTCTTTGTGAACTTACGAAGCCCAGGGAGGCTCATGCTGCATGTGTATGTGATTTAAGTGTGAAACATTAATAAGTGGTTTTGATGAACGTAAGGACACCATAATAAATCCTTCATAGTGGCAGAAAAAGTGTATTTATTGTTAAGTGACTAAGGTGACTCCAGTCACGGCCAGCTGTTCAGATTGCTGTATCTGGGACAGGCTGAGAGTTCGTGGCAGGAGTGATTGCTTGAAAAGAGGCAGATTTCTAGATTCTCCTGGATTATAGAGAATTGACTATTTAAATTGTGGATAGCACTTACCTTTTGCTAATGGATTTTAGCTAAAATATAGCTAAATTGTATACTGTATCCATTAACTTCCCTATGTTTATCAATTATATTCTTTAACTTACCATGTGACATCCAAGTTTGGCTGTGATTGAAATGGTGTCAGAATATTTGGATGTACAGAACTTGAAATCACCATTACAGGAATATAGTTCAAAAGGTGGTCATGCAAGAAGCATATAATAGCAAGCTAAAACCTTATACAATATTATGCATGAAGATCCACCAATGACTCAAGAAATAGCTCAAAAGTCACTGATGAAAGTGTAGATGAAATCATAAATAGAGCTGCACAACTGTGCATACAGCATATATCTCTCCCCACTGTGACTGCTAATTATAATTTGTTTTTACCTGCATTTTTAGTATTGAACAGACTGGAATGTAATTATATTCAATAAATATCATTTATGATGTTATGATATTTGTTTTTTCATTTGGACCAACAGTTAAAGGATCACTACAACCCAAACTTGAAATGTTCGAATGTGAAGCATGAAGGTAATATACAGTGTTTTGTGTTAATTAGACATTAAACTCTGATAAAGAGTAAAATATTACCTACCCGGGCTATTACAGACAAATGAATCCCTTCTCACAGCTTTATGACATTTATGTCTACAATGTTAGAGAAGTACCTCCCTCCTAACATGGCAACCTACTGCTGAGGGATGAAAGAGAGAGTATGGTGGACATATTTAGTTAAGAATAAAAAACTCAATTATCTAATGTATACTATTAAGTTCTGGAATACAGCACCATTGATTTTTCTTGCATCCAAGTTAAAATATGTTTTGTTAGAGGCTTAAATACTTACCATATTTCTTGGATTAGACAAGAGAAAGTGTTGTGCAACATGCGCTGGCAGGAGATTGAAGAGAATTCTTTTGTTATCTAATTTAACTCTCTCCATGTCATCTCTCTCCTCTTCTGCCTGGAATTGTAAAATATTACCTATTAGCCTATTTTATTACAATAAACTATGTGATAGCCACAAGTGGGTTACAAAAAATTATATAGCAATAATTTAGCAATTTAATTGCTTACACAAAACCTTCAAAATTAAACTCTATTCTTATGCACCTTTTAAATTATTACTTTCCAAATCAAATGTACCTCGGTAAAAATTATATGTTCTTTGACTTTTTTATTATTTATATAGCAGCTACATATTAGGAAAAGCTTTACAGAGAATATTTAATCATTCATCAGTCACTGTCCTGGTGGAGCTTACTATCTAAATTCTCTACCATGCAAACAGACACACTAGGATAACTTTTATCAGAAACCATTTAAACGACCAGTGTGCTTTTGGGCTGCGGGAGGAAACCGGAGCATCAGAAAGAAACCCACACAAACATGGGAAGATTATCATCATCATCTTCATTAGCAGAAGCTATTTATATAATTCCGCAGCACTGTACAGAGAACTCACATCAGTCCCTGCCCCATTGGATCTTACAGTCTAAAGAGAGAGAGAGAGAGATTGAGGGAGAGAGACTAGGGTCAATTTGATGGCAGCCAATTAATCTACTAGTATGTTTTTGTAGTGTGGGAGGAAACTAGAGCTCACCCACGTAAACACGGGGAGAATATACAAACTCCACACAGATAAAGCCATGGTCGGGAATTGAACTCATGACCCCAGTGCTGTGGAACAGAAATTTTAACCACTGTACCAAGATGCTCTAGGTGTTACAGTAAAAGTTCTTCAACCCTTCTCTGTAAAAGCAGATTCCACATGCTCACTAACACAGTGGGAGCAAAGAACAATAGGTCCAGGGTACAAAAAATATAAATATAGTGCACTGTTATAGGCTAGGTACACACTGAAGAATTTTCCAACCGACATGTTATCTACAACAATTTTACGAAAGTCTGAAGGTCCGATCTCTCGGGTGATTCATGTATACACACTAGACACATTTTAAACGATTAACGAAAAACCGACCATCCAGGCAGCGACTTTTCACAGCCATGTTGTCGTCTTAAAAGATGTGGATTATGTACACACTGAAATGACATATGTGGTCCCTGTAGCGAGATCCCCATACATACTTGTGTACAGTGTACGTTCGTTCACAACCACACAGCAACAAATTCTATTACTATTATGGATACCGTTGAAGAACAGCAAGCCACTGCTCTTTTGCTACTTGCTATGACAAGAAGTCTGTAAGTACAGACCTGAAGGGCAAGAAGGAGAAAGGATCGGTCTTGTTGGACCAAAGAGTGGTTCCAGAGGAGAGACCCATGCCCCCAAACCAGTCAGAGCTTGAGGAACTATTGGCAGGTGGCCGTAGATCGATCAGAAATTTATACACATTACATGATCACAAAGTAATTGGAATAGGATTATTAAACAGTACAATCAGCCAAATGAACAGACAATCTGCACTTTGTAGTGACTTTCGACCATTGTGTAATTATACTCACTAAGCCGACATCTGAACAGTCGTATGTCGGCTGTTTTGCATGATGATTGAACAAAAAAGTGTGTACCTAGCCATAGTCAGCTATGTAATAGTGAATAAAATGGAAGATATATTATACCACTCTCACTTAACACCTGAACCACTCCTGCTAGAATTGCATAAGAACTTGGGATGTTGCTAAACGATGAGGAGTGGTTTCCCATTAAAAAAACCACAGCTAAGACTGGAACCCACCCACACTGACCTTGGAATTTCCTCTTCTCCCGTCTTCAATTTTTTTTTTTAAATCAGGTAGTTTTTTATTGAAGTTTTCAAGACATACACAACAAATTTACTCCAGTCGAGTAAATAGCAATACACACATAAACAAACAAAAAGAAAAAACTTGACCGTTTTAGCAGGGGAAGCATTACAAGGTTATCAATATCACATCAATTAAGTTACACTGTTCAGTCACAATGACAAAACTATGCACAGTCAGAGTAATTTAGTATATGCAGAGAGTCGGCATCACATGTAATAAACAGATTGTGGTTAGTAAAACAGTCCTCATTGTTTAGTGAGGAGCAGAGGTGGAGCGGGTGTCCTGTGTCCAGAACTAGAATGCATCAGAGTGGGGGGGGGGGGGGGAGTGAGAGGGGGAGATTCATGGTTCATAGTATCATTTACCAAGGATTTCCATTTATAAAGATCTGGGTATTCCACTGCATGCCAACTATGATATCTTTGGCCAGGGTGGTAAGGATAAAAGTATATTGGTAGAGATGTCTATCTAAGTGTTCCAAGGAGATACCAAACAAACATATTTTGGGAGTCAAAGGGGGAATCCCGGGTACCGTATCTCCAGTACAAGCCCACACCCTCGTCCAGAAAGTATGCACCCCCCAGCACTCTCACAGCAGGTGCCAGAAGTTGAAACCCGACAATCCACATTTAGGGCATTCAGTATTAGGCTTCCCCTCAATATTAGCCAAAGAGCTTGGGGTATCATATACTCTATGCAGTATGTAAAGGTATATCTTTTGGAAATGAATACTCGAGGTAGCGTTCCGTATGGTTTTCAAAATGTGGCTCCATTCCTGCTCCAAGAGTATTCCCAGATCAGATTCCCATTTGCCTTATGGGGTAACAAACTGTTAATTGCGGAGTGATAATTGAGCTCGGTGTATACCATGGAGATGACTCTGCATCTGCGCATTCTTCCCAAAAGCACTCTGATGGGAGAGACTAAAAGCATGCGAGGAGAATCACCAAATTGGGATTGTGTAGTATGTCTGAGCTGCAAATACTGGCAAAATGCAGTATGAGGTATATTAAAGTCCCTTTGGAGCTGGGCAAAAGAACTAAACATCCCCTCATCGTAGAGATGACTAAACACAGACACTCCAAGTCGGCACCAGAAATGTATTCAGCTAAAATAATATAACATTATGCCAAATCGGAGTATCCTGGTCAAAACACTCACCATGAAGAAACTTGTTAGCCATATTCCACACCTTAATTGTCTGTGTGAATATGGGGGGGATCCAACCTGGACGACATACCCATCAGTAGCACATGCAGTGGGGTAAACTCAGGCCCTGCCCCCTCACCAAGGAAACCGAACAGGGCACTGTCTTTATAAATGCACATAACTCAATTAGATGACATAATTGAGCTGCCAGATAGTAAAGCTTAAGATTAGTTAGTGCCAGAACGCCAGCGGACTTAGATTTAAAAAGAGTGCATATTTTATTATGGCTCGCCTATCACTCCAGATAAAGGAGGAAAGAAGGGAGCTATTGAGGTGGAATATAGTGTTGGGGATGTAGACAGGTAAATGTTGTAGTGCATAAAGTTATTTGTGTTGCATAATCATCTTAAAGAGATTAATTTTCCCTGTCAGAGTTAACAGAAGCCATTTCCACATGTGAGATCTAAGTTTGAAGTCTTCAGTTATGGGATAAATGTTTAATTTTACATAGTCTGTTGCTTTGGGGTTGATCCAGATACCGAGGTACTTGAAGCGCATCACCAATTTGAGGAGTGTGAAAGAGAGAGGAGAGTGCCATGGACTCGAAAAATGTTGGACTTATCTTAGTTTATTTTTGGACCAGAATATTGGCCAAAGTTGTTAACCGTCTCTAAAAGATTGTCAGGGACTCAACTGCATCTGAAAGAAACAACAGCATGTCGTCCGCATATAAGGCTATAGTATCTGTGGCCCCACCAGCAGGGAGGCCCCATATACCAACATGAGAATGGATCTAACGCCGGGGCAAAGGGCAACCCTGTCAGGTACCCCTCCCCAGATCAAACTGTGCTGAAGTGTAACCATTCACACACACCCGCGCCGCAGGGGCGAGGTATAACACCTGAACCCAGTGAATACATACAGGGCTGAAGCCAAACCTACGCATCACCTCCCAGAGATAGACCTACTCCACTGAGTTGAAGGCCTTGGCGGCATCAAGGAATACCACTGCAGCTTCCAACTCAGAGATGTGTTCCATCTGTAAGTGCATATATAAGCAACGCAGGTTTGTGGTAGTCACTTTGCCCAGAATGAATCCTGTCTGGTCCTGGGTGTATAATTTGAGTAATGACTGAGTTAAGCTGGAAAGCCAAAATTTTAGCAAGGATTTTAACATCAGTCCCCTGCAACGAAATTAGACGATAGGTGTCAGGGTGTAAAGGGTCTTTCCTGGGCTAGGGTACAACAACAATAAAAGCCTGAGACATTGAGGAAGGCATAGAGTCCAGTAATCTAGTATAGCGAGCGTGGATTTGTGGGACAAAAAACGTATTCAATTTTTTGTATAATTCTTTTGGGATACCATTTATACCCGGAGCTTTACAGTTTTGAAAGGAAGTGATTGCCAAATTCACTTCTTCCAGTGTAAGAAGAGTATCCAAAAGACAAGTGTAACTGAATCACTGGGCAGGCTGGGGAGACTAATAGAAACCAAATACATATAGAGCTGTGTATCTGTAAAACACACCTTAGATCATACAGCTCCCTATAGTAATTCAGAAAAGTGATGGCAATACCCATACCTGTAAAGTGTTTCTCCCCAGTAGCATCTAGGATGGCAGTAACCGCCATGTTAGCCCCCTCCTCCCAGGCCAGGTAGCTACCACCCATATCCGCCCCTGAGTACTGAGAGTGTTTGGCAAACAGTCTCCGTTTTGAACGAACCCTATCCTCCAGGTGTCTGGAAATCAGACATACATTGACTCTTAAGTGTCTACAGGATTGTTCCAATTCTAATTCCCGGCGCCGGTTAAATCTTTAAGTGTCAGCTACCTTTTTAATAGGTGTTCCCCTCAAAAAGGCCTTGAAGGCGTCCCATAAAAGAGCTGGGTTACCATGGCAATTATCCCCAAAGTAACTCTCCCATAAGGAGATGAGTTTAGCACCGCCAGCCATCGGCTGTAGCCAGATTGAATGTAGTTTTTAGAAGCATATTCCCTAATCTGTTGCTATGTCAACCTGGGCCAGTACTGGAGAGTGATCAGAGATGCCTCATGGCAAATATTCATTTGTAGATACAAGGGGCATCAGCCTAGGCAAAAAAAAGGAAACAATCTATATGAAAGAGGAAGTTGTGATTAATGGATTAGAAAGAGAATTGTAACTTGTCTGGATGACGAGCTCTCCAAACATCAACAAGTCCCATCTAGTGCAAGAACCTGGATAACACAGGGGGGCGTACATGAGTTTGTTCAGATGATTCTCTCCATTTATCAAGGGTGGGGACTAACACATTATTAAAGTCACCCATACAAATGACTGGGGTGTCAGGGATTGAGAAAGAAGGACACTGCTTTTCCAAGCACCTCAGCACCATATGGGGGCAGAATGTATATAGTGAGAATTATTATCGGAGAAGACTTAATTATTGCCTGTATAAATACAAATATACTGTAAGGGTACAATTGTAACTGTTCTAACGAGAAGCACAAATTTTTCCTTATGAGGAGAGCAACCTCCCCTTGAGTTTGGCAAAAGTACAGAGTGATAAGCCCTGCCCACACACTTGTCTTTGAGTAGTAGAAGGTGCAGCGCTGGTCTGTGTTAGAATCCAAGAGTGAGCGCACCGACGTGACCGTGACTTCCTCAGGGCTATCATTGGGGCTGGATTTTATATAATGCTTGTTCCACTTCAGTTGTTCCATGTTATTAAGGTTTGGTCCATGTTATCACGGTCACGTGATGAAATGCGTTGGAAAAAAACAACACATCACTCCAGGAAGTAGACATGTGCGCTAGGTGTTAGGTGGGTGATTTATAGGCAAATCTCCCGCCATAGACTCTCTGACACCAGGGAAGGGGAGGAGGCAGAGCCGCTTTATCCCTGCCAACTTGTGGACAGGGGGAAAACCCAGCATCTCTGTGTCTTCCCGCTACCCAGCAGTCCTGATCCATAGTAAGCTGTCAGGAGGTATTAGCCAGCCAACAGCAAAGAGGCGCTGAAGGAGCTATACCGGCTGCCCAGAAGTAAGCAGTTCTAGGTACCATGAATTAACCTAGTGGTCTCAGAGAGATTTTCCTACAACTATTGCACAGTTGGCATTAGCAGTCGGCAAGTGTCTGGTGGCAAGGTGGCACAAGTAGAAGTGGTCAGTAACAGTCAGTTACTGACAGTGAGTAAGAAAGTCAGAAAAATTGTGTAAGAAGAACATCCCTTCATCCCTCTTCCGATCACAGATGGTGATCGGAAGAGCTACGTGGGCTATGCTGACCCATTTTATACAGTTTATACACCCAGGTAGGAAGAGGTGTAATCCAGCCCCCTCTTAAGACTGGCATCGCTAAGTCTGTTGCGTTAAATCATGTATTCATATTTATTAATGTATCAGTAGGTAGTAAAAAAATTAATACGTTTTCAAAATTTGGATGTAAATACAATTTTACAGCAGCCTGTGATTTCTCAAATTACCTACTGTTTTATTATGAAAAGAAAGTTTCCTTATCTTTCTAATACATAGGATACAAAGGAGGATGACCTCCTGCTGACAAAAGTAACACTGGTCTCAGCACAACTGTTAAATTAACATGGATTTCCCATCTGAAGAAATATGCTCTATCAAAAATATTTGTGAAAAAATTGCACCCTGCATTTACAATATTATACCAGGAATGCTGCTCTAATAAGAGAAATACATTTATACAAGAAGTGATCTGGCCACACACACTGATTGCTTCGATGATTTCGTCCTAGGGAAGAGGTACCTGGGAAAGCCAGGTCACAATGTAAGGCTGAGATCAGGCAAACCAGTCAGCCGGCAGAGCAAAAGAGTGTATCATCGCCGCAGTATCCTCACAACATGCACTTACTATAGTTTATTTTATATACAAAATCTCAGACACCTTTAACAGTCATTCTGAAACTTTAGAGATCTACTATGGTATCTCAGTCTAGCAATGCATTACAGAGATGTGCTACACCATGCAAGTGGTAGAACTTACAAGGTTTAGGAGAGTATTTCAAAATCTCAGACTGGTTTAACTGTGTACATTTACAGACACCAATAACATTCAATCAACTCAATCTGGTTATAAAGCAGTTTCTGATGTTTCCTTCTTTACTGTACAGTTATCTTGTATTTTCTTTGGTAGTACAAAAATCCTCTTACCCCGTCTTCAATTTTCCTCCCTTCAATTCAGTCTTTTTTTTCTATATTTCATTCCAGCAGAGGGATCTCTCATCTGCCATAATCCTACTCTTTACCTCCCTGTTTTTCAACACTAGTTTTTGCATCTAGGATGAGTGCATGGTAACTGTCCCAAAAATGACTTCACTAGTCTAGCAGATCACCTTCTTCTTAGGTCCGACCCTAATAGGAATTGCACCCCATGAAGAATGAGACAAATGCTTCAGGGAATCAAAACATTCCTGGTTACACTAATACTTTACATTTAGACAGGTTTTATCTTCTTAAACTATGTCTGTATTCCAGGCCCTGGAGGGTATTTTCATTCAGCTTAGAGCCCAGTTCCTTAACTAACACTTTAGGCTATTCCATATATTTTATCACAGTCAATATGAACCATACAGTTGAATCACGCCAAGTCTTGCTATTCATCTACAAACCACAAGCTTGAAGCACACGAGGAAAAATACAGCATAAAGAATGCATTCTGTATTGTGATTTATACACTCATTTGAACAGTGGCTAAATGTAATAAAAAATACATGTCCTGTATTGGAGTCAGAAATGTAATACTAGTTTAAGAACACTAGAGAGAATAGGGATATATTAGTGTTAATTAAGCAGATACATAAAAATGGTTAATAATAAATATACAACAATAAATCAATAGTCTAGACATTGGAACAATAAAAATGCTTACTCATATCCCAACGACTAATGATATATAATGATAAATACTGTCCTACTGGATTCTAAATACACAGTACAGTTATTCATTAATATGTCCCAGTTTTATGAGTATACTACTCATTGTATTGAAGTTCAGTGCAAGCAAAAATGCTCTCTTAATCCCATCCTATAGATTATATTGCACAAATAAATGAGAAAGGGGAGCTGCTGTCCTGTATTCTATAGTCTATATGGGGCAGCACCAGTGGAGGTTGGCAAAGTTTAGCCTGGGGAGAAAGACTCAACTCAGCAGCCTATTAGGAACATTTTAAAGGAATAAAATGCAGATGGCCCATTGCAAGGGTTGAATTTCATTCACTACTTGCACAATAGGAATGAGCAAGAAATGGCTCAGGAATAACAGTATAATAATTGTAAAAACCTAAACTCCTCCCTCTTCAATTTGGTGAAAAGGGGAAAAAACACAGAAAGAAATTTTCAAGCCATAAATTCAGTTGCAAAAATATGTGTCTGCTGGGAGATCTGTCTGCTCCTGAACTGAACACTGATTTTTTTTAAACTGGATTAACCTGGGAAAATAAAAAATAATTGATATAAAATACATATTTCATATAATTAATTAAGCACAGAAATATTCAGTGAGAAAGCCACTGCTAAATTCAAGAGTGGACAAATATCACCCAGATGAAATCAAGTCAACATCTCTGCAGTTAACGCAAGATATTAAAGTAGGTATTACCTGCACAGCCCAGAGGTAGTCCAGACGTAATTTCAAGTCCACCTGTCTAGAGTGTAGTGCCAGAGCACAGGAAAACAGCAAAATGGCTAGAATGGGTTCATAACCTCGCATATAAAATGAGCCCCTCCTTTAAAAAAATATAGAACAGACAAATGTGTAGTAAACATCTATGACAAAAGCATGGACACATTATAATTTAAAATGTGGAAAAAAAAACATAACATATCACTATATGCATCTCACTTATTGACAGGTTTATAACAAGCTTACAATATCAATTATACGTCATCATAATTCAGTGAAACCACAAACTCAGACTGGATATCATCATTCATCAGACTGTATGCAGTTAAAATCTTTAAACACCCCCTGAAAGCCCATCTCCATACTAAAGCTTGCCCTATTACCCAATCTCAAGTCTGAGCCACAGTTGCAACAACAATTTTATATAAATATACATATATATATATATATATATATATATATATATATACAGGGCCGGACTGGCCATCTGGCACTTCTGGCAAATGCCAGAAGGGCCGATGGCCAGATGGGCCGGTCTATATGCCCGCCGAGCAGCAGCACTCTGCGCGCTACTCGGCGGACGGAGAATCAATGACTGCCGCCTATGCGAGCAATCACATGGGACGGCACCTATCACGTGGTGTTGTCCCATGTGATTGCTCGCATAGGCGGCAGTCATTGATCTCCGTCCGCCGAGCAGCGCGCAGAGTGCTGCTGCTGGATGTCCAAAGGTAAGTGTAAGTGTCTGTAAGTGTCTGTGTGTGTGTGGCTGTATGTATGTATGTATGTATGTATGTATGTGTGTATGTATGTGTAGCAAATAGTGTGTGTGGGGCTATTAGTGTGACTGTGTGGCAAATAGTGTGTGTGGGGCTATTAGTGTGACTGTGTGGCAAATAATGTGTGTGGGGCTATTAGTGTGACTGTGTGGAAAATAGTGTATGTGGGGCTATTAGTGTGACTGTGTGGAAAATAGTATGTGTGGGGCTATTAATGTCACTGTGTGGAAAATAGTGTGTGTGGGGCTATTAGTGTGACTGTGTGGCAAATAGTGTGTGTGGGGCTATTAGTGTGACTGTGTGGCAAATAGTGTGTGTGGGGCCATTAGTGTGACTGTGAGGCAAATAGTGTGTGTGGGGCTATTAGTGTGACTGTGTGGAAAATAGTGTATGTGGGGCTATTAGTGTGACTGTGTGGAAAATAGTGTGTGTGGGGCTATTAGTGTGACTGTGGCAAATAGTGTGTGCGGGGCTATTAGTGTGACTGTGTGGCAAATAGTGTGTGGGGCTATTAGTGTGACTGTGTGGCAAATAGTGTGTGTGGGGCTATTAGTGTGCCTGTGTGGCTAATAGCGTGTCTGTGTGGCTAATAGTGTGGCTGTGTGGCTAATAGCATGTCTGTGTGGCTAATAGTGTGGCTGTGTGGCCCCATGTTACTATAGTGTGCTTTTGTACATGTTCATATAGTGTGTGAGTGTGTGTGCGCATGTGCATTATTTTAATATAATATGTGAGGGAAGTGAGGATCTTAATATAGTGTGGGAGGTATGCTATTTAATGGTGGAGTGTAGGTGGGGGCTAAATATTTAAGGTGAGGTGAAGGAACCTTTAATTTAATGCTGCGGTGGTTTAGGGCTATCCGTTGAATATGGGGCTGATTTTGGGGAGGAGGGCTATTTATTAAATGTGACTATGAATTATTTATTGTCAGGGATGGTTGTGGAAAATGGCTATATTTATTACATTTTGATGCTATTTAATTTATTGCTGAGAATGTTTGGAGGGAGGGAAATATGTCTTGAGTAAATGGGTATACTGTTAATTTAATGTTGGGGCTGGTTGGAGGTAAATAGGTCTAATTATTAAATGTGAATATTTTTATTGTGGGTACTGGAGGGAGGCCTAATTATAAAACATGAGTGCTATTGTTTTAACATTGGGGCTGGTTGGAGTTTTCTAAATCTCATGTACCCATTTTTTTTTTTTCAAAATAGGGCATCCAATATTCCAGGATCAAGACAAGAATTAACTGAGCTAAAGAAACCATCTGCTACAAGTGGTGAAAGTGACCAAGACAGGTAGGAGAGAGCAGGACAGTCTGCCAAACTGTCCTGAATCTGGTAGGGCAGTCCTGATTTTGGGTGACTGTCTCCCTTAGTCAGGATTTGGTCCGACTGCAAGGACAGTTGGGAGGTATGTCCCGCTTCACAACGTACTGCCTGTGAAGACAAAGCTGTGTGCTTCTAACAGTAGGGCCTGTGTATTTGACTAAAATGATAAATGTAATGTATTATTATAATGTATGTATCAATGCCCCATGTTGGCCACACCCACAACACAATGAGGCACATATTTTCATTCCTGCTGGAACTGAGGTGGGCCTGTGTACCTTAAATGCCTGGGCTGATTTTTAGTCCCAGTCCGGCCCTGTATATATATATATATATATATATATATATATATACACAGATCAGCCACGAGACAAGTGAAGTGAATAACATTGAATATCTCATTGCAATGGCACCTGTGGGTGGGATATATTAGGCAGCAAGTGAACAGTCAGTTCTTGAAGTTGATGTATTGGAGGCAGGTAAAATGGGCAAGCATAAGGATCTGAGTGACTTTGACAAGGGCCAAATTGTGATGGCTAGAAGACTGGGTCAGAGCATCTCCAAAACGGCTGGTCTTTGTGAGGTGTTCCCAGTATGCAGTGGTTAGTACCTACGAAAAGTGGTCCAAAGAAGGACAACTGGTGAACCGGTGACAGGGTCACGGGCGCCCAAGTCTCAGTAATGCACATGAGCAGTGACAGCTAGTCCGTCTGGTCCAAGCCCATAGAAGAGCTACTGTAGTACAAATTGCTGAAAAAGTTAAAGCTGGCTATGATAGAAAGGTGTCAGAACACACAGTGAATCACAGCTTGCTGCATAGGTGCAGACCGTACAGAGTGCCCATGCCAACCCCTGTGCACCGCCGAAAGTGCCAACAATGGGTACGAGAGCGACAGAACTGGACCATGGAGTAATGGAAAAAGGAAGCCTGGTTTGATGAATCACAGTTTCTTTTACATCATGCTGATGGTCGGAAACATGTGCATCATATACGTGGAGAAGAGACTGCACCAGGATACAGTATGGAAATAAAGCAAGCCGACGGAGGCAATGTTCTGCGGGGAAACCTCGGGTCTTGACATTTATGTTGATGTTACTTTACCACCTACTTAAACATTGTTGCAGACCATGTATATCCCTTCTTGGCAACGGTATTCCCTGATGGAAGTGACCTTTTTCAGCCCTGCCACACTGCAAAAATTGTTCAGGAATGGTTCAAGGAACATGACAAAAAGTACAAAGTGTTGACTTTGCCTCCAATTTCTCCAGATTTCAATCTGATCAAGCATGTATGGGAGATGTACTGGAAAAAAAAGTCTGAGCCTTGGAGACCCCACCTTGCAACTTACAGAACTTAAGGAATCTGCTGCTAATGGCTTGGTGCTAGAAACCACAGGACACCTTCAAAGGTCTTGTGGCGTGCATGCCTCAATGTGTCAGAGCTGTTTTGACGGCACAAGGGGTCCTACACAATATTTGGCAGGTAGGTTAATGTTGTGGCTGATCCGTGTCGAAACGGGCTGGCATACAGTGGTATACTGTACTGCCCCTCTTTTACTGCCGTCAGTGTAAAACTACCAAAATCTAATCACTCACATTCTCCTTATCGCCACTCCTGAATTCATATATACATACAAGTTAACCCGTGCATGATACTCATGCATTCTAGTCAAATCAAGCTACTTAAGGTGTTAAAAAGGTTCTTGTCATGCATTTGGGCCATAGCCCAGGCCTCAACCACCAACCACTCCCCACTGTCACCCCCGGCAACCACCAACCACTCCCAACTGTCACTTCTCCTTCAAGAAATATATATATATATATATATTTTAAATCTTTATAAACACTTTTAACAATTAACAAATTAAATTAACAAATTAAAAACATCTTAGTATACCAAATTTCAGCCCTTTCTGAATTTTTTTTTACACACACACTAAGAATTTAGTAGGTCAGTGTATAACTCCGCCCAGCAGGTGGCGCTGCAGCTTGGTTTTATTTTTTCCACACACAGACAGACTAACACACGTCACTAGACATTTATATTATAGATATATATATATATATATATATATATATATATATATAAATATATCTATATATATATATATATATATATATATATATATAACCTCCTTGTCATTAATTATCCAAACATCATTATTAGCTATTATCTGTCGCCCCTTATCCACTATTTGCTTGGCACTCATAGCTTGTTACTCTGTGCTCCTCACTCTTCATTTCTGAAACTCTCAACACATTTTTGTTATTCTAATGAATGATAATAATCATTATTAATTATTTAATATATATATATATATATATATATATATATATGTATATGTATATATATATATATATATATATATATATATATATATATATATATATATACATATATTACTTATTGAGATAATGATCTTTCAGTTTGACTAATGATGATGTCCATTCTAATTGTGATGTTTGACTCTCATTATTGACTATGACCTAAAATGGACACAACAACTTTGTTAATGTTAGTGAAAAACGCTTTTAGACAGTATCTAATCCCACATTGCTTATTCCTTAAATAAATATTCTCCTTTACAAGACTTTAAATTGGTCCTTCTGTTTAAAGCTTACAGACTGCTTACAGACTGTTGTTGTTTGCTGTAATAGGTCATCAAGCCACAGCTTTATGCACCTAAATGCACTAAGCTCAAAAATGTTGCAGAGCTGGGATTTGAAAGTCAATGATGTTAAGTAAATGATGCACCAATGTACAATTAGAAGTGGTCTAGCTAAAAGCCATGAATGTATTGATTCTTCTAATATGGTAAAATCATATTGTAAGGACTTATAAATAAAAATAATTAGCCCCCCAAAAATAAAAGCAATTTGGAAAGCTGAAAAATCATACAAATATATGAAAATAATGGTTCTTTTCTGCTACAAGCCTTTGTTTTTATCTTATAAAATTGCATAGAACTGCTACTTGTATTAATATTTTTTTCTTTTATGTATTCATTAACACTAATAATAATTTGAAACATTATATTGTATATTGTATTTTTAAAAAAAATTCTGAACAGTACTTAAAGCTGACGAACTCAACCAAACACATAAAATCGAGAGGAAGACAGAAAAGCACGTCTTAAATTAAATATCCAATATAAGGGGATCTTTTAATATTCCTGATACCAAGGGATGACTGACAAATTTCAACCCAGGGGGCAAGACTCGATTCAGCAGCCTATTTGGAACATTTTAAAGGAAATAACATGCAGGTGGCCAGTGACCCAGCCCAAAGTAGCCCCAAATGCGACTGGCCCGAGGGGCATATGCCCCTCTGCCCCCAGACCAGCCTGCCCCTGCCCGATACCTATGCAAAAGTTCTCATACAGAACTTAAGATTGTTGACATTGCATTGTAAATTTGCTAATCAATATAAGCTATTGTCCTCGGTTATTAGACATACATACATACATACTGAAAGAAGGGAAGTATGCTTGGTATAGGAAAAAGTATTTCCTTTAGAATTTTTAGTAAGTCCCTGAAATGTTTACATATATAATGTAAATGTTAGTAGCTGCTTTATGTAAAGCATTCTGATGGATTCTTATTGATATTGTTCATAGGTTTCATATAACAGTCTAGTGCAGGTTAGATAATGAAAAAAAATGTCTGGTGACACAATACAATAGGAGTTATATTAATTTAAACATTCTCCAGAGTGTCGAGCCCTAGAGAATAAACCATTACTAGCGTCAGCGGTTTTGATTATCTTAGGGGCATGAGACCCTCATGGTACTGCCACTTGAAGGGAGGGGGAGTAATCCTTAAAAAAAAATACATATGGAGTTTTTCTGATATATAGGCATTCAAGGTTAAGTATATCCAGTCAGTACATGTTAAATAACTCTTACCCTGTGGCTTTTCTGTATCCACTGAGTTCCAAAACTACTATGTATAAAACAGTAACAAAAAGAAGTAAAATCATTTTTGGCAATGAAGAAATGCGTAAAAAAATTGCCAACGTTAAGGTGCCCACCACACAGGATAAGAACGCATAATGAGCTGTGTCACATGGACTTTCATCCATGGTTTTATTTTTTTCTCCATGTAGAGAAATAATCACAATGGAGCTGCTGGAATTTGCAGTCCATGACCAAGGCATGCAGCCAACCTGGAAATACAAATAATTGTTATCAGAAATAATGAGGATGAGCTGAGTTTGGACATTTAAAAAAATACAGTATTATATGTATGCAAAATTTGTTTAAAACAACACTGAGATACTTATTTAATATTATGTAATATGTAAAACATGGGTAAACTACCCAAACTGACAAAAAAATTACTACCAGATCGGAGATAGTGACAATGGGACATTGTAGTGATTATGTTTTGTACCTGATCACTGATTGTTACTTTCCCCTGAATTTTCATGTATGCCCGTGTGTATTTTATATGTTACCTTGTAAGTGTGAGCAAGGTTAAAATCAGCTGCCTTACCAAGTAATGTTGTTCATTCTATGGGGGTTCAGTCTAGGTTGGAATGTGCCATCTTTTCTAAAGCGTACTCCTCTCAAGCCAAATCTTAAACTAGTAATTTAGTGACTCTTGTTTTATTTCCTATTTTATTTCTGAAACTTATTTGTGCAACTTATTTTGTATGTCATGTTATTAACTGCTTTGTACTTAAGCCTTGGAAATATTTTTTCGGATAAATACATTTAATCTAGCGTATTCTCAGTGATTCTTTGTGAATTTACCAAGCCAAGGGAGGCTCATGCTACTTGTGTATTGATTTAAATGTGAAACATTAATAAGTGATTTTGGTGAATGCAAGGACTCCTTAGTAAATGCTTTGTGGTGTCAGAAAAAGGTGACTAAGGTGACTCCAGTCATAGCCAGCTGTTTCAGATTTCTGTTTCTGAAGCAGGCTGGGCGTACGTGACAGACATCTTTTGCACAGTTTAGGCACGTCTATCTGCACAACAATATACTGGCAAATTATATGAACATGTACATTTTGAATTAGAAATGTGTCACTTGATATAAGAGCAGTCACAATGCCCCATTAATTTTATAACTTATTTATTACAACAATAAGGATTTTATGGGCAACAGTTTAGGAGATATTTAGCATATTAATTCACTAGGAGCTAGTGACAACACTGAGGTCTGAGGCAAACAGTATAACAGGTTATAACTTACATCAACCAAGAAGATATTTGCTTTAATCTGGCAGACAATGAAAGGAATTGTACAACTGTTGCTATGGACAGTAACATTTACACTGTATACACCAGGCCTGGACAACCTGTCGCTATCAAGGTGTTGTGAAACTACAAGTCCCAACATACTCTACTAGCTATCGGCTGCCTATCAGCTGGCAAAACATGCTGGGGCTTGTAATTTCACAACATCTGGACAGTCATATGTTGTCCAGGCGTGGTATACACCATGTTGTTAAAAAAAAAAAAATTCCCAACAGAAACCATTTAATTTTCTATACTTATGGTATTTGCTAATTGATTACAATGTGACATAATATTAATATTTATCATTTATCAAGCAAGTATTTGTGAATGCTCACAACTCTACTTTGTGTGTTTGTTTGAGAAAGTGCCATACTGTATTTGATAATATATATTTTATTTTACACATTTAAATTGTGATCCTTACTCACCACACATCCTTGTGCCACGGAGTATATTAATATTACTATGAAAATACATAAAATGGTTCGTATTTGTATTGTTAGGCACCCTGGAAAGCACTGGAAGAAAATAAAAATAAGTTATGGCTCAAAAAAAGAAAAAAAGCTGCTTATGCACATCTGTTACGTCATTGCATTGGTTTTTGTGCTTTACACCAACATTTGTCATTGTAGGATGTAAGAGTATATTGTACTTTTCAAGGCAGCTGTGGTGAAAGGCAGGGACTGGTCTTTGAAAATTAAGGTAAAGCCCATATGGAGCCTCCATTCTCCCAGATAGTATTAAAGGGGTTAAGGTCAAATGGGCTTTTTTCTATGTGGGCACTGTAAAGTTTTGCTTCTACTTTATTTCATGTGTTTAAAACAGTTATGCTTTGGTTCTGTTGCTTCAGCAGTTGGTAAGAATGATGCCTGATGTACGAATATCCTAAGTGCAGAGAGGAATGTCGTTTTAGGTGGAGACTTGGGATCAAGGTTTCTGTTGGATGAAAATGGCTGTAGTTAAGTGACAATGTCCAGTTGATGTCTCTCTTGCCAATGTGTGCCTGCCAATAGTGGGTCATACCGATGCAGGAGTAACTGCCAAGTTAGTAGTCACAACAGTACAAAATTAATTAGTATATAGAGGTTACCAGTAAAGTCACTTGTGTGTGCATGTGTTTGTGTGTACTCTGAGGGCAGTGTAAGTACAGTGTATATATTTGATGGTGAATATCATGATGACTGAATAAACACTTTTTTAATCACATTGACTATCTGAGTGTATGTTCCTAACCACGTTCGGGTACCCATGGTCCCAGGTCCCTTGATCCTCATCAGGGATTTGCCTTGGATGTGTAATCACTTAGCAAAAGGTGAGGGGACATTCAGCGAGTGGAATCCTAGAACGGTCCTTTTCCACCTTGAGTATCGTGACAGCACCCAACAGGCACAAGCAGGTGGACAAAATATGGTAGCTTTGCAAGCTTGATACTGAGAAAACATGGAGGTATGTACAGCTCATATTTTTCACGCGTGTAGGACTCACAAAACGTCCAATCTCATCTCAAGAGCAGGCAGATTTATGCACTTTGTAAAAATATATTTACCTGCACTCGTGTGACATGTAGGTACATAATACAAGCCACTAGGAAGCATATGCAGAGCACCAGGAGGACAAGGACAATAGTGCTTCTGAAGAAGATAAAATAAAACATTAATATCTGTAATACCTCTAATTAGGCAAACAAATAAATGCAACTCTATTCAGGAGTAACAGTAGAACAATGTTAGATGTTAAAGTATGTTATTTTAATGAAACATTTTATCATGACTTAGAGAGGACCTGTACCGAGGAAAACTCCGGCAAATAAAATACAGCTAACAATAGTGACCAATAGGATACTTCCGTTATCCCATCAACCTCAGAGAACATGTAAAAATCAAGATACTTTGGATTAAAAAAAAATTGGGCCTCATTTAGAGCTGAACAAATTTGTACAAAAACCAAACATAGATGTAAGCAAAAAATTCTAGATTTCGGCCATAAAAGAACGGATTTCAAATATGTTGTTGTAGCTCAAATGCAAATTTAGGGCCTTGCCTTAAGCTAGGGGTAAATCCATCTGTAACGTGAATTTTGCACCTTGGCAAAAAATGTTGAACTGCATTGGGTGAGGGTGGTCAAATTTAAACTGTGGAATCACATGTAGAGTTGGGAGGGGAGCACATCCCATCTCAACTCTACATGCCAGTGTAAAAATAAAGCTGGCCAGAATTTGTGCACTACATACAAAAGCAAAAGTAGGCAGCATTTTGCCTGCATTCAAAAAAGCATTTGTATCCCTTGCACTGAAGTCTGGTTTGTTCAGATGCAAATTAGCACCCTTTAGCTGAATGTGCTCCTAAATGCCCATAAAGTCCTCTTACTGAACTGTTCAATTACTGCTATTCTAGCATGACCAGCGCACTGTAGTGTTCATGAATGCACAATTGCAAGGTTTTTCCCTTAGCATTAGTAAGCATGATTTAATGTGCATGTGTCACAATGAAACAGATATCTGAGCAATTAAAATATGAATAATAGGAAGAAGAAACAGTTATTCAAGTTCAGTAAAACAACAAAACTTTGTTAATTACATAGTAAAAAATAAATGGATTATTTGGATGACAGTTTGCTGGTTATGTTCGTGCATTGCCAGAATTCAATGTTCCATTAGTAACAGCTATTTGTGCTCACTATGGTGTAGTGTTCTCTGTCTTTTACAGTTTCAATTATATTATGTCTGAAAAAAGTTAATTGATTGCATGTAGTAGCAACACACTGGAACAGTCCTATTTTATATTGACATGAACATTTGGAACAAGGAGGTGGAAGTCCAACCAGTCCTCTCTCTTAGGGGCATATTCATTTGTTTTTTTTCCGCGCCGCGGAAAAACTATTACCGTTAATACAGTAATAGTTAGCTGGATTTCAGCTCACGGCTCAGGGAGCTGCGAGCTGAAATCCAGCGAGAAAATTACTGTATTAACGGTTTTTCCACGCACGATTACCGTAATAATGGTAATCGTGCACAGACCGTGAGATTTTCGGCGAGAATTGAATATGCTCCTAAGAGTGTAATGGAGAAATTCTGTTCACCCTATGGGTCTTCTTTGCAAGGTTCAGTACAATCGAGCTTCCAAATTCAAGATATGTTTGATACATCTAGGTTCAGCTGAGATAGAAGGAGGGTTGTCCAAACTTGGATTTCAACTTTTTTTAGATTGTAAAGATATATGGTAAAAAGAAAACATGTTAGAATTATTTTTTTTTATCAAGGATACTTACTGTGGAATTATTAAAAGGTAGACAAGGCCAAATAAGGCAGCTAAAATTAATGAAAGAACGACTGCACTGGTGAAATATTCATCATGAAGCTGGTGATACTGTTGGAAAAGAAAAATACAGAGTACAAGAAACGCTGATTATTTTTGCTACATTGCACAAGAAAACAAGTAATAGGAAGGAAATCACAATGAAGCTAGTTCAGGTGTGAATTTCCAGGGATTTTAATATAATTCGCATTCCACATTAGAGGTAAGAAAATAGTTTTGCCCTTTACATTTTAGGTTCCGTAAATTAACTGGAAATTCACTGGTTACAACATGTTTTTACAAGCTCCTGTAGAGCTATGTAATTCCATGCCTAGAACCATCATGTTATCTCTGGTGTGACCCTGTGTCGGACTGGCCCAGCGGCACTACTATGTGGCATAGTGGGGCTGCCTATCTATACTAAACTATAGGGGGGCTGCCTATGCTAAACTATATTGAGGGGGGGCTGCACAGAGAACACTATAGGGAGGGGGTGATGGGACCTTTAATGCTGAGTTGGTTTGGGTCTATAATTGAATGTGGGTGATGTTTATTTAATGGCAGGGATGGTTGACATTTCTAAATGTACCCATTATTTTTTCCAAATAGGGCCCTCAACATTCCAGGATCCAGACAAGCTGCAACTAAAGAAGCCAGCAGCCACAGGTGTTAAAAGTGATGACAACAACAGGTAGGACAGTCTGTCAAATGATCTGAGTCTAGTGCAGGCTTGGCTAACCTGTGGTACTCCAGGTGTTGTGAAACTATAAGTCCCAGCATACCCTTCCAGCAATAAGTTTCTATATATTGGCAAAGTATGCTGGGGTATGTAGTTTCACAACACCTGGAGTGTCACAGGTTAGACAATCTTGGTCTAGTGGGACAATCCTGATTTTTGGTGACTGTTCTGCCCAATCTAAGGGGCAGGTCAACACTGTGTACTCTTTATACACACACTGCATTCTGTGCATACTACACTATGGTGCTAGCTGTCCTTCGTGGACTGACCACTCCCCCTCTAGTGTCTGGTTCCGCCTCTATGATAGCTGACCACACCCCCTTTGGTGGGCCAGTAGTGTTGCATTCCCCGGTGGGCCCTTCATGCCCCAGTCCGACACTGGTGTGACCAATGTGAATGCGAAGGCAGCAATGTTACTGGGCTGTTTGTTTTACTCTTCTTCCTGTAAATGTCAAATTGTCAAATGTTTATAAGTTCGTTTATAAAAAGTATATGACGATAATTTCAACCACCTATTGCAATATGTAATAGACTTGGTGATGATGAACAGACAGTTAATGGTCCAAATTATGTACTCCATAAAAAGTTAAACTATCTATTGTGATATTTATTTGACTAGACAAAGGTGTTGGTGGTGAAAATACAATTAAGGTCACAATTGGTATTGTGCGGCAAACTGAACAACATATTGCATATTCTGTTGCAGTAGCCTCCAAACTTCTCTCCCTCACCTCTTTCTTTGGAAGAGGTTGTCGAAGTCAGCAAATTGGATAAAGTCATTTCAATTAATATCTAGCAAACTTTGTTGTCTTTGTCCGAAAATTATGTGTAGAGCACGCTACAGTGTGGGGAAGCGTATCCAGCCGCAACACGTGGCAAATAACAAGTTTACACATTTACACGCGTTCACACGAACATACACATTTGTAATTAGTACACATTAATTGTAGTTGCAACACCTAGTTATTTATGTTGAAATGTAGCAGTATTTATGTGTAATATCATAAGTTATATACATTTTATTGAAATCAAGGGTTCAGGTTGCAGGAATATATGTCATGTTTAGTATCATTTTAATCCCCTATTCATTCGGTTCATTCGCTGAAGGGATCGCACATTGCATAATCTAGTTAGCGATGTTAGGAAATAAATGTTTAAAATGATACTGCCTGTGTAATGTAAATAGACTAGTTTAAACTGGATTCTTGGTGGGAAAATCGGAGTGCATCCCCTGGAGAGATGACCCCCACCTTTGGATATTTTGGTTTGAACTGGCCTATGACCTGCAGTACACTGGACCTTCCTGAAGCCTGGACCAATAGAAGTAAGCCACATCATCTGCATTGTTTTACAGTATTCACTGACTGTATATAAGCAGGGGCTCTGGACCCAGTAGTCAGTCTACTTGACAACAGCCTCAAGACCTGAATGACTGTACACTGGATCCAGAGCGCCTGCGATAAGTAACAGCTCTTCTTATTTTATTCTGACTTGTTATTCTGCTACTTTTGGCTAATAAATCACATTGTGCTTTGGAACCACATATCGGCAATTCGACAATCGTTATTGGATAGCAACTAGACGTGCATAATAAGGTGATGGAGAGAATTTACATCCTCCCCAAAAACCCACTGCCTTGCCCAATCCCTAGACCCTGATTGGTGTTCCTCGCCTGAAACACTTGTCTCTCCTATTAACTTCTTGGCCTGCCCTTACCAGACTGTCACCTTGTACAATAGTACTTTGACCTCTGCCCTTGGCTCTGATACCCCATCCAACTTGGGGAGCTTTTAGCACTCCAAACCCCAACCACAGAACAATGTTCTTACACTGAATGCTGACTTCCTTCACGTTAAATACATTCTCTCCTACAATTGTGCCCTCTCCTCTGACAAAAAATCCTTCTTTAAGTCTGTCATTTCCTCCCAGTCCTCAAATGCCTGGCATCTCTTTGTCACCTTCAACTCCCTCCTCTGCCTTAACACTGTGGACCACATACTTCTACTACACATCCTTTCCTGCCTTGGCCTTCATGCCACTGTCCTCTCTAGGTTCACCTGTTATCTCTTGAACCGATCCTTCCTCTCTACATTCACCTTCTCCTGCCCTCCTCTCCCACTTCCCATTGGGGTCTCTCAAGTCTCCATCCTTGGACCCCTACTCTTCTCACTCTAAACCTCCTCTCTCAATGAGCAAATCAGCTCCTTCTGTCTACAGTACTACCTGTAGACAATGATATCCAGCTCTGCCTGTTCTCGCCCAACCTCTACCCCTCTCTCCTTTCATGGAGCTCCAACTGTCCATCTGCTACCTTCAAGACTTTCATGTGCTGCTCCCCATTTATGGGATGTCCTCATTCCCTTTACATTTCAAACTTTTCCCCAGCCAATGCATCAATGCTTCAAATGCTCCCTTAAAACCCACCAGTTCACCAAAGAATACCAGACTGCTGCCTAACTCCTGTCTACCATCCCCCTCATTCCTCGACTTTAACCCCTACCTTTTAGATTGGAAACTTTCATGTGCAGGGCCTCCTTCCTCTTGTTGCCTTTACCCTCCCCCTCTCTCCCACTTACTTTCTACCCCTCCATTGTCATCTTCGTCTAAATTGTCTTCCTTGTAATTGCTCAGCAATTACCCTTTGTAACATGTTAACTTTCTTATATTACTACTTGTATTTATTCCCCATGCTTTTCAGTTCTACTTCTGCTATGTATATTTTTGTGAAATTTATCTATTTATGTGAACTATGTCTATTTTGCTTGTTCTACTGCCATATTCGGTGCTGCTGAACTTTGAGGCACCCTATAAATAAATGCTAACAACAATAATAAAAATAATAGTGAACACTGTGGACAGAGGTGTGAGTAAAGCATTGCAACAGTTCGATATGCAAAAGTAATATAGGACAGATCAATTTACAAATGTGCTTGGTATGTTTCATATCAGAAAGTCCCATTTGAGCTAGTTGAAATTCAAATTTCATTCTGAAAATCAATCTACTGCTTGATAAACAGATTATTAAAATAGAAAAGTATGCAATGACTATTTTAATATTCTATAAATGTAGAACTGATATCTAAAGCACAAGAGTGTAATTCAGTGTTGTTTGTATTCCAGAAGGAACACCAGAGTTGACATGGGTGCCTAATGAGGGGAAAGTCTATGCTCGTGCATGTGTTAGGAAGTACTATTTTAAGAGCAGATGAAAATGTAGATTTTAGGCAAGAGAATGCCTAAATAGCCTCTTGAGGCCACTCACTACAATTGGCAATCTTCTGAGTCAGATAAAAAATAGGTGAGTCATTTTGTATAAATTTTCCCTACAACTTTTCAAAACCAAGGAATGTTGCATGCCCTGTAAAGAAGTAAATGTTAAATAAACATTTTTCTATTTTAGCATACAGATTGTGCAGTCAAGTGAGAACATGTTAAAATTGCTGACAATGGACTAGATTACTAGTTAACTCCAAAAAGTTGTCCAAATAAACTGCTATGAAGAATGCCAAAATTTCTCAAAGATGTCTTTGACACATTCCTGCAATAACATTGCATGCAACATCTTCAAATATTCCAAATGTTTCCTTCTGTGATTTGAATAAAATTATAGGACTCTAAATTCCATATTAGAAAAATGAAAGTGACCTAAATGCAATCAAAATTTGCATAACTTGCTCCCGCACCCCCATTATTGGTCCTGTACACTCTCCCTCTCTCTACCTAGTCTCCATCTATCTTACTGCTAAACCTGTCTTTAAACCTTAAAAATGTTGCTCATATATTTTCACTCCTTGATTCATGGTTGTTATTGCCTTTTTTACCCTGTTTCTTTTTTTTTCTTTTTTTGGGAATTTAATACAGTGTCATATTATGTATTTGACATCTGAAGCTATCTGTCCCATTGTTTCATTGCACTTTTACTTCTAACCATATCAACCACTCAAAAATAAAAAGAATTAAAAAGGAAAACGCCTATCAGTTTATACCATATGACAGGGTCCTAAATCCCAAAACATATATATATATATATATATATATATATATATATGTATCTATCTATCTATCTATCTATCTATCTATCTATATATATATATATATATATATATATATATATATATATATATTTATGTAGATTTCCACCTTAATTATAATTTATACAGGGCCGGACTGGCCAGTAGGGGGGCAGGGCTATCCCCTGGTAGGCCCGACCCTTATTGCTCCCCTCTTTGTTAGTGGGGGGAGAGGGAAACTTAAAAAAAAATACTCACGTGACCGCGGCACCGGTGCCCCTCTTCTCTGCTCCGTTCACACTGAAAGTTGGGCATGACGTCATCACGCCCGACATTCAGTGAGGAGCGTCACGGAGAGGAATCGGCAAGAAGACAGAAGAGAGAAGAAAGAAGCCGATAGAAAAGATAGAGTGAAGGGGGAGTAAAGGCAGAGTAATGGGGGAGCACAAACATCATGGCAGAGAGTAAAGGGGGAGCACAGACAGCATGGCAGAGAGTGAAGGGGGAGCACAGACAGCATGGCAGAGAGTGAAGGGGGGCCAAAGCAGCATGGCAGAGTGTGAAGGGGGGCCAAAGCAGCATGGCACAGGATGATGAGGGGGCAGGAGAATGGGGGAGCAAAAGCAGCATGGTACAGGGTGATGAAGGGGGGCCAGGAAAAGGGGGGGGGCAAAAGCAGCATGGAGGGGGCAGTGTGATCATAAGGAGGCACAGCATGGTGATTAAGGGGCACAGTAATGTGTGTGTGATGGCATAGCGGGCTTGTGGCAATGTAATGTGCGTGTGGTAGGTGGTGGCAAAATAATGGATGCTATTTTGTTTGTAGGGTGAAGGTGGAGCAATTAAGTTTTATAGTGGGGACTATTAATTTAAGATGGGGTGGTTTTGGGGCTATTAATTGACTGTGAGTTTGAGGAGCATGAGGTCTATTTATTAATTGTGAATATGAATTAATTAATGGCAATGACAGTTGTGGGAAATAGGTAAATTTATTATACGTAAATGCAATTAATTTATCGCAGGGCCTGTCTGGAGGGAGGGAAATAGGTTTATTAAATGATTTAAAGCCGTGGCTGGTTGGAATTTTCTAAATGTATCCATTATTTTTACCAAATAGGGCCCTCAACATTCCAGGATCCAGACATGCCACAACTAAAGAAACCAGCAGCCATAGGTGGTAAAAGTGACAACAACAGGTAGGACAGTCTGTCAAATGCTCTGAGTCTAGTGTAGACTTAGCTAACTTGAGGCACTCCATGTGTTGTGAAAATACAAGTCCCAGCATATCCTTCCAGCAATAAGCTGCGATATATTGGCAAAGCATGCTGGGGCTTGTAGTTTCACAACAACTGGAGTGCCACAGGTTACCTAAGCCTGGTCTAGTGGGACAATCCTGATTTTTGGTGACTGTTCAGCTCAATCTAAGGGGCACTCTTTATATACACACTGCAGCCTTTATATACTACACTATGGTGCTAGCTGTCCTTCGTGGACTGACCACTCCCCCTCTAGTGTCTGGTCTCGCCTCCATGATGGCTGGTCACACCCCCTCTGGTGGGCCCCTAGCATTGCAGCCCCCGATGGGCCCTTCATGCCCTAGTCAGACACTGAATTTATATGTCATACAAAGCCCTTTCTCCCAGTATAGTCACTAGTGCCTAACTCAAATCACAAACCAGCGTTCACAATCCCTAATCCACACCCTTAACCTGCGTTTACCCAATTTTTTAATACCTATTCCAGTAAACTGGAGACTAAATGGCCTAATGCCCAAATTAACTGATATAGAAATGATTGGAAGTGAAATATTATGTTCCCCAAAGGGTTATCTTTACTCTTTTCTTAATCCTTGGTCAGTACTTTGTCAATTACCAGAAGCCCTCTAGGTAGGTTTATTAAATAGTGCATGGCATACTGCACAAAATTTACCCGCAAAGACTAAAATATCTTAAGATATATAGTTTGAAGCAGAGAAGGAAAATGGGGGACATGATATAAGCTTACAAATATATCAAGGGTTTGAACAAGATACAAGAGGGAGACATTCTTCAAAGAAAGAGAAGGGCTAGAACACAAACAGTAGCACTGAGACTGGAAGGGAGTAGGTTCAGAGGATATTTGAGGAAAGTGTACTTCACAGAAAGGGTAGTGGATAAGTGGAATGGCCTCCCATCAGAGGTGGTAGAGGCTAATACAGTAGAGCAGTTTAAACATGCTTGGGATACACATAAGAATATCCTTATTAGGAATAAAGGAACAAATAGGGTTTGAGGTTATGGGCAGACTAGATGGGCCAAGTGGTTCTTATCTGCCATCAAATTCTATGTTTCTATGTAAGGGCACTATCTGTGTGAAGTTTTTGTAGTTCTCCCTGAGTTTGCATGGCTTTCCTCAATATTCAACAGTTTCTTGCCATAGTCCAAACACATACTGGTAGAATTATTGGCTTCTTCCAAAGATGGACCCTAATGTGTGTGTTTGTGTAGTAAGGAATTCAGACTGTAATCTGTTCTAAAAAAAACACTGTGTAATATGGCGGTGCTTTACAAATAAACAATAATAAATATATAATATGGCTGGTTGGTGAACAGTGCAAGGCAATTCACTGTTTAATCCTTCACCACAGGGTGCTGTGTTATGCAATAAACCCTGCACTATCTGTTCACCATTTAACATATTTAGATTTGCATTAAAAAATATCCAAAGTAAGACAACTTTAACTTCCTGGCAGGAAGCATCTTTTCTAAAAAAAAATAGAGAGGAGGCAGCAAGTGATGTAGAGCACGTTCCATATTTTTGTGCCCAATTGTGAATCAAGTCACAGTTATTTAATCTACTTCTATTAACAAGAAGCTGCAGATTATATGACAATTAATAGAAAGAACTTAAACTTTTTACTGTATTTATATTTCAGGGCAACAGTAAGAAATGTTTTTTGTATTATTGAAATGTTCTTATAATGTTATTTGCTTGTGGAATAATTAGACATGACTTACTTTCTGTTCACGTTCAATTTGCTTATATTTTAAACTTATAAAATTCATATCTGACATCTCTGAATCAGTTTGTCGAGCTTCAATCAAACGACTAATATAGCGATTCACCCGGGTTCCTGGAGTATTGTGTATGACATTTGTGGAAAATGAGGAACGGTTCCTGAGTTTTTCGGAGGCTGTTCGCAAAGCTCTCCTCTGAGTCACAGAAAGATAAGAGGGAACATCAATAAATTATTAAGTCTAGTAAAATCAATAGTCAAATATGAAACTATAGTAAAAGCAATAGAAATTAATAAATATATAAATAGTTAAAATTAGATTAGTTGCTAATTTTTTTTTACCGAAACTCAAAGTAAATTTTCATGAAGTACAATCTATTCAACAAACAATGATGCATAAATGACATAGAAACAGTTAGCGAAGTCAAGGTCGCATGGAGAATTGATACTGCCCTAGGCATTATGAGTAAATGCACCTTAAATTACTAACAGTTCATTCCACATGCTCAATACCCCCTTCTTCCTTATTTTTACTAGGAAAAATCAGTACCTGGTAAAGACCAATGAGCAAAATATATAAGTTAAAAGGTAAATACAATAAAATAAAACAATTGTATGCTATACAGCTCTGTCCCAGGCATAAATCTAGTTTACCTAGATGATAAATAGAGGCCTGAGTGAGACAGAAACCCAGTAAGGATGCTTACTGTAGTATTTATGACAATTAAATCTTACAGGGGACAATCAGCCCTTCCTAAATAATTGAAATTGGACTAATTATCTGTATCATTAACCCCAATTACGCTATTTATTAAAAATCACTATTACAGTTACCAGAGTAGTCATAACCTAAGTGGGCCTCTATAGCATGATTAGCAAAACAAAATACTGAAAACGTCAATGGAGTGCCCAGTGAGGTCACACAATTATTAAATAAGTACATATTGGAAATTATGTAGTATTTGTAGCATACATTATGTTTGTTTGATACATGCAATAAATTAATTTGTGCTCTTGCTAAATACATTTGTGGGCCATGTATATGTTAGTCTGACATTGATTATGGGCACTTCTAAGATGGCTTTTTTCCAGTGTAAACAGACACAAATTACTCAGCCTTTTCTGTTGTTTAAATGCCTTAATATGAATGGCTTCCTTTTGTACCCAAAATGATAGCAAAAGCTATCCACTCTACATGTGTAGGGAAATGCAGGTGATAAATTTCATTACCTTATCGTCATCCTCACAAGTCATTACATTTGAAAATGGGATCTCCGCCTTGAACATTTTACGACAGTGCATGAGTTGCACTAATAGATAGCACACAGTCTTGAATTTCATCCTTTTGGCAGGCTTAATGTCAGACAGAATCAGTCCTGGAAATATCTACCAAACATTAAAACAGAAAATTAATATTAGATGGTTTTTAAATATAATAATACATTTTATCACATCATAAGTTTAAAGAGGTATACATTTATTATAGCTGTCATCCAAAAACTTTTAAAGATAAAATTTAAAAAATATGTAAAATTTTCTACAAATTGTACATTTTTCTAAATACTCAGTGTAATATATCTGTCTCCAAGGAAGGTACATAGCACGCAGCACATAAATAATGCAATGTAACCTATAAGTTTTGCAGAAAATTCCAGCCAGAATGTTTTGTGTCATATTCTTTCTTTTTTTTTCAATAATAGTTTTTATTAAAGCTTTTAATTACAGGGTATACACACACAAAAAAGAAAATTACAAACTCAAAAAACAAAGGGAATGTATGGGAAGGGTAGGTAAAAAAAGGGGGGGGAGTAGGGATGCAGTACCTATCAATAGACATCAATAGCAACAACATGTACAAATCCCAACATCTTAACAGTTTACAAATTGTTCAGTATGCAGCTTGAGAAGCCCCTTTCCATATATTACTGTGACAGGTTGCGGGGGGAACTCAAGGAGACTGACTGAACTGATGTTTTGGAGACATAAAGGTTCCAATCAAACCATTTAATGTGGGGAGAGGAGGCAGAAGAGGCATACAGTACTCCCAAAGTTTCCATGTCACAGCTCAACTGATCCTTAGAGACTATTTTAGCTATTGAAGGTAGCGTAGTTGATTTCCACGCTTGGGCTATCACCGCACGGGTAGCTATAAAAATGTGACCTATGACATACCGATCCCCTGGTAGAACTTCTGGTGGGAAAAAGTGTAAAAGTGCTACTTCCGGAGTTTTAGGGATCGGAGTTTGAATGACCTTAGATATTAATACATATGCCTCTGCCCAGAGAACACGGACCACGGGACAACTCCAGAAAACATGAAAGATGTCCCCTACTTCCCCAAATTCGCGCCAACAGGCCCTAGTCTGGGCCGGCCACATCTTATGCAATCTGTCAGGGGTCATGTAGAGTCTATGAAGCAGCTTATATAGCATCTCCGTGTGGTTCAGGCACCTCGACATCCGATGGGCATTCTGGTAGATACGGTCCCATTGTTTCGGTTCAAATTCCCGGCCAAGATCCCTCTCCCAGGCTAATTGGGAGGGAGCTTTCACCGACTGCTGACTTGTGTTGAGGTGCGTGTACCAGAAGGAGATAGCCGCTTTGTTGGTTCCGATTGAGAGTCTGGAAAGAAAAAGGGCTGGAGGATGTTGTAAAGGAGTGCCTTGTGTGCGCAAGGAATGCAGCCAATACCTGACCTGGAGGTATTTATAGAAATCTTGGTTAGGGATCTGGAATTTTTCCCTCAAATCAGAGAAAGGTAATTGCGTTGTGTCAGAATGGAGCACTTTGGCATTGGTAATGCCCCTTGAGTGTCACATGGATAGGTTTAAATTAGGTATGAGTTTAGCTAAAGCAAGGAGGGAGATATTAGAGGTAAAAATTTGTCCCAAATTATGAGAGCATCACTCGTAAGTCGTGGTAGGGTAGTCTAAGGGGGCCTCCAAGACCTGGGGATCCAAAGACGATCAGCCAACGGAAATGTATGATTAAGATAGTACCTATCAAAGGAGGTCCAAGGAAGGTCAAACAGTAAACTGGTGACAGGGTCATAGGCGCCCAAGGATCATTGGCGCACACAGGGAGCGAAGGATAGCCTGTCTGGTCCAATCCCACAGAAGACCTACTGTAGCCCAAATTGCTGAAAAAGTTAATGCTGACTATGATAAAAAGGTGTCAGAACACACAGTGCATCGCAGCTTGCTGTGCATAGGGCAATGTAGCTGCAGACCGGTCAGAGTGCCCATGCAGACCCCTGTACACTGCTGAAAGTGCCTACAATGAGCATGTGAGTCCCATAATTGGACCATGGAGCAATGGAAGAAGGTAACCTGATCTGATGAATCACATTTTCTTTTATACCATGTGCACGGCTGAGTGCATGTGTTTCCTTTAGCTGGGGAAGAGTTGGCACCAGGATGCACTACGAGAGGAAGTCAAGCTGGTAAATGCAGTGTAATGCTCTGGGCAGTGTTCTGCTGGGAAACCTTGGGTCTTGGCATTCATGTGGATGTTACCTTGACACATACCTAAACCTTGTTGCAGTGCCCTCTATCAAAAGGATTAAGTGCTCTGCCACACTGCAAAAAATGTTTAGGAATGGTTTGAAGAATATGACAAAGAGTTCAAGGTGTTCACATGGCCTCCAAATTCCCCAGATCTCAGACCAATCAGGCATCTGTGGGATGTGCTGGAAAAATAAGTCGGAGCCATGGAGGCTCCACCTTGCAATTTACAGGACTTAAAGGATCTGCCGCTAACATCTTGGTGCCAGATACCACAGGACACCTTCAGAGGTCTTGTAGAGTCCATGCCTTGATGAGTCAGAGCTGTTCTGGTGGCACGAGGGGGACCTACACAATATTAGACAGGTGGTTTTAATATTTTGGCTGATCAGTGTATATTTGTATTATTTTATGGTACTTTATATAGGGCAAATCTAAATGGGAGACTAAAAGCATATTTTTTTATGATACCCAGAGTTACTTTAACGCAATTAGGGAAACTACAAAAATGTACTTTTTGGGAGTTGACCACTCCCTCCGGGTGCTGCAGGCTTTATAAGATGGAGGTTCAGGGGAAGGTTTTAAATGGAACACCCTGAATATAAATTTGTATGAGAATGTGTCAGTGATTTTATAAACACATACCCAACACAAAACGGGAATATAAAATCCCTGATATATTCTCATGTACATCCTCCAATGTGGTGCCCAGAGGGAATGTACGTTGGAGAGACCAAGCAGAAACTGCAATCCAGGATGAATTTACACAGACACACAATAAAGAAGACTCTGGACACCCCTGTGGGTAAACACTTCTCTGGACAACGACAGAGTATGACAGTCCTAATACTGAAAGGTCTTTTTAAAAATGACAGGGAGAGAAAACTTAGAAAAAGACTAAAGGACTCAATCTAACACCTGGATTTATGACCCACTACATGGACACACTTCACACCCCACAGTAGAATGCAGACCTCTGATCTCGTAGGATTTTTACTCTTCCATCCTTAACGAAAACCTCCTTTTTATTACTTTAGCTTATATTGATGATTTATTCCCCCCCCCCCCCTGTACAAATTTCTTGATGTAACAGCTCTTATATGTTGTGCCTTTTTCTCAGTCATTCATTTGTAAACCTGCCTGATGAAGGGGCCTCTGTGCTCTGAAAGCTAGCAAATATAATATTTTTTTTGGCTAGTCAATAAATGTATCACTCTTATAATACCTTTGTCTTTTTTGACACTAAAGTATTTAACATCACACGGATGTGGTTATAAAATTAATAGAAATTAGATTATAGGGAGAGGAGAGAACTATGTTGGAAATTAATACCAGCTCCAGGGGTGCCAAGTGTTCTGGCATTTGGAGTGGGTGTCTGTCGATGTGTCGGAAAGCTTCTCATTTACCATCCATGCATATTTTAACCTCATAAAGGTTTATAACAGGGAATTTCCAGACTCCAGCAATAGCCTGTTTGGCTTCCAATGATAAATGAGAATAGTTTCCAAGCAAATTTACTAATATTATGAATAGTTTTGTTCAATGAGGACAGGCTTGGTTTTTTCTGAATAATATTAAAGTGGAACACAATTTTGTGGATCCTTGACAAGAAATGCTTACATTTTCTAAATCCCCAGTTTGAAGCATGTCTCCTTTATGACCATAACCTCTGAGACATTTATCTGAATATCTTTGAACATACAAAGTCAGTGATTTAGTCCATGATCAGGTACTAGCTGTACAATTTTGTATGTAGATTCAAGCCTAAGATTCAGGACTATTTATTAAGCCATAAACCATGCCAAAATTATTTTTTCCACATTGTTTAGGCATTTTTAATTACTTGAAGCAAAAAGAAGGGTATAACCGCACTAGGTCTAAAACCAATTATCCTATATATGGTATATAGTAAAATATATCCGATAATTCAGCAATATGAGCTAAATGGTGCACCCGGTAACCTGAACTATAATGGTAACTAAAGGAGGGCAAAAAAGAGGTTATATAACGGGGCACTCTAGGATAAGTGGTCATGCAAGATAGGTAATATTAAAATGGTAATTTTATTGGTATATATTAAAAACGGTACATCCTAACAAGAGTAAAGCTATGTGAAATATTAAAACAAAAACAAACAATAGTGAATAAAATTGCAGATCAACTACAAGAGGCTCGGTGGTCAATACTTGTAGAAAATTATAGACCCTGTGGTATAAATAGGTGGATCAATGGGCAGGTGTGTGATCTATATAGATTCTCCAATTTATTATGATAAATAGATCAGAAAGACACCTATTCAAAATTGCAGGTTGAATAGCAATATTTCCCCTATGCCTTAGATCCTATTATATATAAGTGGATCAATCAGCGGATCCATATATTAGTGTAGTAAATATAAGTAGGCACGAAACAATAGTATTAGGATTATATTCAGATCATATGTCCGATTATACTCAGATCATGTGTCTCCCACAGAGATTTCAGCAGGTAGACAGTACTGAGTAAATAATTTCCCAGTTCTGCCTATATGGATACTAATCGCTGTTAATAGTATAGTCTCATGTATAATCTAACATGACCAAATACCTAGTCTAATATATTATGGATTCGCATTGTAGGCATTGTAATTGACAACAGGATCCCTGTCTATATATCAGATTGAGCGATGTCTATCTGAAGCCCTTCTGATCCTATTAGTGCAAAGGCGCTAATCACTACTGAATTTCCCAACACATAAATATATTCCTCATATCATTATAAGTATGTGGAGACCAATTAAAGCGCTATTTGCATAATTAGATTAGTGGCACACCGAGCGAACGGCAACGCGCGTTTCGCTTAATTAGCTTTTTCAAGCTTCTTTAATTACCTATGTAACAGATGTCTAACGCAGAAGATATTATAGATATTTCCTGGATAATGCTTAGTTTCGCATTTTACCGCAGTCCCCTATAATTTTCAATGAGGACTGTGCCCGGGGCTATTAAACAAGTTCCAAAAAGCCTAACTTTCTTCCCTATGAGGAGAGCGTTGCAGTAAAGGTATTTTCGGATACCTAACAGCAGCCTTAGCGTTCTCCGCTCCGGTTATTATTGCAACCGGAGGGGAGAGGCAGAGTACCGCAATTCTAATGTAAGTAAAGTCATCGCCAGGACAGTCTCCTATTGAATGCGCTATCCCAGGATAATTTTTTAATAAACTAATTTGAAAAATCATCTGTCATCATTGAGAAGACAGAGGATAATTAACTTTGCAAAACCCTGGTGATTAAAAATTAGGCCCCTAAATGTGTATGAATATTAAGCCCACTTCTGATCATCTAGACATAATCCAAGTATAAAAGTGATATCTGTGTAGAAATAAGAGATTTCGTCCCTAACAACTGTTTCCTTTAAGTAGACTTTCTAAAAGAGATTGATAGTTATTTGTGTTGAACTGACCCTAGTTAATGAGTCCACATTTTTTTAAATTTGAAGGTAGCAAAAAGTCTCACTGATTCCAGACTTGTAGCTATCTTGTGCAGGGAGGCAGAGGAGGGAAGCGTGTATTATATCATGTAAATCATCATTGGCACAAGAGGTTACTTCAGACTTGCTGCCTCAAGCCTTTATATGGTAACATAACTCTTTGGTCTTTAAATATCTTTAAAATTTACAGTAGAGCTTACAGCATCATGTGGGCATATGCAAATATTACTTATCTAATTTCGCTCTCTTTAAGTTGTCTAAGGCCTCCCTTTCTGTTGACTACATTCTACATAATGCAACATTTTGGAAAACTGAGATCATGGACATATCTTTACCCATCTGTTGCGGGTAGAAATGATTTATATGGTTTCTGACATAATACCTGCCAGTGTCAGTTCTCATTACTGCCACATGGAATCCAACAGGGGAAAAAAACTTTTATAGTTCAGGTCTATCCCAACTGATAGGACACAATATTTTTGCATCTGACATTCAAATACAATAAAATGTATTTCAATCCTAATACCTGTCAAACATTTAAACTTGTGATGCTCTCATAAGATTTTTTTATTTGCAATGTGAAAGCAGCAATTCTTAAATAGTCATTCTCTATGATTTTCAAATTGCTATGATATTCCAACTCCAACTCATCATTCAAAATAATTCATGGATCCTCACCCTTAAATTGTCATTTGTAATTAAACACCCATCACAACATAGTTAATCTGAAACAGGAGAAGCAATAAACCATATTTTCATTTCTGAGTTTTGTTCAAACTCTTAACTTAATGAGTGAAGAAGCTAGCAATGTTCATTTTTTGGTTTGTTTTTTTTTGTAACTGTTTGCTTTTCTTTTAGCTAGCATAATCATTTTCTGAGGTAGGCAGGGCCGGACTGGGACAAAAAATCAGCCCTGGCATTTCAAGCATACAGGCCCATCTCTGTTGATGAGCATGAAAAAACTGGGTGCTGCTAAGGGCGTGGCCACATTATGCATGGGGCGTGGTCAACATGGGGCATTGATACATACATTACATACATTATAATAAAATATTACATTTATCAGGCCCTCCCTATCATGCCACCCTCCACCCCAGAAGCACATTACAACACCCCCAGTCCACTGTACTTATCTATGCTTCTGATGCTGCTGACATCCATCAGAGTGGGAACGTCCTGTAGAGTGAGCAGGGAAACTCTTAGTCTCACAAGATTAATAAATCTCATGAGACTTAGAGCTCCTCGGCTTGCTCTGCAGGCTGTGTCCTCTCTGGGAACTGGGAGTAGCTATCCGCTCCCTCCTGCTAACCAGAGCTGGACTTAGTCTCAGGGGGCCCTAGGCACTTAAGACAGGGGGCTTCTATTATGTAATATGGTTATTAGACACATTTTCAACAAATACATAGGCAATACTGTGAGCACTACTGTTAGGTGAACACAGTTCTGCCTTCACAAGCAGTACAATGTGAAGTAGGACATACCTCCCAATTGTCCTTGCAGTCAGACCAAATCCTGACTAAGCGGGACAGTCACCCACCAAATTCAGGACAGTTGGCAGACTGTCCTGCTCTCTCTTACCTGTCTTGTCATTGTAACCACTTGCGGCTGCTGGTGTCTTTAGAACAGTTGCTGCTTGTCTGGATCCTGGAATGTTGGGGGCCCTATTTGGAAAAAAATGGGTGCATGAAAGTTAGAAAACTCCAAACAGCACCGATGTTAACTCAATATAGCACCCACGTTATAAAATTAGGCCTCACTCCAGCCCCAACATTAAAATAATAGTATTCCAATTTAATAAATAAATCTATTTCCCTCTCTCCAAACAACCTCAGCAAGAAATTAAATAGCATTTATGTTTAATAAAAATAACCATTTCCCAGGCATTAAATAATTCATAATCACATTAAATAATTAGACCTCATTTTCCCCAAACAGCCCCACATTCACTTAATAGCACACATTATAGTCATAAACTGTCCCCTACACACATAATAGTCATATACTGTCCCCCACACACATTGGCCATTTTTATTTTCCCCCTCCTACAGCCATTGCCCCCCCCTGCAGACATTTTCAAACACCCCCTCTCCCTCCCCCGCAGACATTTATTGCCCCTCTCCCTCCCCCTGCACACATATTCCGTTTCTCTCCCCCCCTGCACACATATTCGGTTTGTCTCCCCCCCCTCCCTGCACACATACTACGTTTGTCTCACCCCCCCTCCCTGCACACATACTGCGTTTGTCTCCCCCCCCTCCCTGCACACATACTGCGCTTGTCTCCCCCCCTCCACACATATTCCGTTTGTCTCCCCCCCCTCCCTGCACACATACTGCGTTTGTTTCCCCCCCTCCACACATATTCCGCTTGTCTCCCCCCTCCCTGCACACATACTGCGTTTGTCTCCCCCCCTCCGCACATATTCCGTTTGTCTCCCCCCCTCCCTGCACACATACTGCGTTTGTCTCCCCCCCTCCCTGCACACATACTGCATTTGTCTCCCCCCCTCCACACATATTCCATTTGTCTCCCCCCCTCCCTGCACACATACTGCGTTTGTCTCCCCCCCCTCCATACATATTCCGTTTGTCTCCCCCCCTCCCTGCAGATACTGCGTTTGTCTCCCCCCCTCTCTCCCTGCACACATACTGCGTTTGTCTCCCCCCTCCCTCCCTCCCTGCACACATATTCCGTTTGTCTCCCCCCCCTCCCTGCACACATACTGAATTTGTCTCCCCCCCTCCACACATATTCCGTTTGTCTCCCCCCCCTCCCTGCACACATATTCCGTTTGTCGTCCCCCCCTCCCTGCACACATATTCTCTACACTTACCAAAGCACTGACAGCTGCCTCCACTGCAGCTAGTCCTACGCGGGAGCCGGGCCAGCGCACAGAGCCGTCATGACGTCACACATCATGACGGCTACACACAAAAAAAAAAAAAATTATTTATTTAATCTGGGTATCTCAGGGACCGGACCGGCCCACACTGCCATCGGCCCTTCTGGCATTTGCCAGAAGTGCCAGATGGCCAGTCCGGCCCTGGAGGTAGGTATATGCAAAAGGTTCCCTACATTACTAGAGACTATTGAAAAATGTTACAGGGAGAAAGATGTAGGTGCTGTTACATATACTTCTCTGAGTAACACTGGGAAATGCCTGCATTGTGTTCACATGTTTTTTCTGGCCTAACCCAAATCGGTCTCAGGTACTAGTGAGGGCAACTAACCATAAGTTATTTACCTGGAGAAGGAGATTTTATTATATGATTTTGTGTTCTGATTGGAAGCAACCTCTATGAAAGATTGTGGGGTAAATTTATCAAGCTGCTGTTTTCAAAAAGTGGAGATGTTGCCAATAGCAACGAATCAGATTCTAGTTATCATTTATTTAGTACATTCTACAAAAGGACAGCTAGAATCTGATTGGTTGCTATAGGCAACATCTCCACTTTTTCAAACCCACAGTTTAGTAAATATAAACCAGTATCTCTGTGTAAGATAATGTATCTGAATCTTTCCTTATTAGTAACTATCCGGAGTATTTTGACAATAACCCCATTATCTATTAAGTGTATATTATTTTGAATTGTTTATAGTGCATTAAATTATAAATCATATTCTGCCTGCAATGTTTTGATGAATAAAATGCTCCCACAGTTGCCAGCTGCCATTAATTTCCAGGGAGAGTCCAAGGTTTTCAAAATGTGTCCTAGCAAATTGTTGTCCCTGTTCCTGTTTTTACCATTCCTATTCTGGACTTTATATTGTCATATATAATGAAGAGGAATGTTTACATTATAACCAGGTTCAATAAATGATGCATTCAGGTCCACAAAGACAGCCAGGCATGTGACGGGATTATATACACCTGGTTAGTAGCAAAGTGTCCTTGGACATTACTTTAACATGCTGGCATCTATATACTTACTTAATTTACATTGAACTCTAAATATTTTGACGTAATTTATAAGACATACCTTCCTTCGATGGGATGGCACAATGAAAAATGTTTCGATATTATGCTTTTTCAAAAAACTATTTCTTTCATGACCATGACCTGGTTCAACTTCATAATCCCCATTTAGGCACTCTAAGGTTGTCTTTGTTATATGAACCTTCCTAGAAGAAGAACATAAGAAATTATATAACTCATTAAAATGCAGAGACTTACAACAATGCTAAATTCTTTTGGACTTGAGTCAATGAAAGTAATGTGGTAGTACGCTAAACATCCCCACTTTTTGGGGTTTCGCCCAGCGTGGTACAGTAATTCCAGTAAACTGTATTACTGCATCTAAAAAGAAGAAAAAGCAAATATTTATTTTAAACCTTTTATTCCATGTAGTCAACTTCTCCTATGTATTTCTTTGTTCCCTCTCTTCTTCCCTATTCACATTCTGATTTAGTTATGAAGCAATTTCCCAAGGTCCTCATATAGCATTATAGTATTAAAGGCTACCAATATATCGTGGATAGTTTTTGAAAGATATTAATTCTGTTTAATTTTTTTCATCTTAGATATGACTCCCTTAATGCAAAGGTCAACCGCTAGCCAGGAAGAAGCAATGATCTATTTTGCAGCGGAGATTATATATGACAGCTTCCCTTACATGATTTTTTAGGCTCCTAATTAGGTTATTTAATAGGGCAGACCAAGAATTAAATTTTAAGTTATAACTCAATTTTGATTTTAACAAGGATTAAACTTCCCCTCAGAACACAATGGCATTTGGACAACTCCAATAATGTAACATATTACAAATGTACCCACACTCTTTAAAATTAGTTGGAAATAATCTGTTTTAAGTGCAATTCCAACTCCTGAGTACCTTGTAGGAGGTTTCTTTCATTAAAGCGTACCTTGGGATATTTTTATTCTTATCTTTCTTTTACTTTACTTTTGCTCTTTCTATTTATTCAGCTGTAATAAAATTATATTTTTATGTCAATTTCTTGTTCCCAACTAGCAAAACTCTGATACCCATCATTCCCAAGATATGCCACCAAAAGTTTGATTTCTCCATGGGTTAGGTCTTAGAGAATTGTACAAGCTTTTGGAATTGATCCAATCAGGTAAATCTTGATTTTAAATGAAGTATAGAATATAAAATAAATATTAATCACCAATGCAACAAATACGCCTACAAAGTAAACAATCTGTAATAGATGTAAACGAAACCTAGCGGTTTAACCACTCACACTGAGAATTCCACCACTTTGGTAAATTATATAGATGCAGATACCTGAAGTCACCTGTGTTGCCATTAGTTTGCAGGCATTCCGTATCAAGGAAAGTTACAAGAAAAGTTAATTTGAATGACGATAGTGACATATTACTTCCATATTTCTCAAAGAGAATCCCCTAAAAAGCTTGAAAATTCTCCTGATCCAATAGCACTACAGGACCTCTAGCACTTTTCATTTAAGATGACAATGAGGTAACCAGTGGGGGCCCCTCATCTGTCTGCTGACCACTAATTAGAGTGGCCGCAGAACCTATTTAAAGAACTATTAGACTGTGTACAGACTATGGGTTGGATCGGGAAAGGGGGGGGGTGAGTGGGGCGATCACCATCCCCACCCCCCAGCACACTGCGGCCTCCTGTTTGACTCTTGTCTCTAAAGCCCTGAACAAAGTGACATTGAACGGAACAGAATGTGACCGAGAAGTGACATCACCCTGAAAACCCTCTATACAGCCAATAGTGGTTATATAGAAGTTATTCAGTTTGATATCACTTCTAGGAATGACACTAACAGGAATAATGCACACTATACAAGGTAGGCGTGCACCAACAACTAAGAACTTATGCAATTTTTCCCTGATGAAGTCTTTAAAAGGATACAACATGTAGGGAATTACATGTAGGAGTTCTCAACTGGAAAGGGTACAAGAACTTACACCTTACACTAGGTGTTATAGAAAAGCCTGCACGGTTTTAAAACATGATGTGGGCAGCACAGTGGCTAAGTGGTTAGCACTTCTGCCTCACAGCACTAGGGTTGATTACTGAACAGAGCCTTATCTGTGTGGAGTTTGTATGTTCTCCCCGTATGTGTGAGTTTGATATGTATTTTTTAGAACATTCATTTGTTTTGCTTTTTCAATATTTACATCAGAATGCCCAGTATTAAAACTAGATCTTGACAACGGTTTAAAAAAAAAAGTTCCAGCCATTGTATTGTACAACATAAACAATGCAACAATACAATAATATGTGATTTGAATACTACACCTCTGCAAATAGAAACAAAAAGGATTTATTGATTTAATATACTTTTACATTTAAATGAAGAAATACAGTCCCATCTGTTTTTAAAGGTTTAAATATATTGTCAATTGGTTATGTTTTCATTGGACCAACTTATACAAACACAGCTGAGCCTGCATGAGTAAATTACTACAAGCCACTGCTGCCTCCAGTGCAGTGGGACAGTGTCTCACTCTAGCTCCCTGAATCCTCCTCACTGAAGATGGAACAGTGAAAAGGGAACAGTGTGATGAGGGGGACAGCAGTGTGTTGAAGGGGGAGCAGTGTGATTAAGATGGCGCAGTGTGATGTAGGGGAAGCAGTGTGATGAATGGAGCAGCAGTGTGATTATGGGGCAAACATACCTGTTATTTATTGCTCTTATTGTTGTGATTTTATAGTTATATAGTGTTTTACTTAAAAAAAAAGCAAATTGCAAACCTAACTTACTTGTATTCTAAAATGCATTAATTTATGAGGCACAGAGGGCCTGAGTCATTAAGGAAAGTAAGGCAAAAAGGGAGTAAGTTTTATCGTGGACAAACCATGTTAGAATGCAAGGGCTGCAAATTAGTTTATTATTTTGCATGTAGGGAAATACTGGCTGCTTTGTCATGTAGCACACAAATTCTTGATAGCTTCATTTTTACACTAAAATTTTAAGTTCATCTTCCCCTCCAATGCAACATGGTTTTGCCAAGTTGCAAAGATATATATATATATATACTGTATATATATATATATATATATATATATATATATATATTTTTTTGCATTGCTCTCCTTAATGGCACCTAGTGTTGAAAGGCACAGAGCCTACAGGAGTCGGGACTGGAGTGTGGGAGGAGTCTGGAGAGGGGAGGGGCTATGACTGGAGAGAGATAGGAGTCAGGCATAATTACACATTACTCGAAGTGAAGACCCCTCACCACTACCAGGCAATGCCGGTTATCTTGTTATTTCATAATTTACTTAGGTTTTCAAAGTTGCCAACTATGAATTTACTAATTAAACATTTTGCACCATAATAAGGAACCATCTTGAATACAATAGTCTCTTAATAAGTGTGGGTCTGTCAACAATGACTATCTCGATCTGTTTACCTAGTCAGCTGCATAGTGTTGGTACCTGGGTGTTATAGTGCCACAAGTTCTCAATAAAAGTGTAGAAATATGTGAATGCAGCAGTGCTTCCACTAAATAATATAACATTGCGTTGCGATAAAATCATTTAATATAAATGCCAAATAGTTGCATATATAGATCCCTGTACATAATGAAGGCATATTGGAACTTTACTGAATACATAAAATACATTTGTCACTTTTGATTGGGGCATTTACAACATATACTTATAGTAAAGTTTATGATGAGGGGACCAGGGTACAGTTTGTCTGAGTTCTATTTGTCACAGGTGATAAGATATTTTTTATCCACAGGATAAGAGGCGATAAAATTATCTTACATATTACATAGTATCATTCAACACACCAAAATGTCGACAGTCAGACTATTGAAGAACTCATTCTGTTGACTTGTTTAAAATGTTTATTTACAATGAAGAAAAAAAGAGGAAAAATGTGCTAATAAGGGCACTCAGCGATCCAATTATAATTAAATTTGATACTTTATTTGTACATTTGAAAACACAATATTTAATTCCCTACACATTCGATTAGCAAAATGTTTAAAATACGTAAATAGTGATTACAGTGCAATAGTGAATTAAAATAGCAATTTATGCTATGCCCCGGTACTTGATATGCAATAAATAATCTTGTTGTTGTATAATATTCAAAACAGCTTATTTCATATTTATAAGACACTACTCCAATATGAACTGGCTTACCTGTCTTAATAAGAGTAACACTTTGTCTGGTTTAATTATTATAATAACTTATTTGTATAACCAGCCTCCTTAGAATAATAGTTAGCAATAGATTATCGAATTTCCTTACTATTAGGAATTCCTTATATTAGGGTCAGACATAATTAGTAAGAGCACTTAACCAATCCTTCCAAACCTTAACTCCATAAGTACTCAGTCTGTCCAGATAGATACAAAGTAACACACATACATTTTTTATATAGTATAGTGTTGATCCCTCTGTGACAGGTATCACTTAGGGTATGCTGCCAGGAATAAAAATATTTCTTATTATTAGGAGCAATCTACTTGTGAGTTAAAGTACAATTAAGCTACTTAGGGTAGGTTGACAGTTATCATAATTATGTTGCACTTGATATATTCTGAAAGAGATTACCCTTATATGAAAAAGGATTACTATCTTGGAATAATTCACTCAAAGGTAGCCCTGCCAGGCAGTCACATACGCTAGCAAGTGGACCCTTTGGTGAATTTGTATAGTAAGAATTCTTTGACTGATTCATTCAAAAATAACCCTGCCACGCGATCAGATACGTTGACATATAAGCCCTTTAGTCAGAGGTCCTAATATAAGGTATTAGTAATTATAATTAGTAATGGAGTAGATCATATCAGTAGTGAGGCGAACACCAACGTGCATTTCGCTTATTGCTTTTTCAAGGCAACCCAAAGTGAGGCATAAAATGAATATTCATAGGGTAAGTAACGCCCACTTATATGACGTATCGTTATCCGATTTCATATTTTTTTTTTTTTAAAGATATTTTATTGAGTTTTACAATACAGAAAATGTGGGAAACAGGCAATATAGGTGAAACAAAACCGCAATGAAGTTTTCACATAATGTGAGCAGTATATTGTTATTGATATGAAAAGACAAAAGAAAATTCAGGGAGAGTTGGAATAAGGGAAGAGAGAGAGGAAAGAATAGGAGTAAGAGGGACAGGGGAAATCACTAGCCAAAGAGATGGAAAGAAGAGTGTGGTGAGGATGATGATCCATGACAAGGCTACTAATTAGTAGTTAGGGCTCAAAGGCCTTAAAATGCAAGAGGAGGGGAAGCTCAGTGATACTCGGTCCAAGGACTCCAGACCTTATCGAATTGGACAGGGGTGTGGCGGAGAATGCTAGTAATATACTCCATATGATATACATGTCAAATACGGTTGATAACAGAGGGTAGGGAGGGTGGCCTCGGGTTTTTTCAAAAAAGGGCAATTTGGCATCTAGCAGCACTAAGTATATGTATAATAAGTTTCTGAGTTGATTTTAATATCTTGGGAATAGAGCGAGGGAGAAGCGAATACCAAAGAGATGGAGAAAGAGAAATCTGAGTAATACTGGAAATTAACTGGTGGATCGACTTCCAGAAAGGAAGTAGTTTTGGACAGTGCCACCATATATGAGGCAGGGTACCCTCTCGACCACATTGACGCCAGCATAGCGATGAGGAGCCTGGAAATATTATGTGAAGACGGTGAGGTACCAAGTACCAACGGTAAAAAATCTTGCGGCTGTTTTCGCTTATCTTAATGCAGATAGAGGTCTTTGAGAGGTTCAGGCAAATCTTAGCCTATTTCCAGGGAGGGAGCGACTCCCCTATGTCCTCCTCCCATTTGAGCTTGTGAGGATCCTTAGGGGGGCATTTGTATTTTACCATAAGGCGGTAGAATGTGGAAATCAAGCCCCGAGAAGAAGAGCGAAGATCACAGAACGTGACCAAAGGAGAGGTTAGGTGTATATCAGTGACTGTATGCCGGATAGAGTTATATAAATGTCGAAGTTGTAGGTATTGAAAGAAGCAGGACGAAGGTATACGAAATCGCGCTTGGATGTCCGCAAAAGAGGGAAAGATTTGAAGCGGCATGAAGTCGGAGAGGAAGTTGATGCCATAACGCGTCCAGTAGAAGAATTGAATCTGGCGGAGTCCAGGAGTAAAGGAGGGATTATTCCATAGAGGCGTCATACGCCATGAGTTGGGAGCTAAATTATATGAGGAGACTATATGAGTCCAGCAGGCAAGTGAGAATGTTAGAGGAGGAGAGAGATGTGAGAGAGAAGGCCGGTACTGAGGTTTCAGCCACAGAAGCAAGGAGGGCGAGGTAGTGTCTGTGAGAGCGGATTCGATATCGACCCAAACTCGCTGTCCCGGTGGAGAATGAAGGAGTACACACTGGGTGAGATGGGTAGCACGATAATATTTGAGAAAGTGGGGAACTCCCAGACCTCTTCTTGAATTGATTTATGGAGAATCTGCATACGAATCAAGGCTTCCTAGCAGACCTATCCAATTTAATTCATTGGACAAGGCCACCTTCTTCCATTGCTCCATGCTCCATTTCTGCGGTTCACATGCCCATTGTAGGCATCTTCGGGGGCGGACAGGGGTCAGCACGGATACTCTGACTGTTTTGCGGCTATGCAGCTCCATGCGTAGCAAGCTGCAATGCACTGTGTGTTATGACACCTTTCTATCACATTTACCACTAACTTTTTCAGGAATGTGTGCTACAGTAGGATCGGACCAGGCGGGCTAGCCTTCGCTACCCATGCGCATTAATGAGCCTTGGGCCCCAATGACTCTGTCACCAGTTCACAAGTTGTCCTTTCTTGGATTACTTTTGGTAGGTACTATCAACTGCACACCGGGAACACCCCACAAGACCTTCCATTTTGGAGATGCTCTGACCCAGTCATGCAGCCATCACAATTTGGCCCTTGTCAAAGCCGCTCAGATTCTCATGCTCACCTATTTTTCCTTCTTCCATCACATCAACTTCAAGAATGCTGCCTAATATATCCCACCCCTTGACAGATGCCAATGAACAAGTTAATCAATGTTATTCACCTCACTTAGTTTTACTATGAAGTCAGTAGGAGAAGTAGCATTATGGCATACCACTGTACACCAAATTGCTATGACCACAGTACATGTATATGTATATGCTATACATGCTATATGGACAAAAGTATATGGACACACCGTATAACCTGTTTATTATTGAATTGGGGCATTTCAATCAGACCCATTGCCAAAGGTGTGTAAAATCAAGCACCAAGCCAAGCAGTCTCCATTTACAAACATTTTGTGATACAAAATGGGTCGTTCTGAAGAGCTCAGTGATTTTGAGGGTGGTGCTGTGCTAGGATGCCACCTTTGCAATAAGATGGTTTATGGAATTTCATCCTTGCTGGATATTCCACGGTCAACTGTAAGGGATATTATTAGAAAGTGGAAGCATTTAGGTACAACAACAACTCAGCCATGAAGCAGAAGACCACGCAAAATCACAGAGCAGGTCCAACGACTCCTAAGGCATGCAAGCCTCACATCACCAACACAAGTGCAAAGTGTCAGATGAAGTGGTGTAAAGCACTTCGGCACTGGACTGTGGAGCAGTGGAAATATGTTCTGTGGAGTGACAAATCACGCTTCTTCTCTTTGGCAGTCAGATGGGCAAGTCTGGGTTTTGCGGATGCCCGGAGAATGTTACCTGTCTGACAGCATTATGCCAACTGTAAAGTTTGGTGGAGGAAAGATAATGGTATGGGGCTGTTTTTCAGGGTTTGGGCTAGGCCCCTTATCACCAGTGAAGGGCAATTTTAATCCTTCAGCATACTTAGTCATTTTGGCAGAAAGCAAGGACTACAAAAACATGATTTGATGAGTTCGGTGTGGAAGAACTTGACTGGAATGCTCAGAGTGCTGACCTCAACCCCATCATACACCATTGGAATGAACTGGAATGGAGATTGCGAGCCTTCTCATCCAACATCTGTGCCTGATATCATAAATGCTCTACAGAATGAATGGGCACAAATTTCCACAGAAACATTCCAACATCTTGTGGAAACCCTTTCAAGAAGAGTGGAAGCTGCTATTGCTGCAAAAGGGGGACCAACTCCATACTAAAGTATATGTATATGAATACAATGGGCTTGATTCATTAAGGAAAGTTAAGCAAAAAATTGAGTACGTTTTCTTACTCAATTTTGCTGGACAAAACCATTTTGCAATGCAAGGGGTGCAAATTAGCTTTTTAGTTTGCACATAATTAAAATACTGTCTGCTTTTTCATGTAGCACACAAATACTTGATAGCTTATTTGTACACTGAAATTTAAAGTTGATTTATGACATGCCCTACCCCAAATCTAAATCTGTCATCACATTTTAAATTTACCCCCCCTCCAATGCAACATGGTTTTGCATAATTTTGTTTTATGTATTTTTATGATGATTGATAGAGCTTTGGATGTTTACAGGACTAAGATAGTGTGGAAAGCCTCACTGCCCAATTTGCACACATTGTCTAAATACTTGCAGAGTATTTTTTAAAAGCATTAATAACTACTTCCAACAAGCCATCTTTTATTTGGACATGATAATAAGGGAAATCTGAATGCTACAATTAACATAATATTTATCATAAAGTTTAAATTCTTGATCCCAAGAGATACAGATGATATGGCAAATCCTCCATTATGGAAAGTTATATTTTACAGAACGCTTCTTGCAGTCAAAGCCATCTTTATGTTCTAATAATTATTTGTGGCTGTAAAATGGAAGCAACTGACTAAAAATATGAGCAAAACTCATTAAGGCAGAAATAATATGTTTTTGAGTTCTCTCTGAATTTGTTTCTAGTTGGTAAAAACCCCTTGGTGTACCAAAGACACATAAACATCATAGACTCAGTTATGAGAGCTGGAGTTAACATAGAGGGTTAAAAAAACGTTATGAGAACTCATGGCTGAATATCTTACTACACTTAAAGTTAATAAAATCATTTCATAAAGTAAAATATGCTATGAAAAATGTAACTTGTAAAAGTATCATTAAACAGGAAAACATTCACAAAAGAAGAGTTAATGCTGCAATAAATGTTTTAAACCTTAAATGCTGTCAATACCAAATGAACTGTTAGTCATTCTTCAAATGGATACTCATGCTAACCTCATGGAAACAGTATTAAGATTTTTCATTGAAACACTGATCTTGAGGTAACTGCCAGGGTATTTGTAACTCAAAACAGCAATTAATATTTGTTTTGTGGATTATAAATCATTTGCAGAAAACAAATCCCCCTGTCTGAGAGTAGATTTAGGACCATTAATTTCAAGAGAATTGTGATTTCTGGGATGGTGCACAAGTCAAGAGAGTATCAAAGGGTTACACTATGGATTACAGTCAAGGCGAGTAAGGTCATGTACCCACTGGCATTAATTACATGTGTTTCACTACAGTTTGTAATGCTAGAAAATGCACATAGATGAGTATGACACTATAAATTATTGTTTCTGGTGTCACCATACCTCCTCTGGTAAACACAGTGGAGAAGTATGCTAAATGCATAGGGAAAACTACAAATGAGCTCCCAATGAAGTCAAAAGTAACAAGCAAATGTGTGTGTTGTGCTTTTTCATTCACAAAAGACCAGGGATTCAATTGGCTACCCAACGAGAGTCTATATATATATATATATATATATATATATAGATAGATATGGATAGATAGATAGATAGATAGATAGATAGATAGATAGATAGATAGATAGATAGATATATGCATATATATATATATATATATATATATATATATATATATATACATATATATATGTATACCTACACTTGCTTTGTTTCTTGATCAAACAAAATCCGTAGGGAGAGACAAAACCCACAGACACAAATTGGAGCTCATGTTGCAAAATGAGTTAGTTCAGTACACCCACCTATTTAATAGATGGGCAGCCAATCAGGCCTTCATCTGTGAGTGGGGGGTTCTCCCCATGTATTACATCAGATCAAGAAAATAAGATTGTAGGTATTTATTAATAACATTGCACTACAGACAAATTAGGGTGAGAGGGCAATAGTATTAAAAATACTATGGACAAAATATTTCTTATTTCATATAATGGGGCAGAATTATTTCATATAAGGGACATTATTGTGCTGACTTTTACTGATTTTATAGTTTATCTTGTCCCTTACTTATCTGTATTTTGCTCTGTTTAGTTTTTGCTGATTGGGCAGCACTGCAAATTCTGTGGTACCATGTAAATAAAATTAGTATTCGAAGATTCATGTGGAGATAGCAGTTGGAGACAGTTTGCTACACAAGATAGAACAGTAGGAGTGAAGTCAGGGGAGGAGAGGTACATTTGGGTTTCATTAGGGTAGATATGGTACTGGAGGCCGAATGAGAGGACTAGTTACCCAAGAGAAGAGGTGCATGGTGAGAAAAGTAGAGGACCCAGAACATAGCTTTGTGGGACCTCAACAAGTAATGGGAGTGGTAGGGAATATGTGCCAGTGGTAGAGACACTAAAGAAGCGATTTGATATGTAGGAAGTAATCCAGGAAAGAGCTTTGTCATGAAGACCAATGACGAGAAGGGTGTGTAGGAGAAGAGAGTTATCAACTGTGTCAAAAGCAGCAGAGATGTCAAGGATGGAGAAATGGCCCTTAGAATTTGCAAGTATCATCATGATCATTAGTTATTTATATAGCAACACCAATTCTACAACGCTATACAGAGAATATTTGTCATTCACATCAGTCCCTGCCCCATTGAAGCGTACAATCTAAATTCCCTAACACACACAGACTAGAGTTAATTTTGTTAGCAGTCAATTAACCTACCAGTATGCTTTTGGAGTGTAGGAGGAGACCGGAGCACCCGGAGGAAACCCACGTAAACACGGGGAGAACATACAAACTCCACACAGATAGGGCCATGATCAGGAATCAAACTCATGACCCCAGTGCTGTGAGGCAAAAGTGCTAACCACTAAGCCACCATAAAAGTAGATCAATGACTACTTTTGCGAGTACAATCTTGGTGGAATGTTGGGGGCTGAAGCCTGATTGTAGAGCATCGAGAATAGAGAGAGTAGAGAGAAAGGGAGATAAGTGGCTGCACGCAGGTCGCTCAATAGTAATAAAAATAATAATAACAAAATACTGAATCTACTCAGTATGTAATTTCACAATGTGCTGTAAGTCTCCAGAAAGAAGCCAGTCATCATATTGCAAGGCAAACTATTCAAGATTTTTTTCACATTAAAATATGATTTTGCAAGGTGAAATTGTTACAAATCGACAAATCAATGCAATTAAATTCTGTTACCTTAAATCTTAGTTTAATGCTTGCTACATCTGCACCAGAGAACAATTACAATATAAGCTGAACACTTCGTATGAAGGGCCTAAAAAATAGTTTGTACCTTCAGTAAGTTTACCCCATACCGATGATATAACATTGTCATCATTATTTGTATGTGTTTTCATGTATTTCGGAAGCACTTTACATTTTTCACAAAGGCAATTGTGAGTTATTTATGTTTTGCAACTTGCTTTGTATATGCTCTCATGCGTAAATAAATTACAGACAGGCAATTTGAGCTCTAAGTCCTACATATGCAATGTACAATTGGATAAATAGATAGATAGATAGATAGATAGATAGATAGATAGATAGATAGATAGATAGATAGATATTATAAACCATTTTAGGCAAACTCAGAATAATTCAGACACTCCTAAATGAAAATACTATATAAGCACATACATAAGGAACATACCCTGGCAATCCTCCAGCTTCCATTACATTGGCCAGTGTAACATCATTGGACCAGACATCATATTGCCATTTGCGAAGCCCCAAAACACCACAAAGTACACGACCTGTATGCAATCCTACTCTCATATTGAGATCCACTTCAGTAGCTTCTGCTACAGACCTAAAAGATAAACATAAATTGAACTTTAGTTGTAAAGGAGACTACAGAGTTTGAACATCTTTAAGTATACAAATAACTAATGTTTAATGTGTCTGTGACCTGTTCCAGAGTGGAAGTGTAGTTCTAGGGGTCTCTATGTAAGTGTAGGGAGCACACTTGTCAATATTTTAAAATAATTTGCTGGGATATGTTGCAGCTGAGCCAGTGACACTAAGAACCTCGGAGCACTAGAATGCTCACCATGCATGTTTACTAGAGTTCTCTTTTTTTTCATCTTAAATACTCCTCTTCAATACATTTCAAATTATAAAGCTTACACAGTTTGAATAGATTGTAAGAATTACCGTACATCTAATATGCAGAAAATTAGAAATTTTATTGTACAGTTGGTCAGTACATAAATATACTGCAAATTTCAGTGACAAAAATACCCAAGGACAAATATTTATAACAGATGTAGCAAGTATTAAATTGATACGCAGAGAATCACAATTTCATATTCACAATTTTGCATTGCAATACTATAACTTCACTAAATCCTAAATCGGCATTACTGTTTTTCATGTAGAACCAGTACTGGCCACTTGGGGGACTCTTACCACACATTGAGAAAGTCATTAATTCAAAAATCCAATTCCCTGCTAAAAATAATAAAATATAAATCCTCCCACCCTAAATGAATAACCAGCTATAGTTTTGGTTGTTTATAGGTTTACAGCTAAATCAAGGGGACAACAAGTGTGGTGTTCACTGCAAAAGTGTCAACCAACACCAGGCTATGCTAGGCTGAGGTGGTCACACTATAACAGGGAGACCTGCAGCATGGGACTCCCCAGTCATAATGTGAAACCAGCCCCAACCTGGTAGGCGCAGGGAGGAATTCCCTAGCTGAATTAGAACCCTCCCCCCCCCCCCCAAAGGAAAAACCAACCCTATGCTGAATAGCAAGGCGTCTCATCCTGGCACCTCTTGGGCTTTGTGTGCCAGGGTAATAGTGTATTTACATAAGCTCTTTGAAGGTTCTTGTGCAGGCCCTGAATCCTTAAACATGCTGAACTTGTGTAATTACATGTACCAGCATGCACTGGCAACCAGGGCTCACTAGCACATGTAGTTTTACAAAAATACTTATTAAAAAAATACATGTTTTAAAAACATATATATTAAAACAAATAAACAAATACACCCGAACTCCTATTTTTCCATGAAAGTAAACTGCTAAATCCAAAGGGAATTTTCTTCCCAATGTAGTCCACAGGGAATCTTCATCCATGATGTGCACAGGGAAGTAAAATAAAACTATCCATAAGAGACAAATGCAAATGCCACTTATGAAGTCCCACCACTAAATAACATAAAAATGAATGGAGCCAGACAAGCCTTATGTCCTCTCCCCAACTGTCGAGTTATGGTATCTTTGCTATGAATGCATCTATATGCCACATATACAACACACTGTAGTACAGTATGTTCTTTACCTGAGTGTAGTGTTATATAATGCGTATGACACATTTCCCATACCTACAATAGCTGGTATGTAAAAATATTGACCTGGATGGAGCCAGAATAGTAGTCATCTACCTGTATGCAGTATTGTATGACATGTGTTCACTCTAGATGCATCCATATGCCAATATCTAAATTACATGGTAGTACTACTGCATAGTATTTTACTGTTATGTTATGTGTATAGCTCATTTTCTATAACTACTGAACCTGACAATATACAGTATAATGTTATTTATCTAAAAGACCATATAACTATATAGTATGGATTTTTTAAAGTCACATAAAAAATAACTCAATCATTATGAAGGCAATATGAGATTAGAGTTAAAAATCATACAATAGAAAATGTATTAAAAGTTTTAGGAAAAGTATAGGGTGTGATGTATGTTTACAACAACAAATACTTTAATTATAACTTTAGTCATGTTGTACTGCCAATGTAAATTGTGTATTCTCATTTATATTTTGAGCTAGCAAATTGTGGCCTAAAATTGAATTGAAGAAATTAGAACTACTGTTGGGAGCCTTCCTTCATATTTTCTAGTTTACAATACTTAATTAATTGAATGTTCTCGCATTACCTACTATTTGCAACTAGATTTTGAAATGTAAATCAATTCTATTAGTCAAAGCATAGCTTGTCTGTAAATGGCATGGGGGAAGGGTTTCAACAATAATTCAGATAGCTCCTAAAAACACTTTTAAACAAACAGGGCCTGATTTAGAGTTTCTGTATTTTAAACACAGACAGTCAGTTGCAGGATTACATGTGTTTTTAAATTGAGCATTTTGTAAGACACATGAAACTCAAAATACAGTGTAGAGATGCAGTACATGGATCCGAGTATTTGGCCACATCTGTTAATTATTGAATTGAGGTGGTTCAATCAGACCCATTGCCAGAGGTGTACAAAATCAAGCACCTAGCTATGCAGTCTCCATTTGCAAACAATTGTGATACAAAATGGGTCGTTCTGAAGAACTCAGTGATTTCAAATGTGTTACTGTGATAGGATGCCACCTTTGCAATAAGACGGTTTGTGAAATTTCATGCCTGATACTCCACGGTCAACTGTAAGTGATATTATTAGAAAGTGGAAGCGTTTAGGAACAGCAATTCAGTCACAAAGCAGAAGACCACGTAAAATCACAGTGCAGGGTCAACGACTGCTAAAGCGCATGGTGCATAAAAGTCCCCAATGCTCTGTTTATTCCATAGCTGAAGAGTTCTGAATTTCCACTGGAATTAATGTAAGCACAAAAACTGTGAGGCGGGAGCTTAATGGAATGTGTTGCTATGGCCGAGCAGCTGGATGCAAGCCTCACATCACCAAGACCAATGCCAAGCGTCGGATGGAATGATGTACAACACACCTATATCTGGACTGATGTACAGCACACCAACACTGGACTGTGGAGCAGTGGAAACGTGTTCTGTGTAATGACGAATCACGCTTCTCTGGTTGGCAGTCAGATGGGTTTGGCGGATGCTGGGAGAATGTTACCTGCCTGAATGCATTATGCCATCTGTGAAGTTTGATGGAGGAGGGATAATGTTATGGGGCCGCGTCACGAATACGCTCCCAGCTGCCATGACTTTGGGGCATAAGGTCACACACAATTTCAGCCCGCAGTCTCTCTCTACCTATCACACAGGTTATAGAACTATGGAATCGCCAATGTCTGATAATATCTGACGTTGCACATATACTCTCCTAAAGATTGTGCAACATTTTGTTATGAAATGGATGCAAAGTATGCAATATGTAAGATTTATGTGATATATTATGTCATGAGAACAGAGTGCCCAGCTCCTGTCAATGAAGAGCAATATCTACTGGCACCCTCTTTCCCAACCTGTGGTGCAGGGACTATATACCATTTGCACAAGTGCACTGTAGATCATTCCTAATTTGGTGGGTTGATAATGTGATTGTACTGGATGATATATATATATATTTATAATATATGTTGTGACTGTTTGCACTGTATTTGTTGTTTCATAAATGTGACCAGGTGAGTTATGTGTAATGTCCAAGTGGGGTCCAGATCCATAACTCAGGTAAGGGGCTGCAACACCATGTGGTCCCTCTCCCCCTAACAGAACAGGAAATACCGATCGACTGGAAGCATACTTTGGCAGAAAAAGCATGTAAGGGGTTAAAACTGGGAGTTCACCTTCATTAGTCTAGTCTCACTCCCCTGTTAAGTGGGATCCCAATGTCCCAGGCAAGAGTGTGTAATATTGTGAGGGAACAGTCCCTATTTCAACAGTGGTTAATACAGAGGACACCATAGACAAAGAGACCACCAATAGTCGACCTTGGGAACGAGGGGAGGAGTAAAAGGTTTAAAACAGGAATTTCCTTCCCAGGACCTGTTATTCTACAATGGGATGTTGGAATCTAAGTGCTAGTCTCTAACAGACTGTAATTACTGTAACTCTGAATGGGCTTACTGGAGCAAGTGGACTTTGAGCAGGAGTCCTACCAAATTGGTAGTAGGTATCAACATGGGCCGAGCAGTTGTGACTTCAAGGCAGAGATTATTTCCAAATCTGCAGCTCCTTCATACTGTGGTATAAGGGTTTAAAACCTAGGTGACTTGTCTGGTCATTGTTTAAAGTATTTTTTTGGTTATTTATTGTTACTGTATTACATGGTATCTTCTTTGCAGTAAAGATACAGTTGTATCTTTCAATTGTTACTTTCCTCTGTGACCTGGGAAAACCTTACAGCTACAACTGTATTACCTGGTTTCATGGGTAATACATAATACATAATATTTAAGTTGTTGAGGTTTCACAGCTGGTTGCTCCTCCACCTCAAAAATAGTCAACCTCCTAATGATTCTTGATCTCCTCCACTTCCACCTTCACTTCCTCTTCTCCTGCAGAGCTACTTCCGTTAGCTCTTTCCCTGTATCTAGAGTCTTTACCTCTTCAGGCGCGCATGCAGGATTTTTAGGGAGGGGGTTTCCCCTCCACCCAAAAAAAAAAAAAAGGAAAAAAGCGAGAGAGGTGCTGTGCATGCGCAGCAGCTCCATTTCGGCAGCACTGTACTATACAGCAGTCGCGGCGCTGTCAAAGAAGCGTCCGCCGCGGTGCAGTATACAATACAGCACCACCTCGGACGCTTCTTTGACAGCACTGTGGCCGCTATGTGGGGCACTTCGTTAGTGAAGGGGAGGGGTTTCTGGAGACCCTGAAACCCCCCCTGCATGCAGAGCCGGATTAACAATAGGGCTAAAGGGGCTACAGCCCAGGGGCCTCGGGCAGCTGGGGGGCCCGCTGGCATTTACCGGGTCGGGGGCGTTCCTGCCCCCAGCTCCAACTGTCACCTGTTCAAGGAGAATGGCAGGCAGCTAGCAGCAAATGTTATGCTGTTAGCTGCCTGCTGTCACTGTAGGATTTACGCAGCGCACAGTAATCTCCTTACTGAGGAGATCTCGTGAGAGTGAGACTATGAGTTATAGTCTCACTCTAACGAGATCTCCTCAGTAAGGAGATTAAGGAGATTACTGTGCACCATGTAATTGCTACAGGGAGTGGAACAACTGAAGGAGGAAAACTCAGGGGGGGGTCCTTATGGGTGGGGGGGGGGCTCACAGTACCCTTAGCCCAGGGGCCTCCCTTACCTTGATCCTGCTCAGCTCTTCTGACTCTTTGTCCATGTGCTCTAGCTTTTTCCCCCGGACATGCTGTCAAGTTAATTGCTCAGTGTAACATACATGAACATTTGTTTGTGTTATTTTTGGAAAACTTACATTGCATCCTGGCTGTGTATGTCAACAAAAACTTTAAATGTTGTCTACGCTTTATCTTTTAATTGAAATGACTGGATTATCTATTCCAATATCTTAAGAGTATTAAATAAGTTAAAAATATATCCATCAATGATACACATCTGGAACATTTGTAAATACATATATACACAAGGAATCAATTACTAACGTGCTTAATTCTTCTGACTTCTACAAAGGCAATAAATAGTTCTAAGGTAACGCTTCCTCTTAAGAGTCTTGTAAATTACTTTCCTTATTAATATGTAAGCATAGTCCTTTGAGGCACCTCCCTATATCCAGGTGGCTGTCGTCCTTATTACCTCCTGTTTGTTTACTCAGGATAATATGGGTTCTTTAGAAAAATATACCCCTTGAAAAAGTCCATTCTATTTAAAGGGTGAAATTTGTTTAAATCACCTCAGGTACTCTATCCTCCATTTTATTTATGTTATGTTTATTTATGTATCCTGAAGATGAGAACTGAACTGTAATAGAAGCGTTCTGCCACTGCTTCACAAGAGACTCAAAAGACTGTATACCAGCTAAGTGCTTTCTCCTTCTGTTTGATGACTCTGCATTATTATTTTATGTTTGATAATAAATATTTTAAAAAATGTACCATATTATGTGGCAATTATATGTAACCCCCTGTCACTGTGTGTATTGTGGGGTGCAAAGGGTACACAGTGCACCTCCTTCTCAAACCCTGGCTAGCTGATGGGCATGGGTGTAGATGATCAGGGGGTCCCTGCACATGCAGGTGTTTCTCTGTAGTTAGTGGGACACAGGTAATGTCACTTTGTGATGCAGTGTAATAAAAGTCACAATAATTTGGGCGCCAGACCATCTCTATGATAAACTCAACTCTTTATTTACACTCCTCTTCCTCCAGCACGATAATCATAATGGTTGCAGCAATAAAGAAAAATATATACAGCTCCTTACTCTCTCCAGCACAGTTCTTAATGAGCAATACGAACATGGTTGCAAATATCTTATCACTCCTCCTGCACAGTTCTTAATGTTATCCAGATGTTATATAACATAAATCATAGGTCTCTCTTACACTCCATACTCACTGCAGATCACCCTTTCTGCAGGGGCACATGCATGGATGCTAATAGGCAGGCAGCGTCGTCTCCATGCAGCTCTGACACGCTCTGTGTACCTCTCAACTGCAGCTCATCCCTCCTCTGCAGGGATGATGTCTCCTATGCTCTGACACGTCACTCTGTGTACTCTCAGCCTCAGGATCTGACACTACAGCTACCATGCCTCTTGTAGCAGCCCTCACTTCAGGGCCTCTTCCATGCAAAGTGTCCCCCTCTATCTTGGGTTCTCTATAGTGGCATGGAGTTCTCCCCCTCATCCAGGGCACACATTCCTTGCCCTGGCTTAGTCACCACGCTCAGACAGCCAGGCAATGCTGGGGGAGCCTGGGAGCTTCCACCCCAGGTCCCCAGCTACCATCTCTCCTCTCCCCTGTCTCCTCTCTATCCCTTTTTCCCCTTGCTGACAGCCCCTCCTTCTTCTCCCTCAGTCTCCAGGCTGGGCTGGGTTATCACCATGGTAACCTGTTTATGTAACTTTTCATAAACTATTAGCTTACCCTCTAGGTGACCCCTCCTAAATTCACTGAGGTGCAGGGTTTTACTAACACGCCACTAGGAGGCGTTACATATATATTTTCCTTATTGAGCAATACGGATTTCATTAAGAAATATAGGACACATAAATGGCTCAAAGAGGAGATAAGCAGTTTATTATATGAATGTTGGTAGGTAGACAATTAATTTCTGTGCCACTGGTGATTGGTCAGGGAGACGCCCTGAAATAAGGGTGATCTCCCTCACTAACTGAAGAGTCTGGTATTCTCCCTGATGCTGAGCCATTACAAGACGTGGTTGGTTTCACCATCTGTGGCATGATGACACAGTTCAGAAAATTGTGTTCTATGTCCATGTATTGATGCCTATGGAGGTGGCCATTTTCATGGAGACCAAGATTTAATCAAAGACTGACAGGTAAGACAACATGACTTCAGTAATGTAGACAGAAATGTAAAAGACACTTCAGGCTCTAGAGATTCATTAGCTGCTTTTCTTTAATGCATAGCTGCCTACTCTCCAGGAGACTCCTGCATTTCTGGGAGACAGAGACACTATTGTGTGTTTTTTTTTTTTGCAAGGGTGCTTCCTGGAGGACAATATTGCACTATTGTTGTTTCTTCTTTTTCTTTATACCTTTGAGCCATCAATATGTCTGGATATACTGAGCTGAGAGCTGTGTGAGAAATATTGGATATCCAGAATTCACAGATGAGCTGTTAATGATCTTATATAAAGTATGCTTCTATTTATATATATATATATATATATATATATATATATATATATATATATATATATATAAAAGATATGTCACAGCTATGGCACTAGGGGGCACCTTTTGTCCTTCTATACTGCCCTAATATATATATATATATATATATATATATATATATATATAGATATATATATAGATATATTTACATGTGTGTATATATATATATATATATATATATATATATTTACATGTATATATACAGTGTCGGACTGGCCTGCCGGGGAGCCGAAATATTCACCGGTAGGCCCTGGTGTCTAATAGCTCCATCCTCTTCATTGGTGGGGCAGAGCAACTGACTAGGCCCCTTGAATTTCACTCTTTTTTTTTTTATTTGCGATCTTAAGCATAGCTTCTCTTGTGTCTGGAACTGTGTGACGTTACAGCTTGCGGAGGATTCATGTGTCACGTCCGGTCCAGTTAGCACTCGGCACGGTTAGGTGAAAGGCATGGGCGGTCCCTCTCTAGCGGAAGTGATGTTACTCTGCTAGCAGTATTCAAGTGAGATAGCAAATGGCAGATGGTGGACGGTCTCATATCGGTAAGATATTAATTAGAGGTGAGAGTGTCGTTAGAGGCGCTTTAGATGTGCAATCTGTCTTTTTTTAAAATGAGAGGGACATGCTGTGTAGATGTTGGCATATGTAAAAAATCAATAAGGAGACTGTTTAAATTTGAATTATATGTAGATTAGTTTATGATTAGACATATGGTGGTAAAAGAACATGTTAAAAAATATGCATCTTGCAGAAAACTATTAAACATAAATAGTTAATTTAGGATAAATTCGTAGGTATGTTTGTATATTTTATTTTCATCCTCAGAGTGACAAAATGTACACTGTTGACCTACATAAAAAGTTCAAATAAGTGGAACAGACCAAAAACGTATTTATAAATCATGGCATACCCCAACAAGCATGCAATTTGTCTAATACTGGGAGACATGAGTTAAATAGTAAGCTATTGAGTGCAATATTAATTTGTGCTAATTCTGCCAGTAAGTTCACACAAGACTAGCATTTGTTGAGTCTGTTCTTCCAAATGATTTCATTAAATTGTTTTCCAGACAAGAGATCCAACTAAAGTATTTTTATTTATACAAAACTTAATATATCAATTATAGTTTGCCATGTGACTGTGTGCATAAATATGTATTTTAAGGCCTGACAGTACACACAGAGTTAGTTTCAATGTGCATTCTTAAATCCTATTAACTTTGACCCAGAGTACCAGAAAATAATGCGAGTAGACCTTTACACACACACTCTGACAAGCTTTTGTAGCACTTTTTTTTTTATTTTTGTTTGCATAATTTTTTATGCTGCCAACCTAGTTTAGAAGCTTTTTTTCTTGGTAAAATACAATGGAGCTCAACAAACACTAATTAAGTACATTCTACACTATACTGTAGGTCAGGGGTGGCCAAACTGCGGGTCACACAGGGCTCTTTTAGCTGTCACATGCCGCTCCGATGCTGGCAGGGGCAGATCATTCCCCTGCCAGCGCTCCGTTGCTCCAGGTACCAGCAGAGGCAGTTCAGTTCACAGCCAGCGCAACTCCCAGGTCATGTGACCTCCTCTGCACAACGTAGGGAGGGTACCGGTTGTAATTGTTCCAATCAGGGAAGGAGGGGGAGACAATAGAGAGTGTTCTCCCTCCTTCCTTTTTTCCTGGGATACAGTCTGTGTCTGCTGTCTGTAAGGTAAGTAAGGGGTAGTAATGATAGATTTAATAAAATTTGGGGAGGCTGATGGGCATGTGGGGGTTTTTATGGCATATGTATGGTGGTCTGATGGGCATCTAGTGAGGTCTGGTGGTATATAAGGGGCATGTGGTGAGGTCTGGTGGGAATGTTGGCTATTTATGTCTTTTTTTTATCCCAACTTAAACAGTTCCCTCCAGAGCGATTATGAATACAGAAGCAGCGTGAGCTACTGTGGAGAGGCTGTAAGTACTCTTTGAATACTTCTCCGCTAGACACAACAGCAAAGTAAGAGCTGAGTTGATTATAATTATTCTAAACATTTTGTCAATGTCTTATTTTTCCCTTAGGAGATATTGTAAATTCTGTTATATTTTCAATGTATGTGTGTGCGTTATGTATGCACATGTTTATACTGTGTTTATGTAATGGCTCTTAGGCTCCCACTGGTTGACCACCCCTGCTGTAGGTGAATCTTTGAGACATGTTAATGAACTATAGTTGTGACTTTGTTTATTTGTGGTAAGGAGCCATGGCTGTAGCTCTTCTGTTTATTTATGTATTTATGACTCCAGTCATAAATACATAAATACATAAATAATACCATTGGATGAGTATAGTGATTTGTCAACCATCTATGCCATAACTTCACTCTTTGTAAAGTCAGTGAGATTTTCTTTCAAAGTGGGAATTTAGAAGTGTGTGTGTGTGTGTGTGTGTGGGCAGGGGTTGGGGGGTGTAGGTATGGGAATTTTAAGCAAATAACCGGAGACCTGGGGGATTTTGGTGGTATGCAATCAATATTAGATGCTCTTCAAGTATAACCCAAAAAATTACATGGTTGCCCTGTGTCCAACTACTTTTCCCCTGTGTGGCTCCACATTTTCCCCATGTCACCTATTTTCCCCATGTCACCTATTTTCCCCATGTCACCTATGCTACTTCACCTTTCCTTTACGTCTCCCATGTTCCTGCATCTCTTCTGACTCCTTTGTATACTTACATTTTCCCTCATATCTCACGTGTCCCTCAACTTTCTGTAATGTTTCCCTTTGTTTCTTTCCCTCTGCCTTATGCCTTCCATGTCAGGGGCAAGTGCATGTTTTTTAAAAGGGGAAGGGAGGGGGAGGGGTTTCCAAATGCTTATATGTGCAGCACGGTGGCTTAGTGGTTAGCACTTCTGCCTCACATCACTGGGGTCATGAGTTCGATTTCCGACAATGGCCTTTTCTGTGTGGAGTTTGTATATTCTCCCCCTGTTTGCGTGGGTTTCCCAGGGACTGATGTGAGTGAGTTCTCTGTACAGCACTGTAGAAGTAGTGGCGCTATATAAATAGCTGATGATGATAGCGGAGCGGGGTAAGCGAGGTGGTGGGGGGCACCAATCCTGAGGGGTGCTCCCCTCCTTCTGCTTCGTTCACACTGAATGTCGGGCATGACTCGACCCGACATTCAGTGAAGAGTGGCGCAGAGAGGAGTCAGCACACTGACAGAAGAGGAAGAGAAGAAGACAGAGGAAAAGAAGGAAAGAAGGTCATAGAAAGATAAGTAAAAAACAGAGGGGGGCAGCAATGTTGATGAAGGAGGGGGCAGTAGTGTTGACCACTACCCCTCTTGCAGTTGGCCACACCCCAATGTAGTGGGCCCCTACCACTGTATTCCCCCGGTGGGCCCTTTATGTCCCAGTCCGACACTATATATATATATATATATATATATATATATATATATATATATATATACACATATATATTATATATGTTGTATATAAAAAATTAAATACAATTTCTCATACATAAACTACTAATCATCACTGCTGTCTGTCTTTTATACCTCTTGCTGGACTCCTCCTCATTTTTCTGTCAGCAGGTAGCTGCCTCCTAACCAGGTTGTTCTATTGCCACTTGAACTGGTGGATGGAGCAGTGAATATAATACATCTTTGGAGGATTTTCATCCTGATTACACTATAGGCTTCTTTAACGCACCAGATGCATTTAGAGCCTCAGCTGGTATCAAAATGTCAAAAAAATTATAAGGATCAAAAGCACTACTGTGTTGAATTTGGTTGACCTCATATCATCCCACAACAGCTCCTTCCTACAGTATTTCAAATGATTGTGCAGCTGCAAGAATCAGCATGGCACAGCATCAGAGGTTCATACTTCATAGAGTATTACTGTGTGCACCCATATGACAAATTACTGTGTCAATACCACTTTAAAATTCAGACCGCCAAATCTCTAGCAACTTTATAATGCAGACCGTACCAAATCTTGGTGGCTTTACAATGCGTTCCATGCCAAATATCTGAAGGCTTTATTATACAAATCCTAGACCTATGGTGGCTTTGCTATATAGATCTCAGATTTCTGAGGGCTTTTATATACAGAGCCCAGATCTCTGCTTGCTTTATATTACCCAACCTCAATATCATTTAATGATAAAATCCATACCGCAGATATTGGTGGGTTTTATAATGTAGCCCACCACTGTTCTCTACCGCTACTGCAGTTCCTTGTTGTCTTCCAGTGAGGTAGAAAAGAAGAGAGACAGCTTCCTGCATACTAAATAGTCAAATTACAGCCATTCACTAGTTTGTGGAGACCTCCCACCACTCTGATTTGTGAATGACAAGCGCCATCCAGGGCCCTCTTAACAACATTATGGGCCCCTATATATATATACACGTAAAAAAAAAAGTGATATATATATATATATATATATATATATATATATATATATTATATATATAATCAGTCGTCAGCATCCCTTGACATAATAAAAAAAAAAACCCTTAACTTACCTTATTCTCCGATGCGATCCTCTTCACTCTTCTTCCAAGTCACTGCAGCGCGAAAACAACTTTAATCAGCAGGCAGCAGGGGAATCCTCCATGCTGCACTCCGCAATGGATGTTGAGCGGGCGTAATGACGTCACGCCCGACATGCACTGCGAATGCCGCATGGAGGAGGAGACCAGGGAGGGAGCCGGATCGCCAGCTGACCGCAAGGTAAGTATTTTCTTCTTTTCATGTATGCTACATGAAAAAACAGTCAGTATTTAACTTATGTGCAAAACTTCTTATTTCAGTCTCCTGGACAAAACCATGTTACAATGCAAGAGGTGCAAATTAGTATTCTGTTTTGCACATAAGTTAAATACTGACTGTTTTTTCATGTAGCACACAAATACTTGATAGCATATTTGTACACTGAAATGTAAAGTTGATATTTGTGTGCTACATGAAAAAACAGTCAGTGTTGAGTTATCCTTCTAGCTTTCAAGAAAATTGTCTGAAGATGTGTTAAAGACAGAAATATAATCTGATTCTACAGTGGCCCCATGTAATGCCCCATTAATTAGCAGTTGCCCAACAATAATTTAGAATTAAAATCCCAAGCAAGTTTTATTAAACATGAAAAACACATTTTCTTAAAATCACTATACTTGATAGGAAAATGACAAAATATTTAGACAAAAGTGACTTAATAATTCAAAATGTACACAATTTAAACAAAATGTTCAAAACGGTAAAATGTGTAAAATTTCAATCATATATATAAACACTAGTATTTTCCCCTTGAATATAAAATACTTAATGTCTGATATCTCTTACTTCACTGAACCTCTTAATAATTATTTAACTACTTTGAATGATTGACACGAGACATAAATATGGCAAAATTAAAAGGAGCTTATTTGCAAATATGGTGGAGAAAAAAAGCAGCCAGAAAAAAAGCTGCCAGGCAACCAGGATGTCCCAGCATTAACCATGAGACATCCGCAAACGGGGGACAACCAAAACACACCCCGGCGCACATGTCTACCTTACCGGGACCTTCTGTCCCGGGCACTTCAGAACCCACATCCCTTCTGGGCTAAAAGGAACGAAGACCACAAACCGACCCACAGGGGCTGTACTTGGACTGAGACTATAGCCGAGTCGAAGAGAGGTGGGTTCAGCGTGCCCACTACCACAATGTGCGCCCCAACCACTGGCTGTTGACTGCATTGCATTTTCTGGCAACTCGTCATCCAGGATCTCCACCAGCAATGCCAAATATATCAGGAACTGGTCACCGTTACTATAGAATGGCCTGACAATTCATAACAGGCACCTGAGTTCAGCCAACCAGGGAGGGTGGGCGGACAACTTCCTGAAATCAAGACATTTGTTTTCTCCCCACACAACAATCTTATAGATTAAACCTAACCCTCCCCTGTGACATCAGATAGGCATACTCCTGCCTTCAATTAAATTTTTGAGCCCTCAGTTCTTATTCTTTCTTGATTGTGAGGATTGTTTTTAAGAGGCCTGATACATGGGTGTTACAAGACTCTTCAGTAAGTATAGGATATAAAAGCAGTGATTGGTGACTTGAAATAGCTGTCTCTCTGGCCTTCAAAGGGGTCCCATAATAGAAGGAGGGAGAGCAGTGCATTCACTCCTCCTTCTTTGGGTATGCCGTGTGACATCCCTGCACTGTGAGGAGGAGGTCATGCGACGCGGAAGTCATCTGTCTCCGTTCTGCCTCATTTGCACAGGCACCTGTTGCACACCGCTGCAATAAAGCTTTAACAAAACCAAAATTATATCAAGGATGCACATTAAGGTCCTGGAGTCAGTGCAAACATTATCACTTTTAAAACACATAAAAATCAAGACATATATAAACATTTTCAATTGTGAACTGAAGCATTTTTTTTTAAATTGCACAAAAATATATTCATGATATTGGCAATTCTCACTTTAATTGCAATCACCAGAAAAATCTAGGTGATCATGCCATTTTTAAGAGATAGCCATGTAAATAAAATCCATGAAAGCTATGGATCGTCAGTCACACATTTAAGTGTTCACCTCAATAATCTTTAGCTTTTTAATACGAATTTATCCAAAGACGTATCACCACAAAATAAATGGATACAAAAATAACATTGCCAGTGAAAACGTTACTTTAAAGAAAGATCTACCACAACATAAAAGTTTGTAAGAACAATCTTATTATTTTTATTTGTATGGAAGCCGATGTTTCAGATCAGTGTAATTCATTTTCATAAAGACAAAAATATAATGGTCTGTGTAATAAGGCAAATATGGAAGAATGATTGGCACATTTAGGGCCTAATTCATTAAGGAATGTAAATGGCGATATGTTCAGAATGGGGAAGGAATTGGAGTCAATGTACAGTAAAGGTGTGCAAAGCTCAAGCGTACGCAGCAACGTCTCATTCAAGCTTTGGGTATCTCTAAAGTACATGACTTTCAGTCATATCACTTACACCAGCTACAGGTCTGCTGTAAGTGTTGATTACTAGTGCTGATGGCTGTGTATACATGCTAGAACATGATTGCAATCTGGAGCAACTGTAAAAAAAATATTTTATGTAGACATTCCATACATCCTAATAAATGTAATAAATGTATAATATGGGGACACATCTCTTAACAAGAAAAAAAACTTTTTTAATTTTTTTATGTTTTGTCATTAATGACTATGGGCCTGATTCATTAAGGATCTTAACTTGAGAAACTTCTTATTTCAGTCTCCAGGACAAAATCATGTTACAATGCAAGGGGTGCAAATTAGTATTCTGTTTTGCACATAAGTTAAACACTGACTGTTTTTTCATGTAGCACACAAATATCAACTTTAAATTTCAGTGTACAAATATGCTATCAAGTATTTGTGTGCTACATGAAAAAAACAGTCAGTATTTAACTTATGTGCAAAACAGAATGCTAATTTGCACCTCTTGCATTGTAACAAGGTTTTGTCCAGGAGACTGAAATAAGAAGTTTCTCAAGTTAAGATCCTTAATAAATCAGGCCCTATATTATTATCAGATGACGGTAATGTAATTTTTTTGTCTCTGTGCACTCTTATGTGACTTCATATTCCATCCACATATGTATTAGATGTATCCTGCAGTGTCTTGTCTGTTAGAGCAGAGGGGACCAATAACCGTAGTGATCACAGACGTATCTTCAGATCCGCTTATTGTTGAATTTAGACGTGCGAATAACTGGTGTAAATGCGCTTTTTTTTTTAAACAAAAAAAAAAAAAGCACATTACGTTCGTTTTACGTTTCTTAATGAATCAGGATTTTACATTCTTTCCTCTATAATTAACTCCACTTGGTTGTTTTCTATCATCGTCTGCTGAGCAGGGTACCTAGAGAAATAGTTGGGGGCAGAAATAAAGTCCATACAAATGTCTGTAGTTCTACCCCCTGCATGTGTGCAGCTGCCTCTTTTCTTCTGCACACCAAAATCCTCCATCACCTCAGTGGGTACAGAGGTCTGCTCTGCTACGGTTTTGGAGCAGAGCTGCATTATATGTAAGTTCGCAATTTAAAAATGGAGATCTGCAGTGAGCCCATAATGATACCATACCAATGGATCAAACATATACATAAATATAAATATAAGTAGTTACTGTCAGTTCTCACGCTGCTTTGAATGTAAAACTATATAATCCATTCAATTACAAACCGCCAGTTCTACATTTCCACTTGGACCACTGTATACAAATCATATGTTATAATTGTAGAAATTATGAAATGTACCATAAATACAAAGAATAATGCAGGTTATACAAATAGTTACTATAGCGCAGTTCACACCGAATATTAACCTTTCTATAAATCAAACAAATTGACTGAGATGTGTGCATCTTAAAATGCACTTGATGGACAAATATGTGCATATGAGTAACTAAAATATAGTGCAGTGGGAAGCCTTACCTGTCTGTAGCCTTTATTGTATCTACTAACTACATGATCCCCTTCACCATCGAACTGAAACCTTTTATTTGTCCGCTGGGTGTGGACTGAAGATGAACACTTTAATGCCCTTTAATACCCTATTTTATGCTCACAAATAGGATGTAGGTAAATGTCCTTTGCAGCCCCTGTATTAAACATATAGTTGGGAGTAATTGAGGCAGACCTCCCCACTAGCATTACATCCATCCATCTATATATCCAGAATTCAAGCTATCACATATGATATAATGTCTTGTATTATCTATGGTTAAGCAGCCGAATATGGCTATGAATTTATGATGTAACATATTTTTTGTTGCTGTGGGCAAGGAAAGATTTTATGGGGGTGTTTCCAATATGTCTGGCAGAAATTTGGCATTTTGTATAATAAGGGAATTAGCGTGGGCCAGCATTTTTGGCAGTTCAAAAAATGTGCTTAGTAACTGATTATTTTGATGGCATGCCAATTTTGCATAAGCAGAGCTGTATTTCATATGGTTAAATTCCAACATTTTCAAATACTGTATATTCCAAGGACACTCTGCTGCTGAGTCAGTGCATCCATGCAGATTATGGTCAATAGTATCTTGGCGGACTTTGGACCAATCCTTATCATGATGTGTTCACAGAATTTCAAAATAATGCACTTTTTAAAAAAGAAAAATACCTGAGTCGAGTCATTGAAGTTGTTCAAGATTTTCTATTAAAAGCATGGTGCCGTTATCTAATAGTTGTATCTTGACACTTTTTTTAAACAAATTAAATGGGCTAGGGCAGGAGACAGGACTCTTGGTAGGAGTGTGCCCTCTTTTATTCTAAGAGAGGGACCGATGAGAACATATAGCATTCAGCTTAGGTAAAATAAAATGTGACTATACAAGTGTTCAATTATCAAATTAGGTTTAAATGGGGGTTGGTGAAAGAGGTACAGGTTGGGGGAAAGGGACATTTTAGAATAATTATTCAATTATCAAATTAGGTTTAAATGGGGGTTGGTGAAAAAGGTACAGGTTGGGGGAAAGGGACATTTTACAGTAATTATTCAATTATCAAATTAGGTTTAAATGGGGGTTGGTAAAAGATACAGGTTGGGGGAAGGGGACATTTTACAGTAATCGTTGTCAAACTTTGGGTTCTATATCTAGTCAAACTTGTCTTCCCTATCTTGGAGAACATGTGTTATGTTAGCTATGGTTGCTATAAACCTAATTTTATTTTATCAAAGCCGGCAAGGTTCTGTGCATTTCCGTTATTTAGCAATTGCAAACTTTGCTGTATTCTGGATATGGAATGCCAACCTGTCAAAATGTTTGTCAAGTGTGGAGATGGGCAGGCGTAAGAGGAATAATAGTATATAGTTGAATGTCCCTATCTAGCAGATTGCCTAATAAACACCAGAATAGATAGATCTTTGACATAGCAACCAGTAAAGGTTAAAGTTTTCTTCAACCTTTGCTCACTCAAGAATAAAGAATAGGCAGTAGAGAATATTTTCTGCATCTCCAGAGGCACCAGGTACCATATTATGAATATTTTTCTGGGTTTTCTTTGATGAAACTCAAGATGGAGGCCATGGATACTCTTTGTCCAATGAACAAGTCTCTTCATCTGATGGGCAAGTCCCACTTCTCTCATATCTCTAGGAATTGTGCTTAAAAAGGAGTAGACTTGGAGATATTTGTAAAACTTGGGTTGCAAGATATTAAATATTTGGGTTAAAGGGGAAAGGGTATTGCAAAAAGCCCGGTCCACTAAGTTATAAGTCATCCTGAGTCTAGTACATTTCCATCTCCAGGTACAAAATTGAAACTGGGAATATGTATGCAAGAAATGTCACTCTTGCACTGGTTGATTCAATCTGAACCCAGTGCAGAATCTCAGGAAGCGAGAATCAGGCTAGCAGCTCCTGATATTGGGTAAACAATTGCCACTCCCAAGCTGGCTCTGGTCAATATGGATAATTTAACCCTGGGGGTTTTCTCTATCATATGATTTGTGTAATCCCCCTCAATGCAGAATGGCACTAGAATGGTAAGTAGAGTATCCTAGGGATTACTTTCCTTTTAATAGCTATCCACCCAACTAGGAAATAATATACTGTCTCTATGTGTGCATGTCAGACTTGATGCCGGTAAAAAGGGATTGGAAGTTCTCCATATATAGAGCATTGTAATTACTAGTGAAAGAAGATACCAAGGTATATGCTTTTTTGGATCTTTGGTTGAAAGTTGTAGAGGTAAGGCCTCTGACTTGTAGTGTAGTTAGCCTTAACCTGAGAGTATGACATACAAGTTTAATGTTTTATACAGGTTTGGGAGAGAAGTATGGGGTCAAGTTAGAGCAAGGAGAATATTGACTGCAAAATGTAAAAAATTGTAAGACCTATTCTCAACTTCCCCTCCTTTGATATCCTTGTTTACCCTGATGCATGCTGCTAGGGGCTTAATTGTTATTGCAAAAGAGAAGGAAAAATGGGCATCAATGACTGTAATGTGAATGAGCTTTGATGAAGTGCCACTTATTACTCTTTTGGCTGAGGGGTTAGTATGTAAGGCTCTGCTAGGAACTCACAGAATGGCAAACATAAAGGACCATAGGATCCTGACAAATGGCTTCTTGGTGTCTAACGTAAGCAGGAGAGAAGGCATATTGTCCTTCCTAATCTTATGAATTACATCTATTGATTTTCTGGTGGAAGAAGTAGCTCAAGTCTAGAGATCAGAATCTTTGCAAAGAGCTTTACATGTTTATTTAATAGAGTTATAGGGTGATAACTCGCACAGGAGTTTTTTCGTCTCATGTATCAGAGTGATTATAGCTTTATGCGCCTGGCTTGAGAAGAGCTTGACTTTTAAGATATTGTTAAAATTGACTATGTAAGTGTAGAAGAAGAAGATGCCTAATAGACAGCTGAGAAGTCATCTAGTTCATGGCGGTGGTAGTCACTGCAATGAACTAGTTATTTCCGACAACTCCCCGACATGCTAATCGCGACTACTGTCATTGGCGACATACTGAAAATACAGACTCCTTCAAAAATTACAAGCAACAATTGCGACAGATGAACATACCACCACAGAGATGTACGTCTCTTTCAAGGGTGACAGTTACATTCGTGCTGTTAAGGGGGCAATGGAAGGACCCGCAGGATGTAGAATGTACAACCCATATTAAAAACATCTACAGCTGTTTTTAGTATTTACAACAGTTCTAGAGCTGGCAGGTCCTTCCATTGCCCCCTTAACAGCACGAATGTAACAGTTTTTAAGAAGTCTGTATTTTCAGTATGTCGCCAATGACAACAATTGCGATTACCATGTCGGGTAAGTGTTGTCGAAAGTAACTACTTTGCACTATTGTACCCCACCCGGTCCTGGACCCTGCCTGTTTTTTGTCCTTAATTGGCAGGAAGATTACCTCAATCAAAATCTCATTCCTAGATGCTCAGGGTAATCTGTGGAGGTTCGGATGTACTAATACACTTAGGCCTAGTGGGGTGTACTGTATGCACTAACAACATGATGTCCACCTACTCAGACTAGAAAGAAAGAAATACTTAGCTGTTGAAAAAGAAACCCACTGATAAATGCCTCACATTTCTTCTTATTCACTACACATCTACCACCTGCTAATATAAATGTGCTCACTATTCATAACATAGTTGTTCCATACTCATACATGTAAGCCACATGTAAGCCACCCTATATTCTGTAGCCAGAATCCTATGTATCCAAAGTAGTTATTTCATCTAAACCATTACATACCTATATCCATCCTATATCAACATCTAAACCACATATGTCCATTAAGCTTTTTATTTCAACTCCTCTCACTATTTCTACATCCCTCATAATATATCATATTTTAAATCCCATTTGCATGTCTCTTCTTTTTATAGCTACTTATTTTATATACATATTCCAACTTACTTGATGCAAACTGCATTTACCCATTCTTGCTTTAGCTCTATCCATTATACCCTACACTCCACCTTGACTCTCCCTCTTCATTTGTCTCTGATCTCTCTGTCTCCATACTGTACCTATCCCTAATAAGTATAGTTGCATTATTCCTAACTGTTTTCCATGGTTTACCAATACCTAGAAAGCATAGTTACATTGCACCTAACACATGGTTGTGAAGCAATGTTTGCTTTCCCTTTTTTAACTGAATGATTTTCCTTTCAGCAATCCTAGCTCTATGCTTGACAATTATCAGCAGTTTATCTGCTTTGTTCCCCTTTTCATAATATTTCTGGTTGAGCCATCTGAGAGTACATTCTGTACAGGAGGATCAAATTATTAAGTTTGCCTTTCAATGTAATGAGTTCACTTAGGGTCTGTTTGTTTAGTGTTTAATGGAGGGTCTCAAGTCTTTTGAGTTGGTTGGTCAAGTTCCGAATTTTCTAATATCACCTCCGCTTGGTATGGGAGGCCCCTCAAGATAGCTTTATGTGCATCCCAGAAAGTAGTGGAGCCAATGTCTGGGGATTGGTGTAGCTTGGTGTTTGCGTCCTCTAATATAGATTTGTTTAGGTATCAGAAAGAAATGGGGCAAAGGTTAAGAAACTTCTGATGTCAACTAATATTGGAGAACTATCTGACCATGTTATTGGTTAGATTGGTGTATTTGAGACTGTTTGGCACCAGGGCATGGCTTAGGGACATAATATCTATTCTAGTGTAGTGATCCTGGACAGACGAAAGTATGTGAATTCTTTAACTAGGGGACCCAACGTTCTCCATAAATCATATTAGAGGTGGTTTTCAAGCAGTTAAGAAAGAGCTTTAGAAATTTGCCTGCAATTAGGGGCCTTATCAATCCATTATACCAAATATGGTAGTGTTACAGTAATTGAACCTAAGACCTCTCCTTTCCTTTACTGGGTGAACTTCTCAACTAGGGCTGCAATGAAAGTGGCCACGTTAATATGACCGCTATTTAGGTGTTCAGATAAGCCACTTTTGTCTTATCCTGTTCAATATGTAAATGGTTAGCAAAATGATAGCTACCCAATTTTGTTTTGAGACATCATGAAATCACCAACAGTCAAGTCCATAAATATTGGGACATTGACAGAATTCTCATATTTTGGGCTCTATACACCACCACAATGGATTTGAAATGAAACTAACAATATGTGCTTTAACTGCAGACTTTCAGCTTTAATTTGAGGGTATTTACATCCAAATCAGGTGAACGGTGTAGGAATTACAACGGTTTCTATATGTGCCTCCCCCTTTTTAAGGTACCAAAAGTAATGGGATAATCGACTCAAAACCTATTTCATGGACATGTGTGGGCTATTCCCTCGTTATTTCATCATCAATTAAGCAAGTAAAAGGTCTGGAGTTGATTCTAGGTGTGACATTTGCATTTGGAATCTGTTGCTGTCGACTCTCAATATGAGATCCAAAGAGCTGTCACTATCAGTGAAGCAAGCCATTATAGGCTGAAAAATCAAAACAAAACCATCAGAGAGATAGCAAAAACATTACGTGTGGCCAAATCAGCTATTTGGAACATTCTTAAAAAGAAAGAACGCACCAGAGAGCTCAGCAACACCGAAAGACCCGGAAGACCACGGAAAACAACTGTGGTGGATGACAGAAGATTTTTTTCCCTGGTGAAGAAAAAACCCTTCACAACAGTTGGCCAAATCAAGAATACTCTCCAGGAGGTAGGTGTATATGTGTCAAAGTCAACAATCAAGAGAAGACTTCACAAGAGTGAATATAGAGGGTTCACCCCAAGATATAAACCATTTGTGAGCCACACAAACAGTAAGACCAGATTAGAGTTTAGCAAACAACATCTAAAAAAGCCATTACAGTTCTGGAACAACATCCTATGGACAGATGAGACAAAGATCAACTTGTACCAGAGTGATGGGAAGAGAAGAGTATGGAGAAGGAAAGGAACTGCTCATGATCCAAAACATACCACCTCATCAGTGAAGCATCGTGGTGGTAGTGTCATTGCGTGGGCATGTATGGCTGCCAATGGAACTGGTTCCATTGTATTTATTGATGATGTGACTGCTGACAAAAGCAACAGGATGAATTCTGAAGTATTTCGAGCAATATTATCTGCTCATATTCAGTCAAATGCTTCACATCTCATTGAACGGCGCTTCACAGTGCAGATGGACAATGACCAGAAGCATACTGCAAAAGTAACCAAAGAGTTTTTTTAAGGCTAACAAGTGGAATGTTATGCAATGACCAAGTCAATCACCTGACCTGAATCCAATTGAGCATGCATTTCACTTGATGAAGACAAAACTGAAGGGAAAATGCCCCAAGAACAAGCAGGAACTGAAGACATTTGCAGTAGAGGCCTGGCAGAGCATCACCAGGGATGAAACCCAGCGTCTGGTGATGTCTATGTGTTCCAGACCTCAGGCTGTAATTGACTGCAAAGGATTTGCAACAAAGTATTAAAAAGTGAAAGTTTGATGTAGGATTGTTTCGTTTGTCCCATTACTTTTGGTCCCTTAAAAAGTGGGAGGCACATATAGAAACCGTTGTAATTTCTACACTGTTCACCTGATTTGGATGTAAATAACCTCAAATTAAAGCTGAAAGTCTGCAGTTAAAGCACATCTTGTTTGTTTCATTTCAAATCCATTGTGGTGGTGTATAGAGCCCAAAATATGAGAATTGTGTCGATGCCCCTATATTTATGGACTTGACTGTAGATAGTAATCTAGGGTGTATCTTGCCAGGAAAGAGGCATTCCTGTATTAAGATAATATCTCCCAACACTTGATTAAGTGAACAAATGTGTTTTGCACATTTATGTGGGCTATTCAGACCCTTGACATTAAGTGATGTCACCTTAGTGTTCACTGGGCATATGGGATCAGGTAGTGATGAAATCCTGGTCAGTCAGTATTACCAGGTTTTCAGTCCATGTTTCAAGTAAGAGGGCACAACTCCATTGGTGGAGGGAGAAACCAGAAGGCAAGTGTGGGTTGGTTTGGGACAATTCAGGTTATCTGCAAGTGTAATCTTGAAAAGTTAAGGTGAGAAAAAAGGAATCAGAACTTAGGGAATGCATAGGATTGGTTCAATTATCATCCTTTGGAACTTTGGTCTTGATTGTCCAGATTTCCCCTGGCAACTAGGGGATTTAGTTTATGGTTTACAAGATGAGAGCTTCGTCTGGGTCTTTATCGTCATGTGTTTGCCTTTAAGACTGATGAGAAGAATAGGATGCCCATTTGTACTTCATGTAATGGTCTTGTGAGAGGTGATAGAGTGATGAAAGTCCTTGAAGGCTCTGCTTTTCTGGAATGTCTTTAGAGAATTGAGTAGTCTTTAGAGAATTTGAAATAATGGAGTCTAAGAACCGAATTTCTGGCACCTAAATAGTTTTAGGGTATGGCATGGAAAGTCCTCTATGCCCTAGTTATTAGGAGTTGGCTAGTAGGGAAATTGGAGGAATTAATGTACTTGATTATGTAATTCAATGATTTCTCTCGGCCCTGTTTTCCATTTTCTCTTGTTTGTCCTTCAAGTTGTCTAAAATGGTGGATGGTCTCAAAGTTCTCCTATACCATTTGTTTGAACAATCACATCTATTTTGGATACCAAATAGTCCATACCCGCAACAATAATTTTCGACTTTATGCCTGTCGCTGCGTGTTGCAATTCAGATTGAAATGTTTACGGGATTTCATCTCTTTCAGAATGTCGGTAATGTTCAGTGCAGCCCTTCTTGATTTGACTTCAGAATCCATTATACACTACAGAGAGTTAGTTGGTCATGTCTCTAAGGACTGCTTCCTTTTAAAGAATTTGCTGTGTTCTTGGGGTAATGTCAATTTCTTTTCTTTGAAATGTTTGATAGATAGGGGCATGGCCAGGCCTTGCTTGTGAGCGCTGGCCAGCTCCCTCTTTGCCTGCAAAACTACAGTGTACAGTGAGGAGTTTCTGCTATATATATGAAGGCACAGAGATGCTTGGTGGGGTGGGAATAGTGGTAGACAAGGTCTTAGGGGCTTGAGTAGTTGGAGAGTGTGAGCCCCTAAGACCATTGCTTTCCCTTTTCCCCCAATCCACAGGTAAACAGAGGGAGGTGGGCTCCCTGTAGCAGGAAACTGCATAGATTCATGGTCATTTATCTCCTTAAAAATTATTTGCAAGTTTCATTCCAATATACCAGTTAATTAATCATGGTGTTTAACAACAGTAAGTTGCCAATTTACTAAATGCAGATGCTAAAACTTGGTTTGCATGTCCTAATTCAATCCACAAAAAGTAGCATCCGAAGTAGAAATATTAAAGCCCTTTGTCTCTACTTATCCTTCGCTGGCTTTCTCTATCTGATGCATTTCATCTCCAGTTATAAGACTTTTTCCTGCTAGTTGGACTTGTAAGAATATATTATGAAAACCTGGAATCAAAGTGAGACTTGTAAGTCCCTTAAGACTATTTCCTTATTTTCACTGAAATTTATCCAGTTGCTTCCTTTAAGATATACACACGTGTATGGGACCTGAGGAGTTTCTAAGGAAATTTCACCTGCACAGAATCAAATAACTTGAGGATATTCTGTTAATGCAGTGAATGTTCCTTGCTTATTTTGAATACATTGATGGAAAATTGGTAACTGTGTAGTGTTACTTTATATCTTTTATTGTATGATTCTTGAGTGTGTTATAATAAAATCAAAGATTTTGCAATTAAACCAACTCCAGGTTGCTTTTTACATGATATTTTACCATTAGCTTATAAAAGACAGTTTTAAAATATTTTTCTTCCATATTATTTAAGATGTACATTTTTATCTATTGGGATTTATATACAGTAGTTTTAGCGCAGTCACCATACTTTTGTTTCATATATAAATATATGACAACTTGTCTGTTGGTGGTACAAGAGAAGGAACATTTCTGCACTTTATTCTGTTACCATTTCCATAAGTGTAATTGAAGGCAAGCCGATCATGCTGCCCACGGTCTAGTCATGTAGCATTCACAGAATAAAACTAGAATTGGCAGGATTAGTGCAATGCAATCTGGTGCACCCTCCTCACCTTGAGGAAATTAATTAGTTTTTGAACTGCTTATCCATTTTCTGCTGTGGTGGTTATTGCTCCCTTTTAAGAGTGTGGGAGTTCATTCCCACTATTATTACTACTATTGGGTATGCAGGTAACTAGCCAAAATCGCAATAGGAATCTTAAATCATGTGATGAATTCACATAAATTATGTCAATCAGATTATGCTGATTAAAGGTGGCAATGTAGTACGTTTATAACAACTGGAGTAAATCCAGAAACACAAGTATGCACCTGCAGTTTATATGTTTGCTTTTAGATAACATTATTGGGAACAGTTCTCACAAAGGCTTAATATGATAACAAATGGAGTAATGCTGTAGCTTGCAAAATTATTTGTTTGGATCCCTAATGATTCTCTGCCTAGAGGCTTTGAGATCTGGTCCTGGTTACAGCATGCTTAGGATGTAGTCACTTATATTCTCATAAACTGAAATCTGCATTAAAGGTTTGTATCATATCATCAGGAGGGATGACAAAAGTATTGTTTTTCACAAAGTCTGCTGCCTCAATTTTTATGATGGCAATTTGCAAATACTTCAGAATGTCATGAAGAGTGATCAGATTAATTGCAATTAATTTCAAAGTCCCTCTTTGCCATGACAATGAACTTTACTCGTAAAAACAACATTTCCACTGTATTTCAGCACTGCCATAAAAGGACCAGCTGACATCAGGTCAGTGATTCTCTCGGTAACACAGGTGAGAGTGTTGATGAGGACAAGGCTGGAGATCACTCTGTCATGCTGATTGAGTTAGAATAACAAACTGGAAGCTTTAAAAGATGGGGGGTGGTTGAAATAATTGTGTTTCCTCTATTAAACATGGTTACCTGAGAGGAAACATGTGCAGTCATCACTGCTTTGCACAAAAAGGGCTTCACAGGCATGGATATTGCGGCTAGTAAGATTGCACCTAAATCAACCATTTATCGAATCATCAAGAACTGCAAGGAGAGAGGTTCAATCATTGTGCAGGACACTTCAGGGTACCCAAGAACGCCCAGAAAACGCCAGGACCATCTCCTAAAGTTGATTTAGCTGCGGGATCGGGGCACCACCAGTGTAGAGCTTGATCAGTAATGGCAGCAGGCAGGTGTGAGTGAATCTGAACACACAGTGAGGCGAAGACTTTTGGAGGATGGTCTGGTGTCAAGAAGGCCAGCAAAGAAGCCACATCTCTCCAGGAAAAACATCAGGGACAGACTGGTATTCTGTAAAAGATACTTGGATTGGAATGCTGAGGACTGGGGTAAAGTCATTATTTCTGATGAATCCCCTTTCAGATTGTTTGGGGCATCTGGAAAACCGCTTGTCCAGAGAAGGAAAGGTGAGTGCTACCATCAGTCCTGTGTCATGCGAACAGTAAACCATCCTGAGACCATTCATGTGTGGAATTGCTTCTCAGCCAAGGGAGTGCACTCACTCACAATTTTGCCTAAGAACACAGCCATTAATAAAAGTAACAACAAAACATCCTTCAAAAGTAACTTCTCCTAACCATCCAAGAACAGTTTGGGGACAAACAATGCCTTTTCCAGCATGATGGAGCACCTTGCCATAAGGCAAAAGTGATAACTAAGTGGCTCAGGGATGAAAACATCAACATTTTGGGTCCATGGCCAGGAAACTCCCCAGATCTTAATACCATTGAGAACTTGTGGTCAATCCTCAATAGGCGGGTGGACAAACAAAAACCCACAAATTCTGACAAACTCCAAGCAATAATTAGGAAAGAATGGGAAGACATCAGTCAGCATGTGGCCCAAAAGTTGATTGACAACATGCCAGGGCAAATTGCAGAGATCTTCAAAAAGAAGGGTCAACACTGCAAATATTGACTCTTTGCATAATGTAATTGTCAATAAAAGCCTTTGACACTTATGAAATGCTTGTAATTTTACTTTAGTATTCCATAGCAACATCTGACAAAAAAGTCTAAAACCAGTGAAGCAGCAAACTTTGTGAAAAACAATATTTGTGTCATTCTCAAAACTTTTGGCCATGACTGTACATGCAAATCTCCCAGCTCAATTAAGTGTCCAAATGTGTCTGTTTACACAAATTTTAAGTTTCCCTTTGTGACCATTTTAAAATGATGTGAGGTACTTTATCTCCTGTAGCACTATACAGTTAGAATCCCCTCTCCACTGCAACCCCGGTGACGGCAGGCGAGGCAGCTGGGGGTATGTTCAATGTAGTGAGACTAGTGCATCACATAGTAGAATGTCAGTGTCACCAGGTGGGCAGAGCTTAGCCTTGCAAAAAAGCAGCGATGCTATAGCTGGGTCACGTGGGGACCAGAGTCTTTAAAAAACTTGTGTTTCCTGAATCTAGCAGGAAATGGCCACACTGCCAGGGACCCGGGACAGGTGAGGAAGAGGTCCCAGGCTCACTCGGTGTTTGGGCAGTGGAGGAAGTCTGATTTATTGTTAGAGATCAGAGGAGGGGAGGGGAAGAGACTCCCATTATGTAAACTCCAACTCCCCATCAGAGAATTAGAGCGGGGCTACTGCGGAAGGCACATTTATAGCACAATTAGTGGGTGTTTAGACCCCTAACTACCAAGAGGCACCAGAGGGGTACTCACCAGAGCCTGGGGTGCCCCATACATATTAAAAGAATGTGTGTGGTGCCTGCCACAGTATACAAAAAGAAAGGGGTAGATTCCCAACTGCTGAAGGACCACAGTAAGTAACAAGCAAGGGGAATCCCCACCTTCAGGTGAAATCACTGTTGGGATCCCCAGTGAGAAACATCTTACACCACAGGGATGCAGTATGAGGAAGACATAGGGCCATTTTACCACACACTGCCATGGAGATAGCCCCCTGAGAATTGCTCCCATAGTGAGGGGGTATCACTGCACTTCGCACCGTGGTAATATGAGAGAGCTCTCAGTTGAAAAATCCTTTGAGAAGTGCTCCGATAACGAGGTGGAGTTACTGTATAGTGACAGAGCGGCTTTACTGGGGTGCTGAGAGAGAAAGCCCCTGAAAAATTGAGAGGATACTTCTGGAGCTGAGAAACCTGCGTGACCATGTTCTACTGCACCCAGTAGCAGCAGTGGCTGGTGTGTAATCTGATGGTGGTTGAAATAAATTGATATCTGCTATAAGTGATGTGCAGGAGGAGTCTGACGTTTTTATGTCTGTACAAGACTGCAATCAATATGCTTATTGCACTGGAGAAAAAGATGAGCTTTGTTAAAGTTTACATTTTGTATTGAATTGAGATGACCTGGCTCCCAATATTATATACAAATACAGCATGGCTATTGTTAATGAAGATGGCACTTGCTCTGTATGTACATTGATAAACAAGAACCACGGTTTACACCTGAGATACAGGCCTGAGATACAGGGAACATATATAAATTATTTCACTTGGAATGGATGTGCAACACTGTGCTACTACGTGTTTTTGTAGGCACTGTACTGTAGAAGTTTTGCAGACAAAAACAAAATAAAGGCCTAGGCAAAAGCTATTGACAGGAAGACAGTCTGATCAGAGACACAAAGTGATGGCGACAGTTAAACCTGTCAGAATAAGCTATTGAGCTGTTTATTATTTATCATACCAAGTTTCTACTATAAGTTTAATGCTAAATTGCACACCTCCATATTATGAACATTACATAGGAGATTGCATAGCAAACCACTATTTTTTGTAACAATATCCAAAATTGCAATATTTTTCCATTCACTGCAACTATTGTTTAAACTTGGAAAAATAGTACATGGAAATAGAATTTAGCTAGGCAAATTATTGTCTGAAGAGTTTGCACCCATATAACAATTTAACATTGGTCAGTGTATGGAAAAAAACATAATATATATATGCATGAACATTTCTTTGTTTTTTCTGTGGCGCGACCTGTGGGGAGATAGGATGGGGGTAGGGAGGGAGAGAGGGGGGGGGGGGGAGATGGGGGGGGGGGGGGGAACAGGCGAGACAGTATACACGAATTCGGCCGTCAGGTGGCTCTTCTAGAGTGGGAGATGTTTATAGCTCCTTTTGCAGTATGTTTATAGCTGTTTTGTCTTGTTTATAGCTCTAGTGCCATGTATACTGGGGCGACTATGTGGGTATGCAGAGTAGTAAACTCTTAGGGGTGGGCCGGGCAGTGGGATTACGGTGCCCGGTTCCAAAGTGCTTCGGTAAAAGCTATGCAGTAAATCTGCTAATTGGTATATAAACTTGCTTTCCCTAAAATGATGTAGTGTGTGGCTGGATGGTGAGGGGGTGGAGCAAGCTTTTGGTTTAAATATAAATTTGGTAGTGTTCCCTTCTAGAAGGGAGAAGCGGTGTGTGTAATTGTGTTCAGATAGATATGGGGAGAGATATGTGGGGAGTTTAAAGGTAACAGTAAAGTGTTATGTTGTGGGTGCTATGTAGATGCTTAGGTGGATGGGTAACAATGTATTAGCGTTCTGCTGCAAAGCTCTAAAAAGAGCAGTTTAGTGTACAGGTTACCTTCGGTGAGTGGGTTGGCTGCTGTTCTGGATACTGGATCGTGGCGCTGGACGGGCGGTCAGGGTGGTTGTGGCCCAGTGTCCTCCTTTCTGTGTTCTTGGAACGCAGGAGCGCTCCTGACGCTTCACTTCCGGTTTTCGTCTGGAACGCACAGGCGCCTGTGCGTTCCACTGCAGGGGTTGATTCTCCGCTTGTGAGGTTCCTGCTTGCAGTGTAGAGTTGCTTTCTCCTGGGGTCTTGATGCTTGGTGGAGCTACGACGGGAGGCAAGCACTTTTGTGTAGGTAGGTGTTGTAGGGTAGTTCAATCCAACGCGTTTCGTCCGGGCGGACTTCGTCAGGGATATGTCTTGTCTCTGTGATTTGGTCTTCTTATATGTGTCCTTCAATGTGTCAGCCAATGGGATTCGTTGTGGGAGTTAAGGGGGAGGGATTTCGGGTGTTGATAATGGATTATGTGAGGCTATTGATTATGTATATTAATATAATGTTGGTTTTCAATGTGAAGTTTAAAGTGTCTGATGTTGTGGTTTTATTATATTTTGTTGCACGGGTTAGTAGCGGGTACGTTACGGGACGGGGCTAATACTGATGGGTGGTGCGGGGCTGAGGCAGATAAAGTATGGGTAGCGTTGATGGGGCATACTTTGGGGCTGTTTAATAAAGGGGGATAATGTATCATATGGAAGGGCATAGGGTAGGACTTTGGCATATAGGCGGATGCTAATACGGGCACTATTGGTGGTGTGGGGCAGGGCTAATACGCTAAAACGCTAAATAGGTACTGTCATTCTTGTATGCGAGGGTAATTTATGACTGTATATATAGACATATATATAGAGATATATATAGAGACATATAGGAGTAATCTGAGGCTATTTATTTTCCTTAATTAATTTAATGTGGTGTTCAGTATGGAGTTGAAAATGTCTAATGCTGAGGTTTTATTGTTATTTTTATTTTTAGCACGTTTATTTAGCGGGTACGTTATGGGGACGGGGCTTTTTTTTTTTTTTTGACCTGGCTCCCAATATTATATACACTGCACAACACACAAGACTAGTGTCCACCCACTTCTTAAACTGTGCTGGTATTGTTTACCCATGCCTACCGGCTAGCTGGGGCAACAAGGTCCGCTTGTATTTGCAGTTGAGGCCAACAAAGGGACCCTTCCCAGTATTACATGGAGCATTCCTGCCCCTTATTCTGCCTGAGCTCCCCCTACACCTCCCACTCTATTCCCTCTCTACATTCTTCTACTTTTTAGCACTCTTGTGCTCCTTATACAATCACTATTAGAGGGAACAAGGTGACACACAGAACAATAATGGTATGCTTCCTCCTGGAGTGACAGCATGAGACTGATATAGGCAGGGTATACTCCTTTTCCTGTACCTCCTCTACTCTGACTGTCAGAGCGTTCCTTCTACATTCACTCAAATCACAAGGTAGAAAAATAGAAAACGGAGCAGATTTTTCATTGGGGGTTAAACATTATTTTCTAGTTGACGTTGTATACTATAATGAAGATAATTCACAATTTTAAAATGCAACACTTTTATATACTTCACAAGATTAGAAAACTTTCAAATATATCAATAATGTGTTATAGACATAAAATGATAAACAAACACAGCATGGTTATTGTTAATGAAGATGGCACTTGCTCTGTATGTACATCATACTTACCTACTTTCTTCAGCTCCCTTCCGGGAGCCAGCCAGTGGAGGGGGCGTGAAGGGGCGGGGTGGCCGAAATCACGTCATTTCGGCCACGCCCCCTGTGATGTCATGACGCAAATCGCGTCATTTGACAGCGGGGGCGGGGCCAAACGCCGCGATTCACCGGGAATCGCGGCGTTTGGGATCTAATTCTGCCCACTTCACTAGGAAGTGGGGCACTTCCTAGTGAAGTGGGCAGAATTCGGGAGATTGCCACACTCGCCCGGGAGTCCGGGAGACTCTCACAAAATGCGGGAGTCTCCCGGACATTCCGGGAGAGTTGGCAAGTATGATGTACATTGATAAACAAGAACCACGGTTTACACCTGAGATACAGGGAACATATATAAATTATCTGGTTATGTACAGCTCTGAATTATTTCACTTGGAATGGATGTGCAACACTGTGCTACTACGTGTTTTTGTAGGCACTGTACTGTAGAAGTTTTGCAGACAAAAACAAAATAAAGGCCTAGGCAAAAGCTATTGACAGGAAGACAGTCTGATCAGAGACACAAAGTGATGGCGACAAACAGTTAAACCTGTCAGAATAAGCTATTGAGCTGTTTATTATTTATCATACCAAGTTTCTACTATAAGTTTAATGCTAAATTGCACACCTCCATATTATGAACATTACATAGGAGATTGCATAGCAAACCACTATTTTTTGTAACAATATCCAAAATTGCAATATTTTTCCATTCACTGCAACTATTGTTTAAACTTGGAAAAATAGTACATGGAAATAGAATTTAGCTAGGCAAATTATTGTCTGAAGAGTTTGCACTCATATAACAATTTAACATTGGTCAGTGTATGGAAAAAAACATAATATATATATATATATATATGTATGAACATGCATAATCTATGACTAAGGACTGTTTATAACAACTAAAAATACTGACAATAAACAGCTACAAGGAAGTTATACTACATGCCACACATGAATAATAAGCGGGGCTAGCACAGACTAGTACAAGACATGAAATTTAATGAAACAATGGATTTAGGTACTGACACATTCAGGTCCAGAACGCGGGGCTTGAATCTGGATCAGGACACAAGTAGACATAAAAAAGAAAATTAGTATGTGTAAATATGAGCTACAGTAAAAATAATGATATCACAGAGGATGGTCAAACAAATTCTAAGTTACAAAAGAAGAAAAATAATTGACAATCAATATTACAGCAATAAAATAAGTAGACAGAATTTTTATATGTGGTAGGCAACCAAAAGATTAGAAGTTATAAAAATGTTGTGTCACGGCTCTGTTTTGTGATACTATAAGAGACAATAGGACATTTATGAAGAGCATATGCACCACTGTGCACTCATGCATTATTCTGTGTACAGGAGTGTCTATCCAAAAGAGTACACCAAAAATATGTTCCAAGCTGGTGTCTGCAGCAGGGCCCTTTGCCAGCAGTAGTATCTTAGCACTACAGCAATCAGTTACCTTCATCTGAATTATTCTACTAAACAACATTCTGCACATGATGCATTGTTTAAAAATACAACTGCAAGCTTCTCTGTTTGCTTTAATTGTGTTGTTTTATTTAATGCACAACTGCACACAATTCATACTGCTCCCAAAATGAGAAAACCCCTATCTAGCCAAACCAAGCAATACAAATTACCTCTTTTTGTGTTAAGGTTGGCCAAAGTAAAGGACACGCATAATATCCCCTCATAATTGTTGTAACAAGTGTAACAGTGATAAATACTGATATCCTGTATTCTATTGTTTTTTTTTCCAGTTAGCAGACATATTGCAAGCCTACTAATGCTGATTGAAGAGTTCACTTCAATATGTGGGCATAGCAATACATTTACATACACTGCACTTCATAAATGACCGATTTCTTGTAAAAAGTTTAAATTATCATATTATATGCTTTATATAGATACTTATAAAGAAAGGTGATTAGACATATAATAATTTCACATCTTTTATATTTATGCATAAAAAGTAGAGTATCTTATAATGAACATTGTTAGCTAAGGAAGTCTATGCTGATTTTACTGATGAAATCGAAAGTGAAAAATGAATACAATGGATAATATAATTATAATATATGATAAAAACAAATTCACACAAAAAAATACAAATTAACATAATTAAGTAAATACAAATTAAAAACATAGCATATGCTTTTGAATAAAGACATATTTGGTAGACCTGGTTTAAGGTTGATCACTGAATTATCATGCTTTTACATATTTTATTACTTATATTTAATAGAATGTAAATATTGTGGCACTTTATTAGTTAATGCTTAGTGTATTATAACAGGTAAGTTTTTGCAGGCTTTGCCTCCGAATTCTGAAAAACATGGATGAAGTTGGTTCTTTATGAATTTACCAATGCCATGCAGACTACTGACAGTAAAGCATTAAACTGTATTATTTCTAGCTGCAGTCAACCTTTAATAATGCTGCCAAATACAGAGAATAAGTAATGAGGAAAGGGGTTTTGAAGCAGTACACTGCATGTTGCTGTCATCTATCGCCCCCCTGGTCCACACCAACAATTTCTTGAACACTTCTCTGCATGGCTCCCTCACTTCTCATCTACTGATATCCCCACCATCATCATGGGTGATTTCAACATCCCTATTTCTAATCCACGTTCCAATGCTGCTTCCAAACTACTCTCTCTAACCTCCTCACTTGACCTCTCCCAGTGGATTGAATCTGCTACTCATCAGGATGGCCACTGTCTTGATCTTGTTTTCTCTAGACTATGCTCAGTTTCTCATTTCCTTAACACTCCTTTCCCCCTCTCGGATAATCACCTTATTAGCAACTCGCTCACCCCCAGTTCTTCACTCTCCCTAGTGTCAAACTCTTCCAAGCCTCCTCACAACCGCAGGAATTTCAACTCTATTGATCTTCAACAGTTTTCCACCTCTCTCCAACACCTTCTCTCTCCAATTTCTACATTCTCCTCCCCTGATCGGGCAGTACCCCATTCTCATCAAACCCTAGCAACTGTCCTGGATCAAGTGGCTCCAGCAACACTACATACTTCGCGTAGAATTCGTTGTCAACCGTGGCACACTACAGTAACACAAACTCTACAAAAACTTTCTCGTAAAGCAGAATGTAACTGGCATAAATCTTGTGCCTCTAATGATTTCATCACATATACTGATATCTACCACTCCTACAGAAATGCTCTGGACACTGCTAAACAAGCATACTTCCAATCTCTCATCTATGCTCAGGCCTCTAACCCCAAACCCCTCTTTAACACATTTAACTCTCTTCTGAATCCTCTTGCCCCAAATCCTCCAACTAACATCAGTGCACAGGATCTTGCTTCCTATTTCAAAAACAAAATTGATAAGATCAGGCTTGAAATGGTATCATCTCCCTTGACAAGCAATCGGCTCAATTCCTTTGTAGCACCCTCTGACTCTCTCTCTTTATTTGATCCCACAAATGAACAGGAAGTTTCTACTCTCTTCTCATTTTCCTACTCTACCTCCTGTCCTCTTGATCCTATTCCCTCACAAATTAGTAGGTCCCTGTCTCCTGTGCTCATTCCCCCTCTAACTAAAATCTGTAATCTATCTCTTTCTACTGGTATTTTTCCATCACTATTCAAGCATGCAGTGATTACTCCCATTTTTAAAAAACAGAATTCTGACTCTAACTCTCTCGTAAATTACCGCCCCATCTCTCAACTCCCATGCCCCTCCAAGCTTCTCGAGAGAATTGCCTACACTCGCCTCACACACTTTCTTACAGCAAACAACCTATTGGATCCTCTTCAGTCAGGCTTTCGCTCTCAACACTCCACAGAGACTGCGCTGACCAAGGTTGTCAGTGACCTGATCACAGCAAAAAATAATAACCATTACTCTCTTCTAATTATCCTGGATCTCTCTGCTGCATTTGACACTGTTGACCACTCTCTCCTCATACAAACGCTACAATCCCTAGGTCTTGAAGGCACTGTCCTATCCTGGTTTTCATCCTACCTATCTAATTGCTCTTTCAGTGTTAATTTCTCTGGATCCACCTCTGCTCCGCTTCCTTTATCAGTTAGAGTACCACAAGGCTCAGTCCTAGGTCCTCTGCTATTCTCTATCTACACCACTTATCTTGGAAAACTAATAAGCTCCTTTGGATTTCAGTATCATCTTGGATGTCTTCTTGCCAACTCAAACTCAATCTTTCAAAAACTGAATTAATAATATCCCCACCCAAAAACAGTAGCTTCCTGCCTGACATTTCTATTTCTGTTGATAACATGACCATAAATCCCACCCCGCAAGCTCATTGCCTAGGTGTAATCCTTGATTCACAACTGTCATTTATTCCCCACATCAACTCTATATCTAAATCATGTTACATGCACCTAAAGAACATTTCCAGAATACGCACATATCTGACACAAGACACCGCAAAAACATTAATTCATGCACTCATCATCTCCTGCATCAACTATTGCAATTCCATCCTTACTGGTCTTCCCAAAGTCAGACTTGAACCCCTACAATCTATTTTGCACGCAGCAGCAAGATTGATTTTCCTTACTAACCGTTATTCCTCTGCTGAGCCACTCTGTCAATATCTATATTGGCTGCCTGTATTTCAACGAATCCAATATAAAATTCTTCTACTAACATACAAGACCATCAACAAAATTGCACCGACATACATTTCCTCACTTGTCTCAAAATATCTCCCAACTCGACACCTCCGCTCTGCACAAGATCTGCGTCTCTCTTCCACTCTCATCACATCCTCCCACTCTCAGTTACAGGACTTTTTTTGGGCTGCACCCACTTTGTGGAATTCCCTCCCTCGCACAGTAAGACTTTCCTCTAGGCTTCAAACCTTCAAGCGTTCACTGAAAACCCACCTCTTCAGACAAGGTTATGATATTCCTCAACCACCATCTTAATTTCCCTAGATTACTCTATTACCATCCTCTACACTGCTAACGCAAGACAACAACCCTCTGACCAACATTGCAACACACACAGCCCACTCAATACTTTTACCTTTGCGTTTTAGCTGGTCCATTGTGCAATATGATGTAGCACATGCCCTTGTGTTTCTAACTCCCATTGTCCTATAGATTGTAAGCTTGCGAGCAGGGTTCTTTTACCTCTCTGTCTGTATGTATTACCTAGTATTGTCTTATCAATGTTTGTTCCCAATTGTAAAGCGCTACGGAATTTGCTGGTGCTATATAAACAAATGATGATGATGATGATGTAATGAGGAAGGGGTTTTGGAAGCAGTACACTGTAAAGAGGAAGGGGGTTTGGAAGCAGTACACTGTAATGAGGAAGGGGGTTTGGAAGCAGTACACTGTAATGAGGAAGGGGGTTTGGAAGCAGTACACTGTAATGAGGACAGAGGTTTGGAAGCAGTACACTATAATGAGGAAGGGAGTTTGGAAGCAGTACACTGTAATGAGGACGGGGTTTGGAAGCAGTACACTGTAAAGAGGAAGGGGATTTGGAAGCAGTACACTGTAATGAGGAAGGGGGTTTGGAAGCAGTACACTGTAAAGAGGAAGGGGATTTGGAAGCAGTACACTGTAATGAGGTCGGGGGTTTGGAAGCAGTACACTGTAATGAGGAAGGGGGTTTGGAAGCAATACACTGTAATGAGGACGGGGTTTGGAAGCAGTACACTGTAATGAGGAAGGGGGTTTGGAAGCAGTACACTGTAATGAGGACGGGGGTTTGGAAGCAGTACACTGTAATGAGGAAGGGGGTTTGGAAGCAGTGCACTGTAATGAGGAAGGGGGTTTGGAAGCAGTACACTGTAATGAGGATGGGGGTTTGGAAATGATACACTATGCTGTCAACATCCATTTTACAGAATTAGCACTATTAGCTTACTGGTGAAAAGTAACATGCATTACCATAGATTGCCTATTTTCTTCCACTTTCTCTATAGTATTTCACTGACTCTGCAACAAATGTGAGGATTTTCTTGTTATGGTTACAAGTAGTGTTTTTAATTGTATACATTTCTTTTGGTCCTGATATTCACTAATTATTTGCTCAATAGCTGTTTCTTGGTGAAACAACGTTATATGTTGTGTAAGTTGTGTCATTGTTGGAAGTATCCCCTGCTCGCATTCAAGGAGTGTACTACAGCCAAATTGGTGTCCAACAATAATAAAGACCTTATGGAAGCATTTCCAACACATTCACTAAGGTAAATGTGAGTAATTTGTATTACCACCATACACCCCATGTGGTGTACTCACACAAAACTTCACAGAGCCTAACCTGTTACTTGGTCACAAACTAAATCCCAGGACATTGTCTCGTACAATATCAGCACATTCTTCTCCTTAAATAATGCTGTTGTTGTGGGCATTCTGATAATCTGATTGGCTACGGGTGGTTCTGTCCTCACCTATTTCAATATTAAAGACATCCAAGTTTGAGCAGGAGTTGAAAATTGCACATAATACATTGCCCAGACAGTTAAAAGTACTGTAAAGAAAGATTAGCAATGCAGGGAATTTGTTCTATTGAGGTGGCTAATGACTGCAGTGGAATTGGGGGACAAATTGTTAACTCAACTACAATGGAATAACACAAGGGAAAAAAGCATATTATTTTATTACTCATTTAAAAAAAATTATGGAAAGTGTATGTTGTTATGTATGAATGAACATCTTCAGAGTAAAACCTTTTTTTGTATGGTGGATTTGATTCTGAACATTCTTTTTTCTGTATAGGTGGAGTAAATTCAGAACCTAAAACTTTTAACTGTAGCCCAAGCCTTAATTCAAGTCTATCTGTAAGACTATCTTTAATCCCTAAAACTACACTCATAGCAGGTCTCTAATTTTGTTGCTTGTATTCTAACATTCCAACCCCTGACACAGATCAATCTGTTCCAGTGAAAATGTTATTGCTACCAAACAAAGTAAATGTATTTTACTTGTGTGATATCATTGAAAGTTTCACTTGGGTAACCTAATTTGACGTCTAATAATATTATCTTTGCCTTAAGTCCACTATCTTAAAGAGGCTCTGGGCTATTTTTTCGATGAAAACACCAGTTTACTGCGATTTTTTTCTAAGGATTTTGAAACCACCGGATTTACTAAAGGCCAATCTGCCAGTTAAAAGGCTGAAAACCAACCACAGTTTAACAAACCACCACTTTACAAATCGCCATACTGAGATTTATTGCCATTCAGAATATAAGAAGAGACCTAACTTATACATTATAGGGACAATCATTATTTAGTGATTAATGGATAAAATAAATGTAAACTTAACTTACTGGGGCATATTTAAAAAATGTCAGTTAAGTTAGAGATGCTCACCCGAACATCGCCGAGCATAACCAGCTCGATAATTTCGTGTGCCATCAAAACTGAAAATGATGCAAAACATCATTGTTGCATCATTGGATCTCGCGAGTTTTGGATTCTATAAGTACTGCTCTTCACAGAGATCCGGCGCCGTTTCACAGAGAAACACAGAAGCGATAGCAGGGTTCTTGGCAGTCTCCAGTGCAGTTAAATAGAAGGGTTGGAAGTGTTCTTCAAAGGCTCCAGTGGCATTCTACAGAGATATAGCTCATCCAGAAACAGGAGTGGTGGCAGTATTCAGTGCTGAAAGTCAAATAATAGGGCTGGCAGTGTTCTCAAAAGTCTCCAGTCACATTCTACTGTGCCATAGCTCACCCAGAAACAGGAGAGGTGGCAGTGTTCAGTGCTGAAACAGAAATTCAAATAATTGGGCTAGCCAGTGTTAGGTTGCCTGGTGTCGTCCCGGTGAAGTGTATGCTGTTTATTGTGATGGAACAATAAAAGTACCATTTATTTCAAGCAAGAAACTGTCCGTGCATGCATCACCCGAGGGTGCTCGTGTCAATCAATATATATATATATATATATATATATATATATATAAACACACACACACTGTACAGTTTTTACGAGGTCATCTAAACATATGCGCATGTCCACATCAAGCACAGTCATGGTTCCTCTGTGTATCTAATGTGCACAGACATTGCTATTTTAAACATGGGACTCCACAAAACATCTTGCACCATCAACTATGGCTTATTTATCTCTTCCACTGATCCATTGTTAGTTTAAACTATTCCATTTTCTCCTGGTGCAGTAGTTTCAATCCATAAGACCCAGAAAAAAACAACTGCAAGGAGCTGCATTTCTGGGCTCATGGGGTTGGGGTGGAGCTGTAATGTTCCACTACCTCTCCAGGTGGTAGTGCTTCTTTAAGGTAAGTGACAGATACCATGGTAATTCTTCATTTGACAGGTGTAATCCATATATTGTAGAATGGTAGTCGTTAAAATTAATAGTATGATTCTCCAATTTAACCAGATTCAAACTTGTCTACTCTCCTGGAATGTCTATGAAACTCCTGAATTTCGAATAACTCTCCTGACCCCTGGGAGAGCAGCCTTTCTTCTGGATCCCGCTCATTTCAGTAGGACAGGGTCTTCAATGACGCGGTTCAATGCAAATTGCATCAGTTTAGTCCATGTGGTGCAACAACGTATTGACTGCAATTTGGTGGGGCTAAAATGACAAGATTTGCTGCATCCCCCCTCCTCCATTTGTCTCCTGATCTCCCCTCCAGATCATTAAAGTTGGCGAGTATGTCCTTCCTGTTCCAGGTAGCCAGCAATCTCTAACTGTTTACTTGAGGAAAATGCAAGTCAGAGAACACTTAATTATAGGATTGTCTGTTAGGGTGATAAAGGAGCTAGTGTTGGAGAGGGGTGTTTGAACAACATTTATTTGTATGTTTATTTCAATAACAACTGGCTCTGTGTTGTTAAGTTGTTAATAAAGTTTTTACAACAGGAATATAAGAGAGTTAAAGAGAAGGGTTGGCAGTGTTCTTCAAAGTCTCCAGTCATATTCTACTGTGCCATAGCTCACCCAAAAACAGGAGAGGTGGCAGTGTTCAGTGCTGAAACAGAAATTCAAATAATAGGGCTGTCAGTGTTCTTAAAAGTCTACAGTTACATTCTACTGTGTAATAAAAATGGATTCACATCTGTCCACAGCAGACCAGGAGCACCAAGCAGCTGCTGGCACCAGTCATGATGCTAGTAATCCCTCTACATCATCTCCTAAAGGTAAAGTGCATAGCTTTTTTTAAGTTAGCAAAAGAAAAGAAAAAACACCTGTAATCAAGGCAAAGTTAACTGCGGAAAAAAAAAATCTGCCAACATGCTATTCTACACACGCAGTGGCAAGGAAAGAATCAGGCCTTCACATTTCTCTATGAGTGCTCATTTTGCAATTGTCAGTCAGTCATCTTCTTGTAAGGTCAGTCATGACGATGCAAGAAGTTGTCATTCTGAAAAAAAAATGGTGCTCAAATACTTTTACGTGGAAAAGCTGAGCTGAAAGAAAACAGTAAGGCATTAGAAGAAAATGTATGTTCAGATTCAGAAATGACACAAATCTCTGAGAAGAGTCTATCCACGAGTACTAAGCCTGACCTTTCTGATACTGTACTCATAAAGAAGCCACCTTTCAACATTTCTGCAGATGTGTGGTTGAACAAGCCAAGTGTAGCCGATGATACACAAATAGAGTATGCCACTTTTGAACTACAACAGGATGAGGGGGATATTTGTGTAGCTGATGATGGCGCTAATGAGGATGTTGATGAGGATGACATTGTTTCTGTAAGTCCTTCCCCAGTGGAAGCAGTTCTTGCACGTAATAAGAAGAAGGCCACTGTCCTGCCTGGGCATAACACTAAAAAATCTACCTCTTATGTGTGGAATTATATTTACCTAAATCCTTACAACAGTTGTCTAGCCATTTGTGGCGTTTGCAAAACCAGTCAGTAGAGGTAAGGACCTTAACCATCTAGGAACCTCATCCAAGTAAAGCCATGTTGAAGTAAGTTCATGGCAAGCTGTTTTGAAAATCTGAAACTTATGCTAAAAAAAATAACAACAAGCAGTCCTGCATCAGCTAGGTCCATTCTCTCAGCTAGATCCCAGCACCTGCAACATACACTCACAACACCTTCCACATCAATATCCTCAGTAGCGATCGGAGTTAGTCCTGCTTCCAAGTTGCTAAGGCTAGATGACTCCTCCCCTATCTCAGAACAATTCTTGAGTGTTAGTCCCGCTGCTAATGCTGGGGGTGGATCTTCAACCCAGAAGCAGACCAAGAAGAAGACTACTAGTAGTTTACAAAAATTGACTGTTAAATAATCCTATGCACGAGGAAGCAAGTATGAAAGCTGTCACCCAGTCGTAAAGCAGATCACAGACGCCAAGACAGCTATGCTAGTAATAGATATGCATCCAATATCCAGTATTAATGCAGCTAGTTTTAGACAGTTAATTGCGGTAATGTGTCTCCGTTACCAATTTCCATTACAACACAATTTTACTAGAAAAGCTATTCCTCGCCTGCATAAGAAGATTTGTAAAAATGTAATTATTGGGCTACAAAATGACATTCTACCCACTGTACACTTAACCACAGATATGTGGATAAGCGGAACTGGGCAAACTAAAGATTATATGACTGTGACAGCCCACTGGGCTGGAGATTGGCCATCAGCAGCAGGAACAGCAGCAGTATGTACCCAAATACGTCACATTTCTCAGAGGCAGGCTACACTGTGTAGCACTGGTTTCACTAAGAGGCATACAGTTGACAATCTGTTACAAAAACTAAGGGATGTCATTGCAACATGGCTTATTCTGCTTGGACTCTTCTCAGGATATCTCATTTCCGATAATACCATCAATATAGTGAGAGCATTACAGCTGGGTGAATTCCATCACATTCCCTGTTTTGCTCACACAATAAACCTGGTGGTGCAGACTTTTTTGAAAAATGACAGGGACGTGCAGTAGATGCTGCCTCTGGCCCGTAAAATATCTGGACATTTCCGGCATTTGTCAACAGCATGTAGGAGATCGCAGCAGCTACAAGATCAATGTAATTTGCCCTGCTACCAACTGAAGCAAGAGGTGTTAACAAGGTGGAATTCCACCCTGTATATGCTTCTGAGAATGGAGGAACAGCGAAAAGCCATCCACGTTTACTCCACAAGCCATGACATTGGGAAAGGAGAAGGATATATTTTACTTAAGCACAGTGGAGAATACTTTCCGTGTTGTGCAATGTGCTGAAACCATTTGATGTAGTCACCTGTGAAGTGAGTTTAGATACTGCTAGCTTAAGCCAAGTTATTTCCTTAATTAGACTTTTGGAAAAGCAGCTTGAGAAACTGAAGGAGGAGCTGAAACAAAGCAATTACGTTAAGTATGTTGAACTTGTAGATCAAGTACTTTATTTGCTTCGCCAGGATCCAAGAGTTATCAAAATCTTCAAATCAGATCACTACATTTTGACGACTGTGCTTGATCCTAGGTTTAGGAGCTATGTCTTCTCTTTGTTACCTACTGACCCAGATCTCAGGGATCTCCTGGTGAACAAGATGACAGCTCAAGTGTTACGTGACTGGACGGCGTCTCCTCCTTCAGTTTCTCACACAACTGCTACTAGGAAAAACTTAGCTTTCCCAAGAGACCGAGCGATGATGCAGATTACTCAGCACAACATTTTGACATCTGGTCTGGTCTAGAAGAATTGAACGAAAACCGTGACATCTCTGCCGTAACTCCCCCTTATTCTACTATCAACATCTAAAGGATGGTGTTGGATTATTTTAATAACAGCATAAAAATAGACATGTCAGACAGCATGCCCTGGCCGCCGTGGGTATGCTGGTGCTTGTAGTTATACAAGCACCAGCATGGCCACACTGTTTTTGGCAACCTGGCTGGCTGGGACTTGTAGTTCCACAAAACAAAATGGCGTCAGTTTATTTTTTTCATTCTTTATCGCCGTATTACCTTACTACCCACAGCCCAGGGGTAGTAGGAAGAGCCCTAGTGCTATCAGCACTGGGCTGGGGGTCTCTAGGGGGGGCGCTCGTTTTTTTCGGTGGACCCCACTCCCTAAGGAATCCAGCCCAGGGCTGAACAATCTAGAGTTGGTTAGTCATTATGGCAGGGGGACCCCTGCCATGTGTCCCACTGCTATAGTGCCGCCAACCCTGGCTGGTTTGCCTAGTGCTCGTAAAGTGAAAATTAAGGGGGACCCCACGCAAAATTTTTCCCCGATTTTCACGGGACCAGCACTAGTCAGGCAGCAATACGGTTAAGCCTGAATAGCGGGGGGACCTCACGCTTTTTTTTTTTTCAACTTTTATCTGTTCTTTACAGTTTTAACACTGCCAGGGCAGTGTAACAGTGATGTGTTTGTACAACACGCTGCTAGCGTGTTGTATCTGGCGTGTTTTGAAGCAAACTCTCCTGAGTTTGCTAACTCGCAGCTTCATACATTTGAAAGCTGTATAGCTGCAGTGGCAAACAGTCGGGAGTTTGATCACTGGCGATTTTGCAAATAGCGATTTTGACAGAAGCACAACTCTGGCGATTTTGCACGAAATCTCAGCTTCATACATCGGCGAGTTTCAACTCTCCCGAGAAAATCGCTGGAGTTGCAAAATCGCACATTGATACATTTACCCCCTGGTGTGGTCTATTGTAAAAGAATTGACTAAAATTAGTGACACCTCTGCTGTAACTCCACCTGATCCTATTATCAACATCCAAAGAATGGTGGAGTATTATATAAGAAAAACGTTGCTTGCAGAAGCAATGTAAGCATAGATCTCTAAATAGACGTGTATATTACTCAAACCTTCCTCCTTGCTGCTGTTTCATCAGTATTGCACAAAGTGTTTGTAATCTGCACTTTACGCCAAAGGTACCTAGCTATATTTTAATTTTTGGGGGATTGGGGTCGAGTCGAAGCTCAGTGATGACCTTGCTTTTTGCTGCGAATGTCAATGACTCTTTTTAGTGCATTGTCTGGAACCAGATCCGATATAGTCATGTCAGAATGATCACAGCCAATTTTTGGACACCTGGTGGATTTACCCTTCTGAAGTTTGTTTTCAATCATCCTTTCAATTGCTTCTCTCTCGTACGTGTGACCACATACTTTGTTTTTCACTGGGTTCATCATCTCAAACTGTGCTATAGGAGTGCTCTGTATGACGGCAATTTCCTCGTTTTCACCTTCCAAAGCTTCGTCTGCAGGGGCGGTGACACACCCATTTCTTTTTTGTGGTCTCTTAGTTGTTCTTTAAACTGGACATATTTATCATCCTGCATCAGGGCCTTCTCTGTATTATTCTTCTGAAGCGCAGTGTATCTTTTGTGTACAAGCTCTCTTAAATACAGGATCTCATCCGGTGGCACATTTTAACTTACATACGGTCTCCTCAACTGCATCTATATATTGGTTTAAATCTCTTTTCAATACAGCGTATTCCAACATGACGGAATCCATGCTGCCAACATGTTCCGTATCACAGTCTGTCTGAATCAGATGTAATGCCACTCCAGTTGTAATATCCATTCCCATGTCTACATAAGTTTAGCAGTTCTTTAGGGATGAGAGGGAGGTATACAGAGAGGAGAAGGAGATTAAAAATGCAGCACGAGCAGACATGGTTTAATAATGCAGAGGTCATTGACAGCACTTTTAGGCTTAAGTCAGCTAAGCTATTGTTAGCTTGTTTTGTGGGGGGGGCAAACAAACCAAGCACTTCAGCCACAAAAGTGGCACTCCTTATCGCTGGAGTGCTTGCTTTGTTAAACTGTACATGTCCTTTTCAATATCTTACATAAGGGTGGGTGGGAGGTTACAAAGACAATTCCATCTTGCACCATGTTTCCTAGATGTGATATGAACTGCCGTGTGTTTGTGTTGTTACTCTGTCGCTTAGCATCCAGCCAGCTCGCTGCAGTCTTTGTCCAAAAGTGGGAAAAAATAATACTGTGACCTGTGAGGTGTTCAGACAATGCATTAAAAAGAGCCATTGTAATTCCCAGCAAAAAGCCAGTTCATCAGTGAGCTTCGAATCAGCCCCAATTTCCACAAAATTATAATCTAGTTAGATACCTTTCATGTAAAGTGCAGATTACAAACACTTAATGGAGAAAGGCAAAGACCTCATTCTTTCTTTGCCACTGCATGTGTAGAATGGCATGTTGTCAATTTTAGTTTTTCTGCAGATAACATTGCCTGGATTACAGCTCTTTTTTTGTTGACCAAGGTAAAAGGTGTTTTTTTTACATTTTTGTTTGCCTGACTTAAATACACTATGTACTTTTACATAGGCTTTACCAGATGACGTATAGGGATTGCTATCATCAGGACTGGTGGCAGCAGCTGCTTAGTGCTCCTGCTCTTCTGTGTACTGCTGTGAATCCATTTTGATAACACCGTACACTTTTTTGTGCAAATTTAGAAGAAAAGTCTGTATTTGTATTTCAGCAATGACAATTAGCAATGGAGCAATAGAGCCCTTGTCGTTGGGTGTATATAACACCGCACACGTTTTGGTGCAAATTCAGAAGAAAAGCCTGCAAGGACTAGTATTTGTATTGCAGCAATGACAATTAGCAATGGAGCAATGAAGCTCTTGTCTTTGGGTGTATAGAACACCGCACACTTTTTGGTGCAAATTCAGAAGAAAAGCCGCAAGGACTAGTATTTGTATTTCAACAATGACAATTAGCAATGGAGATCTTGTCTTTGGTGTATATAACACCCTACACTTTTTGGTGCAAATTCAGAAGAAAAGCCTGCAAGGACTAGTATTTGTATTTCAGCAATGACAATTAGCAACGCAGCTCTCCTTTTTGTGTTACCTATATAACACTGTAGAATTTTACTGCAGCATTAAAGTAACCCTGACAGCAGCAATAGTATTTGTATTTTTCTGCAATGAAATTTAACACTGGAGCTATGGAGCTCTCCTGAATGTTACTGATTACTTTCTTTAACACTGCGACCACCCTCCTCTTTCAATTCTCTAACTTTGCCTGCCCAACTGCTCTACACTCTATGCTACCCCTTCTGTATCCCTCTCTCAAAGGGCGCTAGATTGCCGTGAAGGGCAGTATTTATAGATTCCAAAACTCGCGAGATCCGATGACGTCACAATGTCGTTTTGGAATTCGAAAAAGTACCGAGCTAACTCGGCTCGGCTCTCGGATCCCCTAAGTTCGGGTGTGTTTGGTTTCCGAGGAACCAAGCCTGAGCATCTCTAGTAAAGATGCGGCTAATAAATTAAGGTATAGGGAAATATACAAAAGAGGCCATTCCTATTCAACTGCCAGATAAATGAATCGAAAAAGATAAAAAAAAGTCCCAAAACCCTTAGCATAGATAATGATAACTTGTTAAAAAAAATGCATATTAAACTGCAAAACAAATGTAGAATATACAAGGATATACAATATACTGCCTTAGGAATAGAAGAGTTCCTGTATTGTGCTGGAGAAAATATAACAGACGTCCATGTAGCATTGCTACTAGCGGCCTCTGAAACAGCTATGAAATACTTGGGACCACATTTGACGCTCGACCAGATGTCCAGCTCACGTTAGAATATATGAAAGGCAAGCTTGTGGAGAAATACAAGCAGAAAACAGACAGTACAAGCAATGAATGTACCTAGAGCAGAGGCAATGTGACACACATGCTTGTTTTCCATGCAATATATCAGTTTGAACAGTGCTGTGAAAGAAGATTCAAACATTTTTGGTATTCAGGATGTCTTTAACTCCATTGTGGTTGTGTCATCAAAGTATGCATGATGTATTGAGTCTGGAGCCTCAAATTATAGGTGTAACAAAAAAAAACCTTATCTCACCTTGACAAAAGTAAGACAGAAAGAGTAACCATTGCTAAAGAAAAGTACATGACCTCAGCAGAAATAGTGGTAGTACCATTCACTGCCTAATCTCTTCTTTGATGAACAGAAAGAAACCAGTGAATAATGTACTATATGTACATCACAAAAGAGTGTCACACTCTTGCAGAAGGAAAAATCACTGATAAACTGACTGTCCAAAGTAAATAAAAGTGTTCAACACCACCAAGCAAGACCAACATGAACTTCATACATATGAGGTTATGAAGTCTATGACATAGGAACCCCAAGACATTAAAGCAAACTAACAAGATACTTGCTAATGGTATGAAAATTGTATCAGTGCAGCCAGATGATGAAATGCATTTGTGGCAAGCCGGGGAAATAATTAAATAATCCAAAAACCAGCCATAGCAGAGATGAACAGCCTCTGGAATTAATACATACAGATATTGAAGGAAGTATTTTGTCACTTTCATCGATGATAAATGAAGATTCACAATACTTACCTACTTCACAGCAAGGATGAAGCATCAGAAAATTGAATGAATGTCTTCCTCGTGTAAGCAATGTTTGGCATGATAGTGGGTACAGATAATTGGACTAAATACACAAGTGTTAAGAAACAAGCCATTTAAAAAAAGAATGTAACTGTGTTCACGGATATATAGCATAATTACTCTGTGGCAGCAAAGTGTTCTATTTCACGTAGATCTGTCAATGATATATTGAGGTAAAGCAATCATGACAGTCTATCTACAAAATCGTGTTTCCGATAACGTTACAGAGAAATCTTCATATGAATGTCAGAACAGAAAGAAGTCTGAGCTGCAGCATATTACAACATTTGTAAGCAGGGTCTACATGTATTTTTCAAAAGAAAAAGATGACCAACTGTGAAGCTCATGCAAAGGAAGGAATTTTGGTAAGCTACAGCGAGACAAAATTAATACATGATTGACGATTTCCAAAGACTCTGTGTCACTCAAATGTCATGAAATTTCACAAGTACACCAGCCAGTTACACAAGCTCAATCAGAAACCTGGGCAAAAAAGTGCAGTGACATCAAAATTGAAGTAGGAGGTCTAGCTATCAAAGGAGAGGAAGTACTACCACCTCTATTTTGTACATGCCACTGCCTTAAGTAAATACACATAAAGAAAAGGGCACCATGTTTGCAAATTAAGAGATCCCTTAATGGACTCAAAAACTATCCTAGAGCATGAAATTATAATATAAATAAGGTTTTGTTAGAGGAAGGGTTAATATGAAGTCAAGTTTGTATTCCAGGAGGTAGTTTCAATTCCCATTACTAAAATAATAGCTGCACATTATTACCGTTACTACGGTAATTTCTCAGCTGATTTTTGCCCGCAGCTCAAAAATCTGCCTCCAAGGGTAATGATGAAAAATGGATTTACTTACTTCACTATGTAGATTATGATAGCTCAGCAGGATAAAAAATTATATTAAAGTCAAATACATTTCTCAAAAAATACTTTCAAATTAAGGACCTGAGAGATGTGACGTACAACCTCAGAATGCAGATTTAAAAAGAGTAGGATGGAAACTTTCTACTAAACCAGTGCTAAAACCAGTGCAATCCTTTGTGGTGACATAAACCAAGGTGTCAACGCAGATGGATACAGCCAGCCTACCTGAAGTTGGAAGGAGGTGATCATCTTCCAGATATTGCAGCCGCAATGAGAATGTGTGCATTAGCATTTAAAAGAAATTGGAATGCAGTCAAGAGAGTCATGCAATATCTTAAACAGACCCAAGACATGAATCTGAAGTTATTAGCAAAAGATTACATTAAATTCACAGGATATGTGGACTCAGAGGGACATGAGGATGCCTCATTCATTAAGAAATGTAACTGGCGATTCGTTGCGTATAATGCGAACACTTACTCTGCGCATGCCCAGAACCGGAAAATACGCCATAAAATGCAGCAACGTTCAACTTATCTGCTAGCGCAAAGGAGACTTATTACATCCTACGATTTCAGGGGAGGTACTGGAATTTGCAGATGCAAGTCAATGTAAAGTAAGGGCATGCCAAGCTCGAGCGCACACAGAAGCGCCGATTCAAACTTTGGGCATCTCAGGTACGTGTTTTTCAGTCATATCACTTGCACCCTCTACGGGACTAGTTGAAGTGCCGATTACTGATGATGCCTTGAAAAAAAAAGACCTCAAGAGGTTGAAACGCGTTGGTTTCAAAGGGCTGTTTATTCTGGAACAAATTGGACCCAAAAGTTACCATCGGAAGAACCAGAGGAGTAAAGATTGGGCAGATATCCTGGGAATTTATAACAACACGCTCATTTCTGTCTCTATCTGATAGGGATCCATTTTATACATCTATGTTTCAGATTTTTCATTTTAATGTTTTTATGTTTTTATATGTCTGATATGTATGTCAGCATGTGCAATTTAAGTATTTTAGTTTAAACTGTATCATGCTAGATCTGTTTTATTCTTTTTCCATAGTAACACTGAGGGACTATCCCTGATGGAACACAAGATCAAAGAAATTCTGATACCATGCCTGATTCAAATTTTCTTCCTGTAAGTGTTTTCACATAAGGATTTGGGTGGTAAAGGACCAGTCATCACAACAATATATATTTATTGTCTAGTATTAAGAACCACATAGGAGAGTGAACGTGGTGGAACTAATCATATAGATTGATATAAATCAAGCAATTTCCTCAATTAATAACTCTGTTTAAACGATGTCACACTATATTGTATTTTTGTTTTTGTTTTTTTGGAATTCTTTATTTTAAATGGTCAAGCAATAAAAAGTATACAGAATGCAAAGTCTGAAGGTTATAGTGTGTACATAAATGGACATTCACATTGTAAGAAAACCCATGAGAAACATCCACAGAAAACTTGGGATATATTGTATTTTTATTTTTTTTTACATGTATACATCACTTTTAATTCACAAGGAGGGAAGGATCACTACGTTGTGACACATGGATCTTACTATTTGAATATAAGTATTTCCATTTCATTCACTTTATTGTTCATATTGATTTATCATCATTTTGAAATTTGTAGATGGAGGTATGTGAACACACTCAGTAGCGCAGGATACTCTTTATTTTTCATATAGATACATTATTTTATAGGAACATTTGTGTGGTTCCCTTGAGAGGAAACAGCAGTAACTGAGAATAGCGCGGTCCAACATCTTTTACACATATAATTTATGCTAGAACATGTGATTGTAATCAGAAGCAATGTGTAAAAATGTATTTTATGTACAGTAGACATTAATTTCATCCTAATAAATTTATTTTATGGAAAAGTTTTTTTAATTTTGAATGTTTCGTCATTAGTGAGTATATTATTCACAGGTGATAGTAATTGAATAGTTTTTCTTTTTTATCTGTGTGTTTAACCTAATATTACACATATGTATTGGAGTTATCCTGCAGTGTCCTGTCTATTAGAGCAGAGTAGATCTAGGCCCGGATACAGCATCAGACATATCTTCCCATCTGCTCCTTTTTGAATTCGGACATGGTTATACCCGATTTACATGTTTTTAAAAAAACAGTGATATGGCAGTGATATAAAAAGAAAACCAAAGTATCGAGTTTACAAATATTGAGAAGATCAATGTGGGAAGCAAGTATATCAATAATAGACATCAGCACCTACGCAACCTAGGGGAACTTGAAAGTTTTTGTGAAACTGACAAGATTATAGTTGATGCTTTGACAATGCCATATGAACTATTTAGCAGAACATTTCTCTATTTATTTCCAAATACTTTCAGTGAAACTGGTTCCCCATGGTTATTGACCTTATGCTGAAAAACCCATACAAGGATTCATGAGAAGGAATACTCAGCATACTTTTGGTACTTATGAGCATTTGTGGTATGTATGTTGCATGCTTGCCAACTTTTTTCACCTCCACTGTGCCAACTTTTTTCACCTTCAAGAGGAAATTGGGGTGTGAGGATGGAGGGGGAGGGCCGTGGCAAATCAAATCAGTTTGGCCCCATGACACAAAAGTATCATTTTGCTGTGAGGGTGGGGCCAAAATGACGTGTTTCATTATGAATCATGTCATGCAGGCTCCCATCATGCCCACATCACTAGGATAGCCTACTCTCCTGGGAGTCCAGGAGACCTACCCGGAATTCCAGAATCTCTGGGACATTCTGGGAGAGTGGACAAGAGTGATGTATTGTTGAGATTGTATAATTCTATTGACATTTTTAATACATAGTGGTTAATAAAGGTATTTTTATATCCATTATAGCCATTTTATTATTTAGTTTTACAGATTACAATATTGACACAAGACATTATTAGTATTGCCATTATTCTGATTTTTTCTATACCAGTGTATATCTAGTACCATGTACGCACACAATTGCAGAATGGTGTAACTTGTATATTTGTCAGCATCCACTATAATAATTTTCCTATTGATCTAATTGCTAAGTCATTTGGATTAAGTAATTGTCTTTCACAAACTTATAATGGTGTGTATATGAGCAATTACTCTTGCAAGCTGGTGGTGAGAATCACTGCTTCTATGTGATCAGCTTACTGCAAATTAGCAGTAACAGTTTATAACAGCATAAGTACAGCTTCAGCACAGCAAGTGAAATGCATACAATTTGGCTTTGTTATACTACAAGTAATATTACTACTATTTTTTGGGGGGTGTGGTCAGTCACACTTGCAAGTTGGTGGTCTCTCTGTGTAATACTGTGTGTACAGCATACTGTTGCTAGTTCAGGACAGCATGGGTACAGCTATTGTAGTGCTGTACTACTGTTCAGCAGTTAAAATTAATTCAACTTAATTCTCTGTATCAGAGAAATTACAGTGCTGATTTTATTCATTTTACCCCATACTTAGTGGCTAACATACCCATTGATTGCTGAGAGTTTTTGTTCTGCTACATTTCATAATTATCACTGTTCTCTTCTAATATATAATTTTGTTTATTAGTAATAATGTTTACAAAACATACAGAAACAGAGAAATGGTGTGGTAAAAAAGCAGACCAAAAACATGTCATAATTAGAAATATAGACAATCAAACTAAAAACAATGCAGTTGTTGAAGTGGTATTGTGAGCATTCATAGCAGAAATCCATCTATACTGTACATGATGAGATAGAGGAGAAAAATAGTCATACTGAAATGAGTAACACAGGTCACCTGGCTGACTTATGCATCAGTGGCATTAAAAGTTTGACCAACTCTCTCCTATCTTAGCAGTAGCACCTGAAAAATCAAAGGATATGATGTCCTCATGTAGTGTTCTTGTTGATGTTGATGCAAACTTATAGACACCAACAACAACAGCATGTGATCAAAAAGCAAAAAATTGGTGGTAGTGTAGACTGTATATGTTAATTATAAAATAAGAATCAGCATTGGCAGCCAAAATTGTAAAAATGCTCAATTCTGAAAAGTTAATGCAAGGTTCTGATTCAGAAGATAATAATGATGATTCAGGAGGTACAGCAGAAAGGGCAGATAAAGTTTACTTACTTTTAAATAATTATTGAAAAGCAGATGTTTACAATGGAGGTGGGGATGGTGATACTCCTCTCCACCTTCATGTTGTTGTCATTTATCACCAGCCAGTTCAAGTTTCCCAATTCATTGAAAACTTTGTAGCCTAGCTCACTTGTTGCCTATCCATTGACCTGCCTAATCTCATACTAGACGGTTTCAAATTCCCCACTGATAATCCCACTGTCGCTTCTGGCACTAAACTTCTTTCACTTATTTGTCTCTTCCAGTGGACCTCATCTCCCACCCAATGTGATGGACACTCCTTTGACCACTTTTCCTCCGCTATTGCTCCATCTCTAGTTTTACCAACAGCCTTTCCACTCTCCGACCACAACCTCCTTTCCATCAACCTAGCCTTACCTCATGCCATCCCCCCTGCACCCACATCCATATGTACACAAAAACACCTAAGTACTCCTAAATCAATCCACTTCTCATTTTCACTAAAAACAACTATTTTCTCCTATGACTGCATTGTACTGCCCTAATCAGGCTGTCTCTTCTACAACAAAAACATTCCCTTCATGCCTAGATAATGCAGCTCCAGCTACCATATACAGTCTCTGACGATCTAAACCCCAACCATGGCACACCAAACAGACCCGCTACCTGCAAAAATGCTCCTGCACACAGAGCGCCACTAGGTGGCCATGCACATATCCCCAATAATACTAGTCACATTAGTGCACCCTCACAAATGTCCAAATCTCCACTCTAAGCCACACTTGCTCCTCTTGTTTCAGCTGGGTCCTCTTCCACTTAGAATGCAAGCTATTTAATGAGCAGGGTCCGTCATAACTTTTGTTTTCATGTCTGATTTATATTGTTTTTTTGTGTATGTCCTGTTTTCCCTACTGTATGGGAAGAAGAAGAAGAAGAAAAAGAAGAAGAAGAAGAAGAAGAAGAAGGAAGAAGGAAGAAGGAGAAGAAGAAGAATTTGTTGCAATATTCATCCCAGTCATTATTCCCAAGTCTGACAGCTATATTTCCCAAACAAAATGTTTTTGCTCTCATGTTGAAGCTGCCAAATTTTACATAGTTATTTAGTATCAAAAAAAGTAACCGATAGACCACATAGCAAAATGCAACAAAGTGACAAATATTGAAAACATAATTTATTGGTTGTAAATAATTGACTGCTGGAAGGAAACCTCGCCATACAACACGACATAACTACAACGCGACAAAGCAACAAATCTTATTTTCTAAATATTATTTTTTGCCTATTTATCAAATAATTTGCTATATAAACTGCAACACCTTATATATCGGACCCATGCAATGCTGGGTTACCCTGCTTGGATTTTATATATTAAATTCATTAATCTGTGTGTTTGTCTGGTTATGCAATCGGACACCCCTGCACCGATTGGGATAAAACCAATGTGTAGTGGTCCAGTTGGATCTTGGACAGGTGTTAGGGGAATTAGGGTCCCGGACGGACCTCCCGTTGCTGTACGTTGGGCAGAACTTTGATCTGGGGAGCCTGTTCTGGGCCTTCCACTGGATGTATTTAGATGAAAACTTCAGAGGGGTGGCAATTGGTCTGGGGTGCCTAATGGAGTTGTAATGGAGTTGTTGTGGTCTCGGTGAGATCTCCCATTGGTGTACACTGGGCAACTTTGACACAGGGAGCTTGTTCTGGGCCTTCCACTGGATGGATTTGAATGACATCTTAGTTGCTAATTATTTTTGAAATGTTGACAGTTATATCCAACTCATTTATAACTTAATAACTTGATGATTTAAACTCGGGCAATGCTGGGTACTTCGGCTAGTGTTACATAAACTTCTGTTTAGGAAGAAATTGCTACTACACAAATTGAGAAGGGAGGCTCCCACAAGATGGAATAGCGCTTTAAATTTACTTGATGCATAGCTTCATAAGCTATGAACATGACATCTGCAACTATATTATGGAGTTTACTTACATCCAAGGCAATGGCAAATCATTAGGTGACTTTTATAGCAGCTCGCACACTTCGAGGAGATGCTAATCTTAGTCATGTGTGTTGCTGTTGAAGTATGTGCTAGTTGTAGTCAGCAAGGCCAACAGCACATTCCTAGGAAAAAGGAACAGGAAGCACACACAAAAGCAACTGGCTTCTAGAGACCTTCAGCCTGTGGCAGCGTGATGGACAAAAAAGAGCCAGTTCATGACCAAGTGACGATATGAACTTTTGGGCAACCCCTTTCCATAAATGTAACAACCTCTGAATGCCAATGCATACATGGCATTACACACTGGTTAACCAAGGGCAAGCGAAATTGCCTCCCTCTGACTTTAATTGTTGCTTTTAATCCCTCTTCTGTGGCCCTCTGTTGTCCATGTTCTTGATAATTGTCTTGTGGGGGAGGAAAAGAGGCATCTGTAGATGAATGGCCAGATTCACCACATAGAGGCTAAAGCCTCTGTCTAGTATGATGCTCCCCGAGGGTGGTAGAAGAGGAGCTGATGACAGTTCTCAGACCATGAGCATTCTCTAAGGAACCGGAGGTGTAAGAGCCAGACTTATTGTGACTCATTAACACTCCTGGGTGTGCCCTGTGGAAACGTGCAAGGGCTTTTTGACCTGCCCATTAAACTGTGGAGCTACAGATGAGCCAAGTGACAATCTCAGAGTCGCACACTCCCACTTGAAGGAATGATGCCTGGGGATCACCGCTTATCCCATATGAAACACTAAGGGACAGGGGCATGATCGAGAAGGTGGATGATCACAAAGGTGATCTCTGCAACACCAGAGATGATGCTAGGGTCAACAGGATTTGAGTCAGCATCTTTAATGCCTATAGCTTCTTCACTGCCCAATGTGTCAATTGACATAGCAGCAACAGTGCTAGAGGCAGGCCCATGCCTAAAAGGCAAAGCCTTTCTCTCTTTATGAATGACAGAGACCGATATGTCAAATTACATGATTGATCAAGGTACAAAAATATAGCACAGTAAATTCACATATCATGTTAAAAATTTACTTTGCCAGTTTCTCATCCTGAGGCGTTGTTGATTGCTTCATAAAGTGCTACTTCCTGATACAGCACCTACTGTCAGGGAAGTTCAAGGAGACAAAACCTTTCCCAAGCTGCACTCTGCCACAACCTATTGCACTAAGTCAGGATCAACAATAACCATTAGTTAAAACAAGTGATGGGATTGCCACAGAAACTCGTCCATCTATGCCTGCAGACAAAATTTCAGCTAGTACCAAAGTTCCATCTCAATGGAAATTTGGAAATTCATCAATTAAGGCCATATTCTGCAAGAGAAATATGCAAAATTACTCTAGTAGAACAAAATTTTGGTACATGGAGATCTGTAAAGTGAAATCATCTAAACATCATCACCATTGTAATGTCTATTAAAAACAGCTACCAGTCTACATGTGGATTTACAGCGCTCCAGAAGGAGGGACTCCTATATGCTTATACAAAAACTCAGCAGGTCAAAAGACCGAATGGCACAATGTATATGTAAGTATGTCCACCTCAGGAACCCCCCCCCCCAAATAAATACTATTGAAAGCAAAACTCATGCACTGAGAAAATAACATATTTCTGAGGTGCAATAGATGTAAATTGTGCATTTATGTAATGTTTTTTAAAAGAAATTTATTTTTAAAATACCAACACGCATTTTACATATAGAAAGTGAGAATCAACAAAGGTCATAGTAAGTGACATTGTACAAATCCGACAGGGAATGTGCAACAGCCCGAGATAATACACAGAAGTACATAAGAAGAATGAGCAGGTTACACACACATTCAGCTGGCCTGAAATGTTCAAAAAATGATACAGTACCTCTAATAGGTGTGTAGGAGTGTGAGGCCTCTTTTTTCCCCTATAATGTTAGGAGGAGGGGGGGACGGGACGTAGGAAGGGTGGTTGGGGGTGTGCGAGGATGAGGAAGTACTATGAACTAATACGGGATTTCCGGCATCCAATGATCCATTGGTGAGAGAAATAAAAATCAATGACGATCAACGGTCAGAACAAGTCATAAGAAGAGGGTTGAAATATCCTGGAACTGAGTGCTAGAAGTGTGTGAACTTGAGTAACCATTATATATGAACCAATCGCACCAAATTTAGGAAAGTTTAAGGGATTTTTTGTTCAAATATCATTTGTGTCATTTTTTTAACTAACAATCATTCTATTAATTGGAGGTTAGTTACTAAACCCAACTGCCCCTGGGTTTGCATAATCATATGGATTCGCACAATCGTAGGTGGCCCTTTCTGTAAACATTGTTCTAATGTTTTCCCAGAATTGGGGGCTTGAACATTTTTTATGTGCATCAGCCCAAACAACAAAAACTTCAATACACAGTAGCCCTGTCCCCTCATTAACTGAAATGTTCATATTTCTGTTCTAAAATACTACTCATTTCACCCTATTTTTCAATAGTTTAATAAATGAAAGTAATAGGACATTAGTCCCTTTTATTTTATATGTCAAACACACAGAATTCTGATATTATGATAGACTAGTGTGCAAACTTGTACATATCCTTTATAATTTACTGTTTACATTCTGGTACAAATCAGTACTTGCATAACAATCTAAATAGTGGATTTTGCAGGCCCATCTGCAGGTCTTAAAAGCTAGACAGCTTCCCATAATGTCAGACACACCTGTAAATATATACGGTTTCCCAGATTATCTGGTCACTGATTCTCTGCTTTGTTCTTTTCCTCCCAAAAAATAGTCCATCTCCAAGTCATTTTGTTTTTACTTGCATAAGAGTGACATAAAACAAATTTTCCTTACAAAGCAATACATCAAATCACGAATCCACTCTCATTCATCATATTATGTATTGACTATTGCAACTTTCTCTCCAATCAGTCTTCACTTCTCCTGGCAATCACACATCACTTCATATGTTCTTTCCCTCCATGAAACTATTTCCCTATGTTCTGTACAGTAAATTCAAAGTACTGCTTCTTACCTAAAAAATCTCTGCTTCTCCTTACATAGCTGATCTGATCTCTAACTATACTTCTGCCTGCCAACAATGACATCTATACAGTCAAACCTTTTCACTCACATCTCTAAGACATCTCCTGTGCTGCAACTAATATATACCGTTTAATACTTTGCCCCATCAAAAATTCCACAAACTGTACATTCTTCAAAGATTTTCTAAGATGAACCTCTTTAGAGAGCCCTGAATACCTGAATGTAACTGAATACTTCTGAACTTCACCCCTCCACATATTTTACCCAATCAGTAGAAACCCACTGTCCCCACTACCCTCAACCAGTTCCTGGATCTCATGCTTACCTACACTTTTAGATTATAGTCTTACAAGAAGGACCATCTACCCACCAGTTCCTAGTATACTCTGCCCTGCTTTAGCCTACATTTTAGGGATTTCTGAATGGGAACCTCACTTTTATACTAGTTGGATAGCATATTATTTCATACAAATGAGTATATACTATTTCGCTATCCATTATAGAAAGGTTGTTTGAATGATTCCTTTAAACAGTGTAATAGAAAAAGCTGTTTAAACTGCAGTATATAATTTGGTATTCAGAACCTAGATGTGAGATAAAACAGTTTAGACCTGTGGAACCAGGAGGATGTCATGAATCCCACATATATGTGCCTAGTATGTGACTGTTACATATACTTTTATGTCAATAAATATGTTTAATGATAACTGCTTCATAGCTTTGGTTTTCTACAAGCATATTACAAATCAAGTGTTGCAATGAACTCTTAAATATATAAGTGTATATTATATAATTAAATGGGTCTCATTTTCTATTCTATAACATTATTGTCATTTTCTAATTCTAAACTAGTTATATTTGTTCCCAACAGAATATATCTTCCACTTTTAAGAAGATGCTAAATAATAATATTTCCTAAAATTCATCACATGAACTTTTATCACATATTGTAATGATCAGGTAGCACCACAATTCTGTATATTTCTTTTACTTCCAGCACTGTCAATTGCCAACAAGGATTAATTAAGATTGTGATAGAAAAATCTTTACCTTGCATTACAGCTATTACATGTACTGAGAATTCTGAACATATATCATCAAACACCATGAGACTGCTAGCATAAAATATAGGTATGGCAACATTCATTTCAGAAGCTTAATATGCTTTAATGTTACACTATTATAGGTGTCTAGGCTCTTGCATTCTTTGATGTCTCCAGGAGGTGGCAGCATTCTGTTTTATATGGAATATTGCAATTTACTATAACTCTAGCCCTTGTCTAAATGCCAGATTTTAGTTTTCTCTCTGTGTTTGTTCATAGTTAAACTGTTGATTTATACTTGACACTTGGATACACCTTGACTGAGCATTGTTTCAGTTTTCCTTACAATCTTTGTCCTATATGCATTGCTTCTTTGTCTTGCCTAAAGTCTCTAGCATCTGAGGTATGCCATGTTATCAGCCAATTTCAATAGGTTTGATTTCTACAGCTCAAAAAGCTATTAGTGCTTTTGAATCAAATTCAAATGGCACAATGGCTACTAGAAAGATCATTTAAAATGGTGCAAATAATGCCACATAAAAGTTTTTTTTCTTTAAATAGCAAATTAAGTACATTTTGAACATGCATCTGATCAATTTTATTAGATGTCCTTCTAGGAAAGGAAGACTTCACAGAGAGCAGACAGACATGCAGATCTTATTGTGTTCTAAAGCCTCTGTGCTCAGTACATTATACATCATGTGACTGTAGTTGGCACTGTGCATAATTTTAAATCTTTAATAGCAGCCTGAAGACACAAACCAAGGATAAATGGTATATATCAACAATTATTAGCTACAACAGTATTTTATGTTAAAAACACACTAATTTTTCATAGGTATGCTTTAATATGGAGAACTATTGGCAAAATGAACTCTATTTGTTCATTATATTTAATTACAGTTTTAGATACAAAACTGATGATCAATTTAAGAGGAGTTTTTTTACAAAAAAAATACATTTCATTAACAATGTGGAAGTAGAGCTAAAATAGTTTTGTTATTGGAATACAACTGAGAAAAGGTTTTTTCTCAGAAAACTATTATGGTCTAACCATTTGTTTAGTGTAAAATCTCTGAGAAAATTGTATATGTGAGTAAACTTAATTTGTAGGGGATTTTCTTTATAGCATATCAGGGCCATCAAGGGTAAAAATGACTCCTTATAATAAACATTTGAGCATAAGAAAGCCAAATAGTACTTAAAATATGTATATTGTGATTTTTTTTTTTTGGTATATACCACACCATTTGTACTGGTTAAAAACAGCTAGAGATGTAGAAATTGAAAAGAAAACTTCATGTGATAACCACAACACCTTATTCTGCATTAAGGAGTTCTAGAAGAAAACAGGGTGTCTGCAGGCAGGTATTCTGTGTTAGCAAAAGCTTGTGTTAGGCTTCACAAACGCAGTGTGTTAAACATTGACTCAAAGGGCTGGCATTACCTAGAGGTCTATGCTCCTTAATTTGAATCAATTACATTGATGCATTAGTGATAAGCTGTTTAGTGCAATTGTTTTACAAATAAATGGTTGGTGGAAGAATGTTTGCATCCATTTAAGTAAAATCACCTACATGTAGTTTCTCTTTTGTTGTATTATTTGTTTGTTGTTATAAAAACGTAACATGTTTGATTATGGTCTTGAAATATACAAAATGTGACACAATTTACTTACAATATTTATTGTATGCAGATTATTGTATACAGGGCCGCCTTTAGAAATAATCATGCCCAGTACGGGCCCCCCGTGTCCCCTGGGCCCCCCCTTCCCCGATGATCGGGGCGATCATCGGGGAAGGGGGGGCCCGGAGTAACAGCAACATATACTTACCTGGGGGCCCGCCGCTGGTCTCCACTGTCACCGTGACAGCCAGGCACCAGGAAGCGATCGCAGGGGTGGAGGAATCAGTCCCCCTGCAATCATGTGCTCTGCCCATGACAGAACATATGTTGTGCTGTTGTACCGGGCCCCCTGGTGAGCCCGGGCCCGGTACAACAGTACCCCTCGTACCCCCCTGATGGCGGCCCTGATTGTATATATAAACATTATGAAATTGTTTGTTTTCTTGTTTAATGTACTGTACAGTGTGACCTTGAGCCACTGTAAAGAGATAAAAAAATACTAGTTTAAGCTGAGTAAATGTTTGCTATAATGAAAATGTAATGAGAAAATGCGATGATAGTGTTTTGTATTCCAATATGTTATAATGTTCTGCACAGCAAAATGTTATAACAAATGGTATGTATTATGTGCCAGCAATAGGCATCTTCCTCTTACCAACAATGTACATTTAATGAACAGTGTTTCTCCATGTAGAAAAATATAGTCATATATTATTAAATGATCACAAGCAACAATTCCATTGTAGCGCCAATCTGTTCACATTGTATGTTGACCTCCCTGAGAATGTACATCACGTGAATTCTAAAGAACACACACAAGTTTGAAAAACAATAAATACCCTTGTTAAGATCTTGCTTGAATAGATATTTTGAAGCGAGTTTGCCAACTGCGTATTTGATGTGTTATCTAAGCATTCTCCAACCCAGTCCTACAGGGTCCTTACCTTGTACTGAGCTTTAATAAAGCTAAGACTGCTGTATAAAAATTGGAATAATTCCTGAGAATAGGATTACCAAGACAGCCATTTTAAACTGAGACAAAGATGTGCAGGAATTTAAACCATAGATGCCTGATCTCCCAAATATCCGGAAGACTTTGAGATTGTCTGGATAACCCCTGGACTCTCGTCAAAGTGGCTCCCTGCTGTGCCTCATAAAATGCCAGCTTGTGTATGTGCATGTGAGTTCGAGCACAGACACTATATCCAGTATGCTCATTTATCAGGGAACAGCAAGAAGAATGAGGATCCTCGTTACTCAATCAGCACAAGACCAAGGGCTAGATTTACTAAGCTGCGGGTTTGAAAAAGTGGGGATGTTGCCTATAGCAACCAATCAGATTCTAGCTTTCATTTATTTAGTACATTCTACAAAATGATGGCTAGAATCTGATTGGTTGCTATAGGCAACATCCCCACTTTTTCAAACCCACAGTTTAGCAAATCTAGCCCCAAGACTTGCAATACAAGTAATTTGTCTTTGTTCTTATATATATTTTCTATTTATTTATTTATTTTAAATAAATTATTACAAGAGATAGTTTTGAGAATGAAAGAATGTCAAGCTCTATCAATAAGATAAAATATTTATTGCAACAATACAGCTTATATTTTTGATGTGCTCTGTTTATACCTTCCATTGTGACAAGTTTTCCGGATGTACTGTTTTGTTATCACCAACTTTGCCATAACTTTTATTGTAAACTGGTGGAATGTTGTACACACTACTTTAGCTTCCACTAAGTTTTTCTGAACACGTCCCTGAACAGCACTAGATATGCCTACTGGTGAACCTAGACATGCTAGGGCAATGAGGGAGTGTTTTTCAATGGCTGACGTGGAAAACCTAGCTCTGCAAAAAGGTGCCCATTTATTATGTAGTGCAACAATCATATATAGAATCACTTTAAGCCTTATCTATCAATGCAAACGCATGGTTCTACAGTAGCACTAAAGTGTACAATCTGTACTTACAGTACATATAAATAGATCATGCATTACTCCCAATATTCCTAATTTGGCAGTCTGGGCTCTTTAAACTACATCTAATTTACAAAGGTCATGCCAAATCTATCCAAGGCTCTGTCCAAAGTTCCAAAGCCTAGAATATTTCAGGCAAGGAAATCAGAACTCTACCATTTAAAAATCGGGCCTGCTACGTGGTAAGGAGATGTGTTTAACAACACATTTCTGTAAGTGTTACTTACGTAATGGTGTCAATCATGTCCAATCCCATTTCAACACAGCAATGTGCATGATCTGTTTTGGGCTGCGTTAATCCCGATACACAGTAGTAACAGTCTCCAAGAATCTTTATTCTTCTGCAGTGATTTTCCTGTTAAAAATTACAATTGTGGTTATTATAAGAGTAACTCACATTAACATGATATTTAGTTCTGTATTGTGTAAATATAAGCCATTAAAATGATGATGATAATAATAATAATAATAATAATACATATAAATTAACAGACATTTACAAACTTAACAAATATATATTATTACTGAGGTGTAGATTGTTTTTAGTTTTATATTTTTATAGCAATTAAATGTATACAAAAAGAAATATCTGCAAACTACTTTCAATTGTTTTTTATCTATTGTGTCCCACAACAAATCCTGCTTAAATTTTTTATATTGTCTGAAGCTTGTCAGGAAGCTTACGGGCTTGTTTTGACTATATGTGATATCATAATTAAACAAGGTTTTATTTTGCCAAAAAACATATGTAATCACAATTGTATTTGTTGCCAGAAATTCTCAGATTACACCATATTATTGTGTCTATTAAAAAATTCCAGCTCAATTTCTAGAACTGTGTAGCTCTGTAGCTGTATTTATGATACACTTACAAATATTAATCTGTTGTGAGTGAATTGAGGAATGGCACCAATTACTTCCTTTTTCAGCAAATTAAGACCAACCAAGCCAACTCACACAATTGACACATGGTTTGGAACTGTGCCAAATGATAACTCATTGACCTCAGAATCTCAATATCTCTCCAGTTCCTCAGGAGCATTGCTAGCTTGATCATTTTAAGTGCTTTTTCGGATTTATCTTATATTTAGTTATCTTTTTGGTCAAGAACTCTATTGGAAAGTGCTTCTCTGAGAATCTCACAATTATATTTTGCTGGTCATCCAGGTTATCACAAGATTTCTCGTAATCTCTCCAGGCGTGTTTGGCTTTCAACATTTGTAAAAGATGTAAAAAAAATAAGGTATCTCATTTTCTCTGCACTGGATCAAAGACCTCCAGAACACTTCATGCTGGCACTCTGCACCAAATAACCGTTCCAGTTGGGCCAGGTACTAACATTTCAATTTGAAGTTTGTATCTGATTTTCCGATTTCTCAAGAATGTTCTGTGATTTGGGTTATATAGTTGACTGTTTCAGCAAAATAGCTTGTTTAATTTTCTTATTTACAGACCAACATTTTAACCCCGTCAAGCCCAAAGTTATTCTTACCCATATTATTTTTGTTTATAAAAATAAGTTTTATTTATATTTTTGCTTTTTAAAGAGTTCTATAAATTATTAGGAATTACATTTGCATTTTTTATATTCATATGCTGAAACTAAGAGACAAACTGAGAGAGCAAATAAACTCTTAGAACAGTAATGAAGAGCGTTAGACTGAAAGGTCAGAATCATTTTATTTCTTCAATGGAACCTCTCCCTTTCACTGTGTCTACAGCATACATTCTTTCTCTACATCATCTGAAGCTCATCTCTCTCAAATTTGAAAAGTAGTAACTTTCACTACATAGTACTCAACAACTCAAAAAAACGCAGATTAAAAGCATAGAATTTTAAGATCAGAGATCACATATAACTCTCTACTAGCAATATTAGTTAACTATACAAGTCTACCAAATTGGAGCTGGGAATTATTTTTGTTAGATTTTATCTTTTGAAATCCATTAGAAAAATGTGTTCTTGTTTTCTTTCTTAATGACCTCAATTAGGCTAGAACTTTATTTCCTGAGAAATTAAATTTTTGCTTCGATCGCAATTTTGCCATATTTTATGCTGGATTTGGCTTTTACACAAATTTTTTACCACTTTGTAATGCTCTATTTTGCACATTTAGAATTGCCATTCAGTCAAGTTCATTCATGTACATATAAAAATACATTCCACATGTTTGTTTTGCAATTAGTTCAGTTGAATACTTCATCTAATAGTGCATAATAGTGATAAGTAAAACTCTATGAGTTGTGAGCAAAAATCAGAAATGTTTTAGTATTGTAACATCATGCAGAGCCTCATCATGCAGGCTCCGATGGGACATTGCACACAAATTTACTTGTTATCATGTCATATCCAAAGGATATTGTTTTTTTTTACTAAAATGGGCAGTGGATATAACCTATTTTTATATTAAAAATATATTTGATACAATCCATTTGATACAGTATCCTACAATAAATTAATTCACAAACGAAAAATCCTTGGACTTTGCTCAAATACAGTGAAATATATAAAGGTTTGTTTAAAGAACAGGAGACAGAGTGTTTTGGCTAATGACGTAAGCTCCGATGAATGAGTAGTAATCAGTGGGGTATTTTAGGGATAAGTCATCAGTACTGTTTTTTTCAATAAATGAATTAGTCACATTGTAATTAGTGACACAATATATATTTGGGGCATATTTTCCAAAAATTATAAAGCCATTCAAAATGTCTGAAGGCAGTGCGAAATTACATGGTAGTTCTGCAAAGTGTTAAGATCTACTGAATACCATGTCAGTTCAGCTGCTGGATCCACAGTGTTCAACTGTCATTGCTGTCAATTTTTATTGCTGCTGCCTTCTCTGTTACTTCTTTGATTTTCTCCTCTGCCTGTTTGTGAGGGCTCACCTGTACTAGCTTTGTTTTCAACAGTAAGTATCATAATTTAAAAAAAGAACACCAGGCACACAGCTACTCTAAGCTGGTGAATGGCTCATGCAGGATGAAAGTGAAGGCCATATTTAGGGCCAGAACAGGACGGGGGTTTGGTTAGGATAAATGGTGAAAGACAGTTATGTTTAAGAGCAGCTGACTGTTTTAAGATTTCTGCAATGACTGTTTCTAGTTTTGTGTTTGCTCCTTCAGCGGTCTCTCCTTGTTCCAACAGTGCTACAATAGCGTTAGCTACACAGTAATGTCAATTGCCAATAGCTTTATTTTTGGTGTCTAATAACATTACTGCCTTGTATTATTCAAACACATTTTTATCCATTCACACCTTCAATTGGTAAACCACTACTTTATGTATCAAGTGTTCCCAACACCTCTTAGATTGAAAGCTTATTGGGCAGGCCATATTTACCTTTTGTTTCATGTCTTTTAATTTGTGTCATAATACCCAACATTTGAAGCACTGTTTAATAATTATTGATATTAATAATGATCTACAATGGAAGGTATGTCTTTTGGAAATTATATTTAGAAATGATAGAGGAATGTGGACTCTTAAATGTAATTTAATAAAAATGGAAAATAATACATATGCAATACTACAATCTGATAATACATAATGCATAATGATGTAATTTCGACAAATACAGAGATAATGGACCTAGGAGTAATTTTTTTTAGGCAATATGAGGTTAAGCAAGCAGTAAAATCAAGCAGTGAGAAGAGCCAGTATAATACTTGGTTCTATACAAAGAAGTATTAGAATCAGTGTAATGCATATAGTGTTATTGGGCTTAGGCCCACCCCTGGTGATGACAGGTGTGATCACTGAGGGGGTGTCTTAGTGCAATGAAGCTTGTGCCTCATTACAACAGGGAGCCAGTGACAGTGGCAGCTGGGTCATCCACAGTAGGCATTGGCTATGACTAGGTCATGTGGGCATCAGAGTCTTTAAATAATCACTCAATTAGGGGGTCTAGAGCCCAATAGAATAATGGGGGTGCACAATGAGGTTTATAAAGGACTCAAAATAAGTGGTGTTAAAAGCCCCAAATTAACAGGGGAAATCACCAGAGCTTGGGTTGCACTAGAATGTTTGGGTGTGGGAGCATGGCAATTTCCACGAGGGCTGAAATACAGCCCCAACTACTGAATGATTCAGAACAAGTAACCAGCAAGGGCGATCCTCATCTTCAGAGGTACTTCAGAAGCAACCTCTTTCACAGCAGACACAGTGTTGGCATTACAGGGGAAAAGGCAGAGTGTAAGAAAAGTCTGGAGAGCCTCTTCCTACCAGTGGGATTCAATATTTCTGTAGCTATAATGCCGATATCAGTTAGGCCGACGTAAAAATTCTGATTACTATAATGCCTACAAGGAGATAATAGTAACTTGCCATATAGCAGACATTACAGATAGCCCCCACACTTAATTGCTGCCCAATGTAAATCACGACTTTCTAAAATGTCTAAGAGTCCAGTGAGGGCCAATAAAGAGGCTGGAAATCTCTGACAATCGGAATTTGTAACATCTGTAAAATATTCAGAAAGTGTTTCCCAAATAGTTAAACGCAGCCTCAGCAAAGGAATGAAGGGAGGTCCCTGGATAGAGAGAATTGCTCCATACAGTATCAGTAGAAGCCCCTTTGAAAGTACCCCCATACCTTGAGGGGGGGTCACTGTGTGAGAGCAGCGTAGCTAAAAGTTGGAAAAGAAGGTCCCTGATGGAGGGGATGGTGTGTACGAGCGTAGTGCAAGAACTTCTGGACCATGCCTACTGTCTGACAGTGAAAATAATTAGCTCTACTATGCTGTCTAATGACTGTCCCCACAACATCGGGGGCTTGAACTGTCAGAAATATTTTATTGCTGCAAATTGTGTGCTGGAAGAGTTAAAGTGGTCATATAACCTGCAACCGTTATGCTCTTTTGTCCAGGAGGAGCAGACGAGTTTAATAAAGCATTATTCTGTTTTTGAACTAAGATAGCCTGGCACCCAATATTTCATTTGCACTGCAACACACCACTGCACTAGAGTCTGCCCACATGTGACAGTGTTAAACACCCGTATATTTGGGGGGACGGGTCCTCTAGTATTGGGTGCCCGTACCCACCAGCTAGCCCGGGCAGAAAGAACTGACTGTAATTGCAACTATGGCCTCCAGAACGTCCCCTCACAACCCCATGAGGTAGCCCCTTTGGAAAGACCCCCATACCGTGAGGGAGGAGACTGTATGCAAAGGACTCCATGGATGAGGGGATGTAGTGCCTCATGAAGGCAGACAGTCCATGGACATTGGGATGGAGGTCATTAAGGATCTATGGCAGCCTGCATGCCTGCAAGTGAGTGAGCTGAATAAAGAGATAAAAGCCTGTGTGATGCAACCTGTGGTGTGGTCTATGCCTGTGGAACTACTGCTCCCAGCAGTTGTTATGTAATAGGACAGCATCAGTTTTGCAGTTTTTAAGAGACTGTGCAGGAGTGTGGGGCGTTAATAATGCATTAACATCTGCTGAAGAATGTGCAGGAGGAGACTGGCGTAATATATATATGTACAAGTATTCTTGCAAGATGGACATACATCTATTTGCATAGAGTAGATTAAAAATATTTGAGCTGTGCAAGCTCACAAAGAGAGCGTATTTACATACAGAGTTGTGCGCATCTGACATTTGCTCCTCCTTAGGACTGTAGTGGTAAAACAGAGAAGGGAAGGGGCTATCTAATGTAGATCAAGTGCAGTAAGGGCATGATCGTGCAAATGTGCCTGAGGCAGATCAGCATGGAGGCACATACAGTATATGCCTGTCAGGAGCCATATCTTATGTACCTGCTAAAGGAAATGTGAAAATATACACTGATGATGATACTAGCTAGCCACTTCTGATTGGATGATTGTGAATTCATCTCTGAACTGATAGGTGCTTTCTTGATTGATCGTGCATATATTATAGGATTTTGTGGACATATCCTTTTAAAACATTTTTTACTTTCATTGGTACACAAGAAGTATTATATCTGCTGCATTATATCAAGTCTAAAAGCAAATGTATTTTTTACTAATTATAACAAATGTTAACAAAGTTTTCTTGTGCTTATGACCAGGCTATGTGCATACGTATGTATGCCTGATGTAAATCTAGCGTATATGATACAGGTGAATAGCTGGCAAGATGTCTACAGATATGAGAATAAATACTCAGCTTTTTAAGCGTAAATTATGCCCAACCTAACATCAGGCCCTCTATCTCCAAAAATACATTCTTTAAAAAAAATTCAGACAAGAGCTACTAGAATTGTGCATGAGCTGCATATCAGGAAAGATTTTAAGAGCTGACTATATTCAGCTAAAAGGAAAGAAAGGACAGAGTTCTTAGAGAACAAACATTCAAATATTTCAAAAGTTGCTTTTTCTACTGGAACATCCGGGAGACTCCCAGAATATTGTGATATCTCCCCAACTCCCAGGAACAAAGGCTAACCTTTCAGATCCCCACTGTGCATCCTGTACTACAAGAAAATGGCCAGCGCTCACATGGTATTGTTATACTATTATTGTATGTTATATCAGGTTATCCTATATATAGAATATAACAATGAGACATAATTAGCACATACTTAGCAACTTCAATAAAAGACTCACCAGAAACATTGTTCACCAGTTTATTAAATATAAAATTAAATCTTCATTCTTAATCCGTAAATAATCCCCATGTATAAAAAAAAAACATACTAGTGCTGACCACCAATAAATGGTCAAAGCAGGATATCTTATGAGCATATTCCCACTCTTGTGATTGGCTGACAGTGAAGGGGAGTCTAGAGGATTCCTTGCATTAATAATTTTGTTGTAGTCAGCATTAACTGTTTTATTTCCACAGTAATAGAGACCAATAATTAAAGACTTGCTTAACTCTATTTATGTAAAAATTCAAAAACAAATTAAAGCTACTAGGATGCTCCAGGCATGTGGGAAACAAAATGCAGGACAACTATATCACATATCCAAATATTCCATACTAGTCTGTTTGTCTTGCAATGCATAGCTATGTAGATTGACTTTTTCCCATTCATTTAAATGCTCCCATTCCTTTTAAAAGGGCAGTCTACTTCAATAAGGTTTCTGTAGCACAAAACTAACAACACCATTAAAATTAATGTACTATCAAAATTAATGGGGAAAAAGCTCCAAGAACTTGGAAAAAACATTGCTGGTAAAATCATTTTTTTTAAATTAAATTTAATCAAATTAGATCTTTACAAATCACATGATTTTCAAATAAAAAGGTTAGATAGTGACAAGTAATTCACATTTTTTGTGATTTTTAATCATTTTGCTATTCACATGTGCCACTATGTTTAAAATTTGACTCTGTGGTTTCCCAGTTACATATAATATGTTAATATATTATAGATTTGGCATCTCTGAATAAAACCTTATCTTGGTTCATGATTTTTAGATCTTTTGGGGGGAATTCAATTCCCCCCGAAGTACCGCCGCACTAAAACTATTACCGTTATTACAGTAATAGTGCGCGTAATTACCGTTATTACGGGGGGAATTGAATTCCCCCCTTTATGTCAGTATATAAATGATTTTTAACACGATTTTCCTAAATAACCAACACATACAAGGCAATGAGATTATTTTGTAAAACTACACTTTAGGAAAATCTGCCCCCTAAGTTAAATAAATAGTGGAAAAAAAGAGATTTTCAATAATTAAGGGCTGTCAGCTGTCCAACGTTTTATTTCCTAATAATCAGTTTGCACCTTAAGCTTTTATATAATTTTTTTCTTTTGCCTAACTTGTTTCACTGTTGATTTCAAACATTGTAACAAAATGATTTGGATCACGAGTCAAATACAAAAATAGTATGAGTAAATCAATCTTATCTTAAATAGTACAAATATAGTTGACATATAAAAGAGACATATTTGTTAATCTGCATTACTGACTCACATTAAAATAACAGTCAACAATGAAGGCATATTTTTGTGCATATTCTGGGAAAATTATTGTTTCTATATTTATCAAACAATGAAGTTGATGTGCGGAAAGTGTCTATTTTTCTGCTCACAGTGGCTGATGTAATTGAGGATCTTTGGTGTGTGGAAGGTGGCCTGTGGAATATGGCTGATGGGCTGTGCAATAAGTTTTGGGGTTAAATGTGACTGGTTTTAGTACAATGCGGCAGGAGTCTATACACGATTTCTGGAGTCTGTGGATAGTGACTGAAGTCTGCAATGAGGCTATGAAAGGCTAACTTAGGAACTGCAAAACTGCATCATGTGTTACGAGATGTTCTAGATTGTTCCTAACCCAGTTGACTTTATAACCTATGATGCATTGTATGTAGACTCTAAGGTGCAAATGTACTAGTTTTCAAGTGTAAGTGCATGGATTTATGGGCTAAGGAGGCAAGTGTTTTCAGGGATGAAAACGCTTTCACTATCTTTAAATTGGGGAAGTTCCTTGTTTATTGGGAATTAGGCATATTAGAATTCCTTCTTTTGTACCCACATGAAACCATGAGATTTTGCATAGCAGGACAATATTATTTAAAAGTGATAATGGGAAGGAACATTTTGTCGGGGCATTCCTTCCCTATCAAGAGGGTGTCCAGTGTCTTTCTCTTCACATAAGATATTCATTTTTCCCCCATGTATAAGTTGGTAAAAATTGGGTCTCATCCTATACCTTAAAGGGGACTTATTTTACATCTCTCAGTTGTCTGTCTGCAGAAGAGCGCATTTCAAGGTCCACTTTGGCAAAGTAATAAAGAATTGAAACACACAAATGTGTCACATCTAATAGTGGTATATGTAATAAAGACAGTCAAGAATTGCATATCTTATGATTAATTTAATACATAGCCTAAGCAAGCAGTATTTTAAGCAACGGCAGTTAAAACAAATAAAATAGAAATTTGAAACCTACTGTTGCCAGTTCATCAAACTTTCCAAACAGTTCATTTAACAGCTTAACCAGCTCTTGCGCTGTACACTGGGATGCCAAGCTGGTGAAACCAACTATATCTGCAAATAAGATGCTGGGGGGAAAAAAGAAAAAATGTTAGAAATTGTCACTGTTCACACTAAATACTATTTAAAGGTTTCCTCACAATAATCTCACTCACCATACTAAGATAGGCAGCATTGCTTGAACAAACATGTAAAGGGATACTAAAGATAAAATAAAAACTATACTTTATAGTTTTAAATAGAGAATATTAAAGATCAGGCTTTCACTTTTTTTCATGCTAAACTTCCATAAAAGAACTAGTATAGCCACCTTTTTAATTTTATGAAAGACTGTATTATTGATCTAAAAATATAACTGTAATAACTGATGTACTTATGCTTTACTATATTTACTTGACATGCTGTCAGTTTTAGGGCTAGATTTACTAAGCTGCGGGTTTGAAAAAGTGGGGATGTTGCCTTTAGCAACCAATCAGATTCTATCTGTCAGTTTGTTGAAGGTACTAAATAAATGAAAGCTAAAATCTGATTGGTTGCTATAGGCAACATCCCCAGTTCTTCAAACCCGCAGCTTAGTAAATCTAGCCCTTAGACTTTAAAGAAAGTAGCCATCACTTAGGATGGTGATGTTTCACTATCTTGCATGAGTGGTTGCTCTGGATTGTGTAAAAGCTTTAAATCTACAAGGTTTATTGACAGGTTTATTGGCATGCAGATGGCATTTAGCGATGGCTGCTGGATAGATCAGTTTTGTGCCCCACCTTCCACATAATCATCTTTCACAAATATAAAACAGTTAAGAATGTGTGGAAAACAGTGGGAAGTTACAAGGTGGTGCCAATGAGTGTCATCTCAGCAAAGAGAGGGTTCGTTTTGAATATCTGCTCTAATACCATCACAGTTTGAATGCTGGACCCAAAGGTTTCGACTGTCATTACTGTTGCCATCTCTGTTCCTTCTTTGGTAATCTGCACTATTTCCTTGGTAGCAGCAGATACCACACCAACTTCTGCAACCATGTGGACCAAGTGTCCACACTCTGCTTTCACTAGGGAGAATTGTGCCAAAGAAAAATACCAAGTATTCATCTACTCCAAGCTGACAGATAACCCCATCTGCACATGTAGAACAAAGCAAAAGCTTTCTCCAGAACAAGAGAATAGAAGTTCTGTTAAGGATAGTAGTATTTGCCAGTCAGTGTCTTAATAATTCTACAAATCTGAATAACTCTTCATCTTCTATGTCTACACTTTCATCTGTTTCTCCTCATTCTAATCAAACCACACCAATTGTAGCTGCACAGAAATGACAAACACCAATGGCTGCTTTCATACATATGGCTAATGATGCTTCTGTCCTTCACCAGCCACACATTTATCCAACACACTTTACGTATCACTTGTTCCCCATATCTCTTAGATTGCATGTTCAATTGGGCAGGGCCATCATTACCTTCTGTTTCATGTCATTGTATGTTATTTATTTGTATCAATGTACAGTGCCATGTAATATACTAGTTCTTTATAAATAAAGCATAATAATATTAATAATGACAGAAAGCAACTAAAAGGAAAGAGCCAGTGATGTCACTAACTGAAATTATATTTATAAATTTCTTTGGTCCTGTCCAATTAAGACAGTAAAGATTTGGTATGTGGCTGCATAGAGCATTTTATTTTTATGCTTGTTATATGAAAGTTTTCTGCTTTTTTATTTAGCTGTCTTTATACCTTTTCCTATAGTCCATTCTAGGGACAGTAGGAGCCAACCTATGAATGGTTCAGGGGAAGGTAAAGGTGAATGTCTTTGCTAACCTTTCCTTTTTACAAATTGTGTTTATAGATGTTCACTGACCCCCGTGTTTTGGTTTTAGTTTTGGATCTGTATTAACTTCGTGTTTTGGTTTTGATTTTCGCAAAACCGCCTTCACGTGTTTTGGTTTTGGATCTGTATTTTTTTGAAAAATTACTAAAACATTCTAAAATCACATAATTTGGCTCTTTTTTGTTCATACATTATTATTAACTTCAAAAACACTAATTTTTATTCATTTACGGTCAATTTGGAGCACCTCACAGGTCATAATATTATTTTAATACAGTTTCAGCCAATGTGACTGGAGAGACAAGAACACTGTCTTCTACCCCTGTTTCTGTGTTAGCAATAGCACTCAGCAATGTGACTGGAGACTGGAGAGTGACAAGAACACTGCCACTCTTGTTTCTATTTGAACAATAGCACTAAGCAATGTGACTGGAGAGACTGGAGAGTGACAAGAACACTGTTTGCTATCCCTGTTTCTGTGTTAGCAATGGCACTCAGCAATGTGACTGGAGATTGGAGAGTGACAAGAACACTGCCAACCCTCCTGTTTCTGTATGAGCAATGGCACAGAGCAATGTCACTGGAGACTGATAAGAACACTGCCACCCCTCCTGTTTCTGTGTGAGCAATTATACACAACTATGTCACTGGAGACTGACAAGAACACTGCCAGCCCTCCTGTTTCTGTGTGAGCAATTATACACAGCTATGTCACTGGAGACTGACAAGAACACTGCCACCCCCCCTGTTTATGTTGTGAGCAATGATGCTGCTCAATGGCACTGGAGACTGCCAAGAACGCTGCTACCACTCCTGTGTCTGTCTGAGAAATGGCGCTGAATCTCGATGGAGAGAGTTACATATGGTATCCAAAACTCGTGAGATCCGACGATGCGCCGATGACGTTTTGCCTCAATTTCAGTTCCGAGGATGCGGGAAAGTACTTGGATTGATAAAGTTTTAAAAAAAACTGAACATCCCTAATTTTGTTACACTTGTTGTTGTTGTTCTTTGCATAACTAATTTTACACCACATAAGAGGTAGTGGAGGTCACCTCTGCTGTAATTTTGGAGCATAGATTTGTTGTATTTAAAAAAAAAAAAAAAAGAAACAATTTTTACATAAGGTGCTACTCTATATATATATATTCATTTATTAAAATGTAAATAGGTAACCAGCGCTAGGAAGTACTCCACAAATTGTATTCAATTAATGTACAATTTTGTAGTAAGAAACATATAATAAGTATATCATAAATTAACACATATAAATAAAAAAGTAGTAGAATTTAAACTCAATAAATTGACTTGACAAATCCAACATTTATTATGCATTGAGGAACAACACCAAAAGGCACAACTAGAGGATAAATCCATTGGTCCTCTTGTTTAATACCGGCAATAAAAACATAATATCTCATTAATAAATACAAAAGGTAAACATATAAAAAAAATGTTTTCACTCTTGGCAAGTAATATCCCAAATAAATATTAGAAGGTAACAAGTCAATGATTGGCTTCAAATGTTCACATAGGTAGTAATTAGAGATGCTCAGGCTCAGTTCCCAGAGAATTGAACACACCCGAACTTAGCAGATTCGAGTTACGCGCGCCCTCGGAGTTGAAAACGATGCAAAACGTCATTGTTGCATCGTCGTATCTTGGATCTCGCAAGCTTCAGATTCTATAAGTACCGTCCACCACAGCGATCCAGCGACATTTCACATTGGGACACAGAAGGGGTAGCACAGTTCTTGGCAGTCTCTAGTGCAGTTGGGCAGCGTCATAGGTATAATAGAAAAAGAAGGGTAGCAGTGTTCTTCAAAGTCTCCAATGACATTCAGGAGAGCTCCATTGCTCCATTGCTAATTGTCATTGCTGAAATACAAATAATAGGTCTGGCAGGCTTGGTCTTCTAAATCTGCAGTCACATTGTTAATTGCACCAGTTTTTTTCTTTTCTGCCACTGCTGTGTGGCAATGTTTCCTAGATGTGCTAGGAACTGTCGTGTGTTTGAGTCATTGATCTGTCGCTTAGCATCCAGCCAGGTCCCTGCAGTCTTTGTTTGAAAGTGTATGAAAATAATATTGTGACCTGTGAGGTGGTCAAAATTGACTGCAAATGACTTGAAATTAGTGTTATTGAGGTTAATAATAATGTAGGGGGAAAAAAAGCAAAGACATGTGATTTTAGAAAAAAAAAATAGGTATTTTAGAAAAAAAAATCGGGATACAAAACCAAAACCAAAACATGCAAGGGCAGTTTTGCCAAAACCAAAACACGAAGTTAATTCAGATCCAAAACCAAAACCAGAACACGGGGGTCAGTGAACATCTCTAGTAGTAATTATCCACTCCTAGGAAATATGTTCCAATACACTGTATAGCTTTATTCAGTAGTTGTGTTGTTGTGCTGTTACTTTACAATAGTAAAGTCTTGCCCGGATTGGTGGCCACCTTTATAATATTACTGATTTATATCCAAAAATATAGTGTTAATGTCCAACCCGATTTATAAATAAATATTGCATGCTGAAACCTCCGTGAGAAAGAAGCTGTATTCAGTTCTTTTTATTTGACACAATTATTTGGCCAGTATGGACTTTTTCAAAGCTAAATGACACTTCTTGGTTAGATGAATACACACACCCTCATTAATTAGTCCATCATTTTGAAACAATTTTTTTTGCTTATTTTCTGTTTTGTTTTGTTTTTTAAGTGAAAAATAGTAAACAATGTAATTTGTAACATTTTGGTAATTTAAGCTATATAATTAATGTATTAAACAACATAACATGTACATAATTCCATATATGTATGGTCAACCAATTTATAGTGAACAGTGTTGCTGAAGCATTTGTCTCATATAATCTACAGGCTGTGTTATACTGTGCTATAAACAGTCTTTTTTTTCTCTCTAGAAAACCATAATGATTTACAATCTTTTATGCCCCTTCCATCATTGCTAATTCTAAATATTAGCAATGATTAATAATAATTCTAAACATCTAATTTAAACATCTTAGTCTTCCAACCTATTTAGCTGTTTGGTACTTTAACTGTCCTATTACATAGATGCCCACCTAACATATACAATAAATGTAGTGATTAAGTGCATAATTGATAATCTCCTTGAAAGTAATTTAAATTATTTGAGTTAATATTTAAACTGTGTCAAGGGATGGTTGGAAACCGACCACCAGTGTCTTGGAGTATTCAAAGGATCCTCCTTCACTCCCCACTGGTGTATATTGTTTTCTATATATTGTAGGATATTATATATTATAATAAAGAATCAATAAATAAGGGATATCTGTAAAATAAAAAATACAAAATGTCATAGGAATTACTAATACCAACTCAGTCAGTAACATAGAAACACAGAAACATAGATTTTGATGTCAGATAAGAACCACTTGGCCCATCTAGTCTGTCTATTGTTTTATTAACCTATATTAACCTTAAACCCTATTTGATCCTTTATTCTTTATAAGGATATTCTTATGTCTCCCATAAATGTTTCAAATTGTCTACTGTATTAGCCTCTACCACTTTTTATGGATGGCTCTTCCACGTATCCACAACTCTTTCTGTGAAGTAGTTTTTCCTCAAATTTCCTCTGAACCTACTTCCCTCCAGTTACAGTGCATGTCCTCGTGTTCTAATACTTCTCTTTCTTTGAAGAATGTTTCCCTCCTGTATCTTGTTCAAACCCTTGATATATTTGAAAGTTTCTATCATGTCCCCCCTTTCTCTTCTCTGCTCCAAACTATACATATTACGATCTTTTAGAGCCTGATTCACTAAGGAAAGTACTCATTTTTTACTTAAGTTTTCTCCTGGACAAAACATGGTACAATGCAAGGGGTGCACGTTAGTTTATTATTTTGCATATAAGGAATATACTGGCTTTTTTCCCTAGATCAACTTTAAATTTCAGTGTGCAAATAAGCTATCAAGTATTTGTGTGCTACATGCAAAAACAGCCAGTATTTTACTTATTCACAACATAATTAACTAATTTGCACCCCTTGCATTGTAGCATGGTTTTGTCCAGAACACTTACGAAAGAAAACGTACTCAATTTTTTGCTTAACTTTCCTTAATGAATCAGGCTCTTAGTTTTGTGCTGTAGGCAACATTTTAGTTGCCCTTTTTTGTACATTGTCTAATGTATTAATATCCTTTTGGAGATAATGACTCCAGAATTGAATACAGTATTCTAGATGAGGCCGTACCAATGACCTATACAGTGGCATTATTACTCCTTTCTTTCTACTACTGATTTATCTCCCTATGCAAATAAGCATCTGATTCACCTTCCTCATTGATTTGTTACATTGCTTACCTGCCTTTAAGTCACCTAAAATAGTCACCCATAGATCCCTTTCCTCCTCAGTAGTTTCCAATGTAGTGTCATTAATACTATATTTAGCCTTTGGGTTTTTGAGACTCAAGTTCAAGCTCAGTAAGCCCCATCATTAAACTCAATAGCTTTATTTACACCCTATGGATGCAATGTTGCCAGAACGTATACCCTCCACTACTGTATTCTTAAGCTTTATATGTTCCCTATAAGGGGCAAGGCTTTAAAGTCCCCTTAATGGACTTGTGAAAAATGTGTGCAGACGCTATGGGCCTGATTCATGTTCTGGCGCATGTCAATTTACATAGTGTATCTAGCACATGCTCAGAAACAAACCTTATACCAAAGAACCAAACCGCATGCAATTCATGTAAATTATACTTACAACTGCCTATGATTTAAAAGGGGGAGGGGGGGGGACTAATATAGGGCATTTCAAGGGTGTTCTGATGTAGTCCTGGGTTACTCATAAGTATGCTTGGTTTCACCTTGGTTTGCACCAGCTACAGGGCAGGTGTAAGTGAGGAATGGTAGTGATGACTGACAACAGCAAAGTCATTGTTTTAAATGCTACACATTTGTGTGCCACTAGCTATCACAGAACATTAGCATTTAGGTAAGATACAATATAAAAAGGCATTGCAGTCGATTCATTAAGGAACGCAAATGCTGACATATGGTGTATTTTGCGTAAAATTCGCTCTGCGCATGTCCAGAATCGGACTAAATGCCAGTAATGTAGCCTATAAATTGATTTGAGCAACTTCCATTTTCTTTATTTGTCTGAGAGGCATGTTGATGTCAGTAGCTAAAGGGGGAGTGCTGACATTGGATTGCTATTTGGAGGCTTCTGGGGTACCTCTTTGGTAAGTTAGCTCTCAATTTAAAAACACATATGTATGGCCCAAATATATGGGACTCTCATTGTTTAGAGTAGGACCACCCTATTAGCAAAAGCACCGTGGAGTGGTGGGTGGCTTCAACATACATTTGCAAATGTGTGCAACTAAGACTTTTGTATTTTTATCTACAGTAGAAATAGCAGATCTGTTGCTGGCTATAGCAGTGTGCTGGGGGTATTTGTCTGTGTTTGTTCCTTTAAGGATAACCCCACCCTTTCATGCACCTGATGTAGCCTATAAATTGATTTGAGCAACTTCCATTTTCTTTAAATGCCAATAAATGCAGCAACTTCCAATTAATCTTTAAGTGCAAAGGACCATTGCGACAGTCTACGATTTCAGGGGCAGAATGGAAATGGGACTGAGTGTATACACGGAGTCAATGTACTGTATGCAGCAGCATCCCACCATTGAAGCTTCGGGCATCTCAAAGGTACGTGTTTTTCTGTTGTATCATTTGCACCAGCTATAGGTCAGGTGTAAGTGCCAATTACTAGTAATGACGGTCGCGTATGCATGCTAGAACATGTGTTTGTAATCAGGAGCAACTGTAAAAATATATTTTATGTACAGTAGACATTAATAACATCATACCAAATGCATTTTATAAGGGGGGGGATTAAAAGAAAAAAATGTGTCTTTATATTTCAATGTTTTGTCATAAATTACTATATTATTAACTGATGACATTAATTGATAGTTCTTCAGATCTGCTCCTTGTTGAATATGAACATGCTTGATTTACATGCGTTTTTAGAAAAATGCAATTTACATTTGTTTTGTGTGGTTTAAGTAATAAGGCCTGTATGTACAGTACGCGTTAAAAACATCTTTATGGATTCCACACTTCCTTTGCCTTCCAGCCAGCAAATACCAGCTTTTCAAACCAAGAGGCTGTTCTGAGGGCCACGACTTGCAGACTCCCTACAGTGAAGCCCAAGCTTTCTCCTATTCTGCAAGCAGTAATCTTTTTTGACACTAAGATTCCACCATTTCCTGACCCAGTTCATGACAGAATAATCTGGCTATAGATTCCACTGTCTCTCTCTCTCTCTCTCTCTCTCTCTCTCTCTTTCTCTCTCTTTCTCTTAGGGAATCTAACAAGCCGAGCCAGATATCCTCTGCTGCCTTCATCATTCTGTGACTCCATCTGGAATCTCGGAGTGTAGGGCAATACATAGTTGAATTCTGAACCCAAGCATCCGAGCTTCAATGCATAATGATGCTTTAATGGCCACATTCCAGGTGCTCTCATCTTCCTTGGATAATCTAATTACATAGTGCAGAAGAGAGTAATCCAATAGAAGGATGGTTCTCGTCAAACTGCTATCAAATTGGCCACTGCTTCAGGCACCTGCAGTGTTTCCTGAGAAGCTCATGTAGCTTGGACATACTCGTTTATATCCTAAGAAATGGGAAAGGAGGTTTTAAAATAGTCTCTGTCTATATTGTGCTGCACCTGATCACCTGACTGCAGAATGTCACAAGAGATTGGGAAAGGACAAAGCCTTGGTTGTATAGGAGAGGCCATGCTGGGTTCATCTGACTCTTCTCCTTCTAATGACCTCAATCAGAATTGTATCACTCCAGTTACTGTTTATGGTCCAGGCAGTTACATTTTGTTCTCTACCAGACATGCATTCTGGGAACTTCAGTGCTATTTCCTAGATCTATAAATATGGAATTCCAACTCAGGATCTGGATCAACCAGATTTTATCACGTCCATCAATGGTAGGAAAATTTCCGGTGGTACCATACTCCTTAGAATCATTCCTCAAACTCTTCAAGTGGGAGCGTTATCAAAGAATATATTTTGTTTCTTGTTATTGCCATGACAATTATTTCATTTTGGGCCTTCCTTGGGTGTCTTTATTCTCCAGTTATTGACTGACATTCCTCCAAGGTTATATCCTGGGGTCCTGTGTGTTACCATCAATGTCTCTGGCACACACCTGTCTCTGGGTTCTTGAAAACTGTAGTGCAAAATGGCCTTTAACACCAGGGATGGGCATTATTAATGTTTAGTAATGCCTTTTGAATTCTTTAAACCCCCACTGTCTTATAGAGTTTTGTTACTGAAATTTTTTGTAACATACTATACTGGTTTGTTCATCTTATACTTGGATGATATCTTGACTTTCTATCAGGGCAGTCAGAGCCACAAAAAAATTGTTATCGAGGACCAAGTCCTTACATCCTTTTGCATAGCATATCTTGTATGATTACACACTGTGCATACCCAAAAAGGACATTATGCCAATGAGTGCAATTGCAAATAATTTATATCCACAATGTACCTGACCTTTACTTAAAACTTGAGGTGGATGGGGGGAGCGGTGCAGACTAACCTAGACTGTGCACAGTAAGGACGTCTTAACGCAGATGCATCAAATTTAACTCTTGTGTTTCTTGTGAGTACGCTTGTTTTCAGCTGTATCTTTTACACCTGCTACCGAGCAGTATAAATGCCGGATGATAGTGATGACCGAGACAGCATAGTCTTTGATTTAAAAATGACATATGTGTCTCAGTAGCTATCACAGAACCATTGTATGCATTTAAGATTTATTTTCAAAATGAATTGTATGCATTGCAGAGTTAATTAGTTACTTTATGTAAAATAATTTATGAAATAAAAAATGGATTATATTTGAAATACTTTTTTTATTTATTATATTGTTAGCAGTTTTTATTTTATTTTATAATAAAATATAATTTATGTTCGTTCTGATGTAAAATGAATGTATTATTTATAAATACAACTTCATTTTCCTGGCTATTTGGTTTCTGGTTCTGGTCTTCAAATGGATCCTGATAAGATCATATCAACTAGGGTCTGGCCTCAGCCTACTATACTCAAAGCAATCAAATGCTTTCTGTGATTTTTCAATTATTACCACCAGTTTATTAAAAGCTAATGTTCTCATCATGGCCTTAACCAGGTCATCTGCTAAACCAAAGAATTGTCTGCCTGAGGCATCTCATGTCTTTAATCAATTAAAGGAAGCGTTTTCCTCAGTTCACATCAACCAGATATGTCTCACCCCTTAATTCTTGAATTTGAAGCCTCTTCTCCCAGCATTCTTTCTTTATTTTATATGGTTTTCATCCGCATCTTCTTAGTCTGTTGTTTGTTCCGTCTTCTGAAGTTACTTTGGTTGACTTCTCTTCTGAGAATTTTCTAACATCTGGGCTCAAGTCAATGAAAATTTAAATTTGTTTTCTCTGGGTTCCTAGCATGAAGTGAGCTCCCCGTTTCATCAGACCATTCAATATTCTGGAAGCTGTTAATCTGCTGGTCTTCAGGATATATAGGATTTATTTCACATTTCTCTGCTGAAACCATTGCTCATTAACCAGTTTTCTTTCTCCAGTTCTACTCCATTTCTGTATAAGGACAGAGGAATATAAGATCAAATAAATCCTGGATTCTTGACTAGCCAAAGGCGTTTTACAATTTCTGCTCGATTGGATGGAGTATGGACCCAAAGAATGCACCTGAGTCAATGCCTCTCATTTCAGTACTCCTTACCTTTTTAAACCTATAATAAGAAATATGTTTTGTTGTTGTTAGGAGTCCACCTTTAAGCGGAGATGAGGACACTGTTACGTACCAGACTCTGCTCCAATACAGTGATAAATGAAAATTTACACACATAGTATGAAATGGCATTCCACAGAGTGATGAAGCAAAAGACAGAACAATAACAACAAAAAAATATTTTGCCTGTGATTTTTTTATCTAGAAACTTAGACTTCATCTAGTTTTTTTGCTAGTTTTTAGTTATAGTTATTCTACATTTAACCAATACCAGGACTCCCATAATTTTGAAAGATACAACTTTGAAAATTAAATATAGGAAGCTACTTGAACAGATTCTATTAAATTGGGTGCTTCAAGAATTTAAATTCAAGGAAAATAAGAATGCAATGTTCTAAATTTTCCACAAAAATCAAGTCTGCTTTTTGAAAACTTGAACACATGGGAGCCATACATATAACAAAATCATTTACATTGTTCTGGTTACTAATGCAATGCCTATCTGTTCTGTGCTTATTAGAGTAGATAACTTAAAGCATCAGAAATAATCTCACAATATTACATTTTGATATTTATGAAGTCAGTATGATTGTTCCTAGTGTTCTCCTGATTTTGCTTTCATAAATAGAGAAAATATAAATTACATACTTTATGCAAATTCTACCCCACTTTTTCTCTTGATTCAGCATTTTATGTTGACTTCCTAAAGACATGTGCGTTCCTCATGTGAACAAAGGAGAGGCAGATACTTGCACAGAAATCACTGATCTCTAAGATGAATACCTTGGTGGCATTCAGATGGCAGTTAGCGTAAGCTGCACATTAGCTCAGCTCTGTCCCCAAGCTCTCCCTTTTCCTTATTCTCACAAAATAAAGCATTTGATGTTCCTGAATGCTATTGAAAAATGTCACAGTAGCGCTGAGGATTGACTTCACACCAAAAACAAAACTGATTTAGGATTTACTGAACTACCATCTCTGCTAAGATGTTGAACCATCAGAACTCAAATGTAATTGCTGTTTTACTATCTGTTCAGCTGTTGAGCTACCCAGTGAGCTAAATTGTGATTGCTGTTGCCATCTCTGTTTGGCTGCTGGACCCTCTGCATCCAAATGTCAGCATCCTGGACTCTACATCCCTTGAAGCACTCTCCCTCAGCTACACTCCTAGGCTCAGAAACAGACAAGCTAGGCATTCTACTGTTTTCAAGCTGCACTTTAAGAGTCATACACTCTGAACTCTCCCTCTCTTTCCCTTCCTTAGAAGTCCACACTATTTTCTCCTCTCCAACTCTGCATTGCTGTCATTAACTGCCCCAGGTCCATTTTCCCATTTTCTTGACAACTTTGCTGTATGGCTCATTTACTTCATATCCTTTGATCTTCCAAAATTCCCATTGATAACCCATTGATCATCTCTGTTGCCACGATACTTCTTTCACTTACTTCCTATTTTGGTCTCTCCCAGTGGACTTCCTCTCCCATCAACTGTGATGACCTGTAAAGCTCCATCTCTAGTTTCTCCAGCTTTGCATTCCCACTCTCTGGCCACAACCTCCTTTCCTTCAGTGTCACCTTGCTTCATGTTCTACCCACCTCTAGCATAATCCACACATACACATAAGTATTCTTGACTGAATCCACTTTTCATTTTCACAAAAACAAGTACTTTCTCCTATGACTGCACTGTCCTGACCTAATCAGCCTGCTTCTTTCAACAACAAAACACTCACTTCAGCCCTAGACAATTCATCTCCGCCCATCACATACAATCTCTGTCAATCCAAACCCCAACAATGACACACTAAAGAGACCAACTACTAGAAAAAAGTGCCACTGGATGAAATCTTGTTCCTATCTCTATTTCCTTCACTATAAATTCATCCTTTCACCACACAACACTTTTAATTGCTAAACAAATATAATTCAAATCTCTAATTCTAAATTACATTACCTCTTTGCCACTTTAAACTCAGTTTTGTGCCTAGCTAAACTTCCTCAGGGATTTTGGCCCCTACTTCAAAGACAAAATAGATGCCATCTGACAATATATTTCCTCATGCCAAATTCCACACATTCCACCCACACTACTCACTTTTTCCTACACTCCCCAATCCACCCTCAATGCATTCTCCCCAGTAATTGAAAATGTAGTGTCAACATTCATCTCATTGTTTCAGTCTAAATCCTGACCCCTTGATCCTTTTTCCTCCCAACTTCTCAGCTTCCTCTCCCACACTGCATGCCCATCTCTAGCTCACTTCTTTAACCTGTCTCTCTATACTGGCATATTTCCATCCTCCTTTAAACATGCACTCAGCTCACCAATTCTAAAAAAAAATCTGTCGATACAGCTTCTTTCTCCAACTATCGTCCTATTTTTATCCTTCGTTTTGCCTCAGAACTTTTTGAGACACTGGTGTACAACCACCTGTCTCACTTGCTCTCCTCTCATTCCATCCTTGACTCTCTGCAATCGACATTTCATTGAAACTGGCCTCACAAAAGTGATCAATGATCTACTTACAGCCAATTCTAAAGGTCATTTCTCCATACTTATTGTCCTGGATCTCTCTGTTGCTTTTCACACTGTTGATTACCCTCTTCTCAAACACACTTCACTCCATTGGCCTTTGTGACACAGCTCTTTCTTAGTTTGCTTCCCACCTATCAAACAGCTACTTTAGTGTTTTTACCTCTGGCACATCCTCCCTTCCACTCCCACTATCTGTTTGGGTCTCACAAGCCTCTGATATTGGCCCTTTACATTTCTCACTATAAACCTCTTCCCTTGGGGAACTGATTTGCTCCTTCAGCTTCCAGCACCACCTCTACACTGACAACACCCAAATCTATATCTCTTCCCTTGACCACTCCCTTTCTGCACTGTCTTGTGTAACCAATTGACTTTCTGCTATCTCCACATGGATGTCCCAATGTTACCTAAAGTTCAACATGTCCAAAAGTCACCAACTACCCTCAAGTTTCCTTCCCTGTCAAAAAAACATAACAATTTTCTCAGTCTCCCAAGCTTGCTGTCTTGGAGTCACACTTGACTCTACCCTCTGCTTTTTTCCCTCACATAAACTCTCACTCTCTGTCCTGCCAACTCCACCTTAGAAACATTACCAGAATATGCACTTCTCTTACACAACATGGTTTCAAAACTCTTATCCACATCTCCCGTCTTGAATACTGCAACCTCCTGCTAGTCTGGTTGTTCCCTCACCTGTGTATCCCCAGTTCAATCCATCTTAAATGCTGCTGCAATACTGATCCTCCTCTCTCACTGCTGCACATATGTAAATCATTTCACTGGCTCCCTGTGTTTTCAAGAATACAATCCAAATTACTCACCCTATGCTACAAAGCCCTCAACATCTCTTCAAAATACTCTTGCTCTCTCAGATATAACTCTGACCTGCACCTCACCTCGTCTCTGGTAACCACCTTTCCCTCCCACCTACAAGACTTTTCCCATGCTGATAACCACTTATGGAATTCCCTACCATGCCCAATCAGGCTTTCCCACAAACTTTAAATCTTTAGACGCTCTCTTTATTTAAGCTTAACCATACTGATGTTACTCACACTAATGCACCTTCAAAACTGTGGTAATCTCCACTCTGAGCCATAGCTGCTCCTTTTGTTCTAGCTGTGCCCTGTTTCACTTAGAATTTAAGCACTCTCATGAGCAGGGCCCTACTGACCCTTTGCTTTCATGTTTGCATTTATTTTATCTACCTTACATGTCCCTGCTTTATATATGGCCTGTTTTGTGTATTGTGGAGCACTATGGCACCTTACCAATCTATGATAATAAATATAACAATAATAATACTGGTACAAGAATAGGGGAAGTTAGAAGATGGCAATAACAGCAGCTAAGTGAAGTCTGTTTTACTATTCTATAGCTTAAGCATTGTTTTACTTAAATGATAGTGGATGGGGTTTAACATGAACATGCAATTGACAAACTGAGCAACTAGTGCTCAATCAAGCTGGTTTCCTCTAAGAGTGGTCCTCCATCAGTATACTAGCACAAAACCTCTGGATTACCTTGTGATTTTGGTAACAATGACAACATGATATTCAGAGATAAAAGGGGGTTAACCCTGTCTTAGTTTTGTTACATATAACATTAAATACAAAAATTATTACACTTTTCTGTAGTAAAAAGTTTTTGCAATTTTATAAAACACATATAAACTTTTATAGCTACCAAACTTAACATATGACTTAACTCTAATGGCACAAATAGCAGCTTAGAAGGTTTACCTAGTATATGGTTTTTAGCAAAAGTTAAAACCATATACTGTAATATGACATCAATATGAAAATATTACTAGCAAGGCAAACGGCAATGCCAATTAATATGTAACAAACTGTATGAGTCAAGTAAGAAGGCTGGGGTTGCAAAGCTACCCATCTGTTCACCATCTGTTGCAATATAAGAGCTGATGTTAATTATTTAGTTATACTATGAAAGTAATTGAATATCTACCCTCAGGTTAAGTGCCAAATAAACCAGATGCAGGCACATTACATGATGATTTGCAATATGAGGTAAGTGTGGTACATATTATAACTCCTACATGTCTTCTGGATATATATGTATAAATAGTTTCATGTTTTGTTAAAACTTACCATGTGTGGTAAAGATTCATACTACTTAACTTATGTAATTTGGTATAAGACATATTCAACCAGAGTCTACAGCTAAACAAAAAAAATGTTTTTTTATCCTGAAGATCATTTAGCAATAATTTGAACATATGTTAATTGCAAGGACGGCATGAGCCACCGTGCGGTCTGAAACAAACTGTGAAGTGAAGGTAAATGCTCTCCTCTGAGCATGAACCTCAATCAAAAAAGTAAATTAGCAGGGCAATTTTATTACCAGCCACAATAGCAAATCAAATATTGCTAGTACGATATAATAAATCAATTGTCCATCTTCCAGGGCAGACCTGCATGTTCTAGCTACAACAGTGCTTCATAGCTATGACAACATTATCTATTCACTTAACAACTCAAAATTAGTTGTAAAAAGAGTGAAGGCATTAAGTAACTATAAAAAAAAAAAAATTGTGGTACTTGGAAAGTTGGTAGTTTCATGCTTTTGCTTCTGCAGAATTTCGTTCAGAGCTGTATTTTTAAATTCACATTTCCCTTAATTTACATTCTATGAATAGAGCTGCCCCACCCTAACATCCACCCGGGGGAACAAACATTTTCTAGATCCGCCCCTGCATGTGTAGCGGCGTGTGTTAGTGTGTGTGTGTCTGTGGAAAAAACTATTTTCTCAGAAAGGGCTCATCAGAATGACCTGAAATTTGGTATACTGACATTATTTTACAAAAAAATGCATGAGTATCATGCACGGGTTAACTTGTATATATATATATATAGAGAGAGAGAGAGAGAGAGAGAGAGAGAGAGAAAGAGAGAGAGAGAGAGAGAGATGAGCCGTTCAAATTTTGTGAAATCCGACAGATCCGAGATTTGGAGTTATGTGTAGATAGAAATTGACTCGATTCTTCTTGGCAAAATCGTATGTGAAAATGAGGCAAAACATATGTCCAGGAAAATATGAAACCAAACCGCTTGTTATACAGGAAGCCCGTCATTGCACTTCTAGTTAATAAATACACACCTGCTAGGCAGGTGTAGGTGTAAGACCTAAACGGCGACATATAATGTGAGACATGGAATTAAAAGAAAATCAAGCAGAAATGGTAATGGTGTCTTTTAGTAAACTACTATGTATTTTTGCTGTTACTCTGTCACTAATTTTAGCCAGCCAGCTTGCTGCAGATTTTGGTTAGAATTTGTAAAAATTTGAACAGTTGTGAAGAGATCATTAAAAAATAGACTGTAAATACATGTTAATGTTATAAATAGTAATATAGGAGCAAAAACAGCCCTAAATCACATCATTTTGCCAATTTTTAAAAAAATTTTTTATTAAGTCCAAAACCTGTAACAAAATCAAAAGATGAAGAGATTTTAGAACCAAACCCACATCCAAAATGAAAACACAGGGGCTAGCGCATATTTCTAATATAATATCATTTTATATATATATATATATATATATATATATATATATATATATATATATATATATATATACATGTGTGTGTGTATGTAGTAAATGTATTGCACAAGTGGATTACTAACCTTTAAAAAGTTTAAAAGTTATCGCTTATCTGATCATCAATAGTGGTCCACAGATCATCCTTCCTGGAACAGCATTTTGGGTCCAGACCGAACAAATGTAATAAGCCTTAAAGTTTTTAAGGGTTTTTAATTCATTTGTGCAATAAATCATTTTTAAAGTATTTCTTTTTTAGAAGATCCTCCCCATGTGTGGCCACCTTGGGTGGTGTATCAATATTCTATTTGTTTTTTAACCATTTGTGGTGATCCTGGTATGAAATTTAACCCACGCAGGTTGAAAGAGGAAAGTGATCAAAGATACCACTACAGATAAGCCTAATTTATTATCTGTAATTGTACACAGTGTTTATATCAAATATCGTGTGATGTATGTTGTTTGCAATATTAAACTATAAGCGTGTATATATACATGTATTTCAGGGAGTCTCTCTGACATTCAGGGAGAGTTGGCAAGTATGCTCTCCGGCTTCTGATATTTTTTCCAATATATATATATATATATATATATATATATATTTATAAAAACAACAGAAGCCGGAGAGCATGCTTGCCAATTCTGAATGTCAGGGAGACTCCCTGAAATAGGGGTGATCTCCCTCACTCCCTGAAGAGTCTGGCATTCTCCCTGATGCTGAGCCAGTACAAGACGTGGTTGGCTTCGCCACCTGTGGCATGATGACACAGTTCAGAAAGTATTGATGCCTATGGAGGTGGCCATTTTCATGCAGACCAAGATTTAATCAAAGACTGACAGGTTAGACAACATGACTTCAGTAATGGAGATAGAAATGTAAAAGACACTTCAGTCTCTAGAGACTGCATGTCTGGGAGACTCCCACATTTCTGGGAGACCCCCCCCCCTCCCCCCGGGCTCCCGGGAGAGCAGGACAACCTCCCTGCTCTCGCTCCGCAATAGATAAGTGGCGGAGCGGGGCCAAAATTATACTATTCATCAAGCCCCGTCCCCGCACGCCCACCTCCCCGGGATCTCCCTGAAGTCAACGAGAAAAAGTTGGCAAGTATGCCGGAGAGCGTATGTGTGTGTGTGGTTGTGAATATATACATATTTGGAAAAGCATGCTAAAGAAATTCTCCTCACTCAGCTTTGCTGAATCACTTTGCTGTTATAGTCAGCCTTGTCAGGACTGGCTCATACAGCTTCTTAATACTAGCTATACAGTTAGTCCCCTAACTGTACACTGGCCACTTGCTGCCATCAGTCGCACCACCCACAGCACACGCCCAGCTATTGAAGCTTCCTCCCAAGCACTGCATATACACACACACACACTTGTATGACAATAAGTGTCTACTCTGGTCATCCTCCTATGTACAGCACTGCAGACAGACCATTTGTGACACATTATAAATAAAATCTAATAGAGAGACACACACACACGCACACACAAACCCAGGAAACACTTTTTATGATACTCTGTATCACTTTTGTTATATGTTTAAATACAAATGTCACTACATGTCACAATCACAATTTCTACATAAAAATGTTTTATGCTTAAATGTCAATCTTACCTAACATTGTCATGTCTTTGAATGTAAATCTTATGGAAAATTCTCTCAGGTGGCTTCAGAAAATCTTCCTTCATTTCCATGGCAACATTTCTAGGTAAAAGACTCATTAACAGACGTTCCTAAATAAAAAAAATAATTTGAAACATATTGTTAATATTTATAATACTTTGGGCAAAATAAACTATATTTATAAACCATATTATATACAATAAGATAGTTTTAAAACACTGTAACTGCCATTATTGCACAATTCATGCTATTAAATCAGATCACCAACATTAATATTGGTTGCATAAAAATATAATGTCTGCAATTCCAATTGAAACTTCAAAATTATATTTTAGTTGCCAACCAAGTAAGCTTTTGATAGAAGTAGGAAAAAATGAAATAATGAAATTCTCTTTATTGGGTAATGGAATTGATTTCAGTTACAAGCTTTTGCATCTACCTAGGTATATATCAAATTGTAGTAACAAACGGAAAGGGAATTATTAAAAAAAAAAAAAAAAACACAAAATTACTGCTTATGCAACCAATCATTTTTCAATGCCACTGTTGTAAGATTTACGGTCATTAGGGTACATTGCCGTTAATTTTAAGGTGACAGCATAGAAGCAAAAATTTTCAGAATAAAATTACTAGTGCACATAATAGGTTTGCAATTATTTCACTCAAGTAGTTGAGGTAAGAATAATAAAAACAAAATAGTTTCAACACATATTATATACATACAGAAATATATACGGTATATATATATATATATATATATATATATATATATATATATATATATATATATATATATATATATATATATATATATATTTATTTACTAGACTTTAGATAAGGTACAAAACGAAAAAGTTATTCCTGGTGAAACTGACCTTGCAAAATATGATAAGGCCTCTTTACATGAACAATTTTAGTGCATACTTTGTGCAGTGACAAGGTTAGTCATTGGCTATCTTAAGGGATGTGTTTTTGTTGTGATGATGCAGATTTTGGAAATAAGCTCTTCCACTTTGATTTGATTTTCATTCATTAAGGTTCTACAACATTCGTTCACGACATCTAAGCAGTTTACTAATCAACAGTGTTTAGAGGAAATTGGGGTTCCTGGAAATACATGGCCTATGCTTCAATGTTACTTCTGTGAACCTGGGAATACTGAACTACAAAACATAAAAATTATTTATTTTCATTTATCCCAGTTATTCTACATCTGACGTGATATTTATCAATTTCCATGTTATTTTGAGTGTAGAATCCAAATATACCTTCAGAAATTTGATATCACTTAAGTTTTTGAGATATTTTGAAACATTTAAATTTGAAAAGTAAAGTATTTAATCACAGAAAGGGCTCAGCAAGACTCCCTTCATAAATGTGTTAATGGTTTAATGATTGAGTTTGGTGTTCAGCACAATACTAGTGGGTGGCGACTGTTTATTGATTCCTCAAAGAGTAGTCTGAAAACAGTGTTACTCCATAATGGGAACAATCTCCATTCGGTGACTCTGGCCTATGCAGTGGACATGAAAGAAGCTTATGATAATATGGCTGTGTTGTTGGAGGGAATCAAGTATGAGGATCATGAATAGAATATTTGTTGTGGCTTAAAGATAGTTGCACTGCTGTTAGCTTTACAAGGTGGATTCACAAAGTACTACTGTTTTCTATGTTTATGGGACAGCAGAGACACCAAAAATGGCTATGTCACAAAGAAATGGCCAAAGAGAGTGTCCTATGTTGCTGGAAAGAAAAATATCAAGTATACTCCATTGCTTGAGCCACATAAAATCATTTTATTTGCTTTTGCTTTATCTGTGCTTCACATTAAGTTGGGCCTAATGAAAAATGTGTGAAAGCTCTGAATAAAGGCCAGGCTTTCATTTATCTGAAGGAACAGTTTACGATGTTAAGTGAAGCAAAGCTAAAAGAAGGCATATTTGCGGGCTCCCAAATAGGGAAACTGCTTACGGATTAAAAATTTAACGCTAAATTGACCGAAACTGAGTCTAATACTTAGTCCTCCTTCAAGGCTGCTGTGCTTGGATTCTTAGGGAACAGCAAAGAGGCCAACTACGTGCCCATCGGGAATGAACTATTGGACAACTATAAGAATATGGGTTGTAGATTGTCACTTAAAATTCACTTTTGACTTTCTAATCTAGACATCTTCCCTGACAACCAGGGTAGTGTAAGTGATGTACAGGGGAAACATTCTGACAATGGAGCGTCGCTAACAAGGAAGCTTCGAGCTTGCAATAATGAGGAACTACTGCTGGTTACTTTTTAGAGAAACCAATTAGACACTGTACAAACAGAAAGCATCAACATCCTATTTCCTTAAGGCAAAGTGACTTTACATTGTATCATTTATTAACAATGACATTATGGCTAATTTGGATTGATATGAGTTTCTGCAGTTTTTATGCGTTTCTGTAGTTTTTTGTAAGTATATTAGAAATACGATAAAAATATTTTTATTCTATAGAGATTCATTGAAATTTTCACTTATCTTCCTTTTTCAGATATACATATTACCGCTTTTGTTATTTGTGTGTATCATAGCAACAGCCAGGACATCACTTCTAGGAGCTCTGCCCTGGCCGTCATCAGGGCAACATCCAGGACGCTTTTACAACTCTGATTGCCCTGACCTTTGGTTTTGTTGTTTGCATATTTTTGTTCGCTGCCAGCCCTGACCCCTTGACCTGTTCCTGAGCACTCTGCCTGCTACGGACCCCTGACCCCAGCCTACTCCTGACTATCTGCTCCTATCTTGGCTACCGCCTCCTATCTACCTGCTGCGGTATTACACATAAGCTTCCACTACGTAGAGTTAAGACCTGAGGGCATCCAAGTACCCAGGAGCGCAACAAGCTCTACGGAAAGGCAACTGCTCTAGGCAAAGACGTCTGTCAGCTGTTCTGGAAGTTTATGTCAGCAGCCGCTATCCATAACATTCAAATGCTAGATGCAGAGAATCATTAAAAAATGTTGAGTAGTGTAATTCACCCCTCCTTCATCTTCTGTGCAAAAGGGTATAACTCTTAACAGCAAAGCGGTTATGATCCCTCCATTCTGATTTGCAAACCAGGTGGGGTCAGGCGTTTTTACACTGAGAACTCAAATAGCTGTATAAATGTAAGTGACTTCAGTATTGGCATGGGAATTTATATTTTCAGGGTTTCTCAGTGAAGCCTTGCACAGCTGTGGAAGCAAAGGCACAGTTAAATAATTCGCATTGGGGGGGAACAATAAAAAGCATATTTTGAAAATATCAGACCACTGTACTGAACCAGTAAAAAACCCTATATGAGGCATGTGAATGGGAATTCTAGAATGCAACATGCATAGTACAATGGGAACTACAACAGAGAAAAAACAAATGACTTTTCATTTCATTTCACCAATTACTCTTATCCTATCAAATAGTACATTCCATTACCTATATGATGACATATACAATTTCTGCCCAAAATAATAAATAAATTATATTGTATAGCTATACACAGAAAATTTTAGTGGCCGACAGCTTTTATTTTTTACTATCTGTGCATGTTTTTATACTACACCAGAAGAATGAAGAGCTTTGATACTTTAACTACATACTTTAACTTATATATATATATATATATATATATATATATATATATATATATATATATATAGTGACATGGGCCTTTTAGAGTCTTGGAAGATGTGCAGCTGGAAGTCACTGATGCAGAAAAAGGCTGGACATACAGCAACTCTGTGCCATCGTTATTGCATCTCTGGAAAACATCCATACTTCAAGGAGCAACTCTGTCTCACTCTGGACACATCTGGATAAGGATACATCAAGACAACAGATAAGTTCATATATCTTTTTCTTTCTGGTACGCAAATTAGCATTGGAGTGCTTTGGTGGAGGGTTCCAGATATCTAAAGTTGATTACACTATTGTGTGATTTTTTCTGTTTATCCATGAGAAGACTCTGATATCCAGAGGGATCATCTAACCAACAAAACCGGTTGTTGAAGTGTCTGCTATATTCCCTTTTCTGGCACGCATATATTGTGAATTATCTTGAATATATTTAAGGCTCCTACTTCATATTCTTTTTGGAACTGTTTGGTATACATCTGGACTAACCTACCAGGTTTGGAAGTGGTGCAGCCACCTGCACATAACGAAGTGGGGTGGAGACAGGAACTGAAATGACATTGTATTCAAATAAATATACTAATAAATATACTTTAATATGGAGTTGGTCCCCGTTTTGCAGCGATAACAGCTTTCACATTTCTTGGAAGGCTTTCCACAAGATGTTGGAGTGTGTCTGTGCTCCGGTTTCCTCCCACACTCCAAAAACATACTAGTAGGTTAATTGGCTGCTATTAAAATTGACCCTAGTCTCTGTCTGTCTGTGTATGTGTTAAGGTATTTAGACTGTAAGCTCCAATGAGGCAGGGACTGATGTGAATGAGTTCTCTGTACAGCGCTGTGGAATCAGTGGCACTATATAAATAGATGATAATGATGATGATGATGTGAGGCTGGCATGCGCAGCTGCATGCTTGAGGCATGCAGCTGTTCATCCATGGAAACCCAGTCCATTAAGCTCCCACAGCACTGTTTTGTTTACATTAATGCAAGTGGAAGTTTGGAACTCTTCAGCTATGGAATCAGCAGAGCGTTGGTGACTTTTACACACCATGCGCCAGTCGTTGACCCTGCTCTGTGATTTTATGTGGTCTTCCATTTCATGGCTGAGCTGCTGTTGTTCCTAAATGCTTCCACTTTCTAATAGACTGTAATTGAATGTAAATGAATGTTAATGCTATACTTAGTAATATAGGAGCAAAAATAGCTCAAAATCACATAGTTTTACCTATTTTTCACCATTTTTAATTAAATCCAGATCCAAAACCAAAACCAAAACCTTTCAGGATTTCTGGGCAATACCTGTAACAAAACCAGAACACGAAGACGTTTTAGAACCAAAACCACATCCATAACCAGAATACGGAGTCAGCGCACATCTCTAATATATGTAAATAACTTGCCGCTCACTTGCCTTCTGAAATGTAGAGAGAAGCGGTGATAGCACATTGCAAATGTACAGTCAGTGCTGTGTCCGCAGTACTGACACGTAAATGGTAGAAATGGGTCTCACATGTAGAAAGAACTGGGATTATAAATTCCCCATAAATACACGTCTAGAGTTTGTCTTTATTACATTTGATACATTTTTATTTTTTTGTGTATTGCACCTAAAAATGAGCTTCTTTGCTAGAGTGCAATTGGAAAATGCAAGGTATGTTCCATTAAAAATATAGGATGCAAAGCATCTCAACCAGCTCTGAGCAGGTGTAAAAATAAAGTAGCTTTGCTCAGTGGAAATGGTCAGAAGTTCCTCTGAAAATTAAGGAAAGCCCGTAAAATCTCCACCCTTTATCTCATTTCTATAATCTAGCTCCACAAGATGAAATCTATTGCGCTGCTCTGCAAAACTGGACGCACTGGTGCATCTATTCCATCAAAGGGCTTCAGTATGACCAACCCATCCTATCAACTCGTACAATAACGTTTGAAATGTTTAATATGAGCTCATCAATAACATTAACAATTATGAGAAATGATGGCATCAGGAAATCCTTCGGAGCAGGTTCAGGTAATGATGCATGGAATGTATTCATACAAATTTCCTGTGTTTGTAATTAGCTCTGGCAGCAACCTTTACTGTGGTTTTAACAAAGATCTTTTATTTTCATAAACATGTATATTTAATAATAAACCTACTTGATGAAGTGACTCGATGTGAATCATGGGCCTCACTGCATAATGCAAAATGCAGCATTACCCTGCACAGTATGGTATGATGCAAATCATGTCTCAATGCCCCTGGACTTTCCACTTGGACCTCCCCTTCGGGATCTCCCAGAGGGGTTGTCAAATGTATATTCTAAATGTATCCACAGCCTTATAAAGTTCAATGTATAATATGGAATATGTAGGAAATACTGCATAGTTGTTAGTAATTTTCCAAAGTTAATAAACAAAGAAAATACAATACTTGTAAAAGATAAAAGCAAAGAGAATGGTTCTCGAAATGAATCCATATAAAGGTAACAATGATTTTGAAATTGTTCACAATAAGTAAAAACTAATTCAAAGAGATTAGGGGCTAGATTTACTAACTGCGGGTTTTAAAAAGTGGAGATGTTGCCTATAGCACCCAATCAGATTCTAGTTATCATTTATTTAGTACATTCTACAAGATGACACCTAGAATCTGATTGATTGCTATAGTCAACATCACCACTTTTTCAAACCCGCAGTTTAGTAAATATACCCCTAGGAGTTGGTAGATTCACTTTCAAATGTGTGGTCAAAGATAGAAATAAAGAAATCAAGAAAACAAGCCATAAACATTAATTTATAAAATAGTCAATAAGGTTTAGTAGGTAATTCTGCAGTGTGCCATAATGGAGTGAACTATCATTTATTTAGTACATTCTACAAATGACAGCTAGAATCTGATTGGCTGCTATAGGTAACATCTCCACTTTGCAAACTCGCCGGAAAGCTCTCAGCTTGATACATTTATCCCTACATAAAATGTTATCTTTATCTATTTTAAGGTTGGTTTTACATTTCATGATAGATTTATTTTGATTATTTTTTTTCCAATTAATTTTATTTTATTTTTTAAAATGTATCCAAATATATTTGGTACTGTGCAATTATTATTATTATTGTACTATACGAAAGCAATATATGAATTCCTGGTACTAACACCTATTACCGGTATGTCAGTATCTGTTTATTTTCAAATATTATATGTTATCAAATATACACAAATGCATACATATGTATTATTATTACTATTCAATTCCTATAAGGTGGTGCAAGTTTTGGGTATTTTCTCTTTTCAATTCCGAGCTAGTGGTGTTTTGGTAGTCTGCACATTCTGTGGATTCAATTAATGTTCAGCTCACTCAGCTTACTGTTTGTTTACTATTAAATAAACACACATTTGTCAATTACAGTTTATGAAATGTTTAATATTGAATTCATCATTTACATTTGATTGAATAATTATACTACCTTATTTCCATTCCACACTTACTTATTAATAGATATTTTTCCTGTGTATTTCAAACACTTATAATTTCTGCTGCATCATGGTATTTGATTTGAACTTTATTTTCTGCTGTGCAGGCACCTATCTGGTTTGGCAACCCTATCGGCTACCTTTACCATACGTTTTGATTTTGTAGACCTACAGACAGGGCCGGACTGGCCATTTGGCACTTCTGGCAAATGCCAGGAGGGCCGATGGTCAGATGTGCCGTGTCCCGTGCAGTTAGTGCACCGCAACTGACAGCCTGTCAGTGACAGGCTTCCTAGTGGCTGGCTCCTCCCCAGCCACCTGACTACATGTGCGCGCACTTTCAAATCTGCCCGGGTCCTGCAAGCTGCCAGAGGAGCGGACAGGAGAAGTAAACAAAAACAAGAGGAGAAAAGAAGATGAAAAGGAGGATGCCACACAGAAAACAGGGTTGGGAAGGGGGGGGGGGGGGGGAAGGATACCACATAGAAAGCTCTGAGGACTTACTATGACATTAAAGAAGTCACAAGCCATGAGGTTATAGAGCTCCAAGCTGACTTTTAATATACTTCTATGTTGCAGTGTTGCAGTTGGTATGCTCTTCTGTATAAATCATAATTATTCCTAATGCATATTTATATAAACTCACAGTTTATACAAATATAATTTAGTGCTGTTAATATGTTCACTCTGTGGCATAATATGATTTGGGGGTACAACTGTATGGCATAATATGAATTAGGGGCATTACTGTGTGGCATAATATTATTTGTGGGCTCTATGGTGGCTTAATATCAATTGGGGGCACGTACTCAGGCATGATAGAAGGGGGGAGTGTTAATATAATGTGGGAGGTAGGCTATTAATTTAATGGTGGATTTTAGGTGGGGGCTAATTATTTAATTGGTGCTATTTTATTATTGCTATGTGATGTGGGTCAATTTAATTTAATATTGGGGCCTATCAATTTAAGAAGGGGTGATTCAACCTTTAATTTAATTCTGGGGTGGTTTGGGGGCAATTAATTGAAAGTGGGGCTCTTTGGGAAAAAAAACATCTATTTATGAAATGTGAATATAAAATATTTAATGGCAGTGATGGTTGCAGGAAATAGGTATATTTATTAAACGTAAATGCTATTTAATTTATTTCTAGGGTTGTTTGGAGGGAGGGAAATATGTTTATTTATTTAATGTGAATACTAGTATTTTAAAGTTGGGGCTGGAGGGAGGCCTAATTATAAAACATGGGTTGTATTGATTAAACACCAGGGCTGACTGGAGTTTTCTAAATTCCATGTACCCATTTTTTTTCAAATAGAGCCACCAACATTCCAGGATCCAGACAAGCAGCAGCTAAAGACAACAACAGCCACAGGTGGTGTAAGTGACAAGAACTGGCAGGAGAGAGCAGAACAGTCTGCCAACTGACCTGAATCCGGTGGGGAAGTTCCGAATTTGGGTGGCTGTCTCGTTTAGTGAGATTTAGTCAAGGACAGTTGGGAGGTATGTCCCGCTTCACACTGTTCTGCTTGTGAAGGCAGAGCTGCGTGCAACTAACAGTAGTGCACACATTATTGCCTGTGTATTTGTCTAACATTTGTCTAAAATGATAACCATGTTACATAATAGGGGTCCCCTCTCTTAAATACTCTGTGCCCTCTGAGCGATATTCCAGCTCTTTTTAGCAGGAAGGAGTGGATAGCTGCTGCCAGTCCCTGGATAGGACACAGCATGAAGAGTAAGCCAGGAGATCTAAATCTCACAAGATTTGGTAATCTCGTGAGACTAAGAGCTTCTCTGCTCACTCTACAGGAAGTTCTCTCCCTGATGGATGTCAGCAGCACCAGAAGCATAGATAAGTACAGTGGGCTGGGGGTGTCCTAATGTGTCTGGGGAATGGCGTGATGTGGCTGGGAGGGCGTGATAAATGTATTGTTTTATTATAATGTATGTATCAATGCCCCATGTTGGCCACACCCACAGCACAATGTGGTCACGCCCTTCCCAGCGACGCCGCTGTGTGGCGGCACACGGTTTCTTTTCTGCTAGACCTAAGGTGGGCCTTTGTACTTTAAATGCCAGGGCTGATTTTTAGTCCCAGCCTGGCCCTGCTTCAGGCTGAAGCATTCTGTGTAAGATGACCAGTTAAAAAAAACACTTATCTAGTTGCCTTTTGTTGGTATTCATTATGTATTTTTGGGTCGGGAATACTAAATTAGCTCAACGGGACTAGAAAAAGTCTATGCTATTTGTCCAACATGGCAAATAGTGGACCAGCGGGGCAGTGCTATATTGCCCAACTGGACTGTAATATGAGAGATACTGAGATTATGTTCCACATATGTTTACTTTGTTTAAAAAATTAGAAACAACAAAGAAAAGTAGGTAAATAATTATTTGGCCTTATGCTCCCTATAAATTCACCTAGTTCTCTTTGTTGTTTTTATGTAGTCACTATTTAGGTTTCTGTGTAGCACCTCCTAAGATTATAGAAAAATACACAAGGATTCCAATACTAATATAATTGGTTAGGAGATGTCCAATTTGAAAATAATGTAATTATATTTTCAGTGCAGCTAGAATTATATTTGGTTACAATTTGCTACATTTTATAAATTGCAAATATTGGACCTGATTCAATGAGGAAAGTAGAGCAAACAAATGAGTAACTTTGAACCTTGGCAAAACCATGTTGCAATGCAAGGGGTGTAAATGAGTTTATTATTTTGCACATAAGGAAAATACTGACTCTTTTTTCATGTAGGACACAAATACTTGATAGCTTTTTACACTGACATTAAAAGTTAATCTAGGACATGCTCTACCCCAATTATAAATCTGTCCTCATATTATAAATCCCCCCCCTCCCCCCCTCCATTGCAACGTGGTTTTGCCGAGGTACAAAGTCACTCTTTTTTTTACTTTACTTTGCTTAATGAATTGTGTTTTCATTAAATAGAAGCAGATAAGTTTTTCTCATGGTTACTTAGTGCATGTTTGTAATCTCCGTAAAATAATCAGCAATTTTGGTCTTCAAACTACTGGATATATGATTCAGCTATTTGGAGGTTAAGAACTGAAATCACTGATGAATTCAAACCTGTCCAAAACACTCCAAATTGCTGGTGACTTTAATGACATGCTGCATTTTGTTTTAAAAAAAATGCTGTGTTCACATTGGTTGATTTAAAACTACAGAAATCGTAGGATTTCTAGCTCACCTGCACTTTATAAGTCTGCCTATTGCCTAATATTATTTGATTGTGTTTGCAGGTGTTAGTAGTAGGAGACAGGAGATTGAAAAAAGCATTGGATGGTGGCTTAGTGTGTTACTATCGATCACTAAGTGCTGTGTCTTGTACGATTATTAAGTCTTGTCATTTTTTGATGTTTGTTAAAGTTATTGGTCCAAGTGGGAGGAGAGAGAATGAGGAGCGTAGGGAGAGCGAGGAGGATGTTGAGTTAAGTAGATTATAGCATATAGAGGAAAGGGTGAATCCTGACTTTCTAGCGATTTTCTGGTGGTTTAGCATAATCCCCACCTCTGCACCTGGCTCCACCCCCATCTTTAATTACTGACAGAGAGACACAAACCTCTGATAGAGAGCAGTTTTGTGACTGACCCCAAATATGCAATTACCCATAAAATTATACAGACTCCTTCATTTTACTTACTTCATTAAGAGATTACACCACTGTAGTGAACAGAGAGGAATTACAGCTATAAGGATTAACCAATGACAAAATTGGGAGGAATAAGGCCTAATCATAACTGCAGTGCAAATATGTTATATCAAATGAATCCATTGATAAATTGAGCTACTAAGGTGTAAAATGTGAAGTCAGAGGGTCTGGTGTGTGTGCTTATCTGATACTTCTGCCCACCTCTATGTTAAAATGTAACGGCAACACTTTCAGGGAAAGCTGAGCAGCTTCAAAGACCCGTGGGGTGAGCTGCATCCTGACCTAAGAGAGTTTTTTGACTCCTCCTTTGGACAGACAGGTGGGAGCCATTGACAGCTTGTGGATCTACAAGGATACCCCGTGATGACTTGCTGTATCTAATATAGACAAAGGCAACACATAAAGGCTCTCTATGCAGGTATATAGAAATATGAACATCAAAGAAAATGCCTTCACATTTCATATTTTGGTAAATCCATGTGCAACTCCATACTGAGGGGCAGAAACCACACCAGGGTTGTGAATTGCAGCTACTAGCGGTACCAGGGAACAGCTGTAGTCACATGTCTTTGGGAAAGGTATATTATACTGTTATAATTCCATCATGTTTGGTATTTAAATGTGCAGGAGATTATGACCGATTTATTTATGGGGGAATTATGTGTTCGGGGTATAGCTGAGAAAAGTTAAGACTGGTCAAAATTTCGAAATAGTTTTGAACAAAACCTAGGTGACACACAAGGTACATATCCACCTCCACATCAGCATCCACACTGCCCCTGTGAATGCCGCCCCAATTGATTTTGCTTAAAAACCAGTGTTGTGAAGGGACAAACTTTCAGTCTTTTGAGAAATCAATCATCATTGATAAGCTGTCCATCTTCAAGCCAATTTCCCTTGGTGCAGAAAATACTACCTATCTGTAAATTATACTGAATTTAATCCCTTTATTTTAAACTGTTTTGCTTGTGCATGTATGTTAATTGTTATTATAACCTGTAAGCATTGTACTTTTTGTATATTAAATCTAAAAATTTAATAGTGATGTCCTTATTGCGCTAAACAAATTCACTGCCTGTCTAGAAGAGATAGATTGCTTGACCATGCTAAACCTTTAAATGCTGAGTAGTGAATTGTGAATACATCTGTATATCAATTGGAGTGTGTGCCTGTATGTAAATTTGTGTCATAGAGCCTTGTGGGGTTACGAGTTAACCCTTTGATTGCTGGTGTGTGCCGTGCTAAACTGTGTGTAACAAGGAGTGCTCATTGTGTGCCAGTGTGAGGCAGTATATTGGGGTCCTATCGCCCTTATTCAATAGGTGGTGGCAAAACCGAAGTGGATGTGGTTGTGTGAGTGCTGTTCGGGGGCGATTCAGCAAATCTGTAACCTGTGCGATAGGTGAGAGGAAGATTGAGTGCTGGAATCGTGTGGAACCTCGCATTGTAAGTACTTCCAAGTCACAAGTGTGAATATATGATAAGATATTGCATCATGGAGTAGCTAAAGGGGGCTATTCGTGACAACTGCCAACAGTGCTCTAAGGACATGGTGAAGTTCAGTAACAGCATTACTTCCTTCAATCAAAAAAGTCAATATAAAGGAAAAATGTACACCAAAACATAATAGAATTGTAATACAATATACAAAAATATTTTTTGCATCTACTCCTCATATGTCAAATGTATATTACACAACTTACAGTGAAATAAGTTGCAATACGTTACTGTGAAATAAGTTGCCCTACGTTACTGTGAAATAAGTTGCTCTGTCTTGTTTAAAAGCATTTACATGGTCATGGAACTCCTTTGTTACTTTTAACTAGAGATGGTCACTGACCCCGTGATTTGGTTTTGGATTCGGTTTTGGATCTGGATTACCGTCGTGTTTTGGTTTTCGTTTTGCAAAACCGCCATTGCGTGTTTTGGTTTTGGTTTTGTTTTGCAATTTGTTTAAAAAATAACATTTATTGGTGCTAAAATAACATAATTTAGGTATTATTTTGTAGCTACATTATTATTAACCTCAGTAACACTAATTTCCAGTCATTTTTTATTCAATTTTGACCACCTCCTATGTCACAATATGATTTTCATACACTTGAAAAGAAAAATTGCTGCAGTTCTTGCCAGTGATAACAAAAAGGCCATTGTCATGCCTGGGCATAAGACCAAAAATCCACCTCTTAAGTGTGGAATTATTTTTACACAAATCCTGGCAAGAGTTGTCTATCCATTTGTAGCGTTTTTAAAGCCACACTCAGTAGAGGTAGGGACCTTAACCATCTGGGATCCTCATCCATGTTTCGCCATTTTTCAGCAGGTTCTTGGAAAACTATTGGGAAATACAGAAACTTCGGTTAAAAAAAATAACAACAAGCAGTCCAGCATAATCTACCTCCCTTCTCTCATCTACATCCCAGCACCTGCAATCTTCCCCCCCAACACCTTCATAATCAATATCCCCTTAGCCAACAATTGGCAGTTAAACAATCCTCTGCAAGAGGAAGCAAGAATGAAACCTGTCACCCAGTCGCAAAGGGGATCACAGGCGCCCTGGGTACTATGCTAGTGTTAGATCTGCATCTAATGTCCACTATTAATACAGTTGGTTTAAGACCTTTAATTGAGGTGCTCTGTCCCTGTTAGCAAATGTCATCACTATACCATTTTACTAGAAAAGCTAATTCTCTCCTGTACTGGAAAGTTCCTAAAAATTTAATTATTGGGCGACAAAATGGCATTCTACCCACTGTACACTTAACCACAGATATGTGTACAAGCGGAACTGGGCAAACTAAAGATTATATGACTGTAAAAAAGCCCACTGGGTTGGTCATTCGCCTTCCCCAGCATGGACAGCAGCAGCATGTACCCAGGAACGTCACATTTTTGAGAAGTAGGCTACTCTGTGTATCAGCGGCTTCAGTAAGAGGCATAGAGCTGACAAGCTGTTCCAAAAACTAAGGGATGTCATTGAAAGATGGCTAATACTGCTTGGACTCTCCTGAGGATATGTCATTTCTGATTACGACCCCAATATTGGTCAAGCATTACAGCGGGGTTGAATTCCATCACATTTCCTGTTTTGCACACACTATCAACTTGGTGTTACAGAACTTTTTAAAAATGACATGCAGGAGATGCTGTTTGTGGCCAGAAACATTTAGGGTCAATATCTGGTTTCTGCAACAGCATGTAGGAGAATGCAGCAGCTGCAAGAAGACTACCAATTGAGGGGAATATACTTTAGTCCAGCGAAGTAGTTACCTGTGAAGAAAGTGCAGACACGGTTACCTTGAGTCAAGTGATTGCCTTAATAATACATTTTGAAAAGGTGCTACAGAAAATTAGAGTGTGCAATAAAACAAAGTAAATGTGCTAACTATATTTTAATTGTAGATAAAATACTTAATTTGCTTCGCCAGGATCCAAGAGCTATCAACATCTTGTAATGACGTCTTCTCCTTCAGTTTCTCTGGCAACTGCTTGTTGTAAAAAAAGTAGCTTTCCCAAGACACCCAGTGGTGATGCAGATGAGTCCGCACAACATTTTGATATTTGCTCTGCTGTAAAAGAATTGGCCGAAAATCGTGACAGCTCTGCCCTAAAATGAACTACTTATTCCATTTGGAAGGTCATTATCGGCAATTACATCATAATACACAGACTGCTATGATGGTGGGATAAATTAGTATTGTTTGAGGAAGATTAGCACTCAACCCTGCCACCTCTCCTGTTTCTGAGTGAGCTATGGTACAATAAAATGTAACTGCAGATTTAGACCAAGACTGTCAGCCCTATTATTTCTATTTCAGCAATAACAATTAGCAATGGAGCAATGGAGCTCTTCTCTTTGGGTTTTACCAATATAACGCAGCACAATTTGCCTGCAAATTCTACAGACAAGCCTGCTTGTCTTCCTCTTCATCAATGACTCTTAGCAATTGAGCACTCGTCTTTGGGTGTATATTACACCAAAACATTATTAGTGAAAATTAGAAAAAATACAGTTTAATCCCTGATAGGCCCTCCACCATCCTTTGCATGTTAATAGTAGGATTGGTTGGAGTTATGGTCAAGGTCACCCATTTTTTTGACAAATCCTCCAAACCAGACCAGATGTCAAACTGTTGTGGTCTGCCACCTGCGTCATCCCTGCTTGTGTTTGGAAAGTGCATATTGGTGCCAGAACCTCACGTGCCAGAACTGCTCCCACTGGTGCCACACTGCTGCAGGACTTACACAATCAACCGCATCCTCATCGTCGGATACCCAAATCTCCCCCACATCCTCTTCTAAAGACAAAGTGTCATCATCACTTGGTGTATCACCGGCTACACTCGGGCTGTTCAGGCACACATTAGCAGAACTGTTGAAAGGGCCCTTCTTTATGGGTACACTAACAGAATGCTCACGATTAGACATCCCACTGTTGGATGGACTCTCCACAGGGATTGGTGTCATTTCTGATTCAGAGCAAACATTATCCTCTAATGCCTTACTGTTATCTTGCAGCTCGGCTTTGACGCGTAACAGTAGTTGTGCACCACTTGTAGGCTCGGAAACATTTTTGGATCTGCCACTAATAGCCAAAGGTGAAGGCCTCATTCTCTCTTTGCCACTGCGTGTGTAGAATGGCATGTTGGCAATTTTTTTTTTAGCGCCACTTAACTTTTTTGGACTGATTTCGAAACAGTATGTAGTTTGACATCGCCTTACCCAGATGACGTACTGGGAACACTAACATCAGGACTGGTGACAGAACCTGGTTGCTCATTCTGATCATATGTGGACTGCTTTGAATCCATTCTGAGCGCAAAGCACCTGTAGTGGTAAAAATTATTTGGTAAGATACTGCTGACAGATATGACTTTTGACAACCAGAAATATTTATGCATAATTATGGGGGACACCCCAAAAGCACTGGGGAGTGCTAAAAATTATTTGGTAGATACTGCGGACAGATATGACTTTTGACAGCCAGAAATATTTATGCACAACTATGTGGGACACCCCAAAAGCACTGGGGAGTGCTAAAAATTATTTGGTAGATACTGCTGACAGATAGTAATTTTGACAGCCAGAAATATTTATGCACAATTAGGGAGGACACCGCAAAAGCACTGAGGAGTGCTAAAAATTATTTGGTAGATACTGCTGACAGATAGTAATTTTGACAGCCAGAAATATTTATGCACAATTAGGGAGGACACCCCAAAAGCACTAGGGAGTGCTAAAAATTAGTTGGTAGATACTGCTGACAGATATGACTTTTGACAGCCAGAAATATATATGCACAATTATGGGGGACACCCCAAAAGCACTGGGGAGTGCTAAAAATTATTTGGTAGATACTGCTGACAGATAGTAATTTTGACAGCCAGAAATATTTATGCACAATTATGGGGGACACCCCAAAAGCACTGGGGAGTACTAAAACTTAGTTGGCAGATACTGCTGACAGATAGTAATTTTGACAGCCAGAAATATTTAGGCACAATTAGGGGGGACACCCTAAAAGCACTGGGGAGTGCCAAATATAAAAAAAAAATAATAAACCTCTATCCTCCTCTCTTCTCTAGCGATTTTTGTTTGCAATTGCAAGAAGAGTATTGGATTCTCTGTCCCTGCTCTAATCAGCCTGTGACTACACCCTGCTCTCTCCTTCTGTCAAATGGCGATGGATTGCTGTGAAAGTGTGTATTTATAATCTTGAAGTATCGCGAGAACAGAGCCCCGAGATCCGATGACGTTCGGCCTTGATTTGGATTCGGAGCGGGCAGGAGAGTACCAAGCTACTCAGCTCGGTACTCGGATAGGCAAAGTTCGGGTGGGTTCGGTTCTCGGGGAACCGGACCCGCCCTTCTCTACTTTTAATATTCATATATTATACATACACACATATCCATATAAAGTAGGAAGTGCATTATCCCATAAATATAGTGTTGGACATGCTTTGTTACAAAATGGCAAAATGTTTTGCCCTTTAAAATGTAAGCAGTGTCAGACAGGGTCTTCTCTACTATCTGTCTCATGTCTGTCAATCATTCGTATACCTCCTATGTGTCTTGTCATATCTGAGACTGTCCTTTGTCATGTGTAATGCTGATTTTTTCTGTATGCCTGCAATTTGTTTTGTTAATTGCATCCATGCATTTATTAAACTGCTGAATTCTACCCAAGTACCTGTTTGTACCTGTGTGCTTACTGTTTTCATGTATGTTATTTATGCAATTATGTTATGTGCTATTGAATCTGTGGCACCATACAAATAAATGATGATGTATCACTTTCCTCAGTTAACTTAGTTAAAATGCAGTTACATCTATGTTTGCCAGCAACCACTAAAAAAGGCTGTCAGTGGGCATATTCATATGTAACGTTGTGGATTTCTCTGCACCCCCATAGAGGTGCGAGGAGAAATCCACAGTGTTGAGGCACAGTAGTACCTGCAAATGTGCACAGTCGTGATGTCCGGAGGAACATCACTGCTAATTGAATATGCCTCATTATGTGCATATTAAGCATACACATCGTATATACTCTTAGCAAAATTTCTTCCCTCAGTCCTTGTGCCTATTTGTTGCAAAAGAAATTAAATTAGGAAATGAGAATAAAGACCTAAGGAAGAAGTTTAATTACATGTTTCTGTTTTTAAGAATCCCATAGCTAGCAGGCAATTCAAAAGATGTAAGAAAATCATCATTAATTAGAAATTCCCCTGGTGCTTTCATATTTTTTAACTCCAAACCAGTAAGAATTTTCAATCACTTCCCCTTCAGGAGTATTCATTCTCAAGAGAACAACAAAACTTTTTAATCACTTATGTATCTTTGAAAAAAAGTAACAGATGACATTTTTTTCTTTTTGTATTATCTTATTATCAGGGAAATATATTAAAGGTTAAAAAAAAATCTTGTGGAAAGTTGTGGAGAGGAGAAGTGATAGCACTGTCAGCTGAAAAGGGGCGTAGATAGACATTATACAGAAATATTTCACAATTTATCATGTGTATTTATTTGACTCAAGTTTATTTATTTTATTCTATTTTTGTTTATTTTTAGTTAGCAAAAGCTTGTGGGAAACAAGGCAATCTCTATTAATATTGTGGTAAAAAATTGATTTCCCCACAGAGGGGAGTAGGGAATGTGGGCAACAATGAGTGATGTGACAAAATTGCAATTATAGCAGCCTTAAGTCCTAGTCCCGCAAAGCTGCTGAAATTTAACCCATATTCAATACTATGAGCCTGGAAGCTCCAGTCCTTTTTACAATTTACCAGAAGTGCCTCGCTTGCAAAGAGTGAAAATAGGTCACTTTAGACAACAACAGAAACAATATTTTTGGTGGCTGACACAATACTTAAAACATTACGGACCTGATTCATTAAGGCACGCAAATCAAGCGTAAATTGCGGGGTGGGCGGGATTAGACGTACATATATTCAGCAATTCCTACATCTAAAATTTGAAACTGGTGCAAATTAAGAATGTGGTCCATGGATTTAGCTATTACAGCATTATTTTCCAAAATAGAAATTAAAGTTGGAGCTAGTAATTCCAGCATGCCAGTGGGTTCATCTTAGGATATTAATACTAATCAATCTCATGCAACAAAGAGGTGTGGAATGCTAAACGCACACCTCTGATTTCTGGTCAGTGTGCCCATGAAAGGCTAGGCTTTGTACACATGAGTGTAAATGATATCTGTTTCTTCTCTGTTATGCTTCAAAAAGTAGATATTCACATAATTATATATGTGAAGATGTAGGCAGAGGTGGAAGGAGTGTGGAGCAAACAAGGCATTTGCCTGAAGTGCAGAGTGATAGGGCTACAGCCAGACACACGCAAACCATACAGTAGTAGAAATATGTGCCTCAAATCAGGGCTGGCGCCACCATTAGGTATCTGCCTAGAGCGCCGGGGAGCGACACTGTGGGCGAGTAGATAATGTCTCAGAATGTGACTTCATAGTTTAAATTAACGCAGGCGGTGCAATCGCCCACGTCTAGACCACCTACCGGCAATATAGCATTCTTGCAGACCTACGGTCTGCATTGCGGTACTGCTACAGTGCAGCACCAAGTTTTCAGATCCCAGCTGCTGACAGTGTTGTGACATGTAGAGGAGCCATCAGGAGTCAGGCAGAAGACAAAAGAGAGAAACAAGAAGCTCATAACAAGAGAAAAGTAGAAAAAAGAAGAGAAGGTGAGTAAATTAATACAGAGAAAATGGGGGTAGAGGATGCTACAGAAAAAAGGGGGGGGGGTGGGTGCTACAGAAAGTTGGGATGATGTTGAGATCAGGCTTTGTGGGGGTCATATCCTCACTTCCAAGACTCCTTGTTCTTCTTTACGATGTAGATAGTTCTTAATGACATAGGCTGTATGTTTGGTGTCGTTGTCCTGCTGCAGAATAAATTTAGAGCCAATTAGACTCTTCCCTGATGGTATTGCATGATGAATAAGTACCTGCCTATATTCCTCAGCATTGAGGCCCCCATTAATCCTGACCAAATCCCAGACTCCATTTGATGAAATGCAGCCCCAAACTTGCAAGGAGCCTCCACTATATCACTGTTATGATTCCTAGTGCATTCACAAAGCAGCAATGGAAGTATAAAGCAAAATGTCTTTATTCAGACAAATACATAAACAAGGATAACTCAAAAAGAACAGGTTCCAAATATTGACTGTACAGTTAAATGGCAGGAACAGGTAATATAAGTTACCCCAGTCGAGGAGGCCAGGGAAGCAGACAGAGTACAGGAATCAATCAGAGATCAGGTTAACAGAATCCAAATAGCTGGGCAGAGATCAGGGTCACAAGCGAATAAGCAAAGTCCAAAAGTCAAACCTAAGGTCAGGGCAACAGGCAAACGAGCAGGGTGCAGGAATCAAGCCAAGGGTCACAACAGAAGATCAAACAGCAATGGAGCAAACACAGGAACAGAGGGAAACAAGCAACAGCCAGGAATAAACGGATGAACTGCACAGAGCACAGCTTGAGGCAGGTATTTGAAGCAGTACGACAGGTGCAGTTCTAATTAGGCATCAGGAAAGGAGATTAACTCCTTCAGGCATGTTGAAGAGTTCAGGAACAGAACAGCAGCACCTCTGGTGGTATGAGGTACTGCTGCTAGATACAAAACATAAGCAGTTGTAACACACTATTATTATACCGCATTAGACATTAATTGAAAATTTTTTCTGTTTGTTTTACATGCTTAATGATTCAAGCCCACCATATTCAGCACTACACACATACTTACATATTCTTGCTTTGTTCCAAAATAAAGTATTTGGAAACCCCTCTCTAGAAGTTTTGAATTTGTTCTGCTATAAAAGATAATCTTCAAAGTCCAAAATTCACCACCAGTTTACTAATTTTATTGATCACTTGATCAATTGTAATATACAGCATGTTCACTCCTATAAAATACCGTATAAAGCTATTGTCCATGAATTGAGACCAATTCATGCTTTAGACAGCTTTGTGGTAGCAGTAGTGGCAAAATTTGAGTGCAATTAGAAAATCATCATACCCTATCAAAAATATTACCATTTCACATTAAACCATCGGAATTGAAATAAATTAAGTACAACTTTTCCCAGCTTTATTAATCAAATCTTTTCTTTCACTGTCAACAACAGACCAAAGGTAAGATGAAATTTCATATGGCATGTGCAAGCTATTAGATATCTTGGAAGCCCTGTCAAGCTGATCCTTACCACCAGATGCAATCTTGTGTTATCAGCTCAAGGATTAATTTTTACAATCCATGTCTAAGTTTGTATTGCCAACCCTCTAACTCCAATGATCATCACCACAGGCAGGCATTCATAGGTGGAAAAAAAAAATTGATGAGGAAACAAGAGACAACCTGCTGCCCAGTGGCTGAACTACTATTGGTGCAGCAGATGCGGTGCAGCGGGCCCCCTCAAGATAATGCGGCCCGCTGAAAGGGGAACTAGCGAGCTGTTGGCCCCGGTTCCCTCTTTGCTGCTTCCCTGTACTGGGGCCCACAGCTCTCTAGTTCCGTCTCTGCTACTGCCCCTGCAAGTCTGTCACCTTAGGCCCTGGGCTTTGTGGCCTTTGCACAAATCTGGACCTGAGGATATTGAATGTAATGGCTTCACTAATTTTGTTCTTCTATTGCTTTGCCAGACACTACATTGGTTGCCTGTACTTTACAGAACTGAAAATAAATATTTATACTAACATCAAAGCCTTTATTAAACATGCACCAAAACACATCCCATTCAGGATTACAGGACTTTTTCAGGCTACACCCATTGTGCAATTTCCTCTCAACAACATTTTCCCCTAGCCTAAAAACTTTCAAGTGTTCCCTGAACTATCACCTGTTTGGACATGCTTATGAAATATTTGAAACACCCTCAACCTTTTCTTTCTAAACTTAAACAACCTATTGACCCTCAAACTAGCATAACTGTGTGACTGGATCAAATAGCAAAACTAGCTGCACCAATATACAGTCTGTGGAATTTAACCACAAGTTTGTGAACACAAACTTGTGGTTGTGAATGAGGGCCCTCTTACCCCTTTGTCTATTTTTAATACCCAGTCTTGTTTTATTAGTGTGTTTGTTCCCAATTATAAAGCCCTATAGAATATGCTGACGATAAATAAAATGTTAATAAATAATTTCAACATAATAAATGGTTCCTACCTACAGTTTGCACTGGCAAAATGTGTAAAAACATATTAAAGTTTGTGCTTTAGATCCATTTACTTCAATACAATGCACTTTTACCAATTAAGAAATGAGAAGTAGGTCATGCTCTAAAATTGTAAACAGTATGTTAAAAGTTTAAAATGCAGTGGTGAGAACTGTAACATTGACTCTTCTTTGACCTACTTTAATGCGCTTTTTATACTTTTATTAAAGTGTAAAAGGCACAAAAAAGCAGTTATCTGTGAGAGATCTTTCAGACTATTGACCAGTATTTTACAAAGATAAGACAGCTAGCAGCAACATGTGACTTTGGCACACTAGAAGATGAACTAATTAGAGATAGAGAAAGTGCAGGTTAGAACAGAGATAGTACTTGGTTCAAGGGGGCATATTTAACAATCACCACGTTTTACATGTGATCTGTTTAATAGCTTATTGCAATGATAGGGAATGAAAGATTGTAACTATTCATCAAAATTGTTGTTTCGGAACAACAGTCACGATATACTGCTGTCCCTGCAAATCAGTCCTCTTATGTCCTTCCAACTTCACTGCCTAGTCATAACTTTCATCCAGCCAAGTCTCAGTTATATTCACTATATCACCTTCCAAAATAAAATTTTCTAGTGAACCTATGTTTCTTGGAGGACTCCAAACATTTGTTACCATACATTTGCTATATCTATTACCATTTTTAATTATATACATCCCCTTTTTTACCCATTTCACTTGACCTGTTCCTCGTCTACACTATATTCCACACTGCTTCAATTTAACATTCCCCTTACCCCATTCCTAGTTCAATATCTCTTCCAGTGGTCTAATTATATTCTCCCCCAGCACATTTACACTCTTTTCATTGAGCTTCAGCCCGTCCCTACTGTAGAGCCTGAGCTGAAATTGAAATCTGCCCAGTTGTCAAAAAATCCCAAATTCTTCTTTTCCCTCAACTACTTCTCAGCCACTTATTTACCTTCCTAAGATCCCACTGTCTTTTCAGGTACAGCACATGGCATATATATTTTAAAAAAAACTAACTTGTATGTCCTTGCTTTAAGCCTAATTCTCTGACTTTTTTTTAGGCCTGTCCAACCACGTCTGTCATTACTATCTATATGTACCACTACCAGCAATCTATCTACCCGATTTCACAATACACCCACTCAAGTACCCAGGAGAACTTTTTGACACTCATGGTCCTACGAAAGACATCTCTATCTGACCTCCTAATAATTAAATCCTCTATCACCATTACCTTACTTATATGGGGATACTTACTCTATAAAGAAAGTTTTGAGTATTTGTTGACAAGAACTAGTTAATGCAATAAATAGAACTAAAGAGTATTTATAAAGTAGCATTAGGGTACCAATATACTACTTAGAAATACAAATAATATTTCAAAAATATATTTATAAACAGAAAACAATAAAAGTAGAATAAGAAAACACTAAATTATGGAGAAACTTACTGCATTTAACAAAACAAATGCATTTCTTAGACAATAGCTAGCAACAAAAAAGCTTTCCAAAGTTCAGAAACCTTGCTTTACTGCCGAAACAACACCTGGGGGTAAATGTATTAACCTGCGCTTTTTGCAAGTCACTGATATTCGGCGACTTTGCAGGGGAAGTTTAAAACGGCAATAGCTTTAAATGCAAGTTTTGCTATTAATGCCATTGCTGCTTAAAATTTTACCTGCACTGAATATCGGTGACTTGCAAAAAGCGCAGGTTAATACATTTATCCCCTGAAGTGCAAAGTCATGTATTGTACATTAAATTGCACATACACAAACAAAACCTACCAATTGCAGTTTCAGGTTGTGGAAGAAATGCCTAAACCAGAGACCTGTGAGGAAACAGAGCTTCTCAAATAAAATGTCAAGAAGGCTGTTTTCTAAACAGTAAAAGAGAACTCAGCTGAAATGTTATGCCTGACATAGGGAAAAAATTGCCACATAGGACGAGGAGACTATCATTTGGAAATCGTCAGTACAGTAAGGCCAGTTCAACATTTACCAGACAAAAGGGTTGATGCTAAGTCCATAAATCAAGTTCTAAAAAGTCACAAGTAAATATAATGTATTTACACTCATATGCTGAGGTGTATGCATCCAGTTCTGCATCAGCAGCATATGCGCCATGTTTATGTCAGGCATACATGCAGCCAGATACACTTACACATAACCAGGTCATAAGCACAAGAGAAGTTTAACATTTGTTTTGATAGAGGATTTACATGAAAATCCTTCTAAATTACAACATATATAATATTGCATGTCATGTACAACTGAAAGTAGCAAAAATATGTTTAAATTACGTACACAAAATCATATTATATATGCACTATCAATCAAGAAAGCAGCTGTCAGCTTTACAGGTGAATTTGCAATCATTCAATCAGAAGCTGATAGCTAGTGCTTGCAATTGTCATCACCATCATCATCATCGCTTTACATTGAAACCAGCCCTCAGGCACCCACTACTGACAGGCGTATATGCCTCTCCATACTGTTCTCGATTTGTTCCCAATTAAATGAGCACACCGTTACTGTACTACACTAGACCGCCCCTTCCCTCCCCCATCTTGCCTCTCCAGTTGCAAGCAGACACAAGTGTCAGATGTCAGTAAATCTGCATATCTGCCTTTTATGTGGACATGCACTGTACAAAATTTGTAGATTTTGCTCTAGGCAAACTGCTATATACCCAATTCAGCATCAGGCCCAAAGTGGCAACCCCTTTGAAAGCACAAATAAAGTGAAAGAAAATAAACTCATTACAAAAATCAGGAATGCTAGCAACAGTCACAGAATCAATATACTGCATTAGCAGCATGGTTGTAGTTAATAAACCAGGCAAATAGCAACTCTGCATAGATCCTAAAGACTTAATGCACTATACCTTTGTATTATACAATGTCTACCATTGAAGAGATTCTACCAAGTATGGTGGAATCTGGTGAATGCACATTGTTTTCAGTGTTAGATGAAAGTATGGTTTTCTGGCAAAGTCAAAATGGACACAAAAAGCAAACAGCTTTGTGCTTTCTGGATCCTTTGAGATGTATATGTGGCTATGCATAACTGTTGAAATAGCTATTGCTCCTGAAGAATTGCAAACAACATGAAGGTCTAATCAGAATTTTAAAGCTGAATTTAGAGCTAAATAGAAAGAAACAAACAACATAAATGTACATATGGACACATATGATTTCAGAGATGCAGAAATCTATACAACATTGTAGCACAAGTGAATAAATGCACAGTCAGTTATAGGAATTTATAATGGCACCCAAATACCTACACTGCCATGGAGCAAACAAACATGGGTTTATTCTCACTACCAGATTAAGATTCTCTACTTATGGTGGACATCGATTCAGACTTCTGGGAGGTTGAAACAGTAACAGAAATCGCAGAGAGAACGATCATAAAGTGCTGCAAGGCACAATTTAGTTGCCATGGAAACTCTGACTCTGTCACTACAGATGATGGACCGCAATTTGTCAGGTCTGAAATCACACAGTTTTTTAGAAGTTGGAAATTTAAACATGTTGGGCCTGATTCATTAAATTGATTTTTTTTTTAAAACGCATGTACATCGGTCATATACACATCTATATTCAACTAGGAGCTTATCTAAAGCTCCATCTTGATGAATAATGGGTCTAGATGCACTCTGCTTTGGCCGAGAATGTACTGCAGGATATGTCCAACACATATATGGAATATAAAGTCCCAAAAGAATGCACAGAATTTTTTTTATTAATTTCACCTGTTAATAATATAGTCATTAATGACAAAACATTAAAAAAAGTAAAAAAAAACTGTTTTCCATAAAATACATTTATTGGATGTTATTAATGTCTATTGTACATACAATGCATTTTTACAGTGGCCCCCGATTGTATACACATGCTCTAGCCTGACTAACAGACCATCATCACTAGTAATCGCCACTTATACTCGACCTGAAGCTGGTGCAAGTCATACGATAGAAAAACACATACATTTGAGATGCCCAAAGCTTGAATCGAACGCTGCTGCGTGCGTTCCAGCTTTGCAAGTCCTTACTGCACATTGACTACGTGCAAATGCCCAGTCCCCTCCCTGTTCCCCCCTCAAATCACAGACTGTAATAGGGTCCTTTGTGTTCGAAGATGAATTAGATGTTGCTACGTTTACTGGCGTATTGTCCGTTTCTGAGAGATTTTACGCACAATACTGCACCTACTGGCATTTACGTTCCTTATTTAATCATGCCCGCTGCGTCCTCCTCATATTATAGCCATTCCAATGTGAAAGGGAAAGAGGAAGCATAAAAGCTTATAAAGAGGGTCAGGAAATGACAAAGACCCTCATTGAACTGGAGAGCTACACCTATTTAGGGCATCAGCAGTAGCCCAGTACAAAACTTAGAAAAACATGAACAACAACACAAAAAAAAACAAGGTCAACCATAAAGGAGCAAAGTCATTTTTAGAGCTGGACATTGGTCAAACAGTACACATATAATCATTCATATCTGCAAAAGACGGAAAGCAAAGAACTAGTATTTGCTTGCAGAATATGGCAATCCTCTGATATTGTTGAAGATGATAGAAATGTATACAGGGAGAAACAGGAAATTCCTCAGAGCTAGAATAGTCATGAACAGTCATGGCCAAAAGTTTTGAGAATGACACAAGTATTGGTTTTCACAAAGTTGCGACTTCAGTGTTTTTAGACCTTTTTGTCAGATGTTGCTATGGTATACTGAAGTAAAATTACAAGCATTTCATAAGTGTCAAAGGCTTTTATTGACAATTACATTAAGTTTATGCAAAGAGTCAATATTTGCAGTGTTGACCCTTCTTTTAGAAGACCTCTGCAATTCACCGTGGCATACAGTCAATCATTTTCTGGGCCACATACTGACTGATGGCCACCCATTGTTGTCTAATCAATGCTTGGAGTTTGTCTGAATTTGTGGGTTTTTGTTTTTGTTTTTGTTTTTGTTTGTCCACCTGCCTCTTGACCACAAGTTCTTAATGGGATTAAGGTCTGGGGAGTTTCCTGGCCATGGACCCAAAATTTTGATGTTTTGATCCCAGAGCCACTTAGTTATCACTTTTGCCTTACGGCAAGGTGCTCCATCGTTCTGGCAAAGAGGGACTTTGAAATTAATTGCAATTCATCCGATCACTCTTCATGACATTGTGAAGTATATGCAAATTACAATCATAAAAACTGAGACTTTGTGAAAAATAATATTTATGTCATTCCCAAAACTTTTGCCCATGACTGTACATGTAAATAGTCATGTGCCAACAGAAGCAGAGTCAGAAGGGAAGGTACTCAATACTCCATCAACACCACAGTGAACACAGTCAGGTTAGGAAGACACATTTTATGTCAGACAATACTTGCAGAAAGTCCTCTTTTTTTTATAGTGCAGAATAAGTAAATGTGTCACTCTGTCAAAAGAAATGATAAAATACAAACGTTACATAATCAACATAAAAACAAACACACATAAAAAATATGTGAATGAGTCGAGATAAAATCAGTGCGATTCTGAACAAAGCCTCCATGCGCTGCCTGTTCCAAACCATGTAATGGGTACTGCCAGAAGCAGGGAAGGAGCAGGGAGCAATGCATTAAGTGATTCAGGTGATGGTAAAGACAGACATTTTGAGTAAAAGTATGGAACAGCAGGAAATATTGCTAAGGGGCAGCTCATTGCACTTGTCAGTCCACAGATCTAAAATACACTACACCTGTCCATTTAGTTAAGTAACCAATAAACTGAGACATTAATAGTATTGTTTGCTTCTGAAATCAAGCTGGCAGTTCAACACCAAAAGGGACAAAATATAGGTGAAGGCTACTTGTCCAAAGCAATGCAAGTAAATGTGAAAGGAGTTTCATTGTGTTAGATGTCCTTGTATGTGCTTAAGAAGATTGTTGACCCACAATATCAGAACTCAATGATGCATGTGGTTGGTCAGACTTATTCCAAGCTGTTCAACCTCATGTTCTATAGCCTGGAATCATCCAGTGATACATGTGTTCTGTGTGAATGTGCAGACTTAAAATTCATCTGGGACACTCTAGCAGGAAATGAATCCTGGGAAGGAGACAAAGTGCTCATGTTGACCTCTGCAAAGGCATCTATCTGTAACTGGGCTATACCATTGCATACATCCAGTTAATAATCTATACACCACATTGATTAACAACCTTTGTTCTATAATCTGCAGTATGTTGCAGATAATATAATTCTTATAAACACATACTGTATTATGAAATTGATTTTTTAGTACAACTCTCACAGCTTGTCCATTTGTAAGTATATATTACATGTTTTAGTTCTTCAGGTCAGAAATGTTGAAGAAGAAAAAAGTGTTTGTTTTGCCTTTGCCATATAGAAATGGTAAAAACGTCCTCTGGCAACATGTGAGAAACAGCATGCAAATGCAGTCAATGACTGCTAGGACTTGTAATTTCACAACATTTTTTTAATGATTTTATGCCACTACACTATTACTTTGGCAACAACTGCCAAAAGGGTACCAATATTCAGCACAGGGCTGATTTGCCTTTGGAAGGGCCTGCTCTTTATTGTACTACCAAATTCAATAGGGAATTACGCCCCATGCTGACTGGGCTGAGGCTGGTTTTATATTATGAAAGAGGACCTCAAACTGTGGGTCTCCCTGTTATATTGTGACCAGCCCAGCCTGGCATAGCCTGATGCTGGTTTCAGCTTTTGCAGGGGAAGCCCACACTTATTGTTCATCTACTTTATTTGTAACCACCCTAGAATATAGTACTTGTTCTGGTTATTCATGAAAGGATAATGGGCACAGTGACTGTTCTATTTAATTTTTACAGTATCATATAATATCAATGTGAAATCCAGCACTACATAATTTGTTGGTAGAAAATGGTAGTACATGAAAAAAAACAAAAAGTTCATCAACAGTAGCATCCCTTTGATGTAGAGACCACTAGCTAAAACAACTCTTTTTGTCAGCAATAGGGCCTTTTAATCTTTGGTAATTATATCCCTTAAGCTCAGCAATGTGATGCAATGTGTTTCCTTAAAGCACCACAGTGCGTTACATGAAAGAAGTATGGGCTATATGTTTGCTACATCTGTATACTTTTATTTAGCACATACTCAGAGTGTGCTCGCCTTTTATTACAGGATTGTTTACAGAAACAGCTTTGTAGAAAAATAAAACCAAAAAACGGGAAATGTCACCCAATGAAGCTCAATTAAAATCTAGTCCTGTGACACCAAATTTTATTTCTGCATATTGATGCAAATTGAGATGCTTCTCAGCATCTAGCTCATATTCAGAAAGCAATGCCCAAACCTCACTGGCTACTTCCATCCGAAAGAGAAAACATTTGCACCCCACAATCTTTGATACCTTAAACAGCCATATAAAAGGGCACAATTACACAAAACTCGGTCCTCAACAACACAAAATAGCATTTACACTGTGGGACCACAGTTTATTACACCCAAAGTTTAATATATGTAATAATTGATTTCGCAAATAGGTAGTTATTAGAATGGTAGGGCCAATGGAAACTGACACACACACACAAAAAACATACATTTGATCATAAGATTAGCAATTAGCCCATTCATGACCTATAATATATCTATGATTTTACCGATATGAAATGAAAAACAAATGCAAACGCAGATATATGCTACAAACTTCTCCTGTTTATAAACATAAAAGATATATACTGTAAAGTTATATGCAATAAAGATATCCTTTCGCATTTTTGTGTATTTTTTTCTGGTGGTGTATAAAGAATTTAAAGAATGTTTAAACACAAGAAATATGCTTAAGTGCAACTCTATTTAGAAAACTATACACCCCAAGGAGTTCATTTATATATCTTGAATCTTAGAAAAATTTGTAATGTGCTGGAATGCACTGGAATTTGGTCCAAAAAATAAAATTGCATTTTGTATCACTTATGCTACATGCAGCAGTGCAATTTTTATGCGTGATAAAAGCAACTTGAGAAACAGACCCCAAAATGTGTTCAGTAATTTACCTCATATGTGTTCTTCACTCATTGACTGGACTTTTTATAGGCCACAAAAGCCATGTTACACATTTTGGCTTATAGTGGGCAATTTTTCCACAATTGATCAGAACCACCTCCTGCCTTCATAAAAAACATAATAGTAAAATTGAACATTTCATGAGGGTAGCACCCAACCACCATAACTAACACGTTTTTTAAAATTTGGCCATTTTTCTAATTTTAAACTGTTGGAGTTTTTGGTGGAACTTTCTGAAGCATGATCCAAGATGTCAGCATGCATTTCTTTTGCTTCACTTCAGTGGTGCATTTTTTGTATGGCACATGCCAGTAGAGTAATACACCCGTAAATACAGGTAGTTATATATATATATATATATATATATATATATATATATATATACATTTCCTCTGATGAAACGGCGTATGTGTGGCGAGAAATTTCGTCAGGCTGTAGGACTTTTTTTGTTGTGAAGCAACTCAACAAACCCCGTTTTTTTTTTCATTATTTGCACAGTTCCAGGTGCCTCTATGGTTTCTTGTCTGCTCATTGACAGACTACTATCCATCTGATTCATCTACAGGTTGGAGATACGATAAGTACCATCTTTATTGTATGGAAATTATTTCTCTACAACATCCTGGTTAAGATTGAAGTTCATTTGCATACAAAGCTGTGCTTTTTGCTGCAAGAGCCCTCGGATATCCAATCATCAGTATATTTTCCACACATGAAGTTAATCAATATGTGGATCTATATTCATGTGCTTTTTACCATTGACTAAGAGCATCATTAATTTTGACTGTGCCTATACTTTTATATGTTGCGATTCCCCATTTATCATCTTATGTTTTTTGTTTATTATGAGTATATTTCTTTAATTGATTCTTGATTATTAAATTGTGATATTGGTTCATAGTTTGCGCTCTCTTTTGGTTTTTCTTTTTTACATTTGTTTATTACAGGTTCCAGAGCCTGTAGTGAGAGCTGCAGCTGAAACAATTTACATATTATTGTTATAGGTTCATTAGCGCCCACTACATTGTTTGTCTTTTCACCATAATGTTTAATAATTTATCTTTACATATATAGTTGCTTCATTTATGTTTTCTTATCCCAAACATGTTTACTATATGTATCCTGTATTATTCATGGGGCTAATAGATTTAAAAAATTCCAGAATTAACAAGGATTTTTCTTTTTTCCCAATTATTATCAATATGTTTGTAGACAAACAGTGAATGTACTTTATTATTTTGCTTCTTCTTTCGTGAGTAACATATCACTATCACATAATAATGACTGTGGGGCAGATATTTTAATTTGACTGTGAATAACTATGCTTATCAACTGTTGTTCCATCAAAGCTTCTTTACTTATTGACATTACTTCAATAGTGGGATTCTGGCATTTAATATAAAAACCAGCAGAGGGAAATACTACTGCCTACTGATCCCTGAAGAAATTCCTTATAGGATGAAATGCACTGGAGCTTCACTGAAGACTATATCTGCTTCTGGAACATACAGTATAGTATCTATTACTGTGGGAGTCCATTCTTGGAGAAGGATAAACACTGATACTTGTATACTACTATTCTAGATAAGCTCACTTTGATATTATTAAGGTATATTCATTCTTTAGCCTCCGTAATACACATATTATAATGAGGCCAAAGAATCGCTAAGGGTCATTTACGAACCTATAAAAATGTGGAGGCAAAGTGTGAATACCATGTGTACTGCCTTTGTGTTACTGCGTGCTATTCCTGCGCAGTTGTGCCTGTTTAGTCATGCATGTGCATGTTACTTCCCATGGCAAGGAGCTAGGTAAATAATGACATTTTAATTGAATGCAGGCTGCCTGCATGTCAAACTGTGGTAAGCCACAAGTGATCAGCAGGTAGTTGCAATAGCTGGTTAACCTACATGCTAGTTAGATGAAATCTAAGAAGACCATATCTGGGGTGTTTTCAAATAACTACACTAAGGGGGTATTCAATTGTTAGCAAGATTTTTTTTCTTCCCAGCCGTGTTAAAAAAAAAAATCTCCCGCAGGTTTTTGCCGGCAATAGCGACTATTTTGCGTTAGCGCAGCGGGAAAACTTGTGCAATTCAATTGAAAAAGAGGGAACGCTGCCCCCGCGCGTTAAAAATTGTGTTTGCGAGATTTTAGGGGAGTGAAGGGGAGTTTTAACGCTGTCATGTATAACACAAAAAAAAGGTTTTGCATACATTTCCATACATTAGATTGCATTACACATTGATACACATTGATAATATCTACATTACAGTACTTTCTTTTAGCATATTTTGTAATTGAACTATTTTTTACCATACAATCATCTATACCATGTCAAAACACATTACTACATTCATATTTGTACCAAAAATATACATAAATCTAATTAACTAGTGATTTTATTTTTTATTTTTTTTAATGTTTTTTTAATTTCAATATTTTTTCAAAGGAAAATCAACTTGCACAAGTTAGGCATTAGTGATAAACATAAGTTTAACTTTTTTTCAACATTTTTACATGATTTCAAAGGCTTTTCAGAGGTTTTTTATTTTTAACACACCCCAAGGAGGTGCGAGATAAAACAGCATATTTGCCTGTTCTACCCGCCGTGTTAAAAAACAATTGAATAGTTTTTAACGTGGCTGCCTCTCCCACACCCTATACTTTCAATAGACCTTCTACTGGAGCGCGAGAGGACCATTTCATGAAAAAAAAGTAGCGTCAAAAATGGAATTGAATTGCGGGTAAAGTTAACCCGCTCAAAAATAATACAAAACAGCGTTAAAATGACTTAACACTCTCAAAAAAAACCAACTCGCTGACAATTGAATACCCCCCTAAGAGCTTTTTAAATGAGCACTACTTTACAATGTATCCATGCTGTGATCACACTTGGAGAAATATGGGAGTGAAATACTGCAGATTAGGCATTAAAGGATACCATGCTGGGTATTCTGTCAACACAGCAAGCACATCTATCTATCTGTCACGCCTATAGTAGCATTCTATGTTTTGCTCATTCCTCATTAAATATGTCATAGGTGTGCTAAACTTGGTTGTCAGCACTTTCTGTGTATTTTCAAGTTACTTGTCAGATGTCTGCATGTTTCCAATTTTTGCTCAAACATGGAACTGTGTTTCTGATGTGATTGTCATGCTATTTATATGTGGAATGGATTCCTGCAGAATGCATGGAAAGAAGATTAAAAAAACCACAGGTAGCGGGTGAGATAAAATAGGGTTAAACAAAATGGTTATAGTTTAATGGATATGTTTTTTCGTTCTGAGGAAATTAATAAATACTAATGTAAAATAACTCTTGAGAATGCTGTCTTACCATATCAACATTAAGTAACAATGAAAAATCAAACAAAATTAAATAAAATATAATAAACATTATATTGCAGAATAATATATGCAATATATTAAAAATAATAACACATTCCACAAAGTAATTTGTGTATTCAGGTATTGAATCTTACAAGACTCAATGGTGTATACCAGTGTAAGGAAGTGGATACAATACTGGTCCCACCAGTCCTCTAAGATCCGTATAGTGTTCATGTAGCATTCTGTTCTGATTTATGTGTAGGGGTGGTTAGGCCATGTAAAACAAGGTTTTTTAACCTTACATAAAAAACAATATCCACTTAAATTTACATTTGTGAATAGCAGAAATAAATAAGGAGGAAGTCTTGTCGCAATGGTGAGAAGTCGTGAGAGACAAGGGAATTCCACCTCCTCAGCAGCAAACACCTTTAGCGACTCAGGCTAATAATTTTGTAGGTCTACAGCAGACTTTTCATTTTAGGCTAATTTTTTATGGTTAGCTTTGGTAAATTTATAAGACAGTAGCCTTAAAAAAACTACGCAAACTCATTTGTGCAAGGGCAGAGGATCGAGTTGACAGAACAGGTGCGCAGCCACCACGATCACCTGTTACACACAGAGCGGAGGGGAGGAAAGACGTCGACATGGATCGGACGCTCCGAGCAATCTACCAGCACCAACGGTGAGTGGTACCTTCAACCCCCGCTCCCCATTCCTCGCGAATTATCCTCTGTCAATCTGGACTGAGTTCAGTTGCTTTTCGGCTACTGTGTATGCAAAACATTACTTTCACCAGGACTGCATTTTCCCATTGAGGCGTCATTACGCTATTCTGTCAGATGGAACTTTTTCTCTAGCCCAGTGATGGTACTGAGCAATATAGCAGGATTGACACCTGGGATGTCTGTACACTTCCAAGTGTTTTTGGACAGTTGGCTCTCTGGAGAGGACACATTTAGCCACATTAACTGTTACCATCATTCTATCTAGATGGAGTCTTCCCACCAGAATACAACAGCTGGAGTGGTTAGCTATTCCTAATATGCATATACACTCACTGCAGCTGTATGTGAGTATATATGTTACAATACGGTTGCTATTTATTTCCATTGTCAACCTAGCAAATATTCTTATGTCCATTGTTTATTCATGACATTTAGCCATCCTACTTGGATTGGAACTGGATTGACAAACAGAATTTACTGTTTTTGTGACCTTTTTTTAAGCCTGTTAATTCACAGCTCTATTTGTTTATGCTATTTGCAATTGTGTTTACATATTATCAGTGCACTGATTGTATTTTATCTCTTGATCAATACATAACCATTTATATTACTGTTGTTCGAACTCATTTTTTAAAATCTGACCTTGGCGCCCAGGGAACCCCCCTTTTCATTATCTTGGCATCTAGAAGGATTGGAGCCCACTCCTCTTTTTATCCCTGCAGACTGCCTACCCCTATTCTCCAAGGAAGCGCAGATTCCGAATTTTTCTATAATATACAGAGATATGCCATATTGCCACTTCTCCGTCTGACTTCATTGGAAAACAATCAAATTCCATTCACTTACATTTTTCATACCGCCACTTCTAAATTTCCGTACCACCACTTCTAAATGTTTACTTTGACCATGGTGGACACACATATAAAGACTTTGACAAAACTAGCTGATCAATCCACAATGTGTGGACCTAATTTTAAATGAATCTAAATTCAATATGGTGGGATGGAAAGCCAGGTCAGCCTATGAGATCCATACTTAATAAACAAACCCAGAAGTGGTGGGCAGTGTGTCAGATTCATATTACAATCATCAAGGGCTTAAATGGCTTGATTTGTACAAGTTAGTTCTCTGCATGTGGCCAGATTCAATCATTCAGTCTTAAGGACAGACTCCAGTATTAGAGCAAATGCAGCCAGCATTAGCTACCAAAAGGACAATTAGTACAATGCTTACCATACAGGCTTGAATCACTGTTTGATCACTGTATTTACTAGTAGATTAATACTAACTCTTCACAGAGTTGAAATGCTTTTGCATTCCTCTGCAAAATCTAATTGCATCTCTTGTTAGGAATAGTGTATTTGTGTGTGATGATGATGATAATAATACTAATAATAATAATAATAATAATAATAATAATAATAATATCATTATCAACATCTTATGAGGACCAAACACATACATGCTATATTTAAACTGATTGTTTTAATTTGAAATTTGAATGCTATGCATGTTTCAGCAAAAAAGGACATTTTAGACATTAGCCAGTGGCAGGTGTTTCTAATTGGCTGATAGAGGCTAGCACAGATTGGCCATCTATTGGCTACAATAATAACTGTTATGTTTACTCATGAGATGGAGAAAAGGTGGCGTTATTATTTTATAAGCAATAATCTATGAGAGTCTTCACAGTAAGCATTAATCACAAGTGGATGTTTACATCTTTGTCCTTTGCCAAATGGTAAATAAACCTATTTTGAATCCAGGTCCAATCTCCTTCTTATCACTGAAATTCTCCATGATTAGGAGAATTTGTACTGCAGATTTTTGGTGCCATGACTCGGATAATCTTTTTCAGAAACCTTGGATGGGTCATTGTATGAAGTGCCTAAAAACACTGGGTTGCATTCCTGTTTATACAGAGATGATTGGTTACTCGTTGACTATTAATGTGTTAGACTGTATTGTTCACAGGTTTGTAGATAGAAAACTAAAGAGCCATTACACTTGGCACTGATAGCTTTTGTGTAAACCCTGTTTTCTGAGCAAAGCTCAATTGATCCCCACTCACATGGGTATTAAAAATATAGACGATGAAAGAGGAGGGAGAAACGGCTATAGTTCACATACTTAGTCAGAAATATGCATGCTCAATGTAAATTGTTAAGAAGTACCTGTCATTGATAAAAAAAAATGTATACATATATAGGATGGATTTAAACTTGCAAAATATAAGAGAAAATGTATGTATTTACTTTAATAGTTGCTACATGTTTAACAACATGTAAATTTACCATAGAATTTATAGTTCTACCTAATTCTGCTGTCATCCATACAGGCTGACTGTCTTGTAGAGAAATTATTGCATGAGAGGAAGAGGGAAGAACCCTCCACTCTGCCTGACTGTATAACTCTTGCAAATGCAAGAGGAAAGGGGTGTCCCTTTAGCCCCCTTGTAGAAATGTGACATAGTAGAATAATAATACAGCACAAAGTTTTTAAAAGAAGTAAATAAATTGAAGAAAGACAGAAATAAAAACAAGATGCAAATGTGTTTCCCATATTTTGATATTCTAAACTGCAGTATTATGAATATATTAAACAGATTTATTGCAGATATGACATGATACTAAACAGGGGCTGGCTGGCAGACTTTAGCCCAGGGGGCGAGCACACAGCACCGGCCCATAAGTAGCGGTCCATCCTTAAAGAGTGGTGTTTGTTACAATATATATTTATAAATATAAAAAGAGGCAATGTTAGTGTTGCTTAATTCAGCAATACTTTATTATTATAAATGATAAATCTTTAATAAAAATAAATAATGCAACAAAAAAGCAAACCTCACTTTATATTGCATTTTATTTTATATGATCCTTCTCCTTACAGCTCTTTTTTATTTTGTATATATCTGGCTAATTATAATGGGATTTCTCAAAATTCATAAGCCTGTTTGCTTTAAAAACCTGGGGCCTGATTCATTAAGGATCTTAACTTGAGAAACCTTTTATTTCAGTGTCCTGGACAAAACCATGTTACATTGCAAGAGGAGCAAATTAGAATTTTGTTTTGCACATAAGTTAAATACTGACTGTTTATTCATGTAGCACACAAATATCAACTTTAAATTTCAGTGTACAAATAAGCTATCAAGTATTGATAGCTTTACAATCCGCCATTCCGATATTAAAAATGATGAACATACAAACAGCCGGATTTACTAAGCTGGGGTTTTCAAAACCGCCGCAAAACAGCCATGCAAATGGCCAAAATGAAAGAGGTAGTTGTGAGTGGCGAGATTGCTCAGACTGCTGCTGTTTGAACTATTTTGCCATTCAGAACATAAGAGAAAGCACCATTGACATTTAAATCATTGTGGCAATCATTATTTATTGATTAAGGGGCAAAATTAATTTAATATTAACTTATGGATGATTTTTTTAAATATATTTTATTAAGGGGACAATATTACAGCATTATATTATGTGGGAAATGTGAACATGTAATAGTATTAACTGATTGTTAATGGTGGATATAATTATTTATATTGCATAATTTATCATTACATATTGTCCAAATAATATAATAATTAAATTATTTTATCTCCTTAATATAATGAATTTTTATTTCCTCTTATAAGACATTATTTAATTCATTTTCCCCTTAATCAATAAATGATTGCCAAACTAATTTAAATGTCAATGGTGCTTATCTTATGTTCTGAATGGCAAAATAGTTCAAACAGCATGTTCAAGCTATCCAGCCATTCTGAAGCAGGTATTAAATTTGTCCTGTGCTGTCTTTTGGATGGCGGTTTTGATGGCGGTTTATCTTTTTCAATCCGCCATACATCACCAGTCATTTTAAAATGAAGCCTCAAGCCGCCCTATAGTAAATGCGGCGGTTTGGACCATTAAACCGCCAGCGATGGCTGGTTGTTTCAAACCGCCACCAAACTTGATTCTTAGTAAATCTAACCCTTAGTCTTTTACAGGAACGAGTTAAGGCTACCCAGGTTCCAGCCAGTACAGACTTGCGCCATAATAAAAACTACATCTGGATTTCACTTTTCCAAATTCTACTGGTAGCTACTACAGCTGTAAAGTTTTAAGTAAAGAAAAGAAGGTCTCCCTGCACCTGCTACTACCGAACAATATAGCCTCAGAGCGAGGCAAGAAGACATTTGCAGACCAGATTGTTCAGCAGATAGTTGATCACAGCACAACAAGCCATACCGACCTCTATGGCTCAAGCAACGAAAGACTATGGTCAACAACCTTAATATGTATTGTTTCACAATTAGATAAAGTAGTAATGAGAATATAGTTGACATTTTCTGGAGAGACAAAATATATGATAACAGGATGGATGGATGGATATATGGATAGCTAGAGAGATGAATAGATAGATGATAAACATGAAAGTAAACTCTGACAACTTCAAGATTAGTGCACAATATCATGGAAACTGACAGAAATTCTTAATTGACCTGTTTTTCATTTTCATCCTCCAGCCTGAGCCTGTCCTCTATGCAGTTTCTGGCCTGAAGGAAAGCCTTTCTTTGGGCCCTTTCTGTCAAAATCCGCACGAAGACCCCAGATAAATTTACACTGACAAAAAGAATAGCATTGGCCACAAGCTGCAAAAAAAAAAAGAAAACAAGAAGTTATTATTTGGCTTATGAAGTCTAAGAAATGCTGTTGTGTGAACACAGATATATACAGTATTAGTAACCAGAAAGTTATAGTTGAGAATTCATTTTAAAGATAAGATATTATAACTGAAAATTATATAACTGTCACTGGTGTGTTTGAGTGAGAATCTGGGATTACCGATGCCTGAACCCCACTTCCTCAAATCCAATATATTGGCTATAGGATGCTAAGAAAGTGGTAATAAAAATAAACTGCAGATCAACATACAAACCTTCCATTCCTACTGTATATTTATTGCGAAATGCACTTTAAAGGTTTATATATATTGTACTGTGCATTTTTTCTAAGTCAAATATGGAGGAAAGAGTGGCGCATTTTCACATTTACCTCCATATTTGCTATCACACACTGCCTGCTGCTCCGTTCTCTCCTTGTGCTCCCTGCACAGAAAACCTCCATCAACTCTGATACAGTGGTGGCCAGTTCTGCTCTGTTTTTTTGGTTATTCATACTCGACATCATAACAGCACTGTTCATTCTTGTAAAATAGCCCACTGATTGCCACATTCCTCTAAGAGAGGAGTGAGGCAATCAACTGACTGTCTGCAGGGCAAGGCTGCAAACAGGGTTACATATTAGTACAGCAGTGCACCTAATTTAAAGATATACAGGTGGAGGACATATGTGTGACAAAATAATAGCATAGAGTATGATTTAATGTACATATTTTTAAATGGTTTGGAGGTGTCTTTTTCCACAGATAACAGCAGCTGACAGGGTGTGTCTGCAATGACACTAATCAAGCAGAGCATCTGAAGAGAACTTTCTATAAAGACCAGGTGAGAATGTCACCTGTCCATCAAGTCACTACTACGATCACTTAAGGAACAACCACTTTATTAATTAAAAATGTTAATGTTCTAAGCTCTCCTGCTAAACAGGGGATATCCCTCTAAATGTGGCTTCTTCACCCCTTGACTATCATTTAAATAATATCTTAAACAAAATGTCATTTTTGCATGTGGGTGCATTACTAGAGAAGCACACTTAGCAAGGGATTCCCCACGCAACTCTCCTCATCAAAAAGTGCCACATTTTGCAGCTTTCACATAAGCTACTATGTTGGTAAATAAATCCATGTGCTTTCCCTTAACAATGGGTATATTTGTAAAAATATAGAAACAAATGACATTAGACAGGGAGGCACACATTTTGCACTTTGTAGGTAACCTTCACTCACAAACTTCTGGTGGAGAACCAAGGAAAACTAAGAAAATAGGTAATATGATGAAACAAAGGGCATCCCAAGCTAATGGCCTTTGAACATATCCGGGCTTAGCTTTTATTGTACCCAGGTTAGGTTTTTCTCTCTCTCCCTCTCTCTCTCTTTCTTTACTTTGTCCCCTACTTACTGTATTCACTAACAACTAATAAACATGTTTGTACATAATGGTCCTTATGGTGTATTGCTGTAACTTGTACAATAAATATGCCACTTTTAAAATGCAGACAACTAGCTGCTCAAAACTAGCATCTTCTGGCATTCTTTTAGCTGGGCTTGTTAGTGTAGAAGAGCCACAAAACCATAACCATTACTTCTAGTGGTTACCAGTGCACAAAAAGGAGTAAACACATGAACAAGTGAACTTATAAATACAGAACACGTTTGGGCACTGTAGCAAAATACATTTTTTATCAAAGTGTTTAATTTACTAATACTATTATCAGTAATGTGTGCCAAGTCTACTGGTAAATGGGGAAAGTTTGGGTAGCTAAGCTCAATGAACTCTACACACATATTTAGACGGGATTTCTCTTCTTTTTGAAAAGATCCACCATAATATTGCATACACAACTTTTTCTGTCTCTATCCTTTCACTTTCTTCCTAGGCAATCCAATCTAATCACACCTCTTTCCCGAATCTATTAAAATCTTTCCTTACATGCCCTCTCTCTCTTCCTCCTTAAATTTCTTTTAAACATTCTTTTTATGCTTTCCACTACTCTTCCTCCCACTCCTAGGGGGGGAATTCAATTAGCCATGAAGTTCATGAGAACATCCAGATGCAATTTTTTCCAGTTACAATCTCTACTTGTTTTTTCTCACATCTCTATGGAAAAGTCAGCGGAAATTTCTGTAAAAATCTCGGCCGCAAAGTATCTCCAGAATTGGGCAGACTCAATAGGGCATGATATTCCTGAGAACATAGTGGCCGCGCTTTATTACCTTTTATAAAGTAAAAAGTAACACTTACTTTTGCTCGCACCTCTATGGGGCGCAAGCAAAAGTGAGCGGTACTTTCACACACAAAAAAACCGCTGCGTAATATCCTAGAACGGCCCCAAAACACTTATTTTAAAGAATTGAATCTGCCCCAATGTGTTTGTTTTTTATTGTTTTTGTTTTATGTATGCTTGTTTTTTACCAGTTACCAAAAGCAGATAAATATAAAATACTTTTATGAGAGAAGAACTCTGCATATATAATAATGTATTTTTGTGTGATTTCTAAAAACAGAGCATTCCCCACACTCTATTGTTTGCTGTAAGTATACCTGCCTAGATGGTGATGAAACCAGTCAGGAATTTTTTATGACATTCTGTTGGAGCTCACCAAAGGATCAAAGAAATCTATTGCTATTTTCAAACTGAATTGGATATCCATACTCATACTCATAGCCATCAGCTGCAGTATACCCTGGTATCAAAGGTAAATCATGGTAGAGTTTCTCTGCAGCTCATTCTCAGGCATAGTTGTGTCCATCAAGCCACTTCAAAACCTATACGTTCACTTAAGAAACAACCACTTTATTAATTAAAAATGTTACAAGGCTGCAAACAGGGTTACTCTCCCAGACTATTTGGAGACCTCCCAAGCAGGTAGCATAAACTCCCAGGTCCCTCGCTTTACCTAGTGAGCTACCAGTTTGCATATGCCTGCATGTAATGAAGCGATGTTGTATAAGTGTGTGAGTCTGGGCTTGCTAGTATATGTACATATCTGGGAACAGCAAGAAGAATGAGGATCTTTGCAACTCAAGTGAGTCTGCACAAGGCTTGTTTTACAGGTAAGTAATTTGTAATTGTTCTTTCATATATTTATTTACTTATTTTTTAATAATTTATGAGAAGTCCAAAATGTTTTTGTTAAAGTTTGGTATAGTTATGATAGTAAAAGAATTTAGGGCTAATTGATCAAACCCTAGCAATGTGCTAATCCGTGTTTTAAAGCTTTTTCTTGATTTGCTCTATTTTTTCACCCTATCACAAGAAAGTAGGCTCCATTCATTTTTTATTTATTATTATTTTGTTTAATGGAAACTGGAACAATGTTTTTTAGGAAGGCTTCCTGCTTGAACTGCCCCCTTGACTGCAGGAATCACAGTATCGCTCTTCAATATGACGTAATTTTCTGTTGCCTGGGTGTTCATTGGTCGGAATTGTTGCAGGGGAGTTTTTCAAACAGTCGGGCTTAGCAGTGTGTCGGGGAATGACAGGTCGTGCTGAAGCTGCAGGGGTTTTCATCATTGCTGATATGACTATCACTGGTCAAAACTAAACTTCCTCTCCCACTATTACTCTTCCAATGTACCTCTCTGCAAAGTCCTCTCATAGCTCCCAAATCGCTACAAAATACAATTCAAGCAGCTTTACCTCACATATAGAGCACTCATTAATGTCTCCCTCATACATTTCCGGCCTTGTAAAGAAATACTAACTCACTCACCCAATCCATTCTGTTAATGACCTTCGCTTCTCTTCCTCTCCTTTCACCATCTCGCTCTTTTACTTTAAGATTTTGTTCAAGTGGCTCCCCGTCAATAGAACTACTTTACCGAACTCATCCCCAATATCCAATCTTTCAAGCACGATGTCAAAACTCACCTTTTCATGTTTACCCACCTCACCCTATCCTAAGACAATTCCCTTCTCACGTTCCACCTGCTGCTTCCACTCCTTTCCTTCCATCCCTATTGTCTTCAATTTCTCTCCTGCCCAATTCTAAACAGTTCCCCCCTCTCACTCCACCTACCTCTTCCACTCACTTCTCTCCACCCTATCTTCTCTGCTTGCTTTCCTGCTCTTCTTGAATGTTAACGTTTACTATCTCCTCATTCTTGTCCTTCGTCCTCTATTGTCTCATTTTGTATTGATTTCTTTCACTAATTTTATTATTTCTCTTTCTCTTATTTGTATATTGTTTATAAATTTTTATATACAGTACATATATATATATATATATATATATATATATATATGTATATATATATAAACACATATACAATATTTATTATATACAGTACATATATGTATATATATCTAATATATAAATGCTTAGTGGCGTCTGTCTGTCTGTGTGTGTGAAAAAAACAAAAACAAGTTGCAGCGCCACCTGCTGGGCAGAGTTATACACTGACCTACTAAATTCTTAGTGTGTGTGGGAAAAAAAATTCAAAAAGGGCTGAAATTTGGTAGGGCTCAAACTCATTTTCGTGAGGTAATTTTACCTCATGAACACACATGTGTAGAGGCGTGCGTTAGTGTGTGTGTGTGTGTGTGTGTGTGTGTGGAAAAAAACTATTTTCTCAGAAAGGGCTCATCCAATTGACCTGAAATTTGGTATACTGACATTATTTGACAAAAAAATTAGAATAGTCAGTTAACTTCCATCATCCCCCCTTCCCCCCGTGGGAGGGTTAGTAAAGGCTAAATTTACGATTTGAGGGGTCAAACTCATTTTCGTGAGGTAATTTTACCTCATGAACACACATTAAAAAGGCCGCTTGCATCGGGAACTAACGCTCTTCCCCTGAGGAGGCCTGGGCTAGGTCCAAATGCATGACAAGAACCTTTTTAAGACCTTAAGTAGCTTGATTTGACTAGAATGCATGAGTATCATGCACGGGTTAACTTGTATATATATATATATATATATATATATATATATATATTTATGTATTTATAAAATATACATGAGGATGCACTCAATTCACAATAAGTAAATCAAAACTTGAAAAACTGGATCCCCCTCACACATCTTGGCCGCTGATGACGGTAACCTACCTGAAACGATCGTTGGGGCATACTACTGTGGTGTATCTTTCTATTGTTTTCTATGAAATTTTGTATTTTTCTTAATGATGGTGCTGGTCTGTTCGTTTATATATATATATATATATATATATATATATATATACACACACACAGACACACATACATATATGTATGTATATATATATATATATATATATATATATATATATATATATATATATATATATATATATATTTATACATATATAGCTTGACTTCCTCCATATAAAATCAAAAACCTTTTGTATGATAGTTTATGACATACATATCTTTATCTTTATCACATGCAGTAAATGATTCACATTCACATATATACCATCAGAAATCTACCACATATTCTCCTGAACAACCGTTGCACAAATTTAGTCTGATTAAGCACTTTTTCAACCTATTTACAGTCATTATAATCACTCAGTTTTTCTACATCTACTCCATCCTACCCTAATAATGTCTGACTGTGCTCTACTACTACAGCTGAGACAATACATGAAATATGCTATTTTTAAATGTATTTATTTTTTATCAGCTATTACAAAATTATGTGTGGAGCATAAAATCAGTCTTTGAATACCTGGTGCTACTCTATAAATAAAATAATTGACTGATATGTTTCAAGGATTGTAGCTAACAGTTCACATATTTATAATATTTCCTGACACTGTATTACTATGTTGTTTTCCTTTCTGTGGCATGCTGTGGTATGGTTCAGCAAATATCATACATTTCTTCTTTTTTTGCTTTATTTCACTTTATGATATTCATTGTGGCTAAAGACACTGAATAGTAACACAATGCCAGGATGGTAATAGAAATACCATGGAAACAGTATTTCTGTTCAAGACAAAAAAAGAAATAAAAAAAATCCCTGTGTACTCAGCATACAAATCATGCAGGAAATCTAAATATAGATATTTTGTAAATACCTTCAGAGGAAATTCAAAGACAGATATGGATTTGTAGATAAAAAAGGGATAGCTTTTTACACATCCAATTTTTTTTTACTGAATTACATTTTTATATCACCTTGAACAATTAAGCACAGAATCTCTTTAATGCATATTTGCCAAATATAATTTTATCGGGGAAAATTAGCTCTACAATTTATGCACAGTGTAACGATATTGTAGCAAACCAATAGCTTTATATCTTCAGCAGTACACTATAGTTTACTAATGTCACAATGTTACATTAAAACATAAAAACATAAATGTACTACATTCAATTTTACAATGTTTTCCATTAACTATGACTAGAGCAAATAGTATATTGGCCTCATTTAAAGTCGAGCATATGTCAATTTTTGTGGTATAAACAAATTTCTGTACAGCACATGTGTATCAAAATGTGTCTGTATCTAGATTTGTGCTTATTTTAGACTTGCAGTTCCTTATGCGTAGACAGGAGGAACGGAGTTTGCAAGCATAGGTTGAATGCAGTAAGAGCATTTTCTTCAGGCGATTCGCTCTGCGACTTGGAACTACTTTCAGACATATTTCATAGGAAGCTTATTTTGTGGGTATGGAAGCCTGGTGTAAAGATATGTGATGATGACACCAGCAGTACTATCTAGCCTCTTCTGATTGGCTGCTTCCATATTGATATGTCCAACCAGGGTCGGACTGACCCACCGGAATACTGGGGAATTCCCCAGAGGCCACTGCCTGAGGGTCCAGTAATCACTGTAACCACAAGAATGACAGCGATAGTCATTAAGTCCCATCCACGGAGAACAGAGGAGCAGGGAAAGCCAGGCACAGAAGCACTGAGGAAGGTAATGGACAGGAGTCGGAGAGAACCAGGCATGGGGGGCACTGCTGGAGGAAGAGCAGGTCGATGCTGCATTATGCAGCATACTTAATCTGTGTCATTAATCTACCAGTGTTGCATTAATTTTCCAGTGCCAATTCTAGCAATTTGCTTTGAGTGGGGTGAAGGTTCAATTGCCCACTTCTATATAAATATGTAAAGCTGAATCGAGGCATATTCAGAAGATAACTGAGATCTGTGCAGTCAGGTAAAATAGGGCTATTCAATGTATGTCTATGTCATATGAACACAGTCCTGTGTTTCTTTTTATAAACTATCCAGTGCCGCCGAGAGGGAGGGGGTACTAATTATCCGGGCCTGGACATGCTAGGGGCCCGGCCAGGGCCCTCACTGCAGACCCCTTATTTTCTCTTTTTTTTTTTTTTTTTTACTTGTTTTATATTTTTCTCTTTATTATTTTATTATTTTTTTGCAGAGGGGAGGGGTGGGTCCCCTTCATTGGTAAAGGGTACAGTGCATTTTAAAAACAAAACAACGGTGCCAGAGAGGGGGTAGCATCATGGCACAGTGAAGGAGAGGGAGAGCAGCATGGCACAGTGATGAAGGAGAGAAGGAGAGGTGGGGGGACAGCATGGCACAGTGATGAAGGAGAGGGGGGAGCAGCATGGCACAGTGATGAAGGAGAGGGGGGAGCAGCATGGCACAGTGATGAAGGAGAGTGGGAGCAGCATGGCACAGTGATGAAGTAGAGTGGGAGCAGCATGGCACAGTGATGAAGGAGAGGGGGGAGCAGCATGGCACAGTGATGAAGGAGAGAAGGAGAGGTGGGGGGACAGCATGGCACAGTGATGAAGGAGAGGGGGAGCAGCATGGCACAGTGATGAAGGAGAGGGGGGAGCAGCATGGCACAGTGATGAAGGAGAGTGGGAGCAGCATGGCACAGTGATGAAGTAGAGTGGGAGCAGCATGGCACAGTGATGAAGGAGAGGGGGGAGCAGCATGGCACAGTGATGAAGTAGAGTGGGAGCAGCATGGCACAGTGATGAAGGAGATGGGGGCAGCATGGCACAGAGTGATGAAGGGGGTGCTGGGATAGGAGAGCGGCTGGGGTGACTCGGAAGCGGACAGGAGGTGACCATCGTTTGTAAGGTAAGACATTTGTGTGCGTCTGTCCAGTTCCCCGCAGGCGCTACATGACTAAGAATTATTTAATGGCAGTGATGGTTGCGGGAAATAGGTATATTTATGAAATGTAAATACTATTAATTTATTGCTGGGGCTGTTTGCAGGGAGGAAAATAGGTTTATTTATTAAATGGGAATACTATTATTTTAATGTTGTGGCTGTAGGAAGGCCTAATTATTACTCGTGGGTGCTATTGATTTCATTTTTTTTATCCAAATTGGGCCCCCAAAATTCCAGGAGCCAGACAAGCCGCAATTAAAGATACCACCGTAGGTGGCGGAAGTGACAAGAACAGGTAGGACAGAGCAGGAGAGTCTGTGAAAAGTTGTGATTCTAGTGGAACAATCCAAATTTGTGTTGACTGTTCTGCCCAATGGTGCTAGATGCCCTGAAAGTCAGGAGTGCTGGGACATAAATCACGCTCCGGCGAGCAGGCACTGCACCCTTTTTTTCTGTTGGAGCGTGGCCTAGCGCTTTTCACCTGTTAGCCACGCCCCAATGGTACATAGACATGCCCCCAAACATAAGAACATTTCCCCCTTTTTTGCCATGCTGAACTATAAGGGGGGCCCCCATGAAGTTGTTGTACCGGGGCCCTGAATTCCTCTTGGCAGCCCTGACTGTATCATTGTAGTTTACATACACAATGGGGAGGAGGACCATGTATACCTCTTTTATCAATATCCTGTATACAGGGAGTGTGTTTGGTATGCATTGGTACAGTCAGTGTGCACCATGTTTATAAATATACTGGGGTGGAGGCTGAATAGAACCGTAATTGGTTACTACAATACTACTTGTTCAGAGGTGGATATACACATATTATATATGGCCCTAGAATTCCCTGTCTACTAAGAACCCAATCATTTTATGTACAGAGCACTATCCCATATATATTTACATGAATTTACCAAGCAGTATCCTTTAAACAAATTGTCTCTCAGACAAGGGAGTATGTTGGTTTTCTTTGGGTAGAACAGCTCTTTGCATTAAGTATTGTTTCTTCAATTGTAAGAATCTAATCTCCCATATGTCCTGACAAAAATTGGACAAGCTAAAAAGGGTTACTCTAGGAAAATCAGAAATGTACATCCCTTCCTTGGAGACAACTGGAGGGGAGGTGGACAAATAGATAGTGGTCGGTGAAGTGAACTGAGCGGGGGGTTCAGATAAGAACGTAACGGTGGGGGAAGGAGGGCTTTTTATGTGATATGAATAAGTGCATGGGATAATAATGGCATTTATTAGTGGGTGAGAGATATTAAATTACTGATGAGATGGTGGGCAGTTTATTAGATAGTTGGGTCTCTTTAGTTTAATAGGGAAATCATGGAAGTACCTATTAAATTAAGGTGGGCTGACGGGTGTTTAGTAAATGCTTGGGTGGCTTGGGGGCTAATATTTGAATGAGGTATTGAGTTTGTGGAGAGGGATTGGTATTATTTAAATGTGAATGCTATTAATTTAATATCAGGGCATGTTGAAGGGAAATAAGTTTATTTATTCTTGATGCTGTTAACTTAACGACTGGGCTGATTGGAGTTATATAGGTCTATTAATAGATCTATTAAATGTGGATGTTATTAATTTAATGATGGGACTGTTTGCAGATAGGGAGACCTATTTATTAAATATGGGTGCTATTGAGTTAACATCAGGGCTATTTTAAGGGAGAGAGAATTAGAGTGTTCACTCACTGCAAGACTTTCCACATTTTATGTACGTATCCTTTGTCCGAACAGGGACCCAATATTTTTGGATCAAGACAAACAGCAACTAATCTTATAGCATGAACAGCAGCAACTAGTAGTGAAAGCAACAAGAAAAGGTAGGAAAGAGTGAGACAATCTGCCAACTATCCTGATTCTGGTGTGTCAGTTCCAAATTTAGGTGATTGTCCCACCCTGTCAGGACTTTGTCACGATTGCTAGGACACTTGCAGGTACAGTCAAGTCCATAAATATTGGGACATCAACACTATTCTCATATTTTTGGCTCTATACACCACCACAATGGATTTGAAATGTAACTAACAAGATGTGCTTTAACTGCAGATTTTCAGCTTTAATTTGAGGGTATTTACATCCAAATCAGGTGAACGGTGTAGGAATTACAATGGTTTCTATATGTGCCTCACACTTTTTAAGGGACCAAAAGTAATGGGCCAATTCCAATTTTTACATCCACTTCCCTCAAATGGCAGATCTCTGTGGGCTCCATACCCGTACCCATGTAGTTAGTCAGAATTCACCCTGGCTAGCTCATTGACAGTTTCTTTTGTCTATGTTTACAACAGTTTAAACAAAACCCACAGTGTGTTAATTACAGCAATGGCATATAAACCGGCTCTGCATACTCCCGGAGTCAGCAAAGAACGGATATCAAGATATGTGTGGTGTTGACTATGGATGTAGTTCACTCTGCTGTACTAGACCAGACACTGCAGGATGCGTACAATACATATCTGGAATAGGAAATCTCAAAAGAATGCACAAAAAAAAAAATATTAAATAATGTTACCTGTAAATAATATAGTCATTTATGATTAGAAATGGAAATTGTATTAAACTTTTTTTTCTTAACATTTTGTTTTCTGTTGAGCTTCATTCCTATGTGGCTGTATTCGCTTGAGCTTGACACGCCCACATTGTGCATCGAGAACGCGCCTCAGTCACTCCCCAAAATCGTAGATCGTTGTAACTGTCATTTGTGTTGACATACGCAGCGGACTTGCTTTTGCTGATGGACGAGTGTCTTCGTTCTGGGCATGCGCGGAAGGGAATTGAGTACAATACGACCAGAAAACAGAGATACATTCCGTAATGACTCAGGCCCGGAATGTTTATGTAATACATTGAAAAAACAAACAAAAGAGAAATGTGTATGACACATGTATAAGCTAAAAAAGAGCAGTCAGTGTAGGAAAATGCTTATGATTAGTTGCCAGTAAAGGGGAGTCCTGGCGATTTCTTACTTTGATTATTTTGCAGCACTCAAGACTATGGGACAGAGTGCATGAGAATGGGGCATTACATAACAAAGGGCTGGCTGCATTACATGGCGGGCATGCCACATTATGTGGGACGTGTCCAGTGTTTCTTAAGTGCCATAGATGTCTCTGGCCCCTTTCCCCTAAAATCAACCCTCCAGTCAGCAGGGCACACCACTCAGCTGTCCTGGAGCGGAGTAAAAGGTTCAAATCCATATGATGGTGGTACAGGTCCATCAAATCAGGATTGTCCCACCTAATCGGGACAGTTGGGAGGCATGCAATACAAAGAGTTGCACATTAGGAGTATAGTGATACGAATAAATAACATACAATGACATGAAACAAAGTTAAGATGGCTCTGTCCAAATGAGTTTAAATGTAAGAGGTGCGGGGGAGAAAATGATACATAAGGTAGCATAATAACAATTGTGCCTGGTGGTGGGGAAAGTGTGTGTGGCTACTGTAAGGTGGAAGCATTATCAGACACCAATATTGGAGTAGCCATTGGGGACTGGCATTTTCTGTGCCAGTCCCCAATGGCTTTGGTGTGCTATGGTTAGAATGAGGAGAGACAGCGGAAGGTGGAGACATTAAAAATTAACCAGTCACTGCAAAATGTGAAGACAGTCATCTACTGGTAACCATCACTATCTTTCAACATTTGTCTCAACTGATCCTCACTTGGTTCAGGAATAGGTTCTTGCTCTTTTGTTGCATGGCCACTTCTGTGGTCATCCACTAGCTCAGGTTAGCTGTGTGACCAGTGGGGAAGTCGAGTAATTGGATGAAGTCGGCTAAATGAATTAATATTGGTTTCCCGTGCGTTTGCAATTAGCACGCCACGTCCAATGACGCAACCGCATGGGAAAACAACATACACACACTTACATTTACACTTACATTTGTAAATAGTATACATTTAATAAAGTTCAAACTCACATCAGTTTATTAGTAAGACTTAAAGGTTATATGTATTTATAGGTTACGTATTTATGTTTCAGGTCCTAACAAATGTATGGTGTTTGGTCTTATATAATTTCTCATTTGACAAGTAGAAATCCGGTATCAATGGCTAAGTGATCGCACACTGTGATCGCTAGTTATGATTATTATAAGATTGATACTCTATAATACAGTAGGCAGCACATATAAATAGGTTGGTTTAAACTGAATTCAGTCAGTTCCCTCAGGCACTACTTGTGCTCAGCTGTTGGAGTGAGCTGCCCCCACCTTTAGAGAGGAAATCTTTGAACTGACCTATGATCTGCATTGCACTGGACTGACTTGACTCATGGACCAATGAAGTGAGACCTTAGTTTATCTTTGTGTACATTGTGACATCATCACTGGTTTTTTGTTAACTCAAACTGTATATGTTCAAGCCCCTGGCCCAGTATTAGATCAAGACTGAAGCTGGACCTGGGCCCAGGGGCGCAAGAGTAATGTATTCGGTTATACTTTCCTGTGATTTCTTATAGTTTCAAATGCATCATAATAGTTTACTGTAATTCCGCTATCTTTTGCTATTAAATCTCTTTGGGCTAGATTTACTAAGCTGCGGGTTTGAAAAAGTGGGGATGTTGCCTATAGCAACCAATCAGATTCTAGCTATCATTTTGTAGAAGGTACTAAATAAATGAAAGCTAGAATCTGATTGGTTGCTATAGGCAACATCCCCACTTTTTCAAACCTGCAGCTTAGTAAATCTAGCCCTTTGTGCGTTGGAACTACAGTAATCGAACTGGACAATATTTATTGATAGCGACAATATGAACATAACACTGACAGAGTAAGGGCAAAATAGATCAAAGGAAGACAAGAAATAGCACAGCAATGACAGGTGACCTCACTGGGTCCAGCAGATGAGCTGATATGGTATTCCAGTAGTTCTTAAAAGCAACCCAATCCTTAGTGTGATGACACTTCATAGTTACTACTGTAAATCCCCACTGCCTACTCATATTTTTAGCTGTTTTATAAATGTGAGAAGGTGATTACGTGGGAGGTAAGGTACATAGCTAATTTAAAGTGCAGGTTTAGATTATTTGTGTTCTATACTGTACAATAAACTGAACCTACGTAACACTGTTGAGCCGGTGGTCTTGTTTCCATCTCCAACAACCACTAGGTTGTTGTAGATGGAAACAACACCCTTTGTTTTCATGTCTGCATTTATTTTAACTACCTTGCATGTCCCTGTTTTGTAAATGCCCTATTTTCTCTGCTGTCAGGCACTGTGGAGCACTATAACACCTTACAAATCAACAACAATAATACTAATAATCCCTTCTGTCTGCAATTTCCATTAGCACGGAGATGATCTTGGAAATGTTTTACACTGATTGTGTTTTTTTAATATGCTATGCAAATGGGTAAATTAGCTGGATAAATATGCAGTAAGAAAATACCGAATGAGTTTCTGAGTAAATAGAGATGTTTGGAAAATCTTGGAAAAGAAACACCCTATTCTACAACCTCTAAAATATATTTATCAGGGTTATTTCCACAAGAAAAGACGTGAAGCAATAGCATGTTCGTGTATAGTGAGTTAAAAGCAGTACAAGTAATCAGAACTAAAATGTAATATGAGTAGGTGAAACAAAGGCATAGCAAATTAGGTGGTGTGGAGAAAAAGTATTATGACTTGATGTGGTTAAAAGGGGGACAAATAACTATAGTTGTTAAGGAACAGGATGATTTATAATGAATGAATATGTGTCCTTTAATAAAACAATGCATATGCCACACTTGCTGACTTTTAAAACCTGTCCTCCAGGAGATCCCCGGAGGAAAGGTCATGTGACAAGTGTAGGGGGGTGTGGTGATGCCGTTGTGTCATTAAGCCCGCATCCACAAGTGTCCGGAAGGTTGCCTCCTCTTTTTCAGGAGAGTAGGTAAGTATGACTTATGCTGCTCCCTTATAGTGTGTACCACTAAATAGACTCAACCCTGAATTTACTTCTCTGTGGGCACCACAACAAACAACTTCTTCTGGTGCTCTTAAATGAAAAAAACAGAATTAAATCAGTTTAGTATAGAGAGCTGCTGTTTTAAAAAGAGCTGCAATGACCCCTTGTTAAACGCAGCAAGCAAATTAAGAGAGGGAAAACAAGAGCTCAAACTGATCTGATGATCTTAAAGTTAAAAATCTTCACTTCTCAATGGCAGAATTATTATGCAAAAAACTTGTATCTGGCTTAAAAGTATAATTTATTAATACACACAGTTTAAAATAGAACCACTAAATGTGGAGAGTACTAATATGAAGCAAAACTACACAGCTGTCATATACACTTTTTAAACCACATGCATTCAAAAACAAACTTGTTTTAATCCAACCTCTCAATTAGGAACTCGACTCGACAGAGCATCCTCCACATCAGACATTAAATCTATGCAACCATAATTGTGCACAGTAAAAGCACAATGTGGGGTGTTTATAGTGGTCACTGGGATGTTATGCTGAGCATGGGAATGTATGTGATGGATGCAGATAGCTAAAGGATAACTAAAGCCTAAAATAAAAAAAAAGGCAGACTGGATTAGGGATTAGTGATTACAGATAGATTTATCATTGTGTTTTAAATTGTGAGCTGATTTTAATTATTCATTTTAATAAAGTGTTTATTTAAATACCACTAAGGATGGTCTGTTTATCCTCTTTTTTTATCCTAGCATATTATATGCTGGGTGGTTATTTCCACACATTAGTCTCTTTATCCTTCTACAAATTCCTAAACAGAATAACTATTCTCCTGAATTGCAAAAATCCTGTCAGGATAGGCAAGAGTTTGTATGTTCTCCCCGTGTTTGCGTAGGTTCCCCCGGCACTCCTGTTTCCTCTCACAATCCAAAAATATACTAGTAGGTTAACACAACACAGAAATCAATGATTTCTATCATTTTGAGCTGTGTGATCATTTGTTTTTTGAGGTCTTAAAAAGTGGAAATTTTAATGGTAATAGTAATATTTCTGGATGAGAGTAGCATGTGCTTGGGCAAGGTGGTTTAAAATATAAAAGTATTTAATGTAACTGTTCTCATTAAATGTTTGCACAGGCTTACATATGTAATGCATATAGCATTACTATATTGTAGCCCCGTCCACCAGTGACAGAAGGTGAGGCTACCAGGGGGGCTCTTGTAGGTTGTCTCATTGAGCACAAAGAAGTTGTCCTTGTATTTCCACGACTAACATCAGCTTCTCCTTCTCCTTCTGACAAAACATAGTAGAATACGTCCAATACCTATGTGGAATATAAACTCACAAAAGAATGCACACAAGAAAAAATCAATCAATGACACTTGTTAATAATATAGGCATTAATGATAAAAACAGATTAAAGATTCTGAAGATTATACGCACAAAATTGCTGTTTACGTCCATTAATGAATCAGGCCCAATGTGTTTACTACCATGCAACAATATTAAATGATAGCCATTGTCATAAGTCACAAGCAAAAATGCAGAAGGCAGAAATCAATATATGATTGGGATTAGGTATACCAGATTAGACTGCCCTGGAATCACAAACTGGGCAGAGAAGTCAAGATCATCCTGATGATGCAAAGACAATAAAAGATTACATTATCCACTCTGATATAAGACTGCTGTTGATTGTCAGCAGTCAGGTCTGAAGGGCTGCAAATAGAAGATTGTTGTATTAGAACAAATGGTTTGCTACAGGTTGTGCCCAGAGGCATCTATAAAGTAAAAATTACCAAAGTCATGATTATTTAGAAATCAGGGCAATTTTCCTGAGAAAAATGTTATTTTATCGCTATATATTTACACATATTGCACTGATGAGATGTAATAATCTGATGAGATCTCTAAAGAAACTTGGATGTGCGCCCTTGCAATCCTGGTTCTATATCACTTCCCATAGAACTTCAAAAGTAAGGATTAATCTCCTTATTTTTTGTTATGCTGCAATGCTACTCTGGCACCCTGCTGCATGTTACCAATGACATCTCTGTGGTATGACTATAAGGCAACAATATGTTGGCAAAATGACGCACACAGTGTGGTCTGTGTGTGTGTGTGGGGGGGGGGATGTCTACTTACTGCCTGGAGCAGGGTGGATGGGTTTTCCATTTCAACAAGGAGAAATAAATTGAAAAATACTGGTCTGCTTAAAAAATGCAGCAGTTTGCTACACCATTCTTTTTCAATTATGAAACCAAGGTGGTGAAAGTGAGAAGAACAGGTAGGAGAGAGCAGGATAGTCTGTGAAATGTTGTGATTCTAGTGGGACAATCCTAATTTTGGTGACTGTTATGCCCAATGTAAGGGGCAGTCCAAGACTGTGAACTCTTTATGTACACACTGCATTCTTTATATACTACACTATGGTGCTAGATGTCCTGAAAGTCAGAAGTGCTGGGACATATGTCACGCTCTTGTGCCAATGGCGTACACAACAATGCAGTTTTTTTCTGTAGGAAGCTGTTCTAGCGCATTTCACCTGCTAACCACACCCCAATGATGTAAAGCCACGCCCGCAATTGTATGAACACACACACACAGACACACTTTTGCACAGGCCCCGCAATTTTTTGCCATGCTCAACTATAAGGGGGGCTCCATGTAGTTGTTGTACCGGGACCCTGAATTCCTCTTGGCAGCCCTGGTCCTGGATGGCATGCTGCCAGACAATCCAGTGCAGTGGACGTCTAGTGGTTAGGGTGTACATTACGTTTATGTGAATTCTGAACCCGCCTCTCTTTGATGAGTCAGATATAGTCTCGGTGCAAGTATCGCCCCCTGTGGGTCAGCTTGAGGATGCACTCTTTTCAGCCCAGAAGAGCTATAGGTTCATGGAGTGCACAGGATTGAGTGTCCCGTTAAGGTAGATATATACGCCCAGAGAGTGTTTAAGTTGTCCGCCCCCGTTTGCGGATATCCCATGGTTAACACTGGGATATCCCAGTTGCCTGGCGTCTCGTATTGACTGCTCTTCTCTCTACCACACATTAGTGCCACAATTATGTCTCACGTCAATTATTCAAAGAAGTTAAATAAGTTGTTAAGAGGTTTAAATGGAGTGAGAGATATCAGTCATTAAGCATTTTATGTCTTTGTCTATCTACCATGTGGTCAATCCTCCATCTTGCACACCCTCACTTGTAAATAATATATACACACACTGTCTTACAATTAAAACACACACACACACACACACACAGCCTGAAATCTGATGTGCAAACATTCATATTACATACAGATAACAAAAGCACATTTATACTTAGATAAAACAGCTGAAGTGGGCAATGAAATATATTTTATGTAAAATAGATCATGCTTTCTATACTGTGTTATTCTATGGGGGGTAGTCAATTGTCAGCGAGATTCAATTTTTCCCAGCCGTGTTAAAAAAAAAAAATCTCCCGCGGGTGTTTCCCGGCAATAGCGACCGTTTTGAGTTAGCGCAGCGGGAAAACTCGTGCAATACAATTAAAAAAGAGGGAACGCTGCCCCCGCGCGTTAAAAATTGTGTTTGCGAGATTTTAGGGGAGAGAAGGGGAGTTTTAACGCTGTCATGTATAACACAATTAAAAGGTTTTGCATACATTTCCATACATTAGATTGCATTACACATTTATACACATTGATAATATCTACTTTACAGTATTTTCTTTTAGCATATTTTTTTATTGAACTATTTTTTACCATACAATCATCTATACCATGTCAAAACACATTACTAAATTCTATTTTGTATAAAAAACATACATAAATCTAATTAAATAGTGATTTTACTTTTTTTTATTTTTTTATGTTTTTTTTATTTCAATATATTTTCACAAGAAAATCAACTTACACAAGTTAGGCATTAGTGATAAACATAAGCTTAACTTTTTCCCACATTATTACATGATTTCCAATACTTTTCAGAGGTTTTTTATTTTTAACACACCTCAAGGAGGTGCGAGATAAAACAGCATATTAGCCTGTTTTACCCATCGCGTTAAAACACAATTGAATAGCTTTTAACGCGGCTGCCTCTCGCACACCCTATACTTTCAATAGACCTTCTACTGGAGCGCGAGAGGACCATTTCATGAAAAAAAAAGTAGCGTTAAAAATGGAATTGAATTGCGGGTGAAGTTAACCCGCTGGAAAATGATAAAAACAGCGTTAAAATGACTTAACACGCTCAATAAAAACAACTCGCTGACAATTGAATATTCCCTATGTGCAAACAATGTTACTAAAAATACTTATTGTTAATAAGAATACACTTTGTGGAAATCCTTTCTTGATATAATATCTATTATTCACTGTATTATACTGTGATAACCAGAATAAATAGAGCAGACATTGAAATAGAGTTATCTTTCTAAGAACTGGGATATAAACTGGAAACTACCCTGTGAGAGTGATAATAAAGGTAGTTATTAGATGGTTACAACAATATTAGCATTAAATGTATATCTGCCTTATCATTAGACCCTCCTGATAGCAGAGGGCAATAGCAGACTCTCAGGGAAGTAACACCAGCTTTAAGGGCAGAAATAGACACCTTTTACAATCTGCATGCAGAATTCAAAAGGGTTGGCATACAATATAATAATATTTTTTTCAAGTAATACAAATGAACAGAGGCAGGGATAGTGTGCTAACTCAATAACCCAATAATACCAACTGCCCACAATCAGGAAATAGTGCTGTATAAGCAATTACCAACTACCCAGATCCAAGATTTAGTAAAGTAGCTGTATCCATTAATTTGCATCTTCACCAACAACTATAATTGTTATTCTACTACTTTATGTATCAATGTATACCTTAATATCAATGTATGTTTTTTGTATTACAATTCCCTCAATGTACAGTGTTGGGTAATTATGTTGGTGAGTAATAATAATAGTAATAATACTATGTTGAAGAATAATAATCATCAACTTTCTTAAAAATTGCTTTACTAATAGTGCATGGAATACATATTTGCTATAGTGTAGAATATATTTTCAAAAATTGCTTAATTTATAAGACAATCTTACTTGTAGTATTTTAGTTATAAATATTATATATTTTATAATATATAAATATATTATATAATTACTTGTATGTATTACATATTTATTTTATTGTTTTATTTTGTATTAACTGAAGTTATTACTACTAGAGAGTGCAAATAGGAAATGCATATGGTAGGATAGGCATAGCTGCCAACTTTTATTGTTGCCCTCCAGGAGATTCCAGAGAAGGGGGTGTGATGTAAGGATGTAAGTGGTCGGGACAAGGCAAATTATATCATTTTGACCCTGCCCCATGACAAAAAAAAGACAACATTTAATCGCAGGGGCGGGACGAAAATGACATGATTAACCACAAATTGTGTCATTTAAGCTCCCTAAGGGCAGGTTGCGGAAAAATTGCCTGCTTGAGGATAGATTTTATAGCTGCAAAAAGGCCCTTAGGATCTATTCCATACACCAGGGTACGTTAATGGAGTTTTAATATATATATATATTGTGGCAAAGAGGCATATTTGTCACAGATACCCTATAAGAAAATAGGTAAAAACTAGGAATGTGCACCGGCGACTTTTGAGGTCTCGTGTTTTGTGTTTTGGATCCGGATTTTCTCGATGTTTTGGGTTCGGATTTGTTTTGCAAAACACCTGCCGAAAGGTTTTGGTTTGGATTTAAGGTTTTGGATTCGGATTTTTTTTTTAAAAAGCATAAAAAGTTAAAAAATCAAGTTTTTGGGCTTATTTTCACTCCTACGCTATCATTGACCTCAATAACATTCAATAACAAGCATTTCCACTAATTTACCGTGTATTCTGAACACCTCACAATATAGTTATTAGTCCAAAACGTTGCAACGAGGTATCTTTCTGGACTGCGTAGTGGAGTGGTCCCCACAATATAATAAGAAAACCATCAACTGGTCTTAATCGCACCAAAACATGTACCTGGACTGCGTAGAGGAGTGGGTCACCACAATATAAATTAAAAACCCTGAACTTGTATGATTCGCACCAATAATGTACCTGGACTGCGTAGAGGAGTGGGTCACCACAATATTATTAAAAAACCCTACACGGGTCTGAATTCCACCCAAAAAGTTTATGGACTGCGTAGTGTAGTGTTACCCACAATATTATTTAAAAATTTTGCAGCAACAGTCAACATTGTTTAATATCTGATACACCTCTATCTGGACTGCATAGTGGAGTGGCCCCGGTACCCAATTTGGTACCGGGGCCACAATACCTCCTCCAACCATGGTACAGACCATTCGTCATTGAGATCCCATCAAGTATGTTAAAGACAGACTGGGTCGAAGTGTTATTGATTGACTTTGTAAACCAAAAAACTGTCCCTGTTGCACATAGTCGTGCAATGAAGACTGACTTTTTAATTTAAAGGCACCATCTTTCAAGTGTAGTGTTTGTAAGTCATATTATACTTTTGGTAAAATTTGTTTATTTTGTTCCTCTTTATGATAGCTACTAATAGAATTAAAGTATTAAAAAGAAGCGGCAGTTCCTCTTTATGGGAATTAGTAATAGAATTAAAGTATTAAATAGAATTAAAGTATTAAATAGAGTGGTATAGAGTGGTAGTGTGGTATAGAGTGGTCCCCACAATATAATAATAAAACTCTCAACTGGTCTGAATTCCACCAACCAAGTATCTGGACTGCGTAGTGGGGTGGCCCCGGTACCCAATTTGATACCGGGGCCACAATAAAATAAATACACCCTCAACTGGTCTGAATTCCACCAAACAAGTATCTGGACTGCGTAGTGGGGTGGCCCCGGTACCCAATTTGATACCGGGACCACAATAAAATAAATACACCCTCAACTGGTCTGAATTCCACCAAACAAGTATCTGGACTGCGTAGTGGGGTGGCCCCGGTACCCAATTTGATACCGGGGCCACAATACCTCCTCCAAGTTCCAAGTGTAGTGTTTATATTATAACATCTTAACACTACACTAATTCTAGCACGTCAAAACCTCTTGTTTTAAATAATGACAGGGCATTTAACTTTTGATTTAATTTATTGAATTTGTAGGCATTTTCTTTTACTTTTTGAACATGGCAAACGACTGTTGAATGGTCACATAATGCCAAAAAAATAGTTGCAAGATGGAATTGTCCTTGGGAAATGTTGCTGAAATAGGACATGCACACTTTAACAAACCAATCATTTCAGCGACAGGGCCTACCAAACAACTGTGGCTGAAATGATTGGTGTGTTTGGGCCCCCACACCAATAAAACAATTCATCTCTCCCTGTACAAACTAAACAGGCTCTACTGAGGAAAGATGTCGTCCTCATCCTCAACCTCTGATTCCTCTCCCCCTACAGTGTGTACTTCCTCCTCCTCACACATTATCAATTCGTCCCCGCTGGACTCCACAACCACAGGTCCCTCTGTACTGTCTGGAGGGCAGTGCTGTACTTCATTGAGGAATTGATTATTCATTTTTATAAACATAATTTTTTCAATGTTGTGAGGAAGCAATCTCCTTCGCCGCTCACTGACCAGGTTCCCCGCTGCACTAAAAACTCTTTCCGAGTACACACTGGAGGGGGGACAACTCAGTTAAAAAATAGAGCCAGTTTGTACAGGGGCTTCCAAACTGCCTTTTGGAGTTCTGCCACGTCACTACCTCTAGTTAATTTAGATTGTAAGGCTTCTAAATATAAATACTTTGAAGATAAAAAAAGCAGGCTGCACAGACTGTGGAGCTAGAAAGTGAAATTAAATGGACCACGTTACTTTGATGGATATCTATGCCCCCCCCCCCCGCCCTACACTTGTAGTTGAATATAAATAAAGCAGCCTGCATAGACTGTAGAACTAGAAATTCAAATATACAAAGAAATGGACAAAGGCAGTTTGGTATCTGTCTGCATCAGATCCCCTCTCCACTAGGAGTAAAACAGAAAACTTTTCAGCCGTTATATAATCTAGAATATAAATAGAAATTGAGAAAGGCAATTTGGTATCTGTCTGCATCATAATCATCACCATCCTCCTCAGCGCCAGCTACATCAATAGCCTCCTCCCGGTGTACAACATTCACACCTTCATTAGCCAAATCTGTAACTGGACTGTGGGTGATCCTTCCAGCATATGCAGAGGGCGTGCTGCAAATGCTGGATGAAGTCACCTCTTCCCGTACAATGATGGGAAGGTCAGGGTTCACAACCAACAACACCCTTGGACTCCCCTTGGGGATTTGTGATGTCATCTGTTTAGAAGGCAGAGTTCTTTGCTGTTTTGTTGTTGTTGCTGACAGCATAACTCTCTTAAATTTTTTGTAGGGGGGGAGGAGGAGGGCTTAGATCCTTGGGTGAAGCTGGACCACTAGTCATGAACACGGGCCAGGGCCTAAGCCGTTCCTTGCCACTACGTGTCGTAAATGGCATATTGCCAACTTTACGTTTCTCCTCAGATGATTTTAAGTTTCTCTTTTTGCTATTTTTTGAGAACTTGGGCTTTTTGAATTTTACATGCCCTGTACTAGGAGATTGGGCATCGGGCTTGCCAGACGACGTTGATGGCATTTCATCGTCTATGTCATGACTAGTGGCAGCAGCTTCAGCATTAGGAGGAAGTGGGTCTTCATCTTTCCCTACTTTATCCTCCAAATTTTGGTTTTCCATTATATGTAGCACAAGAGAGCGAACCCCTAAGCCACACACACTCGGCAAAGCCTTTAAAAATTATATGCGGCACAGGAGAGTAGCACTGGACTTATACTGCTGAATCAGTGAACTTTGTAATAGCAGTACAACTGGACTTATACTGCTGAATCAGTGAACTTTGTAATAGCAGTACCACTGGACTATTACACTGCTGAATCAGTGAACTTTGTAATAGCAGTACCACTGGACTTATACACTGCTGAATCAGTGAACTTTGTAATAGCAGTACCACTGGACTTATACACTGCTGAATCAGTGAACTTTGTAATAGCAGTACCACTGGACTTTTACTGCTGAATGTGTGAACTTGGTAATATTGCAGTACCAATGGGCTTATATACTGCTGGATTGGATTTTTTTTTTATAACTTTTTCTTTATTTTTTAAAAACTTGGGAATAATGGGGAAATAACTATGCCCTTAGAAGCACAGAGCACAGAACATAGCACCACTGGACTGAACAGGACACAGCACAGGACCCAGCAGCACTACTGAACTCAGCAGGACAGAGCACAGGACACAGCACCACTGGACTGATACTGCAGAATGTGTGAAATTTGTAATATTGCAGAACCACTGGACTTTTACTGCTGAATGTGTGAACTTGCTAATATTGCAGTACCAATGGGCTTATACTGCAGGATTGGTTGTGCAAATTTTGTTGTAATTAAAAAAAATGTAATTAGTTTTTTGTATTTTTTTTAAATAACTTTTTTTTATTTTTTTAAACACTTGGGAATATTGGGGAAATAACTATGCCCTTAGAAGCACAGAGCACAGGACACAGCACCACTGGACTGAACAGGACACAGCACAGGACCCAGCAGCACCACTGACCTCAGAAGGACAGAGCACAGGACACAGCACCACTGGACTGAGCACAGCACACCACAGCACAGAACTTAACTGAACAGCACGAGATATAACAGGATAGAGGACCACCTAACACACCCTCCCTCTACCCTGATCAATGCCCGAGTGAAGATGGCGGCGACTAGCGGGGAATTTATAGGATCCGAGTATCGCGAGATCCGACAACGGGATTATGAGTCAGAGCCTCAGTTTCAGATTTGAATTTGGCACCAATACCCGGATCTGTCTCGGATCCGACTCGGATCGGCAACGTTTGGGTGGGCTCGGATTTCATAAATCCGAGTGCGCTCATCTCTAGTAAAAACACAGCTAGTCTGCAGAGTTAAATTTTCCCTGGAATCCTCTTTCAGCACATACACACACAGGTGTTCCACAGGGGTGTAATTTTTTTGTTTTGCTGTGATTTGTGATTTGTTTGTAGTGCTTGGGTGGAGGACAAAGACCCTGTTTGTATTTGTGGGCCGGACCATCGATGCTAGAAAGTGGCCGGCTAGCAGTCAGGGATCTATTGTTTAGCCAGATGTAGGCGGTGGTAGATTTTTTTGATATTTTTAATGGATATGACTGCTGTACCATCACTGAAACTGTTTTGTCATCCTGGCAGATGCTAATAAACAGTGAAATGGTTCAGCAAACCTGTGTGAGATTCCAGTGAATGCCGTACTTCATGACTATATATATATATATATATATATATATATATATATATATATATATATAATATATATATATATATATATATATATATATATATATATTAGAGATGGTCACTGACCCCCGTGTTTAGGTTTTGGATTCGGTTTTGGATCTGGATTACCGTCGTGTTTTGGTTTTGGTTTTGCAAAACCGCCATTGCGTGTTTTGGTTTTGGTTTTGGTTTTGTTTTGCTATTTTTTTGGAAAATCCATGTTTTTGGGCCTAAATTAACCCAATTTAGTGCTCCAACTGTTTTAGAGACAAGTAATCTAATTGTTGAGGTAATAAATCATCCAAAAAAACAGTTTAATTCTTCGTTGGTAGGCCTATTTTACACACAAAACAGATGCATATTGGCAAAATATGCATCTATATTGGCAATCTATGCATATTGGCAATGCAGCCATCGTCTTTGAATGTATATTACACCCTACACTTATAGTTAAATATGTAAAGAAATGGAAAAAGCCAGTTTGGTTTCTGTCTCTCAAGGCCCCCCTCCACTTGTATAAGATACCAAAAAATTCAGCCATTATAGACTGTACAATATTAATTGACATGGAGAAAGCCAGTTTGGTTTCTGTCTCTCTAGGCCCCCCTCCACTTGTATAAAATACTAAAAAATTCAGCCATTATAGACTGTACAATATTAATTGACATGGAGAAAGACAGTTTGGTTTCTGTCTCTCTAGGCCCCCCTCCACTTGTATAAAATACCAAAAAATTCAGCCATTATAGACTGTACAATATTAATTGACATGGAGAAAGCCAGTTTGGTTTCTGTCTCTCTAGGCCCCCCTCCACTTGTATAAAATACCAAAAAATTCAGCCATTATAGACTGTACAATATTAATTGACATGGAGAAAGCCAGTTTGGTTTCTGTCTCTCTAGGCCCCCCTCCACTTGTATAAAATACCAAAAAATTCAGCCATTATAGACTGTACAATATTAATTGACATGGAGAAAGCCAGTTTGGTTTCTGTCTCTCTAGGCCCCCCTCCACTTGTATAAAATACCAAAAAATTCAGCCATTATAGACTGTACAATATTAATTGACATGGAGAAAGCCAGTTTGGTTTCTGTCTCTCTAGGCCCCCCTCCACTTGTATAAAATACCAAAAAATTCAGCCATTATAGACTGTACAATATTATGAAAAATGGACAAAGCCAGTTTAGGGTCACTCTGTCTATGACACCCTACCCTTAAGGATAAATTGCCTTAACAGCAGCCTTTCAAGATGGTATGTGATATGGAAATGCCACAAGTCCCTTTCCTCTTTGGGGGTAGATTTCACCCTACACTTACATAGAAAGTTTTAAAAAGATGTTATCGGCATCATCTTCAGCTTAATCCTCACCCTCATCAGTGTGTACGTCATCATCACAGACTATCAATTCATCGCCGCTTGAATCCACCATTAGAGAACAGTCAGTGCTTGGATGTCTTGGATGGTGAAGGCCTTCCTCGTGGAAGATGTAGTTCATTTTTATAAACATCATTTTCTCCACATTTTTGGGAAGTAACCTTCTACGGCGATCACTGACTAAGGTCCCTGCTGTGCTGAACACTCGTTCAGAGTACACACTGGAGGGTGGGCAGCTTAGGTATTGCAAAGCAAGTTTGTACATGGGTTTCCAAATGGCCAGCTTTTCTTCCCAGTAAGGAAAGGGACTGTCTGACATTTCCATATCAACTACCTCTTGAAAGTAATCCTCCACCATCCTTTGCATGTTTATACTCATATTGGATGGAGTTATGGGCAAAGTGACACATTTTTTTGAAAAATCCTTCAAACCAGCCCAGTTGTTAAATTGTTCTGGTCTGCCCCCTGTGTCTTCCCTGCTTCTTTTTTGGAAATTTAATTTTTTACGTGCAACAGCTTGAGAAAGTGAAGCAGGACACGTCGTCAAGCCGAGGCCCAGTTCAGCGGCCAACTTGCTGGGCAATAGCTCCTTGCAAAAGTTCACATCTCGCTCATTTACAAGTAAAGACTCAATGTAGGTTTTAAACCTTGGATCAAGCACAGTGGCCAAAAAGTACTGATCCGAGTTCAAGATCTTAATAACTCGAGGATCATTGTGAAGCGAATTAAGTACTTGATCGACAAGGCCAACAGACTTTGCTGAATTGCTTGCTTTCAGCTCCTCCTTCATTTTCTGCAGCTGCTTTTCCAATAGTCTAATTAAAGGAATGACTTGGCTCAAACTAGCAGAGTCTGCACTCACCTCACATGTCACAACTTCAAATGGTTTCAGCACCTTGCACAGCACTGAAAGGATTCCCCACTGTGCAAGAGTGAAATACATCCCCCCTCCTTTCCCAATGTCATGGCTTGTGCAATATGCTTGGATGGCTTTGCGCTGTTCCTCCATCCTCTGAAGCATGTACAGGGTGGAATCCACCAAGTTACCACCTCTTGCTTAAGTTGGTGGCAGGGCAAGTTAAACTGCTCTTGGAGCTGCTGTAATCTCCTACATGCTGTGGCTGAATGCCTGAAATGGCCTGAAATTTTACGGGCCACCGAAAGCATCTCCTGCACCTCACGGTTATTTCGTAGGAAGCTCTGCACCACCAAGTTGATGGTGTGAGCAAAACAGGGAATATGTTGGAAATCACCCAGCTGTAATGCTCGCACTATATTGTTGGCGTTATCTGAAATGACATACCCTGGGGAGAGTCCGAGTGGTATAAGCCATGCATCAATCACATCTCTCAGTTTGCGTAACAAATTGTCAGCTGTATGCCTGTTAGTGAAGCCGGTGATACAAAGAGTGGCCTGCCTGTGACAAATGTTACATAGTGGTGTACATGCTGCTGCTGTTCCTGCTGGTGAAGGTGAATGACCAACCCAGTGGGCTGTCACAGTCATATAGTCTTTGGTTTGGCCACTTCCACTTGTCCACATATCTGTGGTTAAGTGAACAGTGGGCAGAATGGCATTTTTCAGCGCAATCTCTACATTTTTACACACTTTTTGGTATAGTTGTGGAAATGCTTTACGGGAGAAATGGTGTCGCGATGGAATTCTGTAACGCGGACACAAAACACCAATTAACTGTGAAAAACCAGCTGCGTTTATTGTGGAGATTGGACACAGATCTAACACTAACATTGCAGCCATGGCGTCTGTGATTCGCTTGGCGACTGGATGACTGCTGTCATATTTGCTTCCCCTCGCAAATGATTGTTTCACAGTTAATTGCTGAAATGTAGGACTGCTCATTTTATTAACCTGCCTCTGGGATGACGATTCACCCCCAGCAGCAGCAACAGCTGCAGCAGGACTAACGCTTTCTTCAGAGGAATCAATAATAGTGCCGGAGTCATCCAGCCTTAAGTGGGATGCCGGGCTAACTCCGAGCGCTACTGAGGATATTGATGAGGATGGTGTGGTGGGTGTATTTTGTAGCCGTCGGTATGTCGGTGAGCGGAGGGTCTTAGCTGATGAGGGAGTGCTTGTATTCTTTTGGGAAGAACTTTCAGCTTTTCCCAACACTTTGCCATGAACTCTCGTTAAATGGCGTAACATAGACGAGGTTCCAAGATGGTTAAGGTCCCTCCCTCGACTGACTGTGGCTTGACATACACTACAAATGGCTATACAATTGTTGTCTGGATTTGGGTAGAAATAATTCCACACATAAGAAGTGGATTTTTTGTTTTATGCCCAGGCATGACAATGGCCTTTTTCTTGTCACGTGCCAGAACTGCTGCCACTGGTGCAGGACTTACACAAACAACCTCATCCTCATCAACATCCTCATTAGCGCCCTCATCGCCTACACAAATCTCCCCCTCATCCTCTTCTAATTCCAAAGTGGCATCCTCAATTTGGGTATCACCGGCTACACTCGGGCTATTAAGGCACACATCAGCAGAATGCTCAGGATTAGACATCCCACTGTTGGATGGACTCTCCACAGGGATTGGTGTCATTTGTGAATCAGAGCAAGTATTCTCCTGTAATGCCTCACTGTTATCTTGCAGCTCGGCTTTGATGCGTAACAGTAGTTGTGCACCAATTGTAGGCTGGGTAACTTTTTGGGATCTGCCACTAATAGCCAAAGGTGAAGGCCTCATTCTCTCTTTGCCACTGCGTGTGTAGAATGGCATGCTTGCAATTTATTCTTTATCGTCACTTAACTTTTGCTCAGTTACACTTCTTTTTCGCTTCAATACAGTAAAAAAATTTTTGGCTTTTGTTTTTTGCACTAATTTGAAAACACTCTGTTGTTTGACATCGCCTTGGCCAGATGACGTACTGGGAACACTAACATCAGGACTGGTGACAGAACCTGGTTGCTCATTCAGATCATATGTGGACTGCTTTGAATCCATTCTGAGCGCAAACCACTGGGGAGTGCTAAAAATTATTTGGTAGATACTGCTGACAGATATGACTTTTGACAAACAGAAATATTAATGCACAATTAGGGAGGACACCCCAAAAGCACTGAGGAGTGCTAAAAATTATTTAGTAGATACTGCTGACAGATATGACTTTTGACAGCCAGAAATATTAATGCACAATTAGGGAGGACACCCCAAAAGCACTGAGGAGTGCTAAAAATTATTTAGTAGATACAGCTGACAGTTATGACTTTTGACAGCCAGAAATATTAATGCACAATTAGGGAGGACACCCCAAAAGCACTGAGGAGTGCTAAAAATTATTTAGTAGATACTGCTGACAGATATGACTTTTGACAGCCAGAAATATTAATGCACAATTAGGGAGGACACCCCAAAAGCACTGAGGAGTGCTAAAAATTATTTAGTATATACTGCTGACAGTTATGACTTTTGACAGCCAGAAATATTAATGCACAATTAGGGAGGACACCCCAAAAGCACTGAGGAGTGCTAAAAATTATTTGGTAGATACTGCTGACAGATATGACTTTTGACAGCCAGAAATATTTATGCACAATTATGGGGGACACCCCAAAAGCGCTGGGGAGTGCCAAATATTAAGAAAAAATAATAAACCTCTATCCTCCTCTCTGCACTAGCGATTTTGGTTAGAGCAATTGCAAGAACAATATTGTATTCTCTGTCCCTGCTCTAATTAACCTATGACTACACCCTGCTCTCTCCCTCTGTCAAATGGCGGTGGATTGCTGTGGAGGCGTGTATTTATAAAGTTGAAGTATCGCAAGAACCGAGCCCCGAGATCCGACGATGTCACAATGACGTTTGGCCTCGATTTGGATTCGGAACGGGCGGGAGAGTACCGAGCTGCTCAGCTCAGTACTCGGATACCCAAAGTTTGGGTGGGTTCGGTTCTCGGAGAACCGGACCCGCCCATCTCTAATATATATATAAAAATATATAGGGGGCTCCATCCATTAGGCCTGTTACCCGTGTGGTCCAGGTTACCTGTGAACCTACTGCTAATCAGGTGTTGCACATGAATGTCGCTGGTAAAAGGCTGCTGCTCAGCTCAATCAGTCTCTCATTGCCTGGGGTCTGAGGCTGGTTAGTCTCTGCGGGATAAAAGCCTGATATTATCCTGTAAGTGAACTGTGCTGTTACTACTTATGTTTTATTTCAGTGTATTAGTCAGGAGTGACAAATGTTTAGTTAGAGCTGGACAGCAAGGTGTTTATTTACAAGTGTTTATTACTCTGCTTAACAAAAATGGCTGAGGCCAGTTGCACCAAACGCTTGGTCACACACACTATCATGCAAAATTTTGGAAACGCTAAAAATGTATACATTTTGACCAACGTACCATTAAATTTACATGAAAATATAGTCAACCCATTGGCAATATCATAACTTAATTTTTTTTTTAATATAACTGTTCTATTCATCAAACTTAACATTCATTAAAGAATCCTCCATTTGCAGCAATTGCAACTTTGCTGATGTTTGGCATAATAATTTTTTAAAGATATTCTGGGGAAATTTGTACCTACGACTTCTGCGTATGTAGGGCATTTTTCCCTGACCTTATGGTCAAGCTCATCCCACGAGAGCTAAATAAGTTTGATATCTGGAAATTGCGCTGGCCAGTCCATCAACACAGTATTCCGGCTCCCTCTTTCTTCACCAAATAGTTTTTGCATAGCTCAGAAGTATGTTTAGGATCGCTGTCCTGCTGCATGGTGAGATTTGTACCAATAAAGGGCTGCCCACAGCGGATAGCATGACATTGTAAAATAGAATAGTAATCTTTTTGGTTCATTATTTTTTCCACTCTATGTAAATCTCCTGCCTTACCAGCACCAAAACTTCCCCATACCATTACAGAAGGCATTATGAAGGAAGGCATCCAGCACTCCTCCAGCATCCTTTCATTGCTTTACCTCTGACATGTTGTCCTCTGCAAGCCAAACACATCAAACTTAGATTCATCCATCCACTATGCAATGTTTGTCATTTTTTGCCCATTTTAACCTTTGTTTCCTATTTGCCAGTTTCAAGCATGGCAGCATCCTGTTGCAGATGACACTGGTATTTCACACGTACAGTACTATTTAAGTGAGCCGCCAACTCAGGACCTGTAATGTGTCTATTTCTCAAACTGCAGACACTGATGTACTTATCCTCTTATGCAGCTGTGCATCTGTGACTTCCATTTATTTTTCTGTTCTGGCTAGATCCAGTTTTCTCTTTTATTTCTAGACAGTAGTAGACACCTTTGTATGAAATCTTACGTTTCTTGGCAATCTGACGCATGGAATAGCCTTCGTTTCTCAAAATAACAATAGACTGCTGTTTTGCACATTTTTGAAAACAGAATTAGGACATTGGAATAATAGCTGCTTTGCTGTCATTTGTGAATAATTAATCAGTCATTTCAAGCAGTAATTTGCAACATTAGTAATGTCTTAACTGTATTTTTTAAATCAAGTTAATGGAACCTTGATTTAAAAAAAAAGTATAAAAAAAGAAGATATTTCCTAGTGATTCCAAATTTTTGCATGCTAGTGTATATGTATGTGAGCCCAGGTTTCTAATCTAAGTGTTTTGACCTCCAGGGAAAATGTTGGCGTTGGAAAGAAAGATTTTCTAAAGCTTTGTGCTCCAACAAGAGCAGTAACAAAGGGTTCCCTGGAGTGAATGGAGAGAGGGAGGGAGGGCTTTCAGTCATTAAGCCCATTTCAGGTCTTCTGACCTGCCAGTCAGACACCATAATAATTAGTAGTTGCACCTGCAATGTGTTGTTTAAAAGGCCGTCAGTTTGTTCAATCTGTTTCTCTCATCACCTGAGGAAAGAAGGCTGGAATCCTTCATAAATTTGCTAACTGCTGTTGTTTGTAAGCTGGACATTAGGTTTTTCCACACTTAGAGAGGGATTACTGGTACAGTTTACATACATATGGGACTGTTGAGTTTGTGACGGATATTATAGGACATTGTGGATGTGTACATGGCTATGTATATAAGAATTCATGATTGATACATATAACATACTGTGATGCATATCATACAGAGATTGTGCATAAAGACAGTGATATATAGATTGTAATACACACATTCTTGTTTTTATTGCATTGTGAGGACCAATGTCTGGAACATCGGTCCTACTTTTCTACTGCTCTATCAACAAGACAATGAAATGGGCTTGTTTATCAGCTTTTTGTCACCACAGCTATCATTAGAGATTTTCACTTTGACCTAGACCAAAAGATTGACATTTCATTGCCTTGTGGGGACAGTTTCATGTATTCTGGGTCCTAACCATGGTTTGTCAAGATTATAGCAGTGGACAATCACAGCATATCAATTAAACTATTTTTGTTTCTCTTTCAAGCTGTTATCTGATTATTTATGAGGAATTTCACATCTAACCAGTTCTGAACTTCGAATGCAAATAGCTCAGACATGATGTATGGCACCATCTGGATCCATGGTCATGTCTTACAAATTCTTGCCTTTGAATTCAGCCAGTTGGAAGGTACCTTCTGGGAGGTGGTAATAATGCTGGTGCACCTTGATGTGTGCTGGTGCACCAGGAAGTCTGCTAATTTATCCATCTCTATGTCATTTAGATTGAGAACTTTTGGAAGAGTAGCAACACGCTTTTAAAGCTTTGTGGAAGACACTGTTTGGGGATTTTTAGCTCCACATTCCTTCGCAAAGAGGCATATGCAATTGGAGCATCTGAAATGTGACAAAGTAGCTGGTCTTTCAAACATGTAGACCTGGCCTGGCCAACCTGTGGCTCTCCAGGTTTTGTGTAGCTACAAGTCTCAGCATACCTTTCTGGCTATCGATTGGCTATCTACTGGCAAAGCATGGTGGGGCTTGTAGTTTTACAACACCTGTAGAACCACAGGTTGGTCAGCCCTAATGTAGACATTTTCAGTGGCCAATCCACGTTCTTCATGCTTCTATGCAATAAGTTCCATTGCACTTTGTATTGCTGGTGTCAGCAGTATTGGAAATTCCTAACCTTGTTTTCCTCGGGTTTCAGTCCTTGTGAAGTACCAGCGGAGCTTCTTCTCAAGTTAGGAAAGTACTAGGGCAACATCTTCATGGAGATCCTAAGTATTTTTGGAAGAAAAAATAGTTAACAGCATCTTGGAAACTTCCCCTTCAGTTCTTCGATTGCATAAGATCACCTGTGACAAGGTGACCTTTGCATAAATCGCTGTGGTATGCCTGCTGTTTCTCGAGAAGTGCATCTTTTTCACATCTTCCATGAAATGTAAGAACAGAGGCATGTTCTATTTTGAATCTTTCAGAGTTAAGGCAGCTGATGAGATCAGTTGATTCTATCTTGTCTCATAGATCTTCCTGAAGCACTTTCCACTATAGCACTGCAGCCCTTGATCATACTTGATCATAGCTCAGTATTCCACAATGCTTGAAATCTTTTAGAAGCCACTGCCAACCTTCACTGTCAGCGACGTGGTCATGATTGTAACTATTTCATCATCATAGCCAGCTAGCAACTTCACAACGTCTACTACATGCCAAACGTTTGATGAAATGGTAAAGTCTTCCATCTTCTCCATAGGGATAGCTCTTCTGGCATGTAACAATAGCCTTCCCATTTCTCAATGTTTCAGACAGATGTTTGCTGTTTCGGTCGAAGAAATGCTGTCCCATCTACATGATACTCAGGAGCCATGTATTTTTCTGCTTGTTTGCTTAGGATCATTTCCTTATTACCTTAGAATGCTTTATAAAGTTGCCTCTATTGCACCTTTCTTCCAAGTGCTTTGAAATTTTAAGTGTCCAGGGGTTAAAATAATTAATTTTAGCATATCATATCGATATCAAAAGATCCATTCCTTACCAAGTATTGCTTTCAACCGCAAAGCAACTGCATAATTTATACATAGTAATTAAAGTTGTTACACATAGGGAATGTTTATAAAATGTTTGTTATCAATGTATTAAGTGTAAGATTTGCAGCTAAAAGTATGTTTAAAAAAGATCTCGTAGCAGGAGCCTAGGGCATAAGTTTGAAAAACAACTTTTGCATACTGTTACAATGGAAACTGTTTGACCTATTGTGCATTGAGTTCTAGTGAGGTCCTGACCCCTTAACCAATCACCTATGACCTTACTGTTATCTTTGTATACATTGTATAAAAACCCACTGTGTTCAATGTGCAGCAGGCATTTTGGATTGAAGCTTCATGCTAGTACTAGCTGTGCACCTGCATCTGTAATTGCGGTATTTTTTCATTTACTTTGGTTGGAGATAAATCTTTTTGTGCTTTGGAACCACATCGATTGTATCACATTATCTATTAATATACTTCTTCAGTTTCATTACACTGAACATGCTTGATATGATGGGCTATTTTTGAAACAGGGTTTCGCACAGTACAGACAATACTGCTTCTTATTGAATGCTCTAGAGCCATTCCTTTTTCTGAAAAGTGTGTGGACGGATACCACATCAGATTTTCAACCTTTTAAAACACTGCTGCCATAAGGTAGACAATTGTGTGTAGAATAAGTCTGTGCTCTTTCTTTTTTGTTATGCTATCCCACAATGGTACATCATCGCTGCTGTTTCTGGTGTGTGAACCACTCTCCTCTGAAGGGTCAGGGACATTCTCATCTCCAGGCTATAATCAGAACTAACAGCAAAGGGCTGTGTTATGCTCACTGTTTCTACCTTCCTTTAAACGGGGAAAGCTGTGATAGTCTCGCTCTGATATTCGGTATGTATAAGGAGGAGGGAAAGCTGCAATCTCCTTTACTTCTGGTTCACTGAGGACCCTGGTCGTTCTATGAAACAGCAGCAGACACTCGAATGTGTGTAGGCTCCTGCAGTTCCACTAACAGATGGTGGTTGAGTGCATACACGTTCCCCTGCATGACATAAACACAGACACACTTTTGTATCTAACAAAAGTGACTTGTTGGGACATGCCAGCTTTTGATGCTGGATATCTAAGCAAGGTCTCCTGTATTGTCTAGCATAGTCAGTTTTGTAGCGAGCTTATTTTACATCCCCACTAGGGCTGAGTTCCTACCAGTGTTGGTGTGTAAACAGATCAATGTCCCTAAAAGTATAAAAGTACAAGTACATGCACAGACGGAAGGTACTTAAACATATTTATGAAGAAAATCAATAATAGATAATATAATATCTGTGTGTAGATACATTAACGTCTATGTATAGGTTCAGTGTGTAATATTATGCTATTGACGACATGTTGTAAGATTATTTTATAATACATCTACCGGCACTGTAATTATGGTTTTGTATCCTAAATACAGTAACTATTGTACAGAGAACTCAATAAGGGTTTTAGGTTATTTAAAGTGGTGGAAATGACTGGAGAAGGTGTTCCCTATAATCACTGTTAAAATGGAGCACTATACTCCGTCTCCCGTCTTGGTAGTTGTGTCCCCTGTACTCTAAGGAAGACAGGAAGTGGGGCAGCCTCCAGCCATTCGCATCGCACTACTAAGCATGCACAGATGGGAAGTTCAGCTCTCAGCAGGTTCTTCCAGTGACAGATGAACTGTAAAGAGATGAGATCATAGATGGAGATGCATCCATTTTGTGTAAACTTACTTAAATGTAGATATATAAAGTGAGTGGAGGCACAAAATATATATGAGCAACCTGTTCTCTGACACTACCCAAAATATAAGCTTACTATCTAAATTCCCTGACATACACACAGGCACTAGAGTTAATTTGATTGCAGACAATTAACTTACTAGTATGTTTTTAAAGTGTGGGAGGAAACCGGAGTGCCCAGAGGAACTTCATGCTTTGAGGCCACCGTACTATAGTACCCCGTGTGCTATAAACGAGTTAAGCACATCAGTTGCATAAGCTTGTCATATTCCTTGTCTGCTGCAGTCTGTATCAACTGTAATAAACTGTATATATCATCTGCTACAACAAGTTCTGAAATAAAACCAACAAATTGGTTAAGTCTAAAAGCTTCTTGTGGTTTAACATCTACCACCAACCCCACTGACACCTATTACAAATAACAGCATAAGTGCCCTGATAAAAGGTTTCTGCCAATAATAACAAGTGTGAAAAGCTGTTTGGTGACTAATGAGACCATCCAGGAAAAGTGTACAATGTACAGAGATATCATGTGCAAAATAACATATCATGTCTGTCTACTTTCCCAGAATGTCTGTGAGACTCCAAAATTTCAGGGGGTCCTCCTGGACTCCCAGGATTAGGCCACCTCTCCTTCTTGCAAGGAGGGCGGAGCAGGACCTAGATGACCTGATCTGTATAATCAGGAATCGCTGTACTGGACCTGATGATTCGATTTGCATCACTGCCGTCCATTCCCAAACCCACACTGCAATTGCATCAATGAACATATAGGGGCATGGACATGATGATGCAAAATATGTCATCACACCTGTCGAAGTCGTATAACTGGATGAACGAAAGTATATTGGTTAATATTGTTTTAGTGTGCGACGCCACACGTGGCATACTGCGATCGCACGGTAAAATACGCACGCACACACTCGCATTACAACATTTAGTTATTTATATAATTCATATTCATATTGGTTCCGTTATAGAGTGATTTATGAGCAGATAGTATTTGGTTTATTATTAGTTTATATATTATGATTATATGTACACTTCAGTGTTATTTAAGGTTCAGGTTATAGGAAATGTGTCATGTCTGATGTCATTTTAAACCCCTATTCATCAGCAACTGCCCGGTTCATTCGCCGAAGAGGTCGCATATTGCATACTCTAGTTATTGATGTTAGGGAATAAATAGTCAGAGTTATACCAAACTGTAAAATGCTAATGGACTAGTTGTAACTGGTTTCTGGGCAGGAGAATCATCTGGAATGTTGACCCTCAGCCTTTGAACTAGCCTATAACCCGTTTACACTGGACCCGCCTGAAGTCTGGACCTATAGAAGCAAGCCACGTCATCTGCATTGTTCTCTCTGTAACACTGAATGTATATAATCATAGCTGTGCTTCCACTAGCTTCAGTCATTCTCTGACCACAGTATTCTAGAGTGAACTACTGTCCACTGGTACCCGTGGGAGCGCAGCGAAGCACATGCGAAAGCAGCAGTATGTATGTATCTTTTGGTATTGGCTGTACTGTACTGTATTAGATAATAATAATAATGTATTGAACTGTTAACTTTTTACATCTGCTAAAATAAATTACTTTGTGCATTGGAAACACAATACAATCGCTTGGGCAATGCTTATTTAAAAATGATAAAATTACTTTAATACACCCCCTGTACTTGCCCTTAGCTCCAAAAAATGTGTAACATATTTAATATGCCCTATTCTCCTATTACAGCAATATATACCTTGTGTTATCAAATATGGTTATACTGACAAAGGAAAATTCCGACTTTGTATTTTCTCTTTGTACAATCACCAACTCACTGTCACAAGTTAATGAGCACCTATCATGTAAGTGACAAGGTTTTTTACACATTCATTTAATTTATCTCCAAACCTCCTACAGTTAACCAAGAGAGAGTCACAAATTAACATGCAGATAGAAAACAGGTATGCACTCTCTGACTTTCCACTGTCACCAAGTTCTCCCACAACTCTCTACCCCACAACCCAGACATCACCATTCTTGAGATACACAGCTCAGTCCATCAGTGACTGAAATATGATTACTATATCATAGTTAGAAGCTGGCCCTAATTTCCAGGAAAAGACCCATGCTTTAGAGAATAATCCATGGAAATGTCCCTTTTTTAGTAGTAACCAACCACACAAAAAAGTATTAATTTTCTGCATGTTAATGCAATTATACCCATCTCTTCTTATTGTATAGGCCTTTTAAAACTTTTTGCGACAGGTGTACTTAAAAATAATAATAGAAAGATGGGAAAACAGGCTCATAATAACCACATTCTGTAAACATGTCATCATGGGAATTAGAGTGATTCAAGGTCTGCTGAGGCATTTACTCAGCAGCGGTGTCTGGAAATAACGTGCACATTGGACATTCATTATTAGATCATTTGGATCTTACACAAGTAAAGTGAATTTTATTGTTTTAATATTAACTTTACACCTTATACTTTATAATAATTTAAAAACAATATCTCACATGTAAGGAGTTCTTCTTATGCTGTTTTATCAATGATTCTAAACACCCACAAAGCGACCATTTAACATATGAATAATATAATTTATATTGTAATATATAAGGAAGTTGTAGGGAGCTTTTTTGCCATACAAAGACACAATATTGTCTCTAAAATATAGTTATTGAGAGACCTGCACAGTGGCCCAAAAGGGATTTCTTAATGTGATACGACATTATCTTACTTAGCCCAGACCAAATCAAGGAGCATACAACTCCATGCTAATGTACTGAATGCAAGACTGAAATAATCACTGACAGCTGTTTTACAGCTCAATGCTGCTTTGTCGAGATTAAGAGTAAGCGTGATAAGCTGACGTATTTAAGCACACACCTCTAGATGCCCCTTCCAGTAACCATATAGTAATACTACAATTTTTACAAAACAAAAATAGAAGAAAAATACCACAGCATTTGTTTGTTAGCCTTTGACGGGGGGACCCTAGGCTCCTGGATTCCCTGTTATAGTGGGAACTAGCCAAGGCCATCTAGCATTAGGGGATAAGGTAAAAATGGATTTTTGTAATACTAAAAGGGTTTTTAGGTTTTTATAAAATAAAATATACTTTAATTATGGATGTCCCTGAATCTGATCACCATCCATCTAATGTTGTGAGCAGATTCAGGACATATCAATAAATTACAGACAACCTAAAGCAACCTGTGAAATGAATTGAATAGGACCGTATATTTTCTACGGGGAAATTGCTTGGGCACGGAAAGTCTTCTTTTGGAATTAAAGCAGACACAAGAAGATGGTTTTGACGTCTGTGCTTGTGCTGTGGTGTGCTGTCGGTTGCTGCCTGCGGAGACTGTAGAAGTTCCAGGTCCTCTTTCTTTAGAAAGATGCAGTTTCTCTGTACATGACAGGAATTGCCTATGATAACACACCCCCTTGTTTCTCCACCATTTCCACCTCACCGGTTTATCTCCCAAACAAATGTTCAAAAGCACTGCAGAAGGGTTTTGTTTAGAATCAACACACAGTTGTTGATATCTTAGAGGGGCTAATCAAGTGTCCATGGATCAAATTCAGGGAGCGCAAAAAAAATAAAATAATTGTTTTTCTTCGTTAATTTGAAATTAATTGTAACATTCTACGAGGCAGATAGCTTAAAACATCAACAAGTAAATAACACATTTTCCCTGTATTGTGCAAAAATATAATTTTATTTAATTAATGTTGCACATCAAACAAGTGTAGTATATGTAGGAATGGCATGAAGAATTGAAATCTATTGCTTTAGGTTATGGTACAATGTTTAAGAGACGATAGTCTGGTAAGCAAAGCTCATCACACAGTCCTCCCTGTCATTCGAAAGACACTTGCTCTGTTGCAGTCAAACCACTGGACCTACATCTGGCTCTACTGCACTCATTACCAGCAGCCAAATTCATTTCAACAGAAAACAACTGTATTAATGTAACTTGAAAGCAGGAGAAATTATGTACAATGAGTAATAATAATATTTAGATTTGGATTTCTTATTTATAAGATTGTCAGTTAGGGGCTGTACAATATGCTGAGCAATTGGGTGCTATGTAAACATGTGCAAATACAAACGCACTTGAATACGAGAATCAGTAAGTAACGTTTGTGCATGTTGCAGTCATTGTTTGTAAACTATGTAATGAATTTGTGGCCTTTCTCTAAGCTTGGATTGAGTTTGAAAGCTTTCAACTACTAACAAGAAAGACAGTTCATACAAATGGAATGGAGCTTACTGCAGTGAATGTTCCACCAATAAATAGAAATTGTTTTTGCTACTAATTCAAGTATACCAAGCTAAACAACCTCAGCTAATATAGATGTTACACAAGACAACAACAATAATCCACTTAATCCTTACACCATTAATTGTAATAAACACTCCGATGTCACTATTCTATGACATGCTTATCCAAATCAGCTTTCCTGAAAACTTGTCTGTTGTATAACTTAATTATTTATTTATGGAATTGGTTGCATGTGTCTAGAGTTTACCTCTCATCAAAAGCATTCAAGAGGGGTCATTTGGAAAAATGGTACAGCAAATAAATAACATAAATGTTTACTTATTGAGTTATAATAAAGTCTTTAGTAGCATTTTTTTTTGTAGCACTGGTATTCCTGGTATTTCTGCATAAACACATTTTGACATTAGATTTAATGATTGAATAGTTCCTGAACTGTTCGTTCTATAAATGGCACAGTTCCAAGGTACAGCACTTACCTTTATCTAGAAATGATTCCTCACTATACTACTCCAAATGTAATACACGCTATATTCCAAACTCCTCTCTGAGCTACACTTGCTCATCATGTCAGCTCACTAAACTTTAAGCTGTCTCATGAACAGGGCCCCATTCTCTGGTTTTCACAGAAAAAATGTGCAGTGATATAACTTCCTCATCTGTCAAGTATTATATTAATTTTATTACAAAATGTCTAAAAGATAACTCAGAGAAGCTCTTCGTGCCAATACTCAATACAACCAGGTGTCTGGTTGCAACACACTGGAAATGGTCAGTCACCCTCACAGACAGGAATTCCTCAATAAAATATGGCACTTGCCAAAAATGGTAAGATTTCTACACATTTACATAATAAATCTCACAAATATATGCACATTTTGTGTCCTTAATTTATTTACAAAAGCTCATACACAAAGAAATTGCTCATTGGACTTTTCAGATTTAAGTTTGTAGCTAAATCATACTTAAATTTCAAAACAGATTACGGATTCTAAGCCTACATTAGCATCTTAGAATTGTGGCCTCTAATGTCCTTTGATCTTTCTTACTTATGTGTGACTAGCCAGTCACAAACACACACCCTCGTGACACCATTTTCCATCATTTTAACAACCCCAATATATGGTTCTCAACTCCTGGTTCTCTAAGATGTTTATTTGTTTATGTATGTATTATAATTTTGATTACTGGCACCTGTTGCATTTTTTTGTTCTGAAAACATAAAGATGGTTCTTCAAAAAAAAATAATCCATAAATTATAATAACATTAATACATATCTATCTTATAACCTGTTAACAGCCGGACCTTAATCTATATCAGCAAAGTATACGAACATGTATAAGTGATGTAAGTGAAATCAGAATACATACAGGTATAAGTGGTGTAAGAGAGCCTAACAATAACAAGATCGTGCAGCAGGGGCACCAAGACTGGGGCGGGCCTGGCCTGCCTGTGTACTGGAAGAAGCCATCTGCCAGTACACACCCCCTTTTGTAACTGTGGAAGGGGCCCCAAGAAGGTGCTGTACAAGGGCTCAAATTTCTTCTTGACAGCCCTGAGCAGGGGCACTGAGGGCAGGCTTGTGTATGACTTTACAAGATGGTCCGATAATGGACTGCCTACATTGCTTCAAGACACCCTATCTGCCACACTCCACTTCCCAGCTGCCAAACTGGTCACCAATGCCAGTCACCTCATACTGCCACTAGTCCCACAAATACATTTCACCTCCCTCCTTCCAACCATCTCCTGCTGCTGAAACACAACTGCCACAATTCATCCCTATTAGGCTGTAGGCTGGCCCCCCTGCACAGCTTTCATAGCTGCACTCGAGAAGAGGGATGATAGAAGATATATATATATATATATATATATATATATATATGTCTATCTATCTATCTATCTCTCTCTCTCTCTCTCTCTCTATATATATATATATATATATATATATATATATTAGGGATGTGCACCGGCGACTTTTGGTGTCTCGTGTTTTGTGTTTTGGATTTGGATTTTCGCGATGTATTGGGTTCGGATTTGTTTCGCAAAACACCTGCCGAAAGGTTTTGGTTCGGATTTAAGGTTTTGGATTTGGATTTTTTTTGAAAAAAGCATAAAAAGTTCAAAAATCAAGTTTTTGGGCTTATTTTCACTCCTACGCTATTATTAACCTCAATAACATTCATTAACAAGCATTTCCACTAATTTACAGTGTATTCTGAACACCTCACAATATAGTTATTAGTCCAAAACGTTGCAACGAGGTATCTTTCTGGACTGCGTAGTGGAGTGGTCCCCACAATATAATAAGAAAACCATCAACTGGTCTTAATCGCACCAAAAAATGTACCTGGACTGCGTAGAGGAGTGGGTCACCACAATATAATTTAAAAACCCTGAACTTGTATGATTCGCACCAATAAATGTATCTGGACTGCGTAGAGAAGTGGTCACCACAATATAGTTTAAAAATCCTGAACTTGTATGATTCGCACCAATAAATGTATCTGGACTGCGTAGAAGAGTGGGTCACCACAATATAATAAGAAAACCATCAACTGGTCTTAATCGCACCAAAAAATGTACCTGGACTGCGTAGAGGAGTGGGTCACCACAATATAATTTAAAAACCCTGAACTTGTATGATTCGCACCAATAAATGTATCTGGACTGCTTAGAGGAGTGGGTCACCACAATATAATATGAAAACCATCAACTGGTCTTAATCGCACCCAAAAATGTACCTGGACTGCGTAGAGGAGTGGGTCACCACAATATAATTTTAAAACCCTGAACTTGTATGATTCGCACCAATAAATGTATCTGGACTGGGTAGAGGAGTGGGTCACCACAATATAATAAGAAAACCATCAACTGGTCTTAATCGCACCAAAAAATGTACCTGGACTGCGTAGAGGAGTGGGTCACCACAATATAATTTAAAAACCCTGAACTTGTATGATTCGCACCAATAAATGTATCTGGACTGCGTAGAGGAGTGGTCACCACAATATAATTAATAAAAAACCCTCCACGGCTCTGAATTTCCCAAAAAAAAAATCTGGACTGTGTAGTGGGGTGGCCCCGGTACTAAAATTTTTTTTAATTTTTTTTTTGTATATTTTTTTTATTAACTTTTTTTAATTTTTTAAACACTTGGGAATATTGGGGAAATAACTATGCCCTTAGAAGCACAGAGCACGGGACACAGGACCACTGGACTGAACAGGACACAGCACACAGGACCCAGCAGCACCACTGAACTCAAAATTGACAGAGCACAGCACACAGCACCACTGGACTGATACTGCAGAACACAGCACAGCACAGCACAGCACAGCACAGCACAGAACTAAACAGCTCAGCACGAGATCTACCAGAACAGAGGACCACCTAACACACCCTCCCTCTACCCTGATCAATGCCCGAGTGAAGATGGCGGAAACTAGCGGGGAATTTATAGGATGCGAGTATCGCGAGATCCGATTATGACTCGGAGCCTCGCTTTCAAGTTTTCATTTGGCGCCAATACCCGGATCTGTCTCGGATCCGACTCGGATCGGCAACGTTCGGGTGGGCTCGGATTCAGAAAATCCGAGTGCGCTCATCTCTAGTGTATATGCACCTGCTTCAACCCTGAATAGTATGTAAGGTACGTGAACACAGCCTTTATGTATTCGAGCTATATGATCCCGCTGTTTCACTCTCCCAGTCCTCTCTAGGCATGCACAGTACTGAAAAGTCCATTTTGCGCTTCTCTGTTGGACTTACACAAGCCCCTGAATGTTCTATTTTGCATCATTTGTATATCATGTGTACATATCCTTAGTATGTTCTAATTGCTAATGCATTTTAAAAAAAACGTGCTAAAACTTTATTTCTTCATTTTAAGATGACTGCAGAGATATGAAAGGTTTTTATATTTCCGTTCTGGGTTTTTTTTTGTTTTAAAATCAGAATTATCTCTGTCAAGAATGTCATTTTTTTGTATACGCATGATATATTGCTATCTGCACAGTAAACTAAAATAAACTATGTAGCAAGTTCCATTTACTTTTGGACTCATAGCTAAATACATATATTGTAGAATCCTATAAAGAGAAATAGGAGCTTTTGGATAATGTACAGGTCTTAAATAAGAAACTGGACTGTGTGGAATCTGATGCAAATTCAGTTAAAGAGAGGAAATTTATTAGAGATCAGAATGGCTGTGATAAAGATAATATTAAACTTTGGAAAAGGATTCCAAATAATGTGCAAAATCAATATCCTAACTGTAATAGGTTAAGTGGATCACATGATTCATGGCACACCATTCCATATAAAAAGCATAAGGCAGTGCATACTAATAAAAATGAGGTTAGAAAACGTACACAATTTGATGCAAAGCAGAATAGGAATAGAGTTTCGATCCTTGATGAGGTAGGAAGTGGTAGTGAGGATTTTTATCCCCAGGCCCTACACCACAAGAGAAAATCAAAAATCCCCTCAGAGAAAATATAAGGGTAGCTTCCCCTCTCAAACACAGGTATGCAGGGGAAGAGGAAAGCAAGGTGGCAGTAAGATCTCAAAGGAGGAGACACATATAACTGAAAATGACAAGCTAAAACAGGAGGGTATATTTAATCTATAGAGCAATATATTAACAGAATCAAAGATTTCAGTTTTAAGCAAAGGGTTGTCATGTGCACATACTAAAATAATAAGTTTCAACGTTATATTGATATAAATAAGTTTGTGAAGAAATTGACGCTGAAAAGACATTTTGTTAGAAAGGATCAAGCTATACTTACCAATTATGAAACCTTTTCTAAATCTGGCCTCAAACTACCATTTAAATACTACCCTTTGGAGTCGAAAAGCAGTTACATTGAAATGTTCCAGGAATTAGTGACTGAAGATCTTTGTAAACAAGAGATTAAGAATTGTTCTCCTAATAATCTTACTACGAAAGAGTTTAAAGCACTGAATAATCTTCAAGCTACCACTGAGATAGTGATTAAACAGGCCGACAAAGGTGGCGGAATTGAAATTTAAAATCCAGGAGACTATGTAAAAAAAGCAGAAAGATTATTGGGTGATACATCCTCATATATATGTCTAAGTGGAGATCCTACTAGCAATTTTGTATCTTTATTAAAAGAGTTATTGAGTAGAGCACTTTGGGTGGGGTATGGCTTAACGATGCCGAATACCACGACAATACTTTTCACCACATGATGATTCCGAAGGGCTCCTTACCAACGATCACCAATGACGACTACTGTTGAAAGCAACTTGAACCAATCACGAAGAAGTAATAAGCCAGCTCCCCTTCATGACGTCATTCACCATGGCAACGGGATTATCGCTGCTGTTAATGGTGTAATGTAAGTATGTGCCTATGTACATAGACACATACTTACATTACCCCATTAAGAACGGCGATAATCCCGCCACCATGGTGAATGACGTCATGAAGGGGAGCTGGCTTATTAGTTCTTCGTGATTGGTTCAAGTTGCTTTCAACAGTAGTCATCTTTGATCATCGGTAAGGAGCCCTTCAAAATCATCATGTCGTGGTAAATGTTGTCGGGGTAGTCGGTATCGATATGCTGACTACCATCGCGCACTTTATGATGATATTATTGTAATGGAAGAATACCAATTTTTAATGATGAACAACCCGATTATAACAATATTTTATTTCCTGCCGAAGATCCACAAGAGCCTCATCAATCCACCTGCAAGACCAATTATAGCTGGATTTGATTCACTAGCTTCTCACATTTGAGGATACATAGATGTATTTTTAAGAAAATATGTTGTAAATTTGAGATCCTACTTAAAAGACACCTCCAATGTGTTGAATATTTTTAAAGATTTTAGTTGGAGTGAAGATTTTTTATGGGTAACGATTGATGAGCAATCGCTATATATGTCCACTGACCATGAGAAGGGCATACAAGCGGTTAGACACTATTTGAATTTGGATGATACACTTTCGGAGATGCATAAGACTTTATATTTAATCTTATTCTGTTATACATTTTTAGAAAAGTTTTATTTACAAATATGCGGAACCACTATGGGCACAGTTTTTGAGGCCAGATTCAGGTTTTCTGAAAATATAGTATTGTTCAAAAAATATATAGATGACATTATCATGGTCTGGAAAGGAGATATTGAATCCCTACATTTTTGTCATATATTGAAGTAAATCAGTATAACCTAAAATTTAGGGTTAAATATGACCCAGTACAAGTGGAATATTTAGACTTGATTTTAATTGGACAGGAAAAAAAGGTCACTACAAAAAACTTCATTATGCCCGTTGACACCAATAGTTACCTTCATTTTAACAGCTCACATGTTAAAAGATGTAAGACCAATATTCTGTTTTCTCAGTTCTATCGTATCAAAAGAAATTGTAGTGAAGCTATTCACTGCAAAGAACAAATGACAATTTATGCAGAAAGGTTCCGAAAAAGGGGTTACCCGAATGATTTATTATTGGGTGCTATGAGTCAAGCTGATTAGCTAGATAGAATGGACCTTCTTACATATACAAATAAAGCTCTAAATAAAAGCGAAACTTCCTTTATTATGTAGTATAATAGTGGAGAAAGTATGATTAGAAGATTTTTTTCGAAACATTGGGGTATTCTGAAAAGAGACCCCGTTCTGAACACTATTTTTCTGGAAAATCCTAACATTATTTTTAGAAAAAGTCGAAATGTTAAGGATATTCTAACTCCAAGCATGTTAAGAGAAAAGAAGGTTAAGAATTATATTTTCCTGGATGCAAAGAGTAGTATTAACTGTAATCACTGCAATGTATGCAAATTTACTGATTCAATGAATAAGACTTTTCAAAATTTTAATAATAGCAAGAGTTTTGTAATCAAAGGATTAATGAACTGTATGACAATATCTGTTATATACCTCCTAGAATGTACATGTGGTCTTAAATATGTAGGTAAGACCAACAGACCAATCAAATTACAGATCCAAGAACACATTAGGCATATCAAAAATAAAGTGGCCAGTCATTCTGCATCTATTATTATTATTATTATTAATATTTATTTATAAGGCGCTACAAGGCATCCGCAGCGCCGTACAGAGACAAACAAAATCACAATACAATGGGAGACAGCACAGTACAGTAAACACAGCAACTCAGTACGCTCAATGCACAGCTAGAGAGGGCGGGGAAGGGGGAGGGAGGATCCGAAAATGACGGGGCCCAAGAAGGGGGTGTGGAAGACAGGGAGACCCCCAGGGGGGAGGAGGGAGCGAAAGTGGACGTGGGGTGGAGGACCTTTGAGGAGGAGGGCTAAGTAGCTGGAGAGCAGAGTTAGAAGTGGTGGAAACAGGAGGAGAGATGGCCCTGCTCAGAGGAGCGTACAATCTAAGGGGAGGGGTGGACAGACAGAGAGACGCAGGGGAGAGAGGGAGAGTAGGGGGACAGAGGCAGAAGATAAGGTAGGAAGTTAAGTGGGAGACAGAAAGGCTTTAAGAAAAAGGTGGGTTTTTAGGGCCCGTTTGAAGCTGGATAGATTAGGGGAAGTTCTGATGGAGGGAGGGAGCTTGTTCCAGTGGAGGGGGGCAGCGCGGGCAAAGTCTTGGATACGCGCGTGGGAGGAGGTTATAATGGGGGAAGAGAGGCGACGGTCAGAGGCAGAACGGAGAGGGCGGGATGGAGCATGAATAGAGAGGAGGGTGGAGATGTAAGGTGCAGTGGAGTTGGCGAGGGCCTTGTAGGTGAGTGTGAGGAGCTTAAAGAGGATTCTGAAGGGGAATGGGAGCCAGTGAAGGGCTAGGTAGAGGGGGGAGACAAAAGAGGAGCGGCGAGAGAGGAAAATAAGCCTAGCTGCAGCGTTAAGGACGGATCGAAGGGGATCGAGATGAGAGTGGGGGAGGCCAGTGAGGAGGAGGTTGCAGTAGTCCAGGCGGGAGATGATCAGAGAGTGGATAAGGCATTTGGTGGCATCTTGGGAGAGGAAGGGCCGGATGCGAGCGATGTTGCGCAGCTGGAAGCGGCAGGATTTAGCAAGAGAGAGGATGTGGGGGCCAAAGGAGAGAGAGGAGTCGAGGATGACACCAAGGCAGCGAAGTTGGGGGACAGGGGAGATAGAGGTGTTGTCGACAGTGATGGAGAGGTCAGAAGGGGATGGGGTATGAGAGGGAGGAAAAACTATGAGCTCAGTTTTGGCAAGGTTAAGTTTGAGGAATCGAGAGGACATCCAGGAGGAGATGGCAGAGAGGCAGGCGGACACCCTAGAGAGGAGGGAGGGAGAGAGATCAGGAGAGGAGAGGTATAGTTGAGTGTCGTCAGCGTAAAGGTGGTAGCTGAAGCCGAAGGAGCTGATGAGTTCACCCAGGGAGGAGGTGTATAGAGAGAAGAGTAAGGGTCCCAGAACAGAGCCCTGAGGGACCCCGACTGGAAGGGTGGATGGGGGGGAGAGAGACCCAGAGGTGGTGACAGAGAAGGAACGGTGAGTAAGGTAAGAGGTGAACCAGGACAGGACTGGGCCGGAGAGGCCGAAAGACTGGAGGGTGTGAAGGAGGAGGGGGTGGTCAACGGTGTCAAAGGCTGCAGAGAGGTCAAGGAGGATGAGAAGGGAGAAGTGGCCCCTGGCTTTTGCAGAGAGGAGGTCATTGGTGACTTTAGCCAGGGCAGTTTCAGTGGAGTGGAGGGGGCGGAAACCAGACTGGAGAGGATCAAGGAGGGAGTATTCAGAAAGGTAGGAGGTGAGACGGCTGCAGACGAGCCTCTCAAGAATTTTGGAGGCAAATGGGAGAAGAGATATGGGGCGATAGTTCGAGAGAGAAGTGGAGTCGAGATTAGGTTTCTTAAGAATGGGGGATACGAGAGCATGTTTGAAGGAGGAGGGGAAGATGCCAGTGGAGAGGGAGAGATTAAAGAGGTGAGCGAGGTGGGAGCAGGTGGTGGTGGAAAGGGAGCGAAGAAGGTGGGAGGGGATGGGATCCAGGGGGCAGGTAGTGGGGGGGGATGATAAAATGAGAGAGTGGACTTCCTCGCCGGTGGTGGGACGGAAGGAGTGGAGGGGAAGGTGGTTGGGGGGGGAGGACAGAAGAGTGGGAGGGGTGGAAGAGAGAGTGGAGGAGGAGATTTCAAGTCGGATGGCCTCGATTTTAGAGGAGAAGAAGGAGGCGAAATCAGAGGCAGTCAGGGAGGAGGGGGTGGGGGGAGGGGAGGGGGCCAGGAGAGTGCTAAAGGTGGCAAAGAGGCGGCGGGGGTTAGAGGACTGGGAAGAGATGAGGGATTTAAAGAAAGATTGTTTAGCAAGTGAGAGGGCAGAGCTGTAGGATGAAAGGATGAATTTAAAGTGGAGGAAGTCAGCCAGGGAGCGGGATTTTCTCCAGTGACGTTCGGCAGAACGGGAGCATTTTTGGAGGAAGCGGGTAAATTTGGAGTGCCAGGGTTGGGGTTTGGAGCAGCGGGGGTGGACGGAGTGGGCAGGGGCAACCGCGTCCAGAGCGGAGGTGAGGGTGTGATTGTAGAGGGAGACCGCCTGGTTGGGGCAGGCCTGGGAGGAAAGGGGAGAAAGGAGGGTATCGAGAGAGGAGGACAGAGAGGCAGGGTCAAGAGCATCGAGGTTGCGTATGGACAGAGTAGGTTTGGGCAGGGGGAGGGGAGCAGGAGAAGAGGAGAGAGAGAAGGAGAGGAGATGGTGGTCGGATAGAGGAAAGGGAGAGATGGAGAAGTCGGAGAGATTACATAGGTAGGAGAAGACAAGATCAAGGGAGTGACCAAGGCAGTGGGTAGAGGAGGAGGTCCATTGGGTGAGACCAAGGGAGGAAGAGAGGGTGAGCAGTTTGCTGGAAGCAGGGTAGGTGGGGTTGTCGATGGGGATATTAAAGTCACCGAGAATGATCGAGGGGAGATCGGAGGAGAGGTAGTGAGGAAGCCAGCTAGCAAAGTTGTCAAGGAAGAGGGAGGTGGGGCCAGGGGGGCGGTAGATGACAGTGACGCGGAGATGGATGGGGTAGAAGAGGCGGATGGAGTGAGCTTCAAAAGAGGAGAAGGAGAGGGAGGGTTCAGGGGGAATGACACGAAAAGTACAGGTGGAGGAGAGGAGGAGGCCAACTCCACCGCCATCTAAGCACTTTATTGACAAACACCACTCAGATCCCCAGTTCATCAAATTTATGGCTATAGAACATGTAAGACTGGGATCTAGAGGTGGCGATCTACAGAGAAAATTGTCACAACGTGAGATGTTTTGGATTTACGAACTAGGCACTTTGGTACCACTGGGTTTAAATGAAGGGCATGAAATAGCTCCCAATCAAGTTATAATCTGGTTTTTATATGTTTGAAGTATATAATTTTTTACAATTTTAACATTTTATATCAAAATTAGATATCATGGTTTTAGAGTATTATGAACTTAGATCTTGAATATTAACTGAGTTTATTTATTTCTATATTTCTATATATATTATTATATGTTATTTCGCTTGGTATGTACTGTGTTATATGTTTTCTATCTGCTGGTTATATGTTATGTACATTATTGTCCATTTTATTATAAAACATAATACCTGTTTTTAATCAGAAAAATATGACTAATACTTGATTGCATAGTAATGAATGTCATGTGATCGTTATATTTACTACCACCTTATGACTGTGATCACAGGCTTCAAATTCGCATGCGTGGCTTCTTTCTGCCAATTGCATGAAAGGTGATGCTATCCATAGCGGGGCATGAGCAGTACTGCGATAATTCACTAAAGTGCACAGATGAAAAATGGTGCCACGCACTATAAAAGAGACTACGATGAAAGAGGCTGCTTATTATTTATTCCTGATGAAGTCTAACAAATTATTAGACGAAGCGCGTTGAGTTTTTGGATGTGCAGCCATATGGACTGTACATATTATCTATTCTGGAATTGTTCCCTCTATGTGGTGAGAATACTAGCTATTTACCCAGGGTACTTCTGAACCAGGATGCACTGCAAGGTGGAAAGTGACATCCAGATAAGCTGAAGTTTGCTTGTGATGTTTGTGGAAATTGTAAGTGCATAAACTATATGTTTTTTTTAATTAAAATTATTGTATCAGAAATACTACACCATATTGGTATCTATGTGATATTTCTATCTGAGGTAAACAGCAACCGTTCAAGAACTACTGGACTACATGCAAAGAAGAGTTTAAGTTTATTTTTCTGGTAAGCACATATACCTTTGGTTGGGAGCGGTTTGCACGTTTTGAATTGAAACACTTAATAAGGTTAATACAATATCTGTGGTTTCCTTGTTCATTTCTTTCCGGTCTGATATCACGGAGCCTGCTGTAAGGTGTTATGAACTCTGGGAAGAGATTCTAATATGCTTCCATATAACCATATTATAGTACGCATATTTTAATATATTCTTATAAAAATTAAATAGTATCTCGGAACACTACAATATATGGGCACCTTGTTCCTTTTTCTCACTTCATACATATATTGTTGTATTATATAAATATATATATACATATATATATATATATATATACACACACATACATATATCCAAATAATTTGTGAAGAAATATCTAAGGGAAATGTTTTGCTTTAATGAGTTCCAGTAGAACATGTCTTGCAGTCTATCCTTTATGTCATCAAATATAAATTAAAAAAATAAAAATGAATAGATGGGGTAAAATCATTTTAATCAAGACTTTACTCTACATCCCTATTACTATACAGTTTTAGGAAGTTGTCATAACTACTATACAGACTCATTTGGGAACAAGACCAGCCCCACTTGAGTCACTGCACTTCTGCTCACCTACTGAAAACAAAGGAGCAGCCGCTTACAGAAACACTGTCACGTGACACGGTCAGCCAATCAGGAGGCAAGTTCTGCATCGCACAATTAACAAATAAGTTGTCTGCCTCACCCCTTTTAGTGTACTTAGAGCCATCTATAGTCCAGGCTTGTCAATGAACAAAATGAAAGCACTACTCTGAATACAGCTATCTTTCTCGAGATACAATAGCAAAGCTGTGGACCACTTGTTACCAGGGCTACCAAGAGGAATTTTGGGCCCCGATACAGCAACCTCATGGGGCCCCCTATAGATGATTAGCAAGTAAACTCCTAGACGCGATGTGTTGGCAAAGTGGGTGTGGTCATACAATTGTGGGTAGGGCTGTGTATCATTGGGGGCGTGTTTAGCAGGTGAAAAGAACTAGGCCACTCTCCTACAGAAAAAAAATGCATTGCTCACACATGCCCTCTCTGCCCAGCAGCTTTAATCACACATGTCTCCTCTGCCCACATGCTTTAATAACACGTACCCCCTCTCTGCCCAGTACATCTTCTAAACTTTTCTCCACTGCACAGCACAGGTCTAGATTTGGGCATGTGCCCTGCTGGTACCTGGTCTGGCTCTGCACACAGCCCCCTGCACTTGCGGGTGCGCACGCAACACCTGTGAGAAAAAAAAGTAGCTTTAAAAATATTTTCTTTTTAACTATATAGCTCCAGTGGGTCCCCAGGCCCCCCAGGCTGGTCTGGGCCTGGGTAATTTGTACCCCCCCTCTCTCGGCACCCCTGCTTGTTACCCACCACTGAGTTAGAGTCTAGGAGGTCGATTGCCCTGATTGCCTCCCCCCTATTTATCCGCCCCTGAGTAAACCCTTGTTGGCTGCCAGAGTCCATTGTACAAGTGGCAGCCAGTGACATTAACCAATTTAATTGTTGATGGCTTTCTAATAGTTTTGACCATGTACTTTCTACATAGACAGGATGAAAGCCACCAATTCTGCTGTAAAATACTTCCCCTCTACAAGCTCCTAGCTCTCCTCTCTACAACATTGCTGAAATAGCAGAGGGAGAATTCTACCTCTAGGTCTCAAAATATCATGACTAGAGGCGAAAACATTAAGGGCTTGAGTCATTATGACACGCATACTGAGCGCATCGTGCAGTTGTTTCTTAATGGCACATAAATCGGCTCTGCATATTCCCGGAGTCAGCAAGGAATGAATCTCAAGATACGTGTGGTGTTGACTATAGGTGTAGGTTCACTCTGCTGTACTACATCAGACACTGCAGGATGCGTACAATACATATGTGGAATATGAAATCACAAAAGAAGGTACAGAAGAAAAAAACATTAATCAATTAATGTTTTTTCTGTTAAAAAACATTAGGGTTAAGCTGTCCTTAATGTACATAAAAGACATTTTTATAGTTGCCCCTGATTGCAGACACATATTATAGCATGCATACGATACTGACTCAGGACTTAGACTAGCCCCAAAGCTGGTGCAAGACACGGCTGAAAAACAGGGAACTTTCACACACGCAGAGCTTAATTTCGACGTGGCTGCATTCGCCTGAGTTTGGCATGCCCACATTGTGCATCAAGTACGGGCACATGCCCCTTCCCTGCCCTGTTCACAACCCAAAATTGTAGACCGACGTAAATATAATTTGCTTTGGCATAATCAGTGGACTTGCTTTTGTTGACGGCCGAGTGTCCTCGTTGTGGGCATACACAGAAGGGAACTGCGCACAATATGCACAAAAAACAGATACGTTCCATAATGGCCCTAAGACTGAGAGACAGACGGTAAACTTGAATGACTTCAAGAAAAACCAAGGGACTTTACTGATCTGCATATGGTTTTTCCAACGTCAATGGAACAGTGATACCATTGGCCACTTTTAATACAGAAAAATTATATGATAACTCTGCCATTTTTGAAACAGCTATTTCAGTTGTCATTTTGTTTAATTCAGCAAGAAAGACTATACCATACACCCCTTTATTCAAAAATAATGCTCAGCTAACATATATGCCTTTATTACCTTGAGGATTAAAACTATTTTCGTTGTTTTCCCACTGCTTCCCTACACTTGTTTCACCTTCATTGGACCTCATTTACAAGGTAGGTAGTAGAGGTGCATCACAAAATATAGTGCACTTATTCTTTTTTTTAATAAACATTTAATTTATTTTTTCAGGGGAAAAACAGAGGGAGGGAAACTTACATAGCGTGTAAATCAATAATCAGTTTCCAAAGGGTATTGAAAATATAAAGCTAAGATAAAATCAAATAATGTCAATGTGAGAAAAGTTTAGAGAGAGGAGAGGAAAAGTAAGAAAGGAAAGGGATGTGTTTGGGGGTCACTAGGCAATAAAGTGAGTGTGAAATGGTGGAGAAGCTGAAGAACCAAACATAATTAAGAAAATCAGGGAGAGGTAAGCGGCCTTAGTAAGTTAGGGGGGGGGGGGAGGGGACCCGTAGTACTCAGTCCAGGGTCTTAGTGTACGCCTACTCTCTGATTTCCGGAGACACCTCCACAAATTATAAGTGTACCCCAAATGTATAGGGATGTGGAGAAATCTGAAGTGCAACATTATGCAAAAGTGTAAACATTACATTAAAGTCCAATATCCTACCACATTTTAATAACCCCTTTCATTAAATAAAACTTTATTTATTTATTTTTTAACTGAGAAAGTTTATTAGGTTTTGAAAAATTTGAAATAAGGGTACAAAAAAAAAGGAAAGGGGAAGGACATTAAGATGAACTTTTATTGTTTTACTTAATATAATCCTTAGTTTAACCTCATTTAGGTCTCATCCAAAGACACTGAAGGGCAATTTCCACATATTTTCAATACAAAGTAAGGCTAGAAGAATACATGATAATGTCATTCAGACAGACAATGACAAACAAGTACAGAAATCCCTGAAGAATGCATTAGATAAGTTCTAGAAAACTGCAGGCATTTTACATAAATCAAATGCCAACATAAGATACATGTAATTCAGGGATGGAAAATGTGGTCTTTCATCTCCGTCTTTAACCTGTATGAGATTATAGGCACCCAGCACGTCCAGCTTGCTGATGATAGAAGCAATTGTAACATGATTAAAAGAATTTAGAATCGGAATGAAGAAGGTATCGACAACCATTAGTAGCCGAAGCAGGATGATCAGTCTTTTTTCTGAACAAAGAAAAATCTAGCTCTAATAGAAGAAGGAACTCGTGAACAAATAATTTTTATTGTCTTTTTTTATTCATGTAAATTGTCACAGGTTAAAAAAAATAGAATACATCGGACCTCATGTAAGGGTTGTAATGAGATCTGTGGGGCAGCGATATGGCCAATGAGGTGTAAGAGTCTCAGTAAACAGCAAATTAAGAGTATAGTGAAGGAAGAACCAATCAAGTATCCAAAGATGCTAGTTTAGCAGATGGTACTGGCTTAATAGGCTCAAACTGTTGGATTATTTTATGATGTTGCCAGAATCACGGCACCCGAACACAGCAGGCATTCTGATCAGCAGTTTATTCTAGGATCTTGTAGACAACTGTTATCAAAAACACTAACCCAGCAATACAGCACCAGCATTATATGAGTGCTCGTTGCAGATTAATTGCTCCTATTCATAATAACTTCTCTGAAATGTGTACCTTCTAAATGTCCTGAAGATACTTAAGCACATTTTGGTGACAAGTTTTACCCTTAGTTGTCTACTCTCCCGGAATGTCCGGGATACTCCCGAATTTCTGAGAGTCCTGGGAAAGCAGGACAACCTCCCAGATTCTGGCCCTTCGTGAGTTAAGTGGTGGGGATTATGACACTATTCATGTGTCACTGTGTCCCCGTCCTCTGCCATAATAGGCCAGAAATGATTGTGTCCGTCTAGGGGGAAGGGGGGCTAAGTGACGCAATTCACCGAACCCCGCTCCCACACGCCCACCTCCCCTCAAATCTCCTGGATTTAATCTTGCCAAAGTTGACAAATATGGTTTTACAATATCGCTGGACATGAAACAGTTCTTGAAACTTAAATACCAGAAGGTAAGAACACATAGCTAGTATTATTAACATTTATTAACATTTTTTATATGGCACCAGCATATTCTGTAAAGCTAGTATGAATTTAAATGGCTGCAAACATTTTGCAGGAAATTAATAATTTAATTCAGCTATTTCTTGTTTTTCATCTTACTTTGAGATATCCTGAATGTAGTGGAGGAATAGACACTAACAGAACCTAGAAAAAAATCAAAGGTCACAGCTGGTGGAACGGATTCAGAATTAGGAAAGGGTCTGAGGACAGACCAGTTAGCATTTGTGCAGGGTGAAAGGATAGCTGGGCTAATATCAAGGTGTTACACAGAGTAGTAGGTAACAAGGTAAACTAAGCCAATTAAACTAAGTTCCTATAAACTGAGGTCTTATAAAGAGGCCAGTGGTTATAGTAGCAGTGAGCACCCAAGGGAGGTATTATATGTCAAATTAAAAGTGCATGCATGCCAAAACTAATGGGAGGCCAGCACTTGAGGTGCCGAGCCTGGAAATATGTGCAACATAAAAACAATATTGCAAAAGTCTTGTTCTTTATCAACTGATAAACATACTCTGTATCTTTCTGATGCACCTAATCTGAGCTTACATATCTCTATACATGAGCATTCTTGCGGACCCTCACCCCTCGGGCCATCCCTACTACTATTCCCTCTCTTATTCTCATTGGCTCCCTCCTAACCAGCTTCCCCTCTATTTCACACCTGATCTACCTAACCCTTTATCCTCCTCTACAGCTCTCCACCGCCCCTCTCTTAATTAGTGCAGGGCTGGCACAGCCTTGACGTTTGTGCTCCTTCTTTCCTATAATACTATATTGGGTGCGGAGGGAAGAAAACAGTGGGTTGTTGAAAACTGAACAACCCTTTTAAATGACAGGACAAGTAGAGGGAGAGAAACCACACTTGATTTACGAATAGCCTAATGACGTAACAAAAGAAGGCTGGGTAAATGTGTCAGAGAAAGCATATGCCCACCCTAACTTTTGTTTTCAAATCTGCACTTGTTTTGTCTACCTTCTATGTCCCTGATTTAATGTATGTCCTGTTTTTCCCACTGTCCAACGCTGCAGAACAGCATGACACCTTGCAGATCAAAAGTAATAATCATGCCTTTACAGCTTCCTCCATTTTTTAACGAACAAACAAGGATAAAATACAAGACCAGACTAGACCAATTAACAGTGTTCAGGTACAACTCTGTATAACGTTCCCAATACATTGTGAATAAATTAGGAATATTTACCTTCTATTTCATTTAATATTTTCCCAAAAAAGTTTGCAGCAAAATTACAAATCACATGCATAACGGCAACTTGTTTTATTCCATAGCAAGCCAAGAGGGATGAGACAGATCTAATCTAGGATGAAAACAGTTAAATCAAAAGAATATGTGGTGAAAACTCTGGAACTACATGTTGAATTTTATCTACAAAAATGTCTATGAATGATATCCTCTTTGGATACAACACAAATATCCTCCCTGGATAAAATTGAGTACAAGCATAGAGCACACTAGAGCTGTTTCACATCCAAGAGCAAATTAATGGGAAGAAACTGTGATAACAAATATTCAAGCTGAAAAATACAGAAAGATGTATGAAAGATAAAAAGCAATGCATTTTTCAAAAAAGCTCTGCAATAAATATGAATCCATTTTAAAAATATTGTCCTCATTTTTTTTATTACCAGGAACAAAAGAACATTTTTTGTAAATACTATATTTTTTATTTAGTTTTCTGAAAGAAACAATTGAATTTAAACAGCATATTTTACCTGTTTAATGGTGCTCTAGACTGACTTTCTTGCTCACTCCTGTACTATACAACTACTGATCTCTTCTTCTGGCACCTGATTCATTAACAAAATTGAACATGTCTGTTGATGAATAGACAACAATCAGTGTCTGACTGGGGCATGAAGGGCCCACAGGGGGGAATACAATGGTAGGGGTCCACCAGAGGGGATGTGGCCAGCAACTAGTGAGGTGTAATCAAACCACTAGAGGGGGTGTGGTAAGCCCACTAAGGACAGCTAGCAACATAGTGTATTATATAAAGAATGCAGTGTGTATATAGAGTACACAGACTTGGCCTGCCCTTCACGCTCTGCCATACTGCCTTTCCTCCCCCTTCGCACTCTGCCATGCTGCCTTTGATCCCCCTTCACACTCTGCCAAGCTGCCTTTCCTCCCCCTTCGCACTCTGCCATGCTGCCTTTGATCCCCCTTCACACTCTGCCAAGCTGCCTTTCCTCCCCCTTCGCACTCTGCCATGCTGCCTTTGATCCCCCTTCACACTCTGCCAAGCTGCCTTTCCTCCCCCTTCGCACTCTGCCATGCTGCCTTTGATCCCCCTTCACACTCTGCCAAGCTGCCTTTGCTCCCCCTTCACACTCTGCCATGCTGCCTTTGTTCCCCCTTCACACTCTGCCATGCTGCCTTTGTTCCCTCTTCACACTCTGCCATGCTGCCTTTGCTCCCCCTTCACACTCTGCCATGCTGCCTTTGTTCCCCCTTCACACTCTGCCATGCGGCCTTTGCTCCCCCTTGCTTTCATTCCTTCACTTACCTTTTCTTTCAACTTCTTTCTTCTCTTTTCTTCTTGTCTTCTTTCTTCTTTTTTGCTTCCTCATCACTGAATGTTGGGCGTGACGTGATGTCGTCATGCTCGACATTCAGTGCGAATGGAGCATAGAGGAGGGATGCCGGCGCCGTGATCACGTGAGTACCAATGAAGAGGGGAGCCTTCAGGCATCGGGGCCTACCAACAGATACTCCAAATCCCCAGTAGGCCAGTCCGACCCTGCAGACAACACACTGCAGGATACGTCCAATACATATGTGGAATATAAAGTCCCAAAAGAACGAAGGCAAAAAAAAGTTAGTGTCAACTGTATATAGTAATTAATGACAAAACATTAAAAAATAAAAATAATTTTATCCATAACATACATTTATTAGGAAGTTCTTAATGTCTGCTGTACCTAAAATAAATTTTACAGTTGCTCCTGATTGCAAACATGTTCTAGCTTGTATACACATCCGTCATCACTAGTAATCCGCACTTACACCTGACCTGTAACTGGTGCAAGTGATATGACTGAAAATCATGTACTTTTGAGATGCCCTTAAGCTTGAATCTGACTCTGTTGCGTGCACTTGAGCTTGACACTTCCTTAGTGCACATTGACTACATGCATACACCCAATCCCCTCCCCGAAATAGTAAGCTGTCGTAACTGTCCTTTGTCCCTTCGCAGATGAAATGAAAGCTGCTGCTTTCTGTGGTGTATGGGCCAGTTAAAGGCATGTGCAGAATAAGTGTGCGCAATATACGCGACATATCACCATTTGCGCTTCTTAATGAATCAGGCCCCTAAACTGCACAGTACAGTGTTTGGCTTTCCTTCTTCCTGCTGGTGCGTTCTGCATGTAACTCTCAGAGTACATAAGTGACATCACAACTTCAAGGATTGTCTGTCATTGAGAGGAAGTGAAGTAAGCACCAATCAGTGTGAGGGGCATTGCTCTGCTTAGTCGCTATCTGTCTTGCAGGTGGAGCTACCTATCTTGTCAGTTAATGGATATAGCTGTGTAATTTTTAGTTTGTTATCTGACAATAAGGTGCTACTACTTGGTAGGTTTGCAGTGTTAAGCTATGAATGCATGACAGATTATATAGTTTCATTAATGTTGTTTTATCACTATATGTACCTCCCACATATCTGCAAAGTTAAACTTCTTAGAAGAAACAATAAAAAATGCACATCTTTGGATAACTAATTAGTTTACATATTTCCTCATGCAACTTTTATTAAGCACATTGATTTATCCACTGACTTCATTATGTGCCTTTATATCACATAGACAGAGTTGTTTACATTTGTTGCTTTTGGATGTGATATCAAACCCTTATAGGGGCATATTTAACAAGGACCGCAAAATATGAAAAATAGTTTTCAATCCTTATTGCATTGATAAGGATTGAACTATTCTCATATTTATGAAAAAACCTACACAGGAACAGCAGTTCCGATAAACTGCTGTTCCTGTGAAAAATTTTTTTTACTTACCACTCCATCTTCGTAATGCGATTCTGGGGGCTTCTTCGTTCCTGTCAAATCCTGTACGCATGCGCCGATTGATAACTCAAGCATGCGCACAGGTATCCAAACAGCACTGACCCGAAGGACCTGGGTCATGTGACAGGGCTGCACTTGCGCTGTAAAGCTCTGCTATTCGGAGCAGAGCTTAACAGTGCTGAAAACGATCAGAAAAATGATCAGCCTGAGCTGGCGTACATTACCACATGTGTAAAAGTTTTTCAGATATTTGCTAAATTGCGGTATATAGTAGTCCATATTAGAGATGGGCGGGTCCGGTTCTCCGAGAACCGAACCCACCCGAACTTTGGGTATCCGAGTACCGAGCTGAGCAGCTCGGTACTCTCCCGCCAATTCCGAATCCAAATCGAGGCCGAACGTCATTGTGACGTCGTCGGATCTCGGGACTCGGTTCTCGCGATACTTCAACTTTATAAATACACGCCTCCACAGCAATCCATCGCCATTTGACAGAGGGAGAGAGCAGGGTGTAGTCATAGGCTAATTAGAGCAGGGACAGAGAAAGAATACAATATTGTTCTTGCAATTGCTCTAACCAAAATCGCTAGTGCAGAGAGGAGGATAGAGGTTTATTATTTTTTCTTCATATTTGGCACTCCCCAGCGCTTTTGGGTTGTCCCCCATAATTGTGCATTAATATTTCTGGCTGTCAAAAGTCATATCTGTCAGCAGTATCTACTCAATAAATGTTAGCACTCCTCAGTGTTTTTGGGGTGTCCTCTCTAATTGTGCATTAATATTTCTGGCTGTCAAAAGTCATATCTGTCAGCAGTATCTACTCAATAATTTTAAGCACTCCTCAGTGTTTTTGGGGTGTCCTCTCTAATTGTGCATTAATATTTCTGGCTGTCAAAAGTCATATCTGTCAGCAGTATCTACTCAATAAATTTTAGCACTCCTCTGTGTTTTTGGGGTGTCCTCCCTAATTGTGCATTAATATTTCTGGCTGTCAAAAGTCATATCTGTCAGCAGTATCTACTCAATAATTTTAAGCACTCCTCAGTGTTTTTGGGGTGTCCTCTCTAATTGTGCATTAATATTTCTGGCTGTCAAAAGTCATATCTGTCAGCAGTATCTACTCAATAAATTTTAGCACTCCTCTGTGTTTTTGGGGTGTCCTCCCTAATTGTGCATTAATATTTCTGGCTGTCAAAAGTCATATCTGTCAGCAGTATCTACTCAATAAATGTTAGCACTCCTCAGTGTTTTTGGGGTGTCCTCTCTAATTGTGCATTAATATTTCTGGCTGTCAAAAGTCATATCTGTCAGCAGTATCTACGCAATGGATTCAAAGCAGTCCACATATGATCTAAATGAGCAACCAGGTTCTGTCACCAGTCCTGATGTTAGTGTTCCCAGTACGTCATCTGGCCAAGGCGATGTCAAACAACAGAGTGTTTTCAAATTAGTGCAAAAAACAAAAACCAAAAAAAATTTTACTGTATTGAAGCGAAAAAGAAGTGTAACTGAGCAAAAGTTAAGTGACGATAAAAAAAAAATTGCAAGCATGCCATTCTACACACGCAGTGGCAAAGAGAGAATGAGGCCTTCACCTTTGGCTATTAGTGGCAGATCCCAAAAAGTTACCCAGCCTACAATTGGTGCACAACTACTGTTACGCGTCAAAGCCGAGCTGCAAGATAACAGTGAGGCATTACAGGAGAATATTTGCTCTGATTCACAAATGACAACAATCCCTGTGGAGAGTCCATCCAACAGTGGGATGTCTAATCGTGAGCATTCTGCTGATGTGTGCCTTAATAGCCCGAGTGTAGCCGGTGATACCCAAATTGAGGATGCCACTTTGGAATTAGAAGAGGATGAGGGGGAGATTTGTGTAGGCGACGAGGGCGCTAATGATGATGTTGATGATTATGATGCAGACAGATACCAAATTGCCTTTCTCAATTTCTATTTATATTCTAGATTATATAACGGCTGACTAGTTTTCTATTTTACTCCTAGTGGAGAGAGGATCTGATGCAGACAGATACCAAACTGCCTTTGTCCATTTCAATTTATATTGTACAGTATATAACGGCTGAATTTATTAGTATTTTATACAAGTGGAGGGGGGCCTAGAGAGACAGAAACCAAACTGGCTTTCTCCATGTCAATTAATATTGTACAGTCTATAACGGCTGGATTTTTTTGTATTTTATACAAGTGGAGGGGGGCCTAGAGAGACAGAAACCAAACTGTCTTTCTCCATGTCAATTAATATTGTACAGTCTATAATGGCTGAATTTTTTAGTATTTTATACAAGTGGAGGGGGGCCTAGAGAGACAGAAACCAAACTGGCTTTCTCCATGTCAATTAATATTGTACAGTCTATAATGGCTGAATTTTTTGGTATTTTATACAAGTGGAGGGGGGCCTTGAGAGACAGAAACCAAACTGGCTTTTTCCATTTCTTTACATATTTAACTATAAGTGTAGGGTGTAATATACATTCAAAGACGATGGCTGCATTGCCAATATGCATAGATGGAGAGGAAGACAATCTGTTTTGTGTGTAGAATAGGCCTACCAACGAAGAATTAAACTGTTTTTTTGGATGATTTATTACCTCAACAATTAGATTACTTGTCTCTAAAACAGTTGGAGCACTAAATTGGGTTAATTTAGGCCCAAAAACATGGATTTTCCAAAAAAATAGCAAAACAAAACCAAACAAAACCAAAACCAAAACCAAAACACGCAATGGCAGTTTTGCAAAACCAAAACCAAAACCAAAACACGACGGTAATCCAGATCCAAAACCGAATCCAAAACCAAAACACGGGGGTCAGTGACCATCTCTAGTCCATATAGACATCTATGGGGACTGCTATGTATTTTGAGCAAAATGCAAAGCATCAGATATCATATGATATCTGATGCAAAGCATCAGATATCATATGATATCAGCTGCGATGCACCAATAATACATTTGCAGGGTAGTTAGATTTGCGGCTTTTTACAGGAAAAAAATGTTTGATAAATAGGCCCCATAGTTACAATCTGCAATTCCACATCAGAGCTGCGCTGTGTTCATTGGCAATAAAAATAAAAAATAAAAATGAAAAACTGTTTTACCTAACTGATATAAATGCCTTGGTGAAAACAGAGAAACAGACAATAAGGATAAAGTGATATACCATACTTGCCAACTCTCCCGGAATGTCCGTCAGACTCACGAATTTCGGGTCGGTCTCACAGACTCCCGGGAGAGCAGGCAAGTCTCCCACATCCTGCAACTGCCTAGATTAAACGACGCGATTCGCGGTGAATTGTGTCATTTTGGCACAGCCCCCCACGACAAAACGGCATTTCTGCCGTGGGGGACAGGGACAAAATTACGAGTTTGGCCGCGCCCTGCCCCCTCCCGCCCTCTAGTCACGCCCCTCTCCCGAATTACACTTGCCGAAAGTAGACAAGTATGTGATATAGTTAATAAATGTTGCATGCACAAGTCAATCAATTAAAATTATCTGAAGAAGGACAACACTTTCAACATCACACTGCTGCACAAATATGGCATATTAAGGTTTGTTTTTCTTTCCTATGTCAAACTTTATAGGAAATAATGTTCTATTCCTGTTTCCCCCACATATTTTGCATTTGCGATAATTAGGCTGAAATTAAGTTTAAAAAATATTTTATAATATCAATTACCTAATTTATCACCGCTTTTTACACTTGAAAATAACTGGACAAAACAAGAGCAGATAATGATTATTTAGGTTAGCTGCCCTTTAAACAATAAATAATAACATTTTCTGTTCTTTGACAAGTGTATGTAGAACTGTGATACTGTGCTTCCAAGAGAAATTCCACACACTGCACCTCACTTCATATGGCAACTCATCAGTCAAATTCCACAGTAAAATAAAGTGAACCATTCTGAATATAAGTTGCAAATACAGCTAAAAGATTAGAGACATGCCCCTATATCTATTTAAAAGTTGGCACATATTATTTACAATGATGTCACAGTATGTTTTCCTTTAGGTCAGGATCCATGACCCTGGTTAGAACGGAATTACCATGTATGAAAATATTTTCCTAGGTGAACCTTTCACCTCACTTCATATGCAAGGAGTTAAATCCCACTGTACAATAAAGTGGAACCATTCTGAGTATAAGCTGCAAATACAGATGAAAACATGCTTTGGTAATCATTTAAAAGTTCTCATATTATTTACAATCAATGACCTCTCAGGTAACAATATATATGATATTTCCTGAGTATTCCAAATAGTGTGTATTCATTAATTTAGGGATGTCTAAACACATGTATACCTAGTTTGGTTGTTATTTCTTTCTTGTGCAGTGATGAGATTATGTTTTCCTTTAGGTCAGAGGTATTTTACATGTATCATCAATGACCCTGATTAAAGCTGGATTACCATCTATGAAAATATTTTCCTAGGTGAACCCTTCCCCAGCCATGACCCGGGGCTGCTCCGAGCAGTCGTTTTTCCAGGCCTCTCACAGCCCTGGCCGAAAACTGGAGAAGGACCAATCAAATCATAATTAAGAGATCCTAAGCTATATAAAGATGGTTAACAAAATAAATGTTCTGGTTCTGTATTACAGAACTAGCAGAGTACTAGGACAACTGGCTGCATGTAGCAGTCTCTAGGGCTCTGGCTAGTTGAACAGGCCATCTTACAAAAATGTTTAGTGTGGTAGTGCAGCTTGAAGCTGTTGTTCATGGTGCAATAACCGGTTAATAAGGTATTTCTTTAACTATTCTGTTGTCAACAAATTTATTTCATTATTCTTAAAATAATGATTAGAAAACTGAGTGGCTGAATGAAATAATAATGTTAAAATATGATAATAACTTTATAAATATAATACAGCCAGATGAACAAATATAGGAGAACAAGTGTCTCACAATACTGTGCATGGCATCCAAACTTTTCGTCCCAAACACTGATTTACAGAGTATTACCAAAACCAAAAGTGACCCAGTCATTGCACAGTGCAATGTTTCAAAATTGGAAATATATTTAAATTCCTAATACCCTATAACCAAATGTTATTATGGCCCAAACCATTTTTAAATAGAATATACATTATGTGTAGTAGTCGAATTGCAGTGACTCCTAATACACATTACTGCAGCAAGTGACAGCTGTGTATTATCCAAGCAACTCCTGGAAATCAATGATAAGCAACATGTAGTTTTCCAGTCGATGTGGAATTATAAGTCCCATCATGACTTGTAGTTCCACCACTACTGGACCTTACAAGATTGTTTAAGCCTACACAAAATCCCAGACTACTGATGAGAACATTGTAAGAGCCAGGTAAAGAGGGAGGAATTGAATGCGTTTGATATGAAGTTCACCACTGAGAACCAGAGTGTGTTTTAAGATGCAAGGGCAGCCAGAAACACTTTACTGTATTAGAGTAGGCTAGAGTAGACAGCCAGGATATAAGTTAAAAGGAGGAAGTGAGAGCCAGGGACCAGACACAACAGGATTGACAGGAAGATGCCGGTTCTGAAGACATCAGGTGGATAAGTGAATAAAGAAGGAGGCTGGCTCTTACGTAACAAGAAGATTGGGAGAAGTGTAAGTGAACGGAGTGCAGGAGGTTCTGAGGTAATTAATCATAAAAAGAGCTGATAACTGATCACTCCAGTATATCACACTTCATAAAGAATGCTAACCAGTCATATTTGGGGGTTACTAAGGGGTCTATTTACAAAGCACCGCAAAATATGGATGAAACTATTCAATTCTCATCGCATAGATGCGGATTAAAAGATTTCTCATATTTATTAAAAAATCAACACAGGAACAGCCGTTCCGAAAAACGTCTGTTCCTGTGAAGTGTAACACTCACTTTACACTAAGGGGTATATTTACTAAACTGCGGGTTTGAAAAAGTGGAGATTCTATCTGTCATTTATCTAGTGCATTCTACAAAATGACAGCTAGAATCTGATTGGTTGCTATAGGCAACATCTCCACTTTTTCAAACCCGCAGTTTAGTAAATATACCCCTAAGTCTACTCCCGCGGTCCTCAAGTGATGATCTTCGGGTTCTTAGTAATCCTTGTGTGCATGCACGACAGCAAAACTTGCATATGCACACAGGGAAGCAGAATGTTTAACGAAAAAAGACACACGAGCATGTCACAGGGAGGGATCACATGATCCCTCCACATGATCACATGATCCCTCCACACATGCGCTATATAGCTCTGCTCTTCGGAGCAGAGCTGTTCTCAGTGAAATGTTTCAATTATGTTAATGTACGCCAGCTTCAGTTGGCATACATTAGCATGGTTTATTTTCAATTCGGCTCTGGGTAAATAGCGTTACTGAGCAGTGCTCATACACTGTTATGGGGACTGCTCAGTAAAATGAAGAGATATGCAAAGCAGCAGATATCATAGAGTCATAATAAATAAAAATATTGCGGTTAATCCCCGAAAATGTCAACACACTTTTTAGTTTAATAAATAGGCCCCTAATATTCAAAGGAGCTACAGACCAGACTTAGCAGGGGTGCCAGGGATAGGGTAGGAGGAAGTCAAGGACGGCACAGTGGAGGTGAATGAAAAAGCGTTAAAGAGGAGGAAGCTGGGAATGTAAATGTACACAGTAAGTTTGAATGTGAGTTGAGGAAGGAGGGGAACCAAGAGCACCTGAGTCACTGAGAGTGGAGAAGAGGGAACACAGAACCATATTACATCACAGATGAGAGACCAGATGTGGAGAATTCTGGACACCAGGTACAGCACAGTGGCCAGTAAGATGGGGGAGAGGGGAAGCACTATGAAGTCATGAGATAAGTGTGCTAGGGAGCAGAGGTGAATAACAATGATAGGGACAGTGGATTGAGATGATCAGGGGTGAATGGAGATGATGGTAATCATATGCTGCTGGATTCAGAACACAGCTGTAGCTTATTTAGTCTGAATCCTAGTAGTTTAGTTGGTCCAAACGTCTCAAGTTAACAGATAATTTGTTGAGTGATATGGACAGACTGCATTTCTAGAGGTCAGACTGCATTTCTAGAGGCAAGTCTTTTTGAGGAATGTGAGTTATGATTGGGTATACTGGTGTTAAGAGGAGGGCCAAATCCACAACTAAGTGTGTCCTCCAACATCCATGGAATTCACCTTTGCTTTAGCATTATGAAAACAAGGGCTGTGCAACTGTGCCTGTAGCTTGTTTCGGTAATACAGGTTTGTAATCGCTTATCCGTAATCTGTGCCATTGTCAAACTCTCAAATATGATTGCCAATAGCTTCATCTTACAGTCACTATGAAGAGCTCTGCTATATAATGTAATGATAAGGGTAATGGGTACTGTGGGGAAAACATGAGTCAATTTTAAATGTGGTTAGTAGATTTTAGGCATGGTGAACCAAATTATAGAAACCCATTATCCAAAAACCCCATGTCCAAAGAATAATTTAAATAAGGATAACAGAGGTCATACCTGTATTAGGTAACTAAAAACATTTGGTCAGATACAGTCTTCTCAGCAATTACTCACATTTCCATCAGTATGTCTATATTTATTATAGCAAAAGTATACACAGTTGCTTAAAATGTTCAATAAATATGAAATTGAAAATTCAATGACTTCAATGTGGCACAAGATGAGTTTCTTATTTATTTTACCTCTATAGTCATTTTGGCATTTACAGCACCTATATCACCCAATACCCAGAACATCTAAGCACTTGGCCTAGAAAAGTTACTGTGAAAGTTGTATTACCAGACAGCCTACATCCAGGACTTGTGTTCACATATGTACTGAGAAAATAACAAAAGGCACATGGACACCAATGCATGTTTAGTAATACATTTAAACATGAGATACACTATACAATGCTGCATTCTAAAATTTTAAATACTGCATTGATCTTTTAGAATGCAGTAGTGGAAAGTGGCACCAGACAACTCTTATTTGTGTTTTGTTTGTATTATTTTAATGTGTTTATTAACTTCATACACACTAGCAAGCATGGGACCAGGGAGAAAGTTTCCACCCTTTGCTTTTGATGTCTAGAAATTTCATTAATTTAGAAGTAGTAATCACTTATATACATTTTACAAACAGTTGGTTTACAAATTGTGTCTACTTTGTCATGGACAGTGATCTAAATCAGACTTACAAATAATTAGAAAAATGTAATAGTATTCAGCTATTCTTTTATTTATTATCATTAACATTTTGCTTAATAATTTTAATATGTAGTCTTTATTATAATTCAATGTTGCTGCTAAACACAAAGGATCAAAGATCCCGCATAAGAATGCCAAGGACTTATCATAATTGTCAAATTTTGGATATTTTCAATACATGCAATATCACATTTTTTTTAATTTAATTTTATCAATGGAAATATAAAAAATACTGAAAAGATTATGGGGATCCAGGAGAAATAAGTCCTCATTCCTTCCATTAATTCTGAACCTGCAAATTTGCCAACTGTCCCTAAATTTATCGCATATTCCTGGATTTGAAAAGTTTGTCCCTGGAACTTTTTGTCACTGGAATTAAGTTTTCAATATTATTCAATACGGCACTTTCGTGTAAATCCGTATATTGGAAGCAATTCTCTGCTATAATACTATTAAAACACCTTATAAGTAAAAATGTATTAAGAATCAGTTTCTACAATTCCCAACATTATTACTAAGTTTATTGAGCATGTCCGGATGTGAACTGTAGTTCAGGTAACCATGTGTAGTTAAATTAAATTTATCTGAAGGTAGAATCAGAAAAAGCTAAGCAGTCACTACACACCTACAACCCTCTGCCCCTGCCCAGAGTTGGTGCTGACAGTTGTGAACCAGACTGCTGGTGCAGACTTCTCTGTAATAATAGTTTTGGCAGTTTACAAACATTAGTAACAATTTACAACGTGGTATTTGAATAGTAAATAGCAATTAGAAAGTACTATTAGAGAGTGAATAGGACTCACCGTTCTCCAGAGCTTGTTCCTTTTAACACTGACAGATGTAGCTGTAACAATGATGTGAGAAATAGACACCATGAAACCAAAAACAATAGCCAGCAGAGTCCTGACAGGCAGCAAAGCATAGGACACAAACGTCACCAACATGAGTTGCCACATTCCTTGATCTGATGAAATGGGGGGTCCCAAACCGTAAGCTCCCAAGGAGAAAGGGCAACACAGAAAAGAAAAAGTGAAACTGAAGAGCAAGGTGAGCTTGACAATCTGCTGGAGCTGAGTTACCTGCAGATATTTCACATTAGTTACAATAAAAAGGGATACAAAAATAATACAGTGCACTGGATGGGAGCCTTTAGAGATGGTCAAGCTTGGGCCAGACATTAGTTCCACCAGTGCCAAAGTAGCTGTCATTATAATTAAAACGGCGAGAGCCTTCAAGGTCGAGGTCTGCTCCAGCTTTAGGTTGTAATTCTGGAAGAGGGACTCTAGCTCTTTGCAGTCAAACTCGTCTTCGCATGCGATGGCATCCAGAGGGGGGGCGGGGGAGCAGTGGCACTTCTTCCTTCTGGTTTTGACTTTCTGAAACGGTATTTCCTCCATATCAGTGCCATTCATAAACCCAATAAAAAAACACGAAGTCCTTTTCTTCTGCTCATTCGAGCGGGCAAGTGACCAACTCAGAGGGTATCTGCCAGGCTGATAACGATGCTGGTGAGATGAAGGTAGATTAGACTGAACCAATGTACTGCATTTGAGATGGCTATAGGTGCATGTGAATCCTACAGTGTATGCTCTTGCACCTACGTGTTTAAAGTGAACTCACATCGAGAATGGTGAATTACATAAAAAGGCCATCCATTCAACACTATCAAAGAAATCAATCAACAGGCAAATAAGGTTGCATATACTGTACAGTGTTGGATAAATGAATTATGCTGGTAGAAAGGTGTGTGTATCTGAGAGGTAAGAGAAATGAGCGATGATGTGGGAATTGTGAATGAAATAAAACGAGGTAGAAAGAAAGAACACGGCGACACAAAAAAACAACTAGGTGAAAAAGCTGGTAAATAGAATGAAAAGGTAATCCCCTTCCTACATCCAAGAGCATGTCACCGAGCACTGACTGCGTGGCGTCTGCGCACTAGGTGCTTGAGAAGGCAGACACGTCTCTACAATCTGAGCAGATTGACAAGCAGAAAACACAGATTTGACAACATGACCACGTTTGAGTCTGCTTTGCAAACAACCTCCTCTCCTCCCCCTCTTCTATATCTGGTGGAAAAAGGGCAGGCGCTTCCATTAGTTAAGATTAGGCATTTACCTAAAGCGTCATAATGGGGTGGGCGGGTACCAGAGCTAAAGCTTACTGAGAAGAGATAGATGCCGGCAATTCAAAGAGCTGTGCCCGTGCTCTGATACCTACATTGCGTGGTCTCTGTCTCAGAGGCATTAGTAACACTGGGAGGGGATTTATCACCTCTACTTAGCAGAAGGATTGATGGAGAGTGAGAGAGGCTCTGATTGTACAGCAAATCCTAAAGCTAAGCTACCACACTCATTGCTGTGCATTGCCAATAGTGCACCAGCGTGTTTTGTGGGGGCTGAGGCTGAAAACTAACAGTAGTGACTGCACTCGTCTTTGTATAAATGTTCATAGACATAGAAGGAACTTGTAATATAAGCGGTGAAGGTATTGTATGTGTGACTGATTTGTGTTACTAGCTTCAGAGATTTGCCTATAGGAAGCTGTCTCCTGCAACAAGGTTCGGGTGGTGGGGTAGCAAAATGAAAGAAAATAATTAATTAAAAGACAATTCCATCACCAATCTGCAAAATACTTGCCTTGTTCTGCGTTTGCCAGCACAATTTTGCACATTTTGCTGGTGGAATTTGGTGTTAAGTATTCCCAGTCCGACCACAACCAATCAATACAACCCATGTTTTATAATTAGGCCTCTTCCAGCCCCAACATTAAAATACTAGTATACACATTTAATAAATAAACCTATTTCCCTCCCTCCAAACGGGTTGGGTACAGAATAATGATACTCATTATTCCAACAGTACTTACCCCGACGTGGAGAGACCAAAGGGCTCCTTCCCCGACGAGCGTGCAGGACGACTTCTGTGTATTGTGACTGGAAGTGATGGTGATCCCTGAAGAAGGTGGCGCCAGCTGATGACGTCACCTTCGGTCTCTCCACGTCGGGGTAAGTAGTGTCGGGGTAGTCAGCATCGATATGCTGACTACTACCGCTCCAAACAATCCCAGCAATAAATTAAATAGCATTTACCTTTAATAAATATATCTATTTCCCACAACCATCACTGCCATTAAATAATTCATATTCACATTTAATAAACAGATGTTATTTTTTTCTCAAACAACCCCACTTTCAAATAATAGCCCCTAAACCACCCCAGCATTAAATTAAAGGTCGAATCACCCCTTCTTAAATTGATAGGCCCCAATAATAAATTAAATTGACCAACATCACCTGACAAATAAAATAGCACCAATTAAATATTTAACCCTCCCTAAACGCCGTTAAATTAATAGCCTACCTCCCACATTATATTAACACTCCCCCCTTCCATCATGCCTGAGTACCCAATTGATATTAAGCCACCATTGAGCCCACAATTCATATTATGCCACACAGTAATGCCCCTAATTCATATTATGCCATACAGTTGTGCCCCCAAATCATATTATGCCACAATACTGACCCTAGTTGATATTATACCACAATAGTGCCCCCAAATCATATTATACCAAATAGTAGTGCCCCAAAATCATATTATACTATACAGTAGTGCCCCAAAATCATAATATACCAAAAAGAAGTGCCCAGTTCATATTATGACACAATAGTGCCCCCAAATCATATTATGCCGTACAGTAGTGCCCCAAATCATATTATGCCATACAGTAGTGCCCCCAAATCATATTATGTTATACAGTAGTACCCCCAAATCATATTATGCCACAGAGTGAACACATTAACACCACTAAATAAATTATATTTGTATAAATTGTGAGCTTATATAAATATGCATTAGGAATAATTATGGATTATACATACTAACCGCAATATAGAAGTATATTAAAAGTGAGCCTGGTGCTCTGTAACCTCATGGATTGTGGTTCTTTTATGTCACAGTAAGTTTCCAGAGTTTTCTGTAGCATCCCCACCCCCCCATTTTCTGTGTGGCATCCTTCCTCCCCCCCCCCCTCTGTTTTCTTTGTGGCATCCCTTCTCTCCCCCCTCCGTTCTCCTGTGTAGCATCCTCTTTCTGTGTAGCATCCTTTCTCTCCCCCTCCCTCCCCCCATTTTCTGTGTAGCGTCCTTTTTCTCACCCCCCCTCCGTTTTCTGTGTAGTATCCTCTCTACCCCCGTTTTTGTGGACTTACCTTATCTTCTTCTTTTCTCCTCTTGTTTCTGTCTTCTTCTTCTGTACGTTCCTCTGACAGCTTGCAAGACACGGGCGGTTTTCAATGTGCAGCGCTGCAGGCGGCACATGTGGTCAGGTGGCTGGTTCCTGGGGAGGAGCCAGCCACCAGGAAGCCTGTCACTAACAGGCTGTCAGTTGCAGTGCACTAACTGCCCGGGACCCAGCCCATCTGACTATCGGCCCTTCTGGCATTTGCCAGAAGAGCCAGATGGCCAGTCCGGCTCTGTCTGCACAACGGCTTGTGCTGCCAGAAAACTCAATTTGCACGAAATTTCACAGCAATTTAACGAATCTCTAGCATTAACGTAAAAATGCTCATTTCCTTTATGTAACAAAAATAAAAAATAAATATGCCTACAGGCTGCATGGCAGTATATTTGCCCGATAAGGATAGTAAACAAGAAGAATTTGGCAACACTTATTCTTACTGCTACAAATCTGTATATATCTAGCAACATTAAAAAAATAATTATTTTATATTTTGTTCAAAATATTTAAACCTAAAGCACAGCATCAAGGCTCCTAATTCTTACAGGTCCTACAATAACATACATGATTTAAACAGTACTGAAATGCAGTTAAAATAAAATAAACTCAATCTGACAAGGGCTGTTTTTTAAACCACACCCACAAAACCTTATAATCTGGATGGACAGCAACTAGATCATTAGACAGTATTTGGAAACAAAATAGAAAAGGAATAAACTCACAAGTTAAACCCATGGTACCAGCTATATGGCAAAATAAATGACCTGTATGGATACAACACAAAAAGACAGTTGATGTCAGCGCTTATCCTCACTATTGCAAATATGTATGTATCTAGCAAAATAAAAGTTCATACTTAGATCAAATGCAAGCATAAATACTCATACTTTCATTTTACTAGTTACATACTTACAACTGTGTTTATGTGTTGTCTCAAGTCTAAATATTGGTGCTTTTCTTGGTGGTAGATGTAGTAATGCTTACATACTACAATAACACAAATTTAAAGTTTACAAAACTCATACAAATGTATATGGGAATGTGTACAAGAAATTAGAAGGACGCCATTTGAGCTGCCACCATAGGCAACAAAAGGACTATGTACGTCCCTGCACTGCTGTTAATTCTGCTAGTCTGCAGGTTGTGCAAGATGGTGAAGAACAGAAGGATATATTCTGAAAATCCAGATTTAAATTTTGTATAACTCCACTGCACAAAGAAGTGTTTTTGTCCCAACTGAACCAATGCTTTACTAGTTATAATGTGTAAATAATAGATAGACACACAAGATAAAAACAGTGATGAGCACAGTGAGCAGAATGCTCCCCATTCAGCTTTGACACCCTAGATAGAGGCCTATATGGCCTCTTCTTAAATCTGTTTTCCCCTAATCGTCCTACTATTTTCCATCACCTACTGCTGAGTGTATGTAAACAGACATATTCCAGTTCCAATTACAGGGCTCTGATAGTTTGTTTATTAAAAGCAATTATATTTTCTAATGCTGATTAGCAACAACACAATAAATGCCTAAAAATAGGCCATAATGGCCTGATAGAATATAATTCACCATTGAAAAAGCAGTGTTTTTCTGGGTACAAAATAGTTGTTTTAATTCTGCTTAGAAATCAGGGGTCGCTTCAGTTCAGTTCAATTCACTCTAATTTGCCAAGCCTACACAAAATTTTAGGGAGCAGCAGGCATCACAATACAGCAAGTGAAAGCTAGAAAAGTCACATAAAAGTTAAAACTTAGGGGAGAATGGTCGTGTATAAAGCAGAAACAGCTTTGTTTGAAAAGTAATAGCCACTAAGTTCTTGCCATCTTAGTTGTGTCAAGCCATCAGTTCCCAAAAATAAAGCAGTTTCAACAGTCTTGAAAGACATCATTTCCAAAACTCTCATTTTTGCTAATTGCTTATTTAGGTAGAGTGCTCAGGAAATTTTCCTGCTTTACATTTTCCATCTGTCTACTTGAAGCAGTAATACTTGGCAACCATGACTGGTTTGCAATTTTCTCATTGAATTATTACAAACATTATGTGATGATGACTAAGAACTTACAGTTGGCACTTCACAACTGTCCTCAGGTGCAGCTTCAGGCCCAAGTTGATCAACATGTACTTCAGCACCCTTATCACCATCAGCAAGGACAACAGTGCTAGATGCACAATTAACATGTTCGTTTTTATTTTTGGAACTGCCATCTGGTTTGTCAGGTCTTCTGTCTTGAGACTATGATGTCTTTCCATATGTTGGTTGAGGGCTGACGTTCTGAGGTTTGTTCCCTGATGACCTTCACTGACCATTTGTGCAGATATTATGTACTGGACTATTACCACGGTATCCATGAAAATATTTTTAATCCAATGATCTTCAACTTTCAATACTGATTGTCCTTTTATGTAATTATTGGATTTTGTCTCTTGAATTGGGGGTTTTCTTATGGATTTTTAGGGTTGTAGGTGACGAAGAACTAGCTGCGATGCCATTGTCTGGTATTGTTTCATTGGTTTCCTTTAGCCTATGATAGAAAACACACTGTTTCAAAATATAATGTTTATTTTGGAGTGGATGAGGGGAATAGTGCTTTTCTGATGCCGACAGAAGGACGTTCATTTTTTTTTATGCTTATCATGTGCCACCTGAATGGCAGCTGCATAAAAATCAGGCTATGTCACTAGAATCTGTGAAAACAAATTGCTTTGTATTGCACTCAACTGACAGATGTTAGTCACCTATTACATTTTTTGCTTAAATAAGTTGGGTAAAGATTATGACAAACCTTGCACTATCTTTTCTTTGTTATCACTCGCACTAGCATTGCTTCTTTCAGAAATATAGTAGTGTGTTTCTCTTCCTACCAGTGCTTATGCAGTTTGCAAATATGCTTTAAATCATAGGGACAGATTCAAATCGACGCGAGGTACCGCTGTTCAGATTTGCTTATTGCTGTCTATTAATATATATTTCCACTCTTTTTTGAGATCTTCTTTTGGACGCTAGGAAACATGAGCTAGGAATTTCAGTAAAAACATATGTAATGTGTTTATGCGGACTGTTCCGGAGACAGATTGTGTCACCTAGCGTCAAATTGAATCTGTCTCATAGGATATGAGTAGACATTCAGCGCAGCAAGGTCCACTTTAGGTTACACTCTTTTCCAGTGATATACAGTAGATAAATCCAGATGCACTAAGATCCTCAAAAGATCTAAGGCTTCCCCTTACAAAGGCATGTGCTTTATTTGGGTAAGACAAAAACCAACAAGAAGAAATGGGACGCTCCAGAGTGCAATCAATCAAATGTTTTTATAAAAAAATCACAAAAAAAGTGAAAATATCGTACCAGATTTAAATTAAATCACATATTAAGATGATGCAATTTAAAACACTCCAGGGATAAAAGTATTATGCTGCGCTTTCTGCAACTCGCTGTTAATTGGCAACTTTGACAGCTACATTTACAACGGCAATGTTCAGAGCAACACTTGCCTTTGAAGACATTGCCACTTTAAATTTTGCTGTCAAAGACGCTGAATAGCGTCAAGTTGCAGAAAGTGCTGCAAAATACATTTACCCCCAGGTTACCACAAAATATATGGAGCATAGAGTATACTCCCACTCTATCGGTTTATACAGTCAACAAATTGAAGTAAAGAATGAACTTCAGGCCGCAAGCCAATGCATTTTGCCATGCAGAGGATCATCCCCTTGATCATTTTATATATACTGCATATATAAACACACACACACATACTTGTTTTTATTGCATTGTGAGGACCCATGACTGGAACATGCCGTATAGGGACACCCCTTTCCTAATGCCCCGGCATATCTGCATATCTGTATAAACCTCTTCAGGTGTTTCTCCACAGCCTGGATCTCCTCTCTGTCCCAGGATTTTCTCCGCACTTCTTCGCAACCTGAAAGGAAATAAAGTTGTCCATTATGGCTCTGCAAAATACATAGAAGGCAAAGTTCTTCTGCCTAGCAAAACTGTGCTCCACCTACCTGTGGAAGCCATGGCTGGGCACTGGACACGTGTTGCCCTGTCCATACACCACCTCTTTTCTGACGTGGAAGTGTAGACTAAACGATTGGCCACTTGTCCCTCTGTCACTGGAAATTGCTCATCATCCAACATGTTGCACTGTAGCTGGACCAGTTCCGGAAAGAAAGAGATATGTAAATGACCGAGGTCAAAGTTAAAAGCATACATCAGACACCAGATTTTTCACTTACCGTTGGGATCAACGTGCATCTCGTCCAAATTTTTGCCTTTGAATTTGGCCAGTCTGCCACTCTCGAGAACCATTAACAGTTTTCTGATTTTGGCGAGTTGAAGGGAACCTTCTAGGAGGCAGTAATACTGCCGGTGCACCCTGATGATGTCGTGCCCAAGGAAGTCTGGCAACTGATCTATTTCTGTGTCATTTAGGTTGAGGACCTTTGAGAGAATGGCAGTGTGCTTTCGAAGCTTCGTGGAAGACAGCGTATAGGGATGCTTGGCCTCACACTCTCAGGCAAACAGTCATATGCAATCGGAGCCTCTGAAGTGTGACAAGGAGCTGGTCTGGTGAACATGTAGACATTTTGGCAATCCACATTTGTCACGCTTTTCTGTGAGAAGTTCCATTGCAGCTTGCATGACTGGTGTCAGCAGGATGGGGACTTTTCTCCCTCGTTTTCCTCGGTTTTCAATGCCAGTGAAGTGCCAGCAGAGCTTCCTCACAACCTTGGAAAGCGCTAGGAACACATCTTCGTTGAGATCAGAAGTATTTCTTGAGGAGAAGGTAGTCAGCAACATTTTTGAAACTTCCCCTTCCCTTCTTCGATTGAACAAGATCACCTGTGCCAGTGTGACTTTTGCAAGTATTGCCCAGTGCTTAACTGTAGGTTCGGTGGATAGCCCACTTCGGTAGGCTCGCTGCTTCTCATCAAGGTACAAGTGCATCTTTTTCACATCTTCCGTGAAAGGTAAGAGCTGAGGCATGTTCCACTTGGACTCCTTAGCTGATGAAATCAACTCGTTCTATCTCACCTCACCTTCCTGAAATTTTGTGTGTTTTCAACCACAGCAGTGCAGCCCTCCATCAAAGCTCTGCATTCAACAATGCTCGCTATCTTTTGCAGGCCGTTCCCGATCTTGAGTACCAGTGAGGGCATCTTAAATGTACCTGTCTCCTCATCATAGCCAGCTACTAGCTTCACAGCGTCTACTAGGTGTAGAAAGTTCGATGGGGCAGTAAAGTCTTCCATTCTCTCCAAAGGGGTAGCTCTTCTCGCCTGTAGTAGTAGCCTGCCCATTTCTCTAAGCTTCTGACGGATGTACCCATACCTACCAACATCTGATCCGACCCGGTTGAACAGATGCTGTCCCAACTGCATGATGGATCAATAATTTTTGTCTGCGAGTAAGACTTCATCCTGGGTCATGTCACTCATGAGCTTCCAAAAGCCATCACTGTTGTCAGGTGTAACAAGCTGAGCAAAGGCGCACAGTGACTGGACTCTGTTCTTGCCAGGTGTGAGCTTGTTGCCCCTTCAGTTTAGCTTACTTCTCTTCATGTGTCGCCACAAGTATTACCTTGCAAACGATCCCTGGCAGGCTACACAGTGCATTAAGCCTTCAGCATCCATCTCTTTGTCTGGAAGTTTGCACAGGACCAGAACGCCATGGCCTGCTCTCATTGCCTCAGCGGTATGTGCCCCTATTGGGAAGATGTGAAATTTGCATTCACTTTTCTTTCGAGTACTTGGGGAATTTCAGGGCCCAGGCTACTTCAGTCTCATTGCGGTGAACATGCTCCATGTGCCGGGCAATTTTCAAGAGGGGCTTCTCACAGTACAGGCAGTACTGCTTTTTGTTATACGCCCTGGAGCCATCACTGTTTCTGGACAGCGTTTGGACAGACACCGCGTCGCCTCTCCGACCCTCTGTGTTTAAAACACGGCTAGCAGAAGGTCGAGAATGGTCATACATAGAATTCACCTCTGGGTACCTGCACTCTATTGCGCTGGTGGGCAACGGGTCATCATCGCTGGTGTCTGAACCACTCTCCTTTGAAGTGTCAGGGGCATACTCATCTCCACTGCTCTCTGGGCTATAGTCGGAGCTACCGGTGGACTCTGTCATGCTTCACTGTCCCCGCTTTACCTTCAGCGGCAGACAGATTCGACTGTGTCTTTACCCGCTTGGTGTACAAAGCGCCAGCAGGATGCAGTCATTTTCTTTTCCTGCACCTGCTATGCATTTGGACGTAATTCTGGCCTCTAGTGGTGGGACACACTTTCTCGAATCCACATTGGACACACGCACACTTTTGGTCGGACAAATGTGACTCGCGGGGACATACCAAATTTTCATGCTGAGCATATCAGCAAGGTCCCCTTCATTGATTATTCTTGAGAAGCTTTGTGGGGACCTCAATTTTTGTCCCCACTACAACTCAGATCCCCACAGTGTTGGTGTGTAGACAGGTCAATGTCCCTACAAGCATATGAATGCAAGTACACACAACAACACACACACACACACACACACACACACACACATACACATACACAGTGTGATTATGTGACTGTATTGTCAAAGGAAATAAAGTACACATAAAGCGTTTCAATTGATTGTAAAATAGATGCACCTGTTATAGGTCAAAGAACTTTCAAAGCAAAATCAAGAAGAGGTTATTGAAAGCAGATTTCAAAGACTTTATTATTTCCCCTGCACAGAATACGGCTGGAAACTGGAAATTTGTCTCAAAACATATTCTACCATTTATAGCTGGGACTGGTTGGGACACAGTGCACTTTTATTTCATATCACAGTGTAGCATCAACATCACCGGTCTGAGTGAGGGTGAGCATTAATCATTTGAAGCTCTATGCTATTCAGTCCTTTGTGTTTTGTAATCGCTTTTGATTCCGTAATGAAAGAAAAATTCCAAAATGTGTGTGTGTGTGTGTGTATGTATATATATATATATATATATATATATATATATATATATATATATATATATATATGTGGCTCTAGAAAATGCTACATACTAGTAGGTTAATTGGCTGCTATCAAAATTGACCCTAGTCTCTCTCTCTCTCTCTCTCTTTCTGTGTGTGTTAGGGAATTTAGACTGTAAGCCCCAATAGGTCAGGGACTGATGTGAATGAGTTCTCTGTACAGCTCTGCGGTATCAGTGGCGCTATATAAATAAATGGTGATGGTGATGATGATAGTGTTTGATTTACACTAGCTGCATTTCATCAATACATGTCTGTAATATTTTGAAAGCCCTGTGGGTGAACTCACGATAAATGTAAGCATAAAAAATTTACAGTGACATATTACCAGATAGTATTTTATCTAGCAATAGCAACTCACCTTTATGAAGTTATTCTCTCATTTGAAAATTTCATGACTGAATCACCCAAAATGTGTGCAAAACACATTTTTTGGGGTGAGCCTGTAAACAATGTTTTAATCCCACCTCCCCAAATATAAAGGAAGACATAGCCAAATTATTGTTATTTTTTTAATTTTTGCTTATTTCTGTTTTTCATTTTATATTAGGGCACCACATCAACCAGCCCAATGCAGATTTGAATCTAACATTTTAATCAGAATCATATGCAGTGATGTGATTATGTTTGGCCTTCAATCTGTTTTGTTTATAATAATCAACAATGAGAAACAATAAAAGCAATTGATCAATACTGGCAGCATAAAAACAAAACAAGAGGTACTGTGCAGTTGTCCATGCATATGGAATGAGAACAGATACTGAGAATTACAGAATACGACAAACAGCACTGTGCAGTGGTTGAATATTATAAAACAGGAACATTGTCAGAGTGGATAGATGTCAGATAGACCAACCTTCACCGAATAGCACTATCCCAAAAAATGTTATAGAATAAATAACAAATAAAGACACATTTGAAAGATACATTTCCAAATTAATATGAATCAAATTTTATATATGATTGAGCTGAGTCTTACACCTAAAATGTTGAATGGATTTATGTTTTCCACACTGAACGTTTGCCTCTGACATCCTGTAAAGCAGCTAGGTTCTGTTGCTCTATGTTGGTAATAGACTAGGAGAGCAGTGTTGGGCTATCACTGATACTCATTTTCAGAGCCACTCTCCCAAGAAAAGAAGTTGCCTTCCCACCCCTCGCTCTGCACAAGGCGCTCTGCACAAGGTCGGAAGCAGGGGGTTGGTGGGGGGGGGGAGGGGGGAAGTGGTGATGGTGGGGGGAGTAGTGCTTATGGAGACCAGGGGTGGGGGGGGGGGCATCTAGGGGCCAAGGGCACGAGCATATGCCCTGGGGTCTCTGACATATCAGAAATGTAGTGTACAGGCTACAATTTGGTTTAATCTCACGCAGGAGCCAGTAACAGAAGGCATGTTATTTGAGCTATCTGGGCATTCACAGCATAAGAGTAGGCACCATTAAGTTATGAATTATGGAGCAAGAATTATATATTATTAAGAGGGTAAAATTAATTAATAATTAAAGGGGCGATATTATTTTATACATTAAGGGCCAATAATATTTTATAGCAAAATTAAGCGGGTAATATTGTTAGACTGCTAATGGTCAAGGGCCTGGTGAAAGATAGATATATTTATAACAATTGTTTGCTATATGTAGTCCCAATTTGTACAGCATACATATACTGCTATGGGATCTCTTATCCAGAAACCTGTTATCAAAATTGGTCTGAAAATCATAAGGAAAATTATAAATAATTACTGCTGTCTGTGAGAAAGTCATAAACACATATATTATCATCACAGACACATAGAATTTGATTTAGTTGAATTGTATAATTATATTGTATAGAATTTAGAATGGATGTATTGAATTTTTTATCTTGATGCCAATGATTTGTGTGTTCTGAAATGGAACAATTCTTCAGTGTTTTTGCAATGTTTTCGTTCTTTTGATTTAAAAGGGAGGGTCTTCTTGTGTGTGAGGTCATTTTTGTATTTGTGTAGATGAAATACAATTTATTTGTTATTTATCAGTGTGCAATGTGCGGGCTAATAGCAAAGCAAGGTACACAATCTACAAAAGAAAATTGGGATTCATTTGCAAAAGATTGCAATTTGGGTTCGGAAATTAAGGAACACTACTAATCACTTTTATGAACAGAAGAACGCCAGAGACATCTCACTGCAGTCATTGACTATGAGAAGACAGTATGGGGAATGTGGAGGACTATTTAAATTTAATTTACCGGTAATAGATTTTAAGCATAGTGCTCCACATTGCAGAAACATTCCTTATCTGAAAATCTCCAACTGACAAACATTCTGGAAAATAGATCACATACCAGCACTCAGATTGTGAATATTTTTGAGAAAATTAATGGTGACCACACCCAAGCATGAAAATACTGTACTTCTTCAAAGAACACTATTAAGGCAAAAGATTTAGGATGTGGGTTTAGCTGTCAGTTATGTACGGAGAAGAAATTACTGCACCCATTTTACTTTTAAAAAAAGTTGAATTTGAATATTAGGGTAAAAACAAACATTGCATGTTAAGTTATTGCTCTATGTATGAGTATTTAAACTTTATTGTAGAGTTGTCTTTTATTTAAATACATTTTTACTGAATTAAAAGGAAAAATGTATACTGGAATATTCATGAAAGAAATATGTATTGCTTATGTAGGTACTGTTTAAATATATACACATATAAATAAATATATATATTTAAATATATATTATCATATGCACTTTTCTTTTATAGTACTTTAGAAAAAAATAAAAACTTTTGTTGAATACTCCTTATCCCAAATTACTCCCCATGTCTATTCTGTTTCCTTTGTGCAGCATTTCACAAACAAGCCCTGCTGAGGAATTATTTTTCCCATCATTCTGTGAGCTCAGTGGATGTACACATTATGGGCCTGATTTTGAGTTAAGCAAAGAAAAGGAGTACATGGGCAAAAGCATGTTGCATTAGGGGGGGGGGGGGGTAAATTTAAAATGTAGGAACAGATTTATAGTTGGGATACAACATGTCATAGATCAATTTTAATTTAAGTGTAAAAATAAAGCTATCAAGTATTTATTGACTTTCCATATGGACTACGACTACTAGGTGGACCCAGAAGATGCACTGGTGCAAAACTAAGGTATTTTGCACACCTACTATAATTGTACAGTTCTATGTAAATGTTTGTCCTTTTATAAAATTTGGTAATAATTAGAGGTGAGTGAAATTGCTGTGACATACTGGACAAACGGAGTTTTGCAGCAGAACTGCCCAATTTGCTGCAAAAATTTGGCAATACAATTGTCGCTTTCTGCTTGTGCCTTGTCATTCTGGAGAATACGCAGTCTTTAGAGACTTGCATTTTGCAGCCAAATGCAGAATGAGGCAAATAATTGAGTGACAAAATTTCTCTGAACCCCAATGCTAATGTATTTCCATACATACATAACAGAGTCTTAAATTGGAATTCATTATTTTATAATGGCTATATTATGTGGTAGATGATATTTACAAAACATTACAACAAATATTTGTAGATGATGTGTAAAATGTACAAAGTACAATGTAAAGATATCTGAAAAGGTGCTTTCAATGCTTAATACTTATATCTCTAGTTGTGTGGTGTGACATCTATGCATTAGGCTAAAGAATTGGGTGCACACAATGCTGTAAGAAACTAAAGTCTGATACCCATTTAATCAAATTTCATCCACAAAATTGAAGAATCTTTTCACATTAAAAACAATGATCCTTTCCAGAATGCCCAAAAAAATAAAAGCAACATTTATTGTATCATCCATAGAATAGGGCAATAATAAAATCACCTGAAGAAAGAATTTGCATAAGTGCATAAAATGTTTACCTCCATAGCAAGCTTGTAAAGCCAAATAACAATGCTATTGCTTGAATTTCCAGCAAAGCTCGCCATGTGATGCTCCGAACAATTTGGTGTGTACAATTTATTTGGAGAAGGAAATGATACTCCAAAATAAATAATTTTACAAGATAGAAAAATGGTTCATAAATTATTTATCTAATCAACACTATATGAAATTGCACAACACTTGGACAAAAGAAAACATTAAGACATGCAAACCTAAAATATTAATGTTTGGCAATAAGGTTGATTTTCTATCACCACTTAATGTATTGATTTACAGGGAAAAGCCAGAGATAGGGCTTTTCGTCTTTAATAAATAGACCCCATACACAATAATTGCAGTTCAGGTATAGTGCCAATATTTTAATAAATGGAGAAAGTTGAGTGATTGACTATGAAACACTAAAAACTTTTACAACCACTTGTATTATTCAACAGACAGAAGCAGATAAGCCATCTGATTTTTATTATTTCAGTTTGTCTGTAGTGAATAATTCTTTTAGCCTGTAAGGTATTACAACAATGCACAAAATTATAGAGATAAATATCACTTATTGTCTCTTCAGTTTATGTATATTTTCAGCGTAATCAATGTTATGATATACCAGACTATGCTCTGAATACATTTATGTGAAAGTGCAGATAACCTGCAGTGTTATATCTTTTGTTCTCTCTGATAGACAGGGAAACAGTAATTGAGAAAGATCTCTTTGTTCCAGTACACCAGAAAGTCTTTAGTTAGAATTTACATGGCTTTGATCATTTTTGCTTCCATAAATATTACATTATATGTGATTGAGACTCACTGATATCATCCCTGACCTTAAACATATGGCTTTAATTGGCAGATGGATATATCTATTTGCTCTTTATAAAATCAGGGAGAAGTACATTCCCTATCTATTGGGCCATCTAGTTCACTTAAACTCACCGTCTATCTCTCGCTCCCTTCACATTGTGTCCACACTACAATTCTATGTATTATTTCTCTAATCCTTTATGTCCTCTGGTACCATCACTTTATTTATTCAGAAACCAGCTGGGCTACAGGTCTATTCAATATTCTTGAGAATATAGCACATTTTCATTTATGTAAACATGTAATTTATTTTCCGAATTAGATTTTAAGCTTGTGGACATTCTGGATGTTATGTTCTTGTATTGTAACCAATGTTTTATTGGAGTACTCTATTACTAATAATAATAAGAAGAATAATAATAAGAAGAATAAGAACCTTATGGAATGTGTAATGAATATGTCTAATGCTTGGTGTAAGCTCAGCCACACTTGAGATAATGGTGGGAGGCCAATCTATCGGCAAGCCATAAATGGGAGAGAAGCACTGGCTTGATTTCTCTTGAACAGTGGATTGATGTAAGGGAAAAACCAGCACACAAATTTGCATAAATTTATATTCTGCACAGGACTTATTTCACCCCAGTAAGGCTCCATATGGCAAAAATATTACAGTCATTCTGGCATTACTCTGGGTAAAATTCACACTATATGTCAAAGTTAATGTCATTATCTTTCTCAGAGATTCAGTAACTTTCTCAGAATTTCTAAGACATTTTTCCAAACATCCTATGCAGAAAGTTAACTAACACCCCTACCCACCTTTAGCTGACACCAACTTCCTGAACTCACCAGGGTATATTAAGCAGCTTCTAGATTTCAGCCAGAGCCAGAATATTGTGCCTTAGTACTTTTTCTTGACCACAACTTGTTTACAGATCATGCTGAAATCTGGAATCCTGACTTCCATTTATTGGTTGATGGACGCAAGTCCTTCTGTTGAGCGGCAAAACCACTTTTGGCCAAAGATCCATCTCAGTTTGCACTCTGAATGAGAGGGTTCTCCCCGTTGCACCTCTCGGTGCTTAGGGGAAAAAAATGGTGTGCACCCCTCCCTTACAGCATAAACAACCCTTGTGCTGTTTGGGGGGGAAAAGAACATTTTTATTTTTTTACAGGTTTTTTTATTTACCGTATATACTCGAGTATAAGTCGACCCGAATATAAGCCGAGGCACCTAATTTTACTACATAAAACTGGGAAAACTTATTGACTCGAGTATAAGCCTAGGGTGGAAAAGAGCGCTAATTTAAAAACCTAAATAAAAATGATAGGTTCAATCTATGAAATCATTTTTAGCTAGATGACAAGGAACATTCATAAATGATTATAAAATCAGAGAGAGAGAGAGAGAGAGAGAGAGAGAGAGAGAGAGAGTCAGAAAATATATAAGGATATTATGCCTCCTCTCAACAAGCATGCAAGTTCTTCTAAGCAACTGACTGAGGACTTCAAAACAACGGTAACTCAGAGTTACAAGGCAGAGAAAAGCTATACAAATATAGCAAAATGCTTCCAGTTAGGAACTTACCCTGTCAGAACCATCATTAAGAAGTAGAAGAGGTACTGGTGCTGTTTAAATCAAGGCAAAACCTGGAGACCCAGAAGATGTGATCGAACGGCTTGTAAATCCACCCCGCAGTGGAACGCATATGCGTTCCAACAACAGGAAGTTCGGCATTTGGAACGCAAGTTTGCGTTCCAAATGCCGAACTTCCTGTGTTGGAACGCATATGCAGAAGTTGAAGCCGAGGGACCGGACACCAGGTAAGTTCACCCGTGTATAAGCCGAGTGCCCTTTTTCAGCATACAAAAGTATGCTGAAAAACTCAGCTTATACACGAGTATATACGGTAATTATCTGTGTTACAGGGTGCTGTGCATGATACACTTGCACACGGCCCATAAGTCAGATAAAGAAGCGTGTTTGTGCAATTTGCACAGTATTCTAATTGCTCTACGGGATGCACTTAAGATTTTAGTGTTAATTGTGCCCAACTCTAAATGAGGCCCTGTATGCTCTTTTGCCTCTTACTGCTGAATTCTGCAAGTTCCAGGGATGACCACACCTGAAGAATAGCTCTTAGAGAAAACTGAATTTTAGAACAAATAGAGCAATTGAAAGTGTCATCTCATCCATAATTAATTACAGCTAACCTTCAACCAAAAATATCCATTCTAGGCTGGGTCCCTGAGCTATAGTGGAATACACGTACTATTATATCTTACCTGCTTGCCATTCTGTCCATGCATTGCTTTACTATGATTTATTTCTTAGCCTGAGGTATGTGTGCACTAGAATATCTATTACTATTCACTGTTGTGTTGCCATTGAACTTCTGTGTACTAACCAAGGCTGAAGCCTACACTTGCTGAATTGTTTTTGTGCTCTGTTCCTGCATTGGTTGAGCCTGGTTCCACCTGTTGATATCTAGCACTAAGTTATTTCTGTGCTCCATTCCTGTATTTCAGTTATACCTGCTGCTATGTAGCCTTGAACTAATTTGCTATGCTCTGTTCCTGCCCTGGCTGTGTCCAGCTCTACTTGCTGTCATCTAGCAAAATACTACTAAGTAGAGATGGGCGGGCTCGATTCCCCGAGATCCCAATCCATCCGAATTTCGCCTATCCGAGTACCAAGCCTAGCAGGCTCGGTACTCTCCCGCCCATTCGGAATCGAAATCGAGGCAAAACGTCATTGTGACGTATTCGTATTTGTGAGCTCGGTTCTCACGAGATTTGAAAAGCATAAATACCAGCATCCACAGCAATCCATCGCCATTTGACAGAGGGAGAGAGCAGGGTTAGGTCACAGGCTGTATTATAGCAGGTACTGAAATACAAAAAGAAATAAGTGAACAATGGGCGCTCAAAATCACCTGTAGATATTCGTGAATGTATTATGTCAAACTATAGCCAGTTGCAGCTCTCCTTGCAGGCTCTGGAACCTGAGTACATACATGCAAAAACAAAACTGGAGATGAGAGCGCAAATACTGAAAGCCACTAGTTATTATATAATAATTTGTAATTTAATATATAAAATCAAATATGATTAAAAATATTCACAAATTGTAATGATATTTTATACACGTTCAATGGAGCGTTGATACGTATTCAATATATCCAAACTAGCATGACAGCCAGTACATCTTTTAAAAAATTCATAGCATATTGAAAATATGAGTACACAACTCTATATAATCAAAATATATTAAGAATACATTGGAGTAATTCTCAGCAGAAAAAATGATGGTATAATAGGAGGTTGAAGCCCATAAATACTGCTCAATATTCACATATAATAAGCAAAAGTTCAAGTTTAATCCGGGAAAAGATCAATCCATTAGGGCAAGGCACCTGTTTGTAAAGTGCAACAAATCCTAAGGTCACGTGAATTATGGGGATCTGTCCGTTTTAGTGAAAATCACAGATAATTTAATCGGACTGTTCATACAGGCACACCTTGGTGCGCAGATCCTCTTTAGACATAAAAAACAACCTCTCTATGAGAGGAAAAGCAACGGTCCTTGGACATGTAGTACTTATCGTTAGTCTCAGGCTGATGATCAGACCTCCATATGGATCATTCTCCGGATAATGGTGAAAAGAAATAGTAATTCCACAGTCCACAGTCCTGAACAGGCTCTACAACCCCGGGGTATAATAGTTCTCCGCTGTGAGAACACCAATTGAGAATATTTTTTATTTGGGATGGGGATTTTCTTTTTTTTCTTTCTGCTTCTTTATTCACAGAACACCTTAACTCCAATACTTTTGGAATCAAACTTACTAGTACTTGTCATTCTTCAACTATTAATTTTTTGGATATTACTCTAAAGGCAGTTGGAGGACAAATCGAGACAGAGAATTTCTCGAAAGAGGTAGATACTTTCAATTTCCTTCACTATAAAAGTAGCCACCATAAGCCCTGGAGAGTTAATATACCCAAGGGCCAGTTCCTCCGGATTAAGAGGAATTGTTCCAATGATGAGGATTTTAAAATTCATTCTGTCAAACTATACAACTCATTCTTGGAACAGCGATATCCGAGTTCAATTTTGGATAAGGCTTTGAAGGACATTGATGGACTTGATAGACTTAGTCTCTTTGTGTCCTCCAATAAACACAAAGATAGAGATAATTCTCTAGTGTTTATAACCAAGTTTAATACTCAAGCGGGTGGTATTAAATCCATTGTAAAAAAGAATGCTGCACTACTAGAGTTGGATGAATTCATTGGTGCATCTATTAATAGGAACAAAATCATTACCTTTAAAAGATGTAGAAATTTGAAGGAGCAGTTAGCCCCAAGCTTATTTAGGAGTATTGCCTCGAGGTCGAGCATGCCCCCTATGCCACTTTGTGAACCAGTGAGATGGTTGAATAGAAAAGATGGTTTTTACAGATGTGGCAGATTAAGATGTGGATCATGTGCACATGCTGATCATCAATGTGCAGAGTTTTCTTCTTTTGTATCAAATGTGAAGTTTTTCATTAAGAAGTCTTTAGATTGCCAATCCACATTTGTGGTTTATTTTATCAATTGTGGGTGTGGCATCCAATACGTGGGTCGCACTATAAGAGCAGTGGGAACGCGGTTTTTAGAACATCAGCGTAATATTATGAAAAACTTGAAAACGCATCAGTTTTCTAAACATGTTGCGATATGCCAAAAGGGTTGTTCATCAGGTGTTAGATTTAGGGCAATTGAGAAAATAACTAGAACTTTGAGAGGGGGTGATAGGTTATAATTGTTATGCAAGCGGGAGGCTTTTTGGATTTTTAAGTTGAAAACATTGTTACCGCAAGGTCTGAATGACAGCATAGAGCTGAATAACATTTGTTGATTTTATTTGTATTTAGCGACACAGATTCTATAGTATAATATATAACTAGCATTTGTCAATTTAGACCTTTACTTAATTAAATACGAATCTATGTGTATTTTTAATATGTTAAATATGTGAATTAGTGGATTTGAGGATGCTGCGTCTTCTTTCTCTAATTGTTTATATATCTACTTGTCTTATATTTATACTTTGTTGTTAGTTTGAGCCAACGACCTTTAGTAATACTACAATATTGTTATGCATCTTTTATATGCACTAGTATTGAGTGCATATTTTAAAATTCTTGTGGAATTTAGCACGGATGATTGTTGATATGATTATCTATTTGTGGACAACTAAGATGATCTGTGGTGTATGGATGCCAAATACCATCACGAACAGCCGCAATACATGATGGACTTCTATTGATGGAACGATCAGCTGTATTTACTATCACCACAGTTTGTCTATTTATCAATGACGAGCTTAACCACTGGCAACTTTATGAATGGGAACCTGTTTTCATTGGAGCTTTTTGTCACGTGATCATTATTAGGGGATTGGTTCATTACCCCCACGTGACTTGAATAGGAACTATATATGAGTGGCAGATATGCCTTGATGTTTATACCTCTGATGAAACGGCCAGAGTGCCGAGAAACACGTCAGGTGTCTATTCTCAATTGGTGTTCTCACAGCGGAGAACTATTATACCCCGGGGTTGTAGAGCCTGTTCAGGACTGTGGACTGTGGAATTACTATTTCTTTTCACCATTATCCGGAGAATGATCCATATGGAGGTCTGATCATCAGCCTGAGACTAACGATAAGTACTACATGTCCAAGGACCGTTGCTTTTCCTCTCATAGAGAGGTTGTTTTTTTATGTCTAAAGAGGATCTGCGCACCAAGGTGTGCCTGTATGAACAGTCTGATCAAATTATCTGTGATTTTCACTAAAATGGACAGATCCCCATAATCCACGTGACCTTAGGATTTGTTGCACTTTACAAACAGGTGCCTTGCCCTAATGGATTGATCTTTTCCCGGATTAAACTTGAACTTTTGCTTATTATATGTGAATATTGAGCAGTATTTATGGGCTTCAACCTCCTATTATACCATCATTTTTTCTGCTGAGAATTACTCCAATGTATTCTTAATATATTTTGATTATATAGAGTTGTGTACTCATATTTTCAATATGCTATGAATTTTTTAAAAGATGTCCTGGCTGTCATGCTAGTTTGGATATATTGAATACGTATCAACGCTCCATTGAACGTGTATAAAATATCATTACAATTTGTGAATATTTTTAATCATATTTGATTTTATATATTAAATTACAAATTATTATATAATAACTAGTGGCTTTCAGTATTTGCGCTCTCATCTCCAGTTGTGTTTTTGCATGTATTATAGCAGGGACAGAGCAATAATTGTACACCTTATTCTTTCTATTATTCTTTCATTTTGAACCTATTCAATGCTATTATTAGACCAAATTCTATTTGCAATTGTTAGAGCAGCAAGACAGGAGGATAGAGGAGGCTTATTTTTCAATTTTTTTGCACTACAAGTGCTTTGGGGTCTCCCATATTCCCCAGTGTTTTACACTAATTTTTCTGGCTGTCCAATGTGATATTTGTCAGCAGAATTTCTAAAATTTGTTTGCACTACAAGTGTTTTGGGGTCTCCCATATTCCCCAGTGTGTATCAAGAATTTTTCAGGCTGTCCAATGTGATATTTGTCAGCAGAATTTCTAAAATTTGTTTGCACTACAAGTGTTTTGGGGTCTCCCATATTCCCCAGTGTGTATCAAGAATTTTTCAGGCTGTCCAATGTGATATTTGTCAGCAGTATCTATCTAATACAATTTTTGGCACTACAAGTGCTTTGGGCTCATTAAAATGGATTCAAAGCAGTCCACATATGAGCAGAATCAGCAACCAGATTCTTTCACCAGTCCTGATGGTAGTGTTCCCAGTACGTCATCTGGGAAAGGCGATGTAAAAGTACATAGTCTTTTTAAATCAAGGAAAAAAACACACACCAAAAAAAAAATTACCGCGTGGAAGCGAAAAAGAAGTGTAAAAGGAAAAGTTAACTGCCGATAAAAAAAAAATTGCCAACATGCCATTCTACACACGCAGTGGCAAAGAAAGAATGAGGCCTTCGCCTTTCTCTATTAGTGGCGGATCAAAAAATGTTACCAAGCCTTCTTCTTGTACAGTCACTCGTGACCAAGCAAGACCAAGTAATTTGGAGTATAAAACTACTGTTATGCGTCAAAGCAGAGCTGCAAGAAAACAGTAAGGCATTAGAGGATAAATATCAGAAAGATTTTAATATTTTATTAGGTAAAGCAGCAAGAGAGGGGATACTTAACAAATCAGAATTAAAATTTCTATCCATAAACCACCCCAGATTGCCCGTTCTGTACCAATTACCTAAAATTCACAAGTCTCTCACCCATCCACCCGGTAGACCGATAGTCTCGGGGATTGGTTCATTAACAAGAAATCTATCTAGCTATATTGATTTCTTCCTGAAACCATTAGTGATTAAACAAAAAAGTTATCTGAGAGACACTAGCCACACTCTAGAAGTCCTCAGTAACATAGAATGGAAGGATAACTACTTTTTGATGACATGCGATGTCACATCGCTCTATACGATCATAGATCACACGTCAGGATGCAAACACGTGCGATCCATTCTTTGCGATCACTCTGAATTGCCCACAGAGCAGATTGATTTTCTGTTAGATAGCATTCTCTTCATTTTACAACACAACTACTTTTGGGCCACCAGTGGGTACCATAAACAGATTCGCGGGACTGCGATGGGCACGAAATTCGCACCAAGTTACGCAAACCTGTTTATGGCCCACTGGGAAAATGAACATATCTGGACAAACAACCCCTTCGCAGAGGACATCCTCATGTGGTGAAGGTATATAGATGATGTCCTCTGTATCTGGACAGGCCCAAGGGAGAAGCTTGACCTCTTTCTCCAGTATATTAATAACAACGACCTAAACATTCAGTTCACAGCCAATATTAGCCAACATAAAGTTGAATTTCTTGATTTGGAGATTTACATTAATGAAAACAGCATAGAAACGAAGACTTACCTAAAGGAAGTAGACTGCAATTCCTACATTCCTTATATAAGCAGTCACCACAACAACTGGCTAAGGAATATCCCCAAGGGGCAATTTATACGGCTGAGGAGGAATTGCTCAACCTTAGAGCAATGCGACACACAGGCCTCCATTCTGGAAAATAGATTTCTGGAAAGAAACTATGATTCAGATCTGGTTAGACAGGCCCTTCTGGAAGTCAGAGGAATAAAGAGGGAGGCTCTCCTAGTGAGAAAAGAGAAAGGCCCCAGTTCTACAACCAATAAAATACCCTTCAATACCCGTTTTAGTGAAGATTCCAGGAAAATTGAGAATATTATTAGAAAATACTTACACATCCTGCTAGGTGACGAGGATCTCAAGAGAATATTACCAGCCAAACCATCTTTTACTTAGAAAAGAGCAGACAATTTTAAGCAGAAACTTGTCAAGAGTGGCACACAACCCAATACACAGATACAGGGCAACACATGGTTAAAAGATAATGAAAATGGCTTTTATTTCTGCAACAGATGTCAAGCTTGCAGAATATGCCAGAAAAGAGAAACCAGACCCATTAGATCTTTCAAATCCTACTCTACAGGAGAGATACACAAGATAAAAAACAAAATCACCTGTGACACCAAGGACATTATATATATGCTAGAATGCCCGTGCGGAAAACAATATATTGGAAGAACGGTGAGAAATTTACACATCAGGATTTCTGAACACCTCAGAAACATAAAAAGAGGTTTTGAAACACATAGTGTGTCAGATCATTTTTCTAAACACCACAACAAGGATCCCACAGTGCTAAAGTTCATGGGAATCTGTAAGGTGCCACCAGCATGGAGAGGTGGTGATTATACAGAACGTATATCCAGAGAAGAATCCAAATGGATTTACCTGCTGAAAACACTCACACCGTATGGTCTGAATATTGACTTTGAACTATCCAAGTTCTTATAACTCTGGTGATCTGTATATATCCTTGGTGATTTATAATTTTGAAGACCCCTTTGACATCCTTATGGAATATTGGTACCTTTAATCAATATTGACATTATATCCCACTTAGGTACTTATTATATGCTCCTACATCCTCTTTCAGCTACATTAATCCAGGGGATCAGCTGATCGACTATCATCCACAAGCGAAATTCACAATACTCTGACCATCTATAGTTATTTATAGTTTTTATGATACACTGACACTATCTAAAACCTTGATACTATAATCTGATTCATATAGAAATCGATTATGTATATTTTTCAGCAGGACTGTTTCTTGATGTCAGCTGATTACTACTATCGACCATCACATGACCAATTACAAGATATGCATTGACTATAAAGGGACGCTTCCCCGTGGGGCATTCATACATCCCTGAGGAAGCCATTATTGGCGAAACGCGTAGGTTGGCGTATTACAGGATCATACTAACTTTATCCTCTTGGCCACAAACGCCAGACGACAGAACGGAGATTATTTCCTCCGTATACTCGCATGCGCGATTCGGAAGTTCACTGAGCCGCGGCCGATCGTCACTTCCGTCGACACACCACCATCTGTTTACCCCACGCGCCGGAAAGCATCCCATGGATACGCAGACTAACTGGATTGCAAACGGACACAATCTTCTACATATCCCGGGACCAGGTAAGTCCGCTCCAGCATTCCAAATATCTGGACATCAATTCCAACTGGAGGTCTGTTGATGTTTTACCGATTTGCACGACATATTGGTCATTTTACCCTAAAAGGGTTTTGTTGATAGGATTGTCGATATACCTAACTACAACATTACCATCTTTACATACCAGGTATTGGATCAGAAATATACCCAACGGAACACTGGTCACTATATCGGTCGCTATTCACACACCGCTTTTTTATCATATGAGGCACTTATCTGTGCACCACTGACATTTCTACGAGACCTCTATTGAATATCCTGGACATTGTGACTATTGTAAGTATATCCGGAATTCATTATCGTATTACTGTTATACCGTCTATATGGCAACAGTTTGTTTTGATTTGTGTTGATCCAGTATACACCTGATATACCTTATCCAGTTTCCATGGTATAGGCTGGTTTGTTATTTGTGACATCAGTAACACATGCTATTGCTGCTTACATCCACCAGTGGTATGTCTAATCGTGAGCATTCTATTAGTGTACCCATCAGGGCCGGATTTACCACTAGGCAACCTAGGCACCTGCCTAGGGCCTAGCGGCTCTCGGGGGGCACAGCTGGGGGGGACAGGAGCAATTTAAAATAAATAAATAAAAAAAAAATCGGCCCCTCCCCCGACTCGCGGCACCCCCCCCGCGAGTCGGGTCGGGTGCCGCGAAATGGGTCCCGGCAGCCTCTTCTCCTCTCAGTGTCTCAGTTATAGAGAGAGAGGAGGAGAGGCTGCCGGGACCCGACGAGCGATCATGTGACTCTTTTTTTTTTTTTTTTTTAAATCTGTTTGGACTGATCGAGGAGGAGCAGCGCGCCGGAGAAGAAAGGCAATAGAAAGGTAAGTAAAACAACGGAGGGACAGAGGTGGTGATGGTGATAGGCACAGAGGTGGTGATGGTGAAGGGGCACAGAGGTGGTGATGGTGAAGGGGCACAGAGGTGGTGATAGTGAAGGGGCACAGAGGTGGTGATGGTGAAGGGCACAGAGGTGGTGATGGTGAAGGGCACAGAATTGGTGATAGTGATTGGCACAGAGGTGGTAATGGTGAAGAGGCACAGAATTGGTGATGGTGAAGGGGCACAGAATTGGTGATGGGCACAGAGGTGGTGATGGTGAAGGGCACAGAGGTGGTGATGGTGAAGAGGCACAGAGGTGGTGATGGTGAAGGGCACAGAGGTGGTGATGGTGAAGAGGCACAGAGGTGGTGATGGTGAAGAGGCACAGAGGTGGTGATGGTGAAGAGGCACAGAGGTGGTGATGGTGAAGAGGCACAGAGGTGGTGATGGTGAAGAGGCACAGAGGTGGTGATGGTGATTGGCACAGAAGTGGTGATGGTGAAGGGCACAGAGGTGGTGATGGGCACAGAGGTGGTGATGGTGATGGGCACAGATGTGATGGTGAAAGGGCACATGGGATATTGTGAAGGGGCAAAAGTGACAATAAAGGGGCACAGTGTGATGATAGAGGGACAAAAGTGACAAGAGCACATACTTGGATTTATGCGTATTATTTTTGCAAACAACTTAAGTAAGTATTTCTGCCCTGACTTCAATATTTATTAAGTTGTTTTGACCCAACTACTTAAAAAAACGGGACTGCTTGGTAATTATTTAGGGGTGCCTTTTTCTGCAGCAGGGTGGCCTTGCTCTTTTCACATGTTAGGTACGCCCCCAAAGATGCAAGCCACGCCCTCACCTGGGCACATGCTTTCACATTTACTTAACTATAGGGGTATATGGTAGGCATGCGGCGGCACATGCTTTCACTTCTACGTAACTATAGGGGTATATGGTAGGCTGCAAAAATATAGTGCTATGGATTGTTTCAGGGAGGGGGCCCAAAAACAGTATCCTGCCTAGGGCCCTACGAGGTCTAAATCCGGCTCTGGTACCCATAAAGAAGGGCCCTTTCAGCAGTTCTGCTGATGTGTGCCTGAACAGCCCGATTGTAGCCGGTGATACACAAATTGAGGATGCCACTTTGGAATTAGAAGAGGATGAGTGGGAGATATGTGTAGGCGACGAGGGTGCTAATGAGGATGTTGATGAGAATGAGGTTGTTTGTGTAAATCCTGCACCAGTGGCAGCAGTTCTGGCACGTGACAAGAAAAAGGCCATCGTCATGCCTGGCCATAAAACAAAAAAATCCACTTCTTATGTGTGGAATTATTTCTACCCAAATCCAGACAACAATTGTATAGCCATTTGTAGTGTATGTCAAGCCACAGTCAGTCGAGGGAGGGACCTTAACCATCTTGGAACCTCGTCTATATTATGCCATTTGACAAGAGTTCATGGCAAAGTGTTGGGAAAAGCTGAAATTCATCCAAAAAAATTACAAGCACTCCATAATCAGCTAGGACTCTCCTGTCACCGACATCCCGACGGCTACAAAATACACCCACCACACCATCCTCATCAATATCCTCAGTAGCAGTCGGAGTTAGCCCTGCATCCCACTTATTAAGGCTGGATGACTACTGCACTATAATTGATTCCTCTGAAGAAAGCATTAGTCACACTGCTGCTGCTGTTGCTGGGGGTGAATCGCCAGCTCAGAGGAAGGTAAAGAAAAAGAGCAGTCCTACATTTCAACAATTAACTGTAAAATCATTTACTAGGGGAAGCAAATATGACAGCAGTCACCCAGTCGTCAAGCGAATCACAGACGCCATGGCTGCCAAGTTAGTGTTAGATCTGCGTCCAATATCCACAATAAACGCAACTGGTTTTTACACAGTTAATTGAGGTTTTGTGTCCGCGCTACAGAATTCCATCACGACACCATTTTTCCCGTAAAGCTATTCCACAACTATACCAAAAAGTGTGTACAAATGTTGAGATTGCGCTGAAAAATGCCATTCTGCCCACTGTCCACTTAACCACAGATATGTGGACAAGTGGAAGTGTTCAAACCAAAGACTATATGACTGTGACAGCCCACTGGGTTGGTCATTCACCTTCACCAGCAGGAACAGCAGCAGCATGTACACCACTATGTAACATTTGTCACAGGCATGCCACTCTTTGTATCACCGGCTTCACTAACAGGCATACAGCTGACAATTTGTAATGCAAAGAGATTTGATTGATACATGCTTATACCACTTGGACTCTTCCCAGAATATGTCATTTTTGATAACGCCAACAATATAGTGCGAGCATTACAGCTGGGTGAATTCCATCACATTCCCTGTTTTGCTCACACCATTAACTTGGTGGTGCAGGGCTTCCTATGAAATAACCGTGAGGTGCAGGAGATGATTTCGGTGGCCCGTAAAATTTCAGGCCATTTCAGGCATTCGGCCACAGCATGTAGGAGATTGCAGCAGCTCCAAGAGCAGTTTAACTTGCCCTGCCACCAACTTAAGCAAGAGGTGGTAACTAGGTGGAATTCCACCCTGTACATGCTTCAGAGGATGGAGGAACAGCGCAATGCCATCCAAGCGTATTGCACAAGCCATGACATTGGGAAAGGAGGGGGGATGTATTTCACTCTTGCACAGTGGGGAATCCTTTCAGTGCTGTGCAAGGTGCTGAAACTATTTGAAGTTTTGACATTTGAAGTGAGTGCAGATTCTACTAGTTTGAGCCATGTCTTTCCTTTAATTAGATTATTGGAAAAGCAGCTTGAGAAACTGAAGGAGGAGATGAAAGCAAGCAATTCCACAAAGTATGTTGGCCTTGTAGATCACGCACTTAATTAACTTCACAATTATCCTTGAGTTATTAAGATCTTGAACTCAGATCAATACGTTTTGGCCACTGTGCTTGATCCAAGGTTTAATACCTACATTGAGACTTTGCTTTAAAATGAATGAGATGTGAACTTTTGCAAGGAGCTATTGGCTTGACGACGTATCCTCCTTCAGTTTCTCAAGCAGCTGCTGCTCGTAAACAATGTAATTTTCAAAAAAGAAGCAGGGAAGATGCAGAGGACAGACCAGAATAGTTTAATACCTGGGCTGGTTTGAAGGATTTTTCAAAAAAATGTGTGACCTTGCCCATAACTCCATCCAATATGAGTATTAACATGCAAAGGATGGTGGAGGATTACTTTCAAGAGGTAATTGATATGGAAATGTCAGACAGTCCCTTTCCTTACTGGGAAGAAAAGCAGGCCATTTGGAAACCCATGTACAAACTTGCTTTGCAATACCTAAGCTGCCCACCCTCCAGTGTGTACTCTGAACGAGTGTTCAGCACAGCCAGGAACTTAGTCAGTGATCGTCGTAGATGGATACTTCCCAAAAATGTGGAGAAAATGATGTTTATAAAAATGAACTACATCTTCCACGAGGAAGGCCTTCACCATCAAAGACATCCAAGCACTGACTGTTCTCTAATGGCGGATTCAAGCGGCGATGAATTGATAGTCTGTGATGATGATGTACACACTGATGAGGGTGAGGATGAAGCTGAAGATGATGATGATAACATCTTTTTAAAACTTTCTATTTAAATATAGGGTGCAATCTACCTCCAAAGAGGAAAGGGACTTGGGGCATTTCTATATCACGTACCGTCTTGAAAAGCTGCTGTTTGGGCAATTTCTCCTTAAGGGTAGGGTGTCATACACAGACTGACCCCAAACTGGCTTTGTCCATTTCAATTAATATTGTACAGTCTATAATGGCTGAATTTTTTGGTATTTTCTACAAGTGGAGGGGGGCCTATAGAGAGAGAAACCAAACTGCCTTTGTCCATTTCTATTAATATTGTACAGTCTATAACGGCTGAATTTTTGAGTATTTTCTACAAGTGGGGGGGGGCCTAGAGAGACAGAATGTCACGGCTATGGATATTTTATGTATCCCTTTTGCCACTACTTTGATGTTGTTAGCAGTGGATGGTGGAGGTTGAACAAAACACAGAAGATGATAGTAGCGTGGCAATATAGTATATTGGTAGATGGTATAACAGCAACAGTGAAAGATATTTACAACTCAGCAAGCTGAGTACACGACAGTTCACAAAATACAATGAAATCACGAAAGAAGTTCAGTTGGTAACCAATAGCAACGGCATGAAGAATGAATGCACACAACTAATAACGGAACTGGCAACTAGTTTGGCAATATATTCTTAATAACAGTCCAGCAACTAATAATCAGCAGAGTAATAATAATAGCTGTGCCAAACATAGAATCACAGATGACAAGGTAACTTGATTGTAGTTCAGTAAAGAATACAGGCAGCCGAGCAGAGAGGTAGTTGAGCAATCAATATGAGTGCAGGTGTAATAGGCAACTCACGAGACTGTTCAGTGTGCAGATGTAGAAGTCCAGTACACAGGTAACAGCAGTAGGAGATTTAGTAAGCAGTGTTGAACTACAAGTACCAGGTATGGTGGTTGTAGATGTAGAAGTCCAGCACACAGGTAACAGCAGTAGGAGATTTAGTAAGCAGTGTTGAACTACAAGTACCAGGTATGGTGGTTGTAGATGTAGAAGTCCAGCACACAGGTAACAGCAGCAGGAGATTTAGCCTAGACCAAGGTAGACTGAGTAACACGAAGATCAGGCAATGAGCCCATAACCTTGGGAGGTTCATATAGTGCTCCAGGACCAATGAGGTTCAGGGAGTAGTCCAGATCACAGTAGGTAGGAGCACCTGTGAAAGTAGTGTCTTTGAAAGAGAAGCAAGCAGAATCATGGTTCTTAAAGGGAAAGTCACAGAGCCGGGATGTGACTATAGGACCGGCGTGTGACACAGAAACCAAACTGCCTTTGTCCATTTCAATTTATATTGTACAGTCTATAATGGCTGAATTTTTGAGTATTTTCTACAATTAGAGGGGGGCCTATAGAGACAGAAACCAAACTTCCTTTGTCCATTTCTTTACATATTTAACTATAAGTGTAGGGTGTAATATACATCCAAAGACGATGGCTGCATTGCCAATATGCATAGATGGAGAGGAAGACAATCTGGTTTGTGTGTAGAATTAATGAATGCCTACCAGGAATCAAACTGTTTTTTTGATAATTTATTAGCTTTACAATTACATTACTTTTCCAAGAAACAGGTGGAGCACTAAATTTGGTTATTTTATGCCCAAAAACATTGATATTTAAACAAAATAGCAAAACAAAAACAAAACCAAAACCAAGACACGCAATAGCGGTTTGGCAAAACCAAAACACACGGTAATCCAGATCCAAAACCAAAACCAAAACACGGGTGTCAGTGAGCTTCTCTACTGCTAAGTATTCTCCACTTCTGCATCTGCTGTGTCTGTTTGTCTACCCCTGCTGAACTTGATGGTATTAAGGAGATGCTAGTGCTTGACCAGTTTACACTCCATGGTTGTTGCTCTGCATTCTACTACAGTAGTACAGAAGGTAATAAGCAATTTCACTGAGCTTGTGATTTCAACTACACTGTGATTGAAGTGCATTTGGTTTAAAGTGTGGAGTTATATCCAGTAATGAGTGTTGAACTGAGAGAATGAGATAAATCGTATTCATCTGATTGCTTATTGAAGAAGATTTGTTTTCCTGTGTGTTTATAAATTATCTTTTATGTTAGAGCTAGCGGGTGTGGTTAAATTACAATAGTTGATACAGCTGATTAGTGCAAGCGTTATTTAACAGGAGGAGGTAAATGATTTCACTGAGCTTGTGATTTCAACTGCATTGTGATTGAAGTGCAATTGGTTTAAAGCTGCGGTTCCCAAAGTGTGCACCCTGGGGTGCCGCGGCGCTGTCACAGGGGTGCCGCGATCGCCCTCCAAAAAAAAGAAAGAAAAAGGAAACAGAAAAAAACTTACCCATCCAGCACCGGATCCTTGCCCTCACTGACTGCCGGGCATGACGTCATCATGTCCGACAGCGTCAGTGAGGAGCGGCAGCAGAGAGAACGGAAGACAGCGGAACATGAAGAATGAATGTAAGTAAAGGAACAGAGAGTGAAGAGGGACAGAGACACGCTGAAGGAGGGGGACAGAGAGAGAGAGCAACGCTGAAGGAGGGGGGGCAGAGAGAGAGAGACGCTGAAGGAGGGGGACAAAGAGAGAGAGACACGCTGAAGGAGGGGGACAGAGAGAGAGAGAGAGAGAGACACGCTGATGGAGGGGGACAGAGAGAGAGAGACACACACTGAATGAGGGGGACAGAGAGAGAGAGACACGCTGAAGGAGGGAGACAGAGAGAGAGAGAGACACACCCTGAAGTAGGGGGACAGAGAGAGAGACACGCTGAAGGAGGGGGAAACAGAGAGAGAGACATGCTGAAGGAGGGACAGAGAGAGAGAGAGAGAGACGTTGAAGGAGGGGGACAGAGAGAGAGACGATGAAGGAGGGGGACAGAAAGAGAGAGAGAGACACGCTGAAGGAGGGGGACAGAGAGAGAGAGAGAGACACGCTGAAGGAGGGGTACAAAGAGAGAGACGCTGAAGGAGGGGTACAGAGAGAGAGACACTGAAGGAGGGGGACAGAGAGAGAGAGACGCTAAAGGAGGGGGGACAGAGAGAGAGAGACGCTGAAGGAGGGGGACAGAGAGAGAGACGCTGAAGGAGGGGGACAGAGAGAGAGAAAGACGCTGAAGGAGGGGGACAGAGAGAGAGAGACACGCTGAAGGAGGGGGACAGAGAGAGAGAGACACACGCTGAAGGAGAGGGACAGAGAGAGAGAGAGACACGCTGAAGGAGGGGGACAGAGAGAGAGAGACAGGCTGAAGGAGGGGGACAGAGAGAGAGAGATGCTGAAGGAGGGGGACACAGGGTGTCAGATGGCGAAGGGGTGCAGTGATAAAGAGGCACAATGTGATGGTGAAGGGGTCTAAATACATCTTACGTCATTTTGACCCAACTACTTAAAAAATGGGACTACCTGGTAATTATTTTTGCTTAGTGGTGACCCTAAGGGTGCCTTGAACTGAGAAAGTTTGGGAACCACTGGTTTAAAGTGTGAAGTTATATCCAGTAGGGAGTTGAATTCAAGAAGGGGTTGAATCTTGTAAGGAGCTTGCAATGGTTAGTAGTTTTAAGTCCACTGTATGTTATAAAGGATTAAGTTAGTGATAATAAGTAGAGATGTTCGGGCTTGGTTTTTGTAAAACCGAGCCCACCCGAACATAGCCGATCCGAGTACCGAGCCGAGCTGGCTCAGTACTTTCATGAGCCCTTGGAACTGAAACGAGGCAAAACATCGTCGGATCTCGCTAGTTTTGGATTCTATAAATACCACCCTCCACGGAAATATGGCGCAGAGAGACATTTCACAGAGAGACACAGAAGGGGTAGCAGGGTTGCTGGCAGTCTCAAATGCAGTTCAGCAGTGTTATAGCCAGAACAGAAAGAGGAGGGCTGGCAGTGTTCTTCCAAGTCTCCAGTGATATTCTACAGAGTTATAGCTCACACAGAAACAGGAGAGATGGCAGTTTTCAATGCTGAAAGACAAATTATAGGGCTGGCAGTGTCCTTCAAAGGTTTCAGTACATTCTACATAGATATAGCTGACCCACAAACAGGAGAGGTGGCAGTGTTCAGTGCTGAAACAGCAATTAAAATAATAGGGCTGTCAGTGTTCTTAAAAGTCTCCAGTTGCATTCTCCTGTGTCATCAAAATGGATTCACATCAGTCCACAGAAGACCAGGATCACCAAGCAGCTGCTGGCACCAGTCATAATGAAAGTAATCTTTCTACGTCATCTGCTAAAGGCTATGTTAAAGTGCATAGTGGTTTTAAGCCAGGGAAACAAAAATGTAAAAAAACACCTTTAACCTTGGTAATCAAGTCAAAGTTAACTGCAGAAAAAATAAAATTGCCAACATGCCATTGTACTAGAGATGAGCGGGTCTGGTTCCCTGAGAACCGAACCCACCCGAACTTTGGGTATCCGAGTACCGAGCCAAGTAGGCTCTCCCGCCCGCTCGGAATCCAAATTGAGGCCGACTGTCATTGTGACGTTGTCAGATCTCGGGGCTCGGTTCTCGCTATACTTGAAGATTATAAATACACGCCTCCACAGCAATCCATCGCCATTTGACAGAGGGAGAGAGCAGGGTGTAGTCACATGCTGACTAGAGCAGGGACAGAGAATACAATATTCTTATTCCAATCGAGCTATCAAAAATCGCTACAGAAGAGAGGAGGATAGAGGATTTTTTTTTTCAATAATTGTGCATAAATCTTTCTGGCTGTCAAAATTACTATCTGTCAGCAGTATCTACCAAATAATTATTAGCACTCCCCAGTGCTTTTGGGGTGTCCCCCATAATTGTGCATAAATCTTTTTGGCTATCAAAATTACTATCTGTCAGCAGTATCTACCAAATAATTTTTAGCACTCCCCAGTGCTTTTGGGGTGTCCCCCATAAATGTGCATAAATCTTTCTGGCTGTCAAAATTACTATCTGTCAGCAGTATCTGCCAAATAGTTTTTAGCACTCCCCAGTGCTTTTAGGGTGTCCCCCATAATTTTGCATAAATATTTCTGGCTGTCAAAATTACTATCTGTCAGCAGTTTCTACCAAATAATTTTTAGCACTCCCCAGTGCTTTTGGGATGTCCCCCATAATTGTGCATAAATCTTTTTGGCTGTCAAAATTACTATCTGTCAGCAGTATCTACCAAATAATTAATTGGGTATCCGAGTACCGAGTCGAGTAGGCTCTCCCGCCCGCTCGGAATCCAAATTGAGGCCGACTGTCATTGTGACGTCGTCGGATCTCGGGGCTCGGTTCTCGCGATACTTGAAGATTATAAATACACGCCTCCACAGCAATCCATCGCCATTTGACAGAGGGAGAGAGCAGGGTGTAGTCACATGCTGACTAGAGCAGGGACAGAGAATACAATATTCTTATTCCAATCGAGCTATCAAAAATCGCTAGAGAAGAGAGGAGGATAGAGGATTTTTTTTTTCAATAATTGTGCATAAATCTTTCTGGCTGTCAAAATTACTATCTGTCAGCAGTATCTACCAAATAATTTCTAGCACTCCCCAGTGCTTTTGGGGTGTCCCCCATAATTGTGCATAAATATTTCTGGCTGTCAAAATTACTATCTGTCAGCAGTATCTACCAAATAATTTGTAGCACTCCCCAGTGCTTTTGGGATGTCCCCCATAATTGTGCATAAATCTTTTTGGCTGTCAAAATTACTATCTGTCAGCAGTATCTACCAAATAATTAATTGGGTATCCGAGTACCGAGTCGAGTAGGCTCTCCCACCCGCACGGAATCCAAATTGAGGCCGACTGTCATTGTGACGTCGTCGGATCTCGGGGCTCGGTTCTCGCGATACTTGAAGATTATAAATACACGCCTCCACAGCAATCCATCGCCATTTGACAGAGGGAGAGAGCAGGGTGTAGTCACATGCTGATTAGAACAGGGACAGAGAATACAATATTCTTATTCTAATCGAGCTATCAAAAATCGCTAGAGAAGAGAGGAGGATAGAGGATTTTTTTTTTTTCAATAATTGTGCATAAATCTTTCTGGCTGTCAAAATTACTATCTGTCAGCAGTATCTACCAAATAATTTCTAGCACTCCCCAGTGCTTTTGGGGTGTCCCCCATAATTGTGCATAAATCTTTCTGGCTGTCAAAATTACTATATGTCAGCAGTATCTACCAAATAATTTGTAGCACTCCCCAGTGCTTTTGGGGTGTCCCCCATAATTGTGCATAAATATTTCTGGCTGTCAAAATTACTATCTGTCAGCAGTTTCTACCAAATAATTTTTAGCACTCCCCAGTGCTTTTGGGATGTCCCCCATAATTGTGCATAAATCTTTTTGGCTGTCAAAATTACTATCTGTCAGCAGTATCTACCAAATAATTAATTGGGTATCCGAGTATTGAGTCGAGTAGGCTCTCCCGCCCGCTCGGAATCCAAATTGAGGCCGACTGTCATTGTGACGTCGTCGGATCTCGGGGCTCGGTTCTCGCGATACTTGAAGATTATACATACACGCCTCCACAGCAATCCATCGCCATTTGACAGAGGGAGAGAGCAGGGTGTAGTCACATGCTGATTAGAGCAGGGACAGAGAATACAATATTCTTATTCCAATCGAGCGATCAAAAATCGCTAGAGAAGAGAGGAGGATAGAGGATTTTTTTTTTTCAATAATTGTGCATAAATCTTTCTGGCTATCAAAATTACTATCTTTCAGCAGTATCTACTAAACAATTTTTAGCACTCCCCAGTGCTTTTGGGGTGTCCCCCATAATTGTGCATACATCTTTTTGGCTGTCAAAATTACTATCTGTCAGCAGTATCTACCAAATAATTTTTAGCACTCCCCAGTGGTTTTAGGGTGTCCCCCAGAATTTTGCATAAATATTTCTGGCTGTCAAAATTACTATCTGTCAGCAGTATCTACCAAATAATTTTTAGCACTCCCCAGTGCTTTTGGGGTATCCCCCCATAATTGTGCATAAATCTTTCTGGCTGTCAAAATTACTATCTGTCAGCAGTATCTACCAAATAATTTTTAGCACTCCCCAGTGCTTTTAGGGTGTCCCCCATAATTTTGCATAAATCTTTCTGGCTGTCAAAATTACTATCTTTCAGCAGTATCTACTAAATAATTTTTAGCACTCCCCAGTGCTTTTGGGGTGTCCCCCATAATTGTGCATAAATCTTTTTGGCTGTCAAAATTACTATCTGTCAGCAGTATCTACCAAATAATTTTTAGCACTCCCCAGTGCTTTTGGGGTGTCCCCCATAATTGTGCATAACTCTTTCTGGCTGTCAAAATTACTATCTTTTAGCAGTATCTACCAAATAATTTGTAGCACTCCCAAGTGCTTTTAGGGTGTCCCCCATAATTTTGCATAAATATTTCTGGCTGTCAAAATTACTATCTGTCAGCAGTATCTACCAAATAATTTTTAGCACTCCCCAGTGCTTTTGGGGTATCCCCCCATAATTGTGCATAAATCTTTCTGGCTGTCAAAATTACTATCTGTCAGCAGTATCTACCAAATAATTTTTAGCACTCCCCAGTGCTTTTGGGGTATCCCCCCATAATTGTGCATAAATCTTTCTGGCTGTCAAAATTACTATCTGTCAGCAGTATCTACCAAATAATTATTAGCACTCCCCAGTGCTTTTGGGGTGTCCCCTATAATTGTGCATAAATATTTCTGGCTGTCAAAATTACTATCTGTCAGCAGTATCTACCAAATAATTTGTAGCACTCCCCAGTGCTTTTGGGGGTGTCCCCCATAATTGTGCATAAATATTTCTGGCTGTCAAAATTACTATCTGTCAGCAGTATCTACCAAATAATTTGTAGCACTCCCCAGTGCTTTTGGGGTGTCCCCCATAATTGTGCATAAATATTTCTGGCTGTTAAAATTACTATCTGTCAGCAGTATCTACCAAATAATTTTTAGCACTCCCCAGTGCTTTTGGGGTGTACCTCATAATTTTGCATACATATTTCTGGCTGTCAAAATTACTATCTGTCAGCAGTATCTGCCAAATAATTTGTAGCACTCCCTAGTGCTTTTGGGGTGTCCCCCATAATTGTGCATAAATATTTCTGGCTGTCAAAATTATTATCTGTCAGCAGTATCTACCAAATAATTTTTAGCACTCCCCAGTGCTTTTGGGGTGTCCCCCATAATTGTGCATAAATCTTTTTGGCTGTCAAAATTACTATCTGTCAGCAGTATCTACCAAATAATTTTTTGCACTCCACTGTGCTTTTGGGATGTCCCCCATAATTGTGCATAAATATTTCTGGCTGTCAAAATTACTATCTGTCAGCAGTATCTTACCAAATAATTTTTAGCACTACAAGTGCTTTGGGCTGAGAATGGATTCAAAGCAGTCCACATATGAGCAGAATGAGCAACCAGGTTCTGTCACCAGTCCTGATGTTAGTGTTCCCAGTACGTCATCTGGGCAAGGCGATGTCAAACTACACAGTGTTTTGAAAATCAGTCCAAAAAACAAAAACAATTTTTATTTTTACTGTATTGAAGCGAAAAAGAAGTGTTACTGAGCAAATGTTAAGTGCCGATAAAAAAACAATTGCCAACATGCCATTCTACACACGCAATGGCAAAGAGAGAATGAGGCCTTTGCCTTTCTCTGTTAGTGTCAGATCCAAAAATGTTACCGAGCCTACAAGTGGTGCACAACTACTGTTACGCGTCAAAGCCGAGCTGCAAGATAACAGTAAGGCATTAGAGGATAATGTTTGCTCTGAATCAGAAATGACACCAATCCCTGTGGAGAGTCTATCCAACAGTGGGATGTCTAATTGTGAGCATTCTGTTAGTGTACCCATAAAGAGGGGCCCTTTCAGCAGTTCTGCTGATGTGTGCCTGAACAGCCCGAGTGTAGCCGGTGATACACCAAGTGATGATAACACTTTGTCTTTAGAAGAGGATGTGGGGGAGATTTGGTTATCCGACGAGGGCGCTGATGATGATGCGGTTGATTGTGTAAGTCCTGCACCAGAGGCAGCAGTGTGGCACCAGTGGCAGTAGCTCTGGCACGTGAGGTTCTGGCACCAATTTGCACTTTCCAAACACAAGCAGGGATGACACAGGTGGCAGACCGCAACAGTTTGACATCTGGGCTGGTTTGAAGGATTTGTCAAAAAAATGTGTGACCTTGACCATAACTCCAACCAATCCTACTATTAACATGCAAACGATGGTGGAGGGCCTATCAGGGATTAAACTGTATTTTTCCTAATTTTTACTAATAATGTTTTGGTGTAATATACACCCAAAGACGAGTGCTCAATTGCTAAGAGTCATTGATGAAGAGGAAGATAAGCAGGCTTGTCTGTAGAATTTGCAAGCAATTTGTGCTGCGTTATATAGGTAACACCCAAAGGGAAGAGCTCCATTGCTCCATTGCTAATTGTAATTGCTGAAATAGAAATAATAGGGCTGACAGTCTTGGTCTAAATCTGCAGTTACATTTTATTGTACCATAGCTCACTGCGAAACAGGAGAGGTGTCAGGGTTTAGTGATAATCTTCCTCAAACAATACTAATTCATCCCACTATCATAGAAGTCTGTGTAGTATGATGTAATTGCCGATAATGGCCTTTCAAAGGGAATGACTAGTTTATTTTAGGGCAGAGCTGTCACGATTTTTGGGCAATTCTTTTACAGCAGAGCAAATATTAAAAGGTTGTGCGGACTCATCTGCATCACCACTGGGTGTTTTGGGAAAGCATTTTTTTTTACAACAAGCAGTTGCCAGAGAAACTGAAGGAGAAGACGTCCAAACAAGATGTTGATAAGTCTGGGATCCTTGCAAAGAAAATTAAGTATTTAATCTACAATTAAAATATAGTTAGCACATTTACTTTCTTTGTTTTATTTCACACTATAATTTTCTGTAGCACCTTTTCAAAATGTATTATTAAGGCAATCACTTGACTCAAGTTAACCTTGTCTGCACTTTCTTCACAGGTAACTACTTCGCTGGACTAAAGTATATTCCCCTCAAATGCTAGTCTTCTTGCAGCTGCTGCATTCTCCTACATGCTGTTGCAGAAACCAGATATTGACCCTAAATGTTTCTGGCCACAAACAGCATCTCCTGCATGTCATTTTTAAAAAGTTCTGTAACACCAAGTTGATAGTGTGTGCAAAACAGGAAATGTGATGGAATTCAACCCCGCTGTAATGCTTGACCAATATTGGGTCGTAATCAGAAATGACATATCCTCAGGAGAGTCCAAGCAGGATTAGCCATCTTTCAATGACATCCCTTAGTTTTTGGAACAGTTTGTCAGCTGTATGCCTTTTACTGAAGCCGCTGATACACATAGTAGCCTACTTCTCAAAAATGTGACGTACCTGGGTACATGCTGCAGCTGCCCATGCTGGGGAAGGCGAATGACCAACCCAGTGGGCTTTCACAGTCATATAATCTTAGGTTTGCCCAGTTCTGCTTGTACACATATCTGTGGTTAAGTGTACAGTGGGTAGAATGCCATTTTGTCACCCAATAATTAAATTTTTAGGAACTTTCCGGTACAGGAGAGAATTAGCTTTTCTAGTAAAATGGTATAGTCATGACATTTGCTAACAGGGACAGAACACCTCAATTAAATGTCTTAAACCAACTGTATTAATAGTGGACATTGGACGCAGATCTAACACTAGCATAGTACCCAAGGCGTCTGTGATCTGCTTTGCCACTGGGTGACAGGTTTCATTCTTGCTTCCTCTTGCAAAGGATTGTTTAACTGCCAATTGTTGGTTCAGGGGATATTGATTATGAAGGTGTTGGGGGGGAAGATTGCAGGTGCTGGGATGTAGATGAGAGAAGGGAGGTAGATTATGCTGGACTGCTTGTTGTTATTTTTTTTAACCTAAGTTTCTGATTTTCCCAACAGTTTTCCAAGAACTTGCTGAAAAATGACGAAACATGGATGTGGATCCCAGATGGTTAAGGTCCCTACCTCTACTGAGTGTGGCTTTAAAAACGCTACACATGGATAGACAACTCTTGCCAGGATTTGTTTAAAAATAATTCCACATTTAAGAGGTGGATTTTTGGTCTTATGCCCAGGCTTGACAATGGCCTTTTTGTTATCACTGGCAAGAACTGCAGCAATTTTTCTTTTTAAGTGTATGAAAATCATATTGTGACATAGGAGGTGGTCAAAATTGAATAAAAAAATGACTTAAAATTAGTGTTAGTGAGGTTAATAATAATGTAGGTACAAAATAATACCTAAATTATGTTATTTTAGCACCAATAAATGTAATTTTTTTTAACAAATTGCAAAACAAAACCAAACAAAACCAAAACCAAAACACGCAAGGGCGGTTTTGCAAAGCCAAAACTAAAACATGACAGTAATCCAGATCCAAAACCGAATACAAAACCAAAACACGGGGGTCAGTGTCCATCTCTACATTCTACACACGCAGTGGCAAAGAAAGAATCAGGCCTTCGTCTTTCTCTATGACTGCTAGTTCTCCAATTGTCACTGAGGCATCTTCTTGTAAGGTCAGTCATGATGATACAAGACCTTGTCATTCTGACTTTTACATGTAAAAGCCGAGCTGGAATAAACAGTATAGCATTAGAAGAAACTGTATGTTCAGATTCAGAAATGACACAAATCCCTGAGAAGAGTCCATCCATGAGTGCTATGTGTAAGCCTGACCTGTCTGATACTGTATTCATAAAGAAGGCTCCTTTCAGCATTTCTGAAGATGTGCGGATGAGCAGCCAAAGTGTAGCCGGTGATACAGAAATTGAGGATGCCACTTTGGAATTGCAACAGGATGAGGGGATATTTGTGTAGCTGACGACTGCACTAATGAGGATTTTGATGAGGATGTTGTTGTTTGTGTAAGTCCTGCACCAGTGGAAGCAGTTCTTGCACGTCATAAGAAGAAGGCAGACAAAGAAGAAGGCTACTAGTACTTTACAACAATTTACTGTTAGACAATACTTTGCAAGAGGAAGCAAGTACAAAAGCTGTTAGTAAAGCGGATCACAGACGCCACGGCGACTCTGCTAGTATTAGATCTGTGTCGAAAATCCACTATTAATGCAGCTGGTTTTAGACATTTAATTGAGGTCTTATGTCCCTGTTACCAAATTCCATCACAACACCATTTTACTAGAAAAACTCTTCCTCACCTGTGCAAGAAGGTTCATAAAAATATAATTATTGAGCTACAAAATGCCATTCTACCCACTGTACACTTAACCACAGATATGTGGACAAGCGGAACTGCGCAAACTAAAGATTATATGACTGTGACAACTCATTGAGTTGGTGATTCGCCATCACCAGCAGGAACAGCAGAAACATGTACCCAACTGTGTCAGATTTTTCTGAGGCAGGCTACTCTGTGTATCACTAAGCTAAGGGATGTTATTGCAACATGGCTTATCCTGCTTGGACTCTCTTCAGGATATGTCATTTCTGATAATGCTTTACAGTTCTTTACAGTAAGGGCAGTCAAGATATGGAATTCATTGCCAGGGAAGGTTGTGATGACAGATTAAAGATATGTTTAAGAAAGGGTTAGACAAACTTTTAGCAGAAAAGTGTATCCAGAGATACGACTGTTAATTAAAATGAAGGATAGTAGTGGATATAGGGTAAAAATAGTACTGCAATATTGGGTCTTGGGGAATTTTCACAATCAAAACAGATTGGCGGTTGCTTACTCTGGATCAGTTTCAAAGATAAGTGCAGGATCGCAGGAGATCCAAATTAGGTTAATCTTGATGGCCTGGTGTCTTTTTTCAACAATATAGCCACCAATATTACCCACTGCCTAGGGGTGTAGGAAGAGCCCTAATGCTTTCAGCACTGGGCTCGTTATTCCTAGAATTTTTTGGGCAGACCCCACTCCCTAGGGAATCCAGCCCAGCGCTGAAAAGCCTGGGCTGGGTTTGTCATTATGGCAGGGGGACCCCTGCTGCGTGTCCCCCTGTTATAGTGCCACCCATCACGGGCTGGTTTGCCTAGTGCTGTTTGCATGAAAATTGGGTGGACCCCACGCAAATTTTTCCCCGATTTTTACGCAACCAGCAGTTGGCTGGCAGCACTAGGGTTAACAGTGCTCGGGCTGGGGGACCCCACACTTTTTTTATTTTCTTATTTCTCTTTTGTTTTACATTTCTCTATTTTTAAACTTTTGAAAGCCGCGGGGACCTGCGGCTCTATAGACAGGGGCAGTGTAACAGTGATGTCTTTACTAATTATGTAGCTATGAAACACGGGTTGTATTTAGCGATTTTTAAAACAAACTCGGTAGAGTTTGCTTAATCGCAGCTTCATACATTTGAGATTTGTATAGCTAGAGTGGCAAATAGTTGGGACTTTGATCCCTATTGATTTTGGAAATGGCGTATTTGGCAGAAACACATCTCTGGTGATTTTACCTAAAATCTTACTTTAATATATCTGCGAGATGAAACACACGCGAGAAAATCCCGGGATATTCACAATCGGACCTTGATACATTTACCTCCTGGTCTGGTCTACTGTAAAAGATTTGACCAAAAACCGTGACACCTGTGCTGTAACTCCAGAAGTAATGTAGGCATGGATGTCTAAATAGATGTGTATTACTCAAACTTTCCACTTTGATGCTGTTTCATCAGTATTGCACAAAGTGTTTGTAATCTGCACTATACATGAAAGGTACCTAGCTATATTTAAAAAAAAAATTGCGATTGGGTCCGATTGGAAGCTCAGTGATGACCTTGCTTTTTGCTGTGAATGTCAATGGCTGTTTTTAGTGCATTGTCTGGAAGAAGATCCAATATACTCATGTCAAAGTGATCACAGCCAATACTTGGGCACTTGGCAGATTTATCCTTCTGAAGATTGTTTTCAATCATCCTTTCAATTGCTTCTCTCTCGTACGTGTGACCAAATACTTTGTCTTTCACTGGGTTCACTATCTCCAACTGTGATATAGGAGTGCTCTGGGTGATGTTTACTTTAGAAAAGAGGTGTCTAAGAGGGAATATCATTACTATGCACAAATACATTTACACCAAGGACTGTACACAGGACACGCAGTTAACCCCTAAGGGTACAGGAGAGAATGTTTCACAACCAGCAAAGGAAGGGGTTCTTTACAGTAAGGGCAGTCAATATATGGAATTCACTACCAGGGAAGGTTGTGATGGCAGATTCAATTGATATGTTAGACAAATTCTTGGCGGAAAAGAGTGTCCAGGGTTATAACCGTTAATTAAAATATAGAACACTAGTGGATCCAGGGAGAAATAGGACTGAAATATAGGGTCAGTTGGGATTTGAAACAGATTGGCGGTTGCTTTATCTAGGTCAATTTCAAATATAATAGAAGGATCACAGGAGATACAAAATAGGTTGAACTTGATGGATTGGTGTCTTTTTTTCAACCTCAACAACTATTTTATTTTGTATGATTCAGTGTTGGCACTGGACTGCATTGCAGCTCATCAGCTTCTCTCTGTGTTTGCCATTCTGATTCCATGATTCCAGCGTACTACAGGTGTCAATGCTTAATCTGTTCCTGTTCGTCCATTGTGTTGCTGTTGATTGCTGATACTATTGTGAGTACATCTTTCCACAAGCAATGGTGATGATTTTCATTGTAGCTTATTTATTTCATTGCCAGTGCTTTTTCATTAGGCGAATGGACATTTACTATTACAAGTAACTATGCTATACCTTAATGCAGCCTTTCAGCTTCCATACGTATTGGGACTTATGATTACCATTCAGGGTCTGTGAGCACATTCCATTTGATTCAGTACTAAATTGCTTTACTTAATTGCTGCTAGTGACATGAATTCCAAATACTGATCTTGTTTTACTTATGTGCTACTAGTTACATGAACATAACTTTCTATTTATATATTTTTACTTTGTGGGAAGTTTCAAGTTGTTATCTACTCATTGAGATCCAGCTATACTTCGAGCAAGTTGTCATTCTGATCTATATTATGAAATAAATATAGGAGATGATCTGTTCTTTAAATTAAAATCTTAACTTTTATCATTTTAAGCCTGAGTTGTATAAGTATTATGCTATTTGTTGCCAAAACTAAAGGTAAACACCAACCTGGATCTAATCCTGCTTGAGTTCAAAATAATTCCTGACAGTGATATGAAGAGATAATTAACAGAGTAGTAGATAGACTTAGAGGTAATGGAATTGGTATGGTAAATAGGCAAGGTATCTGTGGCAAAGAGATATGGGCAATTTAATTGTAAATAAAGATATGAATATAGAAATAAGCAATGTAAGATTAGGAAACAAGTCATTTTAATTGAGCAGAAAAATTAAGAAATGGGACAAATATATCAATAAGTGATAATGTGTATGGGGCAGCACAGTGGCCTAGTGGTTAGCACTTCTGCCTCACAGCACTGGGGTCATGAGTTCTATTCCCAACCATGACCTTATCTGTATGGAGTTTGTATGTTCTCCCTGTGTCTGGGTGGGTTTCCTCCAGGTGCTCCGGTTTCCTCCCACACTCCAAAAACATACTGGTAGGGTAATTGGCTGCTTTCAAAATTGACCCAAGTCTCTGTCTGTCTGTCTGTCTGTGTGTGAGTGTGTGTCTATATTAGGGCATTTAGACTGTAAGCTCCAATGGAGCAGGGACTGATGTGAATGAGTTCTCTGCACAGCGCTACGGAATTAGTGGCGCTATATAAAAAAATGATGATGATGAAGTTGATGATAATGTGCAAGAAGCAAAATAATTTTTTTTGCAAGAATCGACTGAGGAAGACAAAGATCAGTGGCAAAATGTTTTTGGACTACTATACAGTTTGATTATATCTTTATATGTTGCTATTTGCATTTATATTTTGATTTCCTTTTCACACATTATTAACTATTGATATCTTTGTCCCATTTCTTGTTATTCTTTCAAAAGTTACATATTCCTTGCTGATAAATTGGCCTCCGACCATTATCTAAAGTTTGGATGAGCTTCCTGTGAAGTGCAGTACAGTACTCTGAACCCTCCACCACTGGTAATAAATGATAAATGTTGTTATATATTTCAATCGTGTTTACTGTTAAGACTTCTCTATCATACGGTCCAAGATAGTGGAATTAAACTATTAATAATTTTCTATGATTCCGCAGTGTGTTCTCCAGACAGGCATAATGATTAGAGACACAATTTAAGATGTATAACAACATTCATAATTAACTGATTAGTGTAATCAATTAGAATATAATACGTTACTTACACTTAAAAGTATTAAATTGAAATCATAATACAATGCATCTCCATATCATTAATCACCATACTGTCCGAAACAGAAAGGGTTAATTGTATAGTTGATCTCAGGAAAATTTAGGATGAAAATCTCTGATTGGCTCTTTGGGGTTCAAAAACCCAGCTTCTCAAAATAACGGGCTTGCATGGAGAAAGCAGCAGCAGCGAAACGCGCGTCAGCGTTTTTTTGCTGTATGTAGCTGTTGTAAACAAATTGTATTTATATCAATTAGAGAAATTTAACTGGTTAGTATCCATTATTATTTTAGTTTTGCTCAAACCCCAAGCAATAGACTGATTAGGCAGTCAGCAAGTCATCCCCTCTCATTAGAAATTTAGCAATTAGCAGTAGGATTAATCGGCTGTTATTCCAACCTGAATAGAGGTACACTTTGAGGCCTATTAGTTCTTGCTACATGAATCTTACAGGGAGTTGAGAATATTGTTTGTGAGGAAATAGGATTGTGAGGACATACCAATTAAAATAAAACTCCTAACTCCATGCTTAGAGAGATTAGAGTATATTCCACACACTATGTGTGATATCAGGAGACATAATAAAGAGAACATAGAACACATAAGGCAAGTTTGACGTTCCTGCCGTATGTCGTTGTTCCAAAAAAATTATACTTTATATCGGCGGTTCCCAAACTGTGCGCCGCGGCTCCCAGGGGTGCCGCGGCGCTGTCACTGGGGTGCCGCGGGCCAGTCATAAAAAAAAAGAAAGAGCAGATAAACTTACCAATCCGCCGGGCGCCGGGACCCAGCAGCCTCCTCTCTCCCGCAGCTGTCACTGAATATCGACGTCAGTGACAGCTGCGGGAGAGGAGGCTGCTGGGTCCCGGCGTCCGGCGGATTGGTAAGTTTATGTGCTCTTTCTTTTTTTTATGGCTGGGAGAAGCGGAGGAGGACAGCAGGAAGAGGAGGAGGACAGAGGGCAGCAGAGGAGGACAGCGGGCAGCAGAGGAGGACAGCGGGCAGCAGAGGAGTACAGAGGGCAGCAGAGGAGGACAGCGGGCAGCAGAGGAGGACAGCGGGCAGCAGAGGAGGACAGCGGGCAGCAGAGGAGGACAGAGGGCAGCAGAGGAGGACAGCGGGCAGCAGAGGAGGACATAGGGCAGCAGAGGAGGACAGCGGGCAGCAGAGGAGGACAGCGGGCAGCAGAGGAGGACAGCGGGCAGCAGAGGAGGACATAGGGCAGCAGAGGAGGACAGCGGGCAGCAGAGGAGGACATAGGGCAGCAGAGGAGGGCAGCAGAGGAGGACAGCGGGCAGCAGAGGAGGACAGCGGGCAGCAGAGGAGGACAGAGGACATAGGGCAGCAGAGGAGGACAGGGGGCAGCAGAGGAGGACAGCGGGGCAGCAGAGGAGGACAGCAGGGAAGCAGAGGGGGGCAGCGTGCAGCAGAGGAGGACAGCGGGCAGCAGAGGACGACAGCGGGCAGCAGAGGACGACAGCGGGCAGCAGAGGAGGACAGAGGACACCGGGCAGCAGAGGAGGACAGCGGGCAGCAGAGGAGGACATAGGGCAGCAGAGGAGGACAACGGGCAGCAGAGGAGGACAACGGGCAGCAGAGGAGGGCAGCAGAGGAGGACAGCGGGCAGCAGAGGAGGACAGCGGGAAGCAGAGGAGGACAGAGGACATAGGGCAGCAGAGGAGGACAGAGGGCAGCAGAGGAGGACAGCGGGGCAGCAGAGGAGGACAGCGGGGCAGCAGAGGAGGACAGCAGGGAAGCAGAGGGGGGCAGCGTGCAGCAGAGGAGGACAGAGGGCAGCAGAGGAGGACAGAGGACAGCGGGCAGCAGAGGAGGACAGCGGGCAGCAGAGGAGGACAGCGGGCAGCAGAGGCGGACAGAGGGCAGCAGAGGAGGACATAGGGCAGCAGAGGAGGACATAGGGCAGCAGAGGAGGGCAGCAGAGGAGGGCAGCAGAGGAGGGCAGCAGGCAGCAGAGGAGGACAGCGGGCAGCAGAGGAGGACAGCGGGAAGCAGAGGAGGACAGAGGACAGCGGGAAGCAGAGGAGGACATAGGGCAGCAGAGGAGGACAGCAGGGCAGCAGAGGAGGACAGCAGGGCAGCAGAGGAGGACAGCGGGGCAGCAGAGGAGGACAGCAGGGAAGCAGAGGGGGGCAGCGTGCAGCAGAGGGGGGCAGCGGGCAGCAGAGTGACAGAGGGCAGCAGAGTGACAGAGGGCTGCAGAGGGGGGCAGCGTGACAGGGGGCTGCAGAGGGGGCAGAGTGCCTGGATGCAGAGGGGGCAGTGTGACAGAGGGCAGAGGAGGAGGACAGAGGGCAGAGGAGGGGGACAGCGTGACAGAGGGCAGTGAGAGGTGACAGAGGGCAGAGGGGGCAGCGTGAGAGGGGGCAGAGGGGGAAGTGTGACAGAGGGCAGAGGAGGGGGTAAGTGTGACAGAAGAGGGGGACAGTGTGACAGAGGGCAGAGGAGGGGGACAGAGGGCAGATGAGGGGTACAGCATGACAGAGGGCAGAGGAGGGGGACAGAGGGCAGATGAGGGGTACAGCGTGACAGAGGGCAGAGGAGGAGGACAGCGTGACAGAGGGCAGAAGAGGAGGACAGCGTGACAGAGGAGGGGGACAGTATGACAGAGGGGGCAGCATCAGAGGGGGCAGCGTGAGAGGGGGCAGAGTGACTGGATGCAGAGGGGGCAGTGTGTCTGGATGTAGAGGGGGCATTTTTGCATACAACTAAATAAGTATTTCTGTCCTGACCTAAATACTTATTACATTTTTTTGACCCAACTACTTTTAAAACAGGACTGCTCAGTAATTATTTTGGAGGGGTGCCTTGAAAAAATTTGGAGACTCTAAGGGTGCCGCGAACTGAAAAAGTTTGGGAACCACTGCTTTATATTGATTAGAAAAATGTAGCTAGCTACTATTTACTACCATTTAATGTTGCCCAAACTCAAAGTGAGAAACTGGTTAGACAGTCAGTAAGTCATCTCCTCGCATTAGAAACTAAGTAATAGGCAGGAATATTAATTGGCAGCTATTCTAACCTGACTAGAGGGAGACTTATTAGTTCATGTATATTATAGGGAGTTTAAAATATAACTTGTGAGGGAATAGGATTGTGAGATATATACCAATTAAAATAAAATTCCCAACTCAAGCTAGAATGGCAACTATGTTTAACTAAAGAGAGACATTAGAGTATATGCTACATACTGTGTGTGAATGATACCAGGAGACATATAATAAAGAGAACATAGAACACAGCAATATTAAATATTTTATTCACAATTGTCACTATATTTTGCTGCTTTTAATATTTAGATATTTTTAGGTAGAATGTTAATAAAGGTTATATTTTAATAAAGCAATGGGTTACATGTAAAACACCAATAATATAAATTTATGGAGACTGTCAGTGCACCATAATTTAAATCAGCTTATTTTCTTCTTCTTTCAAATGTTGTTAAATTTGGCTGGTTTGGTAGCACCTCTATTCAGACCCACAACTGGTAATTGATTAAAGTACCTATAATTAAAGTAGATAAATACAATATAAATATTAACACTGTAAAAAAAAGCAACAGTGTTATAAATTATACTAGTGTGACAGTAACTCCCTAAAATTGTTAACTTGCCTTGGCAGAACACAATGTCACATGTGATGTTGCATGGCGATGTCTTAAGTTACGTGACTTATGACACCAACAGTCCTAAAAAACATTGTTTTTGAGGTACCTACATTTTGGTTGTGGGATGGAGGAATACATTTTTTATAAACCCTCTCTCTTCTAGCAATGCACCCAGTATCCATGTGAAAGGATTTGTTTTTTTGCACAGTTACATAAATTCAGGTGTGCACTAACAGACAACATCTCATCCATGGTTTCAAAAATGATCCCTTACACTAGGACTTGAAAATGAAAGCACTTGTTTTTAAAAACTCCATCTAAGAGGCATCTATTAAAAGAGATTCAATGGCATTTTAGTCTTAATTAAAATTAGTTTTGCAATTTTAGCCTTGCTTGACTGCGCTGTGTGATAATGAGATCTCAAAGTGGTTGGTGCTGTAATTTATGTATAGGATGCGAAAACAATGGTATAATAATGGAAAACCTTTTCTCTGATTGTTTCTTCCAATTTTAGAATATAGCTTTCATTTTTGCTGTCTATTTCTTAATAATAATAATAATAATAAAAAAAAAGTCTGAGGATGGGTTTAGCGAGCAACTTGTTGAAGTCGTATAATTGGATGAACGAAAGTATATTGGTTAATATTGCTTTACCGTGCGATTTTGATCAGTATGCCACGTAACATGTGGCACGGCGCGATCACACGGTAAAATACGCATGCATACACTCACACTCTCACATTTAGTTATTAATATATTTCATATTTATAATGGTTCGATTCCACAGTGATTTATGAGCAGATGGTATTTAGTTTATTGATATATATATATTAAGGTTATATGTACACTTTAGTGATACTTAGGGTTCAGGTTACAGGAAATATGTCATGTTTAGTGTCATTTTAATCCCCTATTCATCCGCAGTTGTCCGGTTCATTCGCAGAAGGGATCGCACATTGCATACTCTAGTTAGCAATGTTAGGGAATAAATGTTTAAAATGTTACTGACTGTGTATTGTGAATAGACTAGCTTAAACTGGTTTCTGGGCGGGAGAATCATCTGGAATGTTGACCCTCACCCTTGGAGGGGGTTGTTTGAACTGGCCTATGACATGTTTACACTGGACCCTCCTGAAGTCTGGACCTATAGAAGCAAGCCACGTCATCTGTATTGTTTTCCCTGTAACACTGAGTGTATATATACAAGCTCCCTGGGACCAGCTAGCCCAGTCATCTCTGACCACAGTCGTCTGGGTTGAAGTAATGTAGCTGGTACCAGTGGAGCGCAGCGAGCATGGGTGGGTGCAGCGGTATGTATATATCTTTGGTATCGGCTGTACTGTATTATAATTATGTATTGAACTGCTAAAACTTTTGCATCTGCTAAATAAATTGTTTGCGCTTTGGAAACACAAGAAATCGCTTACACAATGCTTATTGGAAAATGAAAATTACTTTAATAAACTAAACCATTGTTTTTCCAACATGTAATGGAGGTACTTCTACTAAAACATATTGTGTTCATTCTCATTTCACTTTAAATAAAAAATATAATGTAAAAAAAAATCTCAAAACCACTTGTTTTACTGCTAAAATTGTAAGTACCCGATTTAGAGTTGGACATAAGTCTATATGCAACATGTAAAAATAAGACTTGCAAAAAATTTGTCAGAATGCAGAATCTTTTACTCACTAACTCATCGTCCACCCACTAATGTTTGAAGCGGCAAGTCAGAGGTTCACTTGTATGTTCAGTACAGAAGGGTTATGGATTAGCAAGTCAACCATGCTTCTTATAGATGTGTCTGATTTTAAAAAGACATCTTTAAGATACACTTTTTAGTGTTATATTTTTATGAGTCTTAATCCTGCCGCAAACTTCTGAGTTCATGATAATGGCTGTATTTTTGCGCTTAAAGTTTAGAACAGACCTCAGATTTCATTGAGCCAGCCATGGTGAATGCTGGTTATTGTATCCAGTAACCATAACTTTATCGCTATGTGTTGGCGTGGTAGAAAGAATAATACAACCCCCAGTCCTCTCCAGCACCTGGTAATTTCTTCACTGACCATTCTTATGGAAGGCTGCTTGCTAGTATCATTCTAATCCCCTATTTATCCTCAGACGTCCAGTTCAATTGCCTAAGAGATCGAACCTTGCGTATGCAAGATATGAACTATAGGGAATAAATGATCAGAATAGTATTATGTGTGTAATGTAAATAGACCAGTTTGAACATGCTTTCGGCGGGAAGATTAGTATGCATCAGTTGGAGAGCTGACCCCCACCCTTGAAGTTCATCGTTTGAACTAGCTAATGACCTGCATTCCACTGGACTGTCCTGAAGCCTGAACCTATGGAAATATGCCAAATCATCTGTATTGTTTTCACTGTATCACTGACTGAATATAAGCAGGGGCTCTTGGACCAACAGGCAGTCTCTTTGACCACAAACTTCAGGATTGAATGACTGTAAGATGGATCCAGGGCACCTGCATATATATCGGCTGTACTTATTGTATTGAATTGTATCCTGCTACTTTTTGCTATTAAATCTGATTGTGCGTTGGAACCACAAAATTCGCAGAAGACAATGATTATTGGTAAGCGATGAAATAATAAGCTAAATGCCTAAACATTGGTGGCCTTGTAGCAAATGTTACACTGGGTCACCGAAAATGATAGTTTTACCTATTCCCTATTTATACCTCCCAGCATTCAAAAATGCAAAATTAGAACAAAGTAAGACTTGCTCTCAATACGCCCAAACTCTGCGCTGATCCGCCCAAAAAGCCCACTTTCATATGAAACTCTGCCCATATTTGTGCAAATTTTTTCTTTTTGAGGTATATGATCTAGGACTGTCCCACCAAAATCAGTACATTTAGTGGTATTCCTATTATAGTAGTCATGGTCATAAAATAATAGACATTGCAAACCAATAGAAAGTAGACAAAAAGTTCTACTTATTAAAGGCCAAAAAGCCCAAACTCTGGTGAGAGCCCTATACATTAATGGATCAGTTTATAGGGAAGCCTATTTGACAAAGATAACAACGCAGAGCTGCAATCATTCTTCTTATATAGAAAAGAACCGATGAAAACAATTGGACTCTCTGATTGCTTCCTGTTTCCACTCATTCCGCTTCCTGTTTCCACCCTGCTCGGACGTGCCCCGCGAGCTCTCCACTGGGACCCAGAGCCTGGGCTCCCTATTTCTGTGGAGTAGCCCCCGGCACCTCTCCGCAGCCTACACCTACCCATCTCTCCTCCACCCTGCCTTCTGCTTTGTCCCTACACCCGCCTGGCTACCTGGCTCCTCCGGCTGTGCCTGTCCTCGTCCCACGGCAGCACCCATTCGGGTCCCCGGCTTCGGCCCAGCTGCCCCCACCGTGCCTCCTCCACTCTTACCTGGCTCCAGTGCTGCCCGATTCTCCTCTCCTGCGGACCTCCAGCCGGCTGTCTTCCTGGATCCTCCCGCTGCCGTCCGCAAGGCCTACTTCCGGTTTCATCCCCGGCCTCGAGTGCTGCACCTCTCCACCTCATCTGGGTCCTGCTTTCGGCCTGCGCTGCTCCAGCTTCTTCTCAGCGCTCCTCCCGAAGACGACTGCCCTCCACTCCGCTCCAGTGTTCCCCGGCTGCCTTCCTGGATCTTCCCACTGCCGGCCGCGTGGCCTACTTCCGGTTTCACCCCCGGCCTCAAGTGCCGCACCTCTCCTCCTCGCTCCAGTGTTCCCCGGACCGACCCGCTCTGAGGCCTCCTCCTGGTGGACTCCGTTGCCTCCGCCGGCCTCCTCGCCTCCGCTGCCTCTCCACTCTGCAGTTACCCTCCGGATTTGACTTGAGCAGGATTCCAATTACTACTCACCCATCTAAGCACTCACCAGCACCTTGAAGCTACAAGCAACTTCCCTTGGCGAGTAATTCAAGGATATGTTACCTCCTTCCACGCCTGGGTCTGTCTCCATCGCTGCCTCCGCTGCCCACGGTCCCTCCTTCCACGCCCTGGACTGTCTCCATTGCCACCTCTGATGTCCACGGATGCTGCCCCTCCTTCGATGTCTCCTGGCTCTCCTCTAACTTTCACCCATGCTCTCTAGGTAACGTCTACGGACTACACTATTGTTTCTCTGGATCACACATCTGACATTCTCCCTGACTGTTTCCTGGAATCTCGAACTCTTGGCTTGCCACTCTGAACAGCTCCTAGCCACATTTAGGCACCCATTGCTTACTGCCATTTATTGCCTGTTACCTATTGCCAATTGCTTCTATAGCCTGTTTTATTGCCTCTATTTTTATTTTCCTGTTACCATCTGTTATTCATTCTCTCCATTCTCACTGTTTTTGTCTCTATTATCCACTGTTACTCCATTATTTTGTCACGCTGTTTTTGTCTCTATTATCCACATGCTAAGCCATTTTATTGTCTCCATTACTCACTGTTTTCACTCTATCACTCACTGTTTTCCTCCTTCCTTGTTTTCCACTTGCCACACCTTTTCTCCCTTCCACCTCTAGCCTCATTAACTGACTTCCTCTCTCCCCCTCATTCTCTTCGTGTCCTTTGTCTCCCCGTCACCTGCAACCTGTTCCTCTGCCCTCCTGGCATCCTTCCTTAGCCCTCTCTCTGTCTCCCTCGCTCCTCTCTGCATCCCCCCCTTTCCGCGCCTCTCTCTCCCCCCCACTATGCCACCCTGTCCAAACGCCATTCCCATTATCTCCCGCTGCCCCACCTCACCATCATGCCCCCGCTCTCCCCAGCGCTCTGCCAACCTTGCTAACCTCATCCCTATCTCTCCTCTTTCCTCCTTCCCCTTCTCCTGTGCCCTCTGGAATGCTCGATCTGTCCGCAACAAACTCACCGCTATCCACGACCTCTTCTTGTCTAACTCTTTTAACCTTCTTGCCATTACGGAAACCTGTCTCTCTGACTCTGACACCGCCTCCCCCGCCGCCCTCTCCTATGGTGGCCTCTCCTTCACCCACTCCACCAGACCTGGCGCCCACCCAGGCGGTGGTGTGGGCTTCCTCCTCTCCTCCGCCTGTACTTTCCGTGTCATCCCCCCTGAACCCTCCCTTACCTTCTCCTCTTTTGAATCCCACTCTATCCTTCTCTTCTACCCCATCCACCTCAGAGTCACTGTCATCTACCGCCCCCCTGGTCCCACCTCCCTCTTCATCGACAACTTCGCCGCCTGGCTTCCTCACCACCTCTCCTCTGACCTCCCCTCCATCATCCTCGGCGACTTTAACTTCCCCATCGACAACCCCTCTGACCCTGCGTCCATTAAGCTGCTCACCCTCTCCTCCTCTCTTGGCCTCACACAATGGACCTCTTCCTCTACCCACTGCCTTGGTCACTCCCTTGACCTAGTCTTCTCCTACCTCTGTAATCTCTCTGACTTCTCCATCTCTCCCTTTCCTCTATCCGACCACCACCTTCTCTCTTTTTCTCTCTCCTCCCCTCCCGCTCCCCACCCCACGCCCATTCCTGCTCAGTCCAGGCGCAACCTTGACGCCCTCGATCCTGCTACCCTGTCTGCTACTCTCGATACTCTCCTTTCCCCCCTTTCCTCCCAGGCCTGCCCCAACCTGGCAGTCTCCCTCACCTCCGCTCTTGACGCCATCGCCCCGGCCCACTCTGTCAACCCCTGTCGCTCCAAACCCCAACCCTGGCACTCCAAATTCACCCGCTTCCTCCAAAAATGCTCCCACACGGCTGAACGATACTGGAGAAAATCCAGCTCCCTGGCTGATTTTCTCCATTTTAAGTTCATCCTCTCTTCCTATAGCTCCGCCCTCTCTCTAGCTAAACAATGTTTCTTTAAATCCCTCATCTCCTCCCAGTCCTCCAACCCCCGCCGCCTCTTCGCCACCTTCAACACTCTCCTGTCCCCCCCGCCCCTCCTCTCCCCTCCTCCCTCACCGCCACCGACTTTGCCTCCTTCTTATCCTCGAAAATTGAGGCCATCCGACTCGAAATCACCTCCTCCCATCTTCCCCCCCCCACACTTCCTCCCTCCCCCTCCCGCCACCGCCCCCTCTTCTCCTTCCGCCCCACTACGGGCGAAGAAGTACACTCTCTTATCTCATCCTCCCCTCCGTCCTCCTGTCCCCTGGACCCCATCCCCTCCCACCTCCTTCGCTCCCTCTCCCCCGCCACCTGCTCCCACCTCGCCCACATCTTTAATCTCTCCCTCTCCGCCGGCATCTTCCCCTCCTCCTTCAAACACGCCCTTGTATCCCCCACTCTTAAGAAACCTAACCTTGACCCCACCTCTTTCTCTAACTATCGCCCCATCTCTCTTCTCCCCTTTGCCTCCAAACTACTTGAGAGGCTCGTCTGCAGCCGCCTCTCCACCTACCTCTCTGACCACTCCCTCCTTGACCCTCTTCAATCTGGCTTCCGCCCCCTCCACTCCACTGAAACTGCCCTGGCCACAGTCACTAATGATCTCCTCTCCGCGAAAGCCAGGGGCCACTTCTCCCTTCTCATTCTCTTGGATCTCTCAGCGGCCTTCGACACCGTTGACCACCCGCTCCTGCTCCTCACCCTTCAATCCTTTGGCCTCTCCGGCCCGGTCCTGTCATGGTTCACCTCCTACCTTGTTGACCGTTCCTTCTCTGTCTCCACCTCTGGATCTCACTCCCCCCCTCTTCCCTTCCAGTAGGGGTCCCCCAAGGCTCTGTTCTCGGACCCCTACTCTTCTCTCTTTACACCTCTTCCCTGGGGAAACTCATCAGCTCTTTTGGTGTCCAGTACCACCTTCATGCTGATGACACCCAACTCTACCTTTCTTCTCCCGATCTCTCTTCCTCCCTCCTCTCCAGGGTGTCTGCCTGCCTCTCTGCCATCTCCTCCTGAATGTCCTCTAGATTCCTCAAACTTAATCTCGCTAAAACCAAACTTATTGTTTTTCCTCCCGCTCATTCTCCCTCCCCTTCCGACCTTTCTATCTCTGTTCTCAACTCCTCTATTTCCCCTGTTCCTCAACTTCGCTGCCTCGGTGTCATCCTTGACTCCTCTCTCTCCTTTGCTCCTCACATTCTCTCTCTCGCCAAATCCTGCCGCTTCCAGCTGCGGAATATCGCACGCATTCGGCCCTTCCTCTCCCAAGATGCCACTAAGGCTCTTGTCCACGCTCTTATCATCTCCCGCTTGGACTACTGCAACCTCCTCCTTACCGGCCTCCCCCGCACTCATCTCGCTCCCCTTCACTCTGTACTTAATGCAGCCGCTCGGCTCATTTTCATTTCTCGCCGCTCCTCTTCTGTCTCCCCCCTATACCAATCCCTTCACTGGCTCCTCTTCCCCTACAGAATAGTGTTCAAGCTCCTCACACTTACTTTCAAGGCCCTCTCCAACTCCACTGCTCCCTACATCTCCAACCTTATTTCCATCCACGCTCCATCCCGCCCTCTGCGTTCGGTTAATGACCGTCGCCTCACCTCCCCCCTGGTTACCTCCTCCCATGCTCGCATCCAAGACTTCTCCCGCGCTGCCCCCCTTCACTGGAACCAGCTCCCCCGCTCCATCAGAACATCCCCCAACTTGTCCAGCTTCAAACGTGCCTTAAAAACCCACCTCTTCCTCAAAGCCTTCCAGTCCCCCACCTAACCGACCTCCTTCCAGCCTCCCACCTACCGCCCTCCCTATCCTGCCCTCCTCCTGCCTCCCTCCTCTTAATTCTCCTCTCCCCCCTCTCCCTCTCTGCGTTCTCCCCCTTTCCTCCTCCCACCCTTGTGTCTCTGTCCGTCCTAACCTCCCCTTAGATTGTACGCTCCTTTGAGCAGGGCCTCCTCTCCTCCTGTTCTCCACCACCGTAACTCTGCTCTCCAGCTCCTTGTCTCCTTTGTGAGGTCCTCCTGCCCTTCTGCCCCTCTAGCTTCTCCACTGGGGGCTCTCACCTTTCATCTAGCTGTACTTTGAGCTTCTGAGTTACTGTGCTTTTTGTTAACTGTACCGTGCTGTCTCACCCTGTATCGTGTTTCTGTATGTCCCTGTACGGCGCTACGGATAACTAGTGGCGCCTTATAAATAAAAATTAATAATAATAATAATAATAATTATTTAAATAAATCTATTTTTTTTAATTCAACATTTATTCATATATTTATTCTCATGTTAAACATTTTTTTAATTGAATTTTCCCCCAAGAAGTATACACTTCCCCTCAGACTGGCCTTATCAATCTTTGTCAGCATTGCCAAAGCAGCTGATCACCACTATAGGTGATAAGTGTTTTCTTATCGCTGCAGAAAGCGGCAGTAGAAAACCAGCCATATTGCCATGTATAAGTAAATAAATTCCAAAATTTTACAAATCTTCAGTATGATTCTGCTTTTGAAAACAAGGCCCATATGGTACTAAAGGCTAAGTAAAGTTAAAAAAGACAGTTTGACTTAAACCTATTAAATAATTAAGAATTTCTCTGATGAATTTTAAAAGGCACAAAAGCATTGGCAATAAAAATATCACATGACAACAATTATACATTTTTGAGTCAAATGCTCAGAGACACAGCACCACTTTACATTAGCATAGATCCAGTACACTATTCCATTGAGTTTCAAACCTGCATGCATTACGATTTAAATTAAATATGCAAACACCTACACAAGATTTTGCTTTTAAATTGTTTCTAGGTTACAGGAGATTGTGGTAGCTCCCAGTCACCAGGGATTGAGAATGAAATGTATTAAATATATTACAGCATTTACTTTCTCAGAGTAATACGCCTAATATGGAGTGTTAATATCTTTGTTTTAATTTAATACTGTTTCTTTTTAGTACGCATACATTCATTTTTGTAACATTTTCAGAATTCAAGCATTGATATGGAGTATATGTAGCTAATGTTTGCCAAGTAAATGCTGTAAATAGCTCCTGTTGTTTTTGCAGCATCCTCAACATTTACAATGGATACTGTATATGCAGACAGCTGACAAATATACTCTAATCGAGAGTATGGGGCTGATGCAAAGTCGGTCACAAAACAGGGATACATTACTTTTTAAAAAAATGTCACGCAAAAATAGTGTATTTCCACCCATTTGCAGAACCAAACATATCTTGAGATGTGTCAGCTGCATATGTGCCTGGTTTATGGCAAGTTGTCATCATCAGCATGTATCGGCACCGGCCCGCTATCAGGTGCAAAAGATGCACCTCCTAACAGCATACTTGCCGACATTTTATAATTTACGTCCGGGAGATGCAAGGGGGAGGTGGGCGTGTAGGGGGCGCGGCTTCGAAATTCGCGTCATTTTAGCCCCGCCCCCGTGACGTGATGACGCAAATCGCGTCATTTTACAGCGGGGGCAGGGCCAAACGCCGCGATTCCCGGTGAATCGCGGCGTTTGAACCGAATTCTGCCCACTTCACTAGGAAGTGGGCAGATCAGGGAGATTGCCATACTCTCCCGGGAGTCCGGGAGACTCTCGCGAAATGCGGGAGTCTCCCGGACATTCCGGGAGAGTTGGCAAGCATGCCTAACAGGCGTATATGCCTGTTTTTACCGGTCTACATGAGCAGAATTTGTACTACTTCCCTTACCTCTTCAGTTTCACATGTACAGTTGTGAGCAAGTTCCAGATATTTACAAGACTGCATCGGTACATATTTGTACATTTTCTTTGTGGGCATGCCCAGAACAAATATGTGCAATTTATTTTATGCAAACTGGTGTAAGTTCAACTCTGCATCAGGCCCTATATCTTCCAAATAAAAGTACCCATGGAAGCCAATGAATTTGCACAACTGACCCTTAAGATTCATCTAGACAAAAGTTTTCTCTAGCTACATTTCAAACGCAGCAAGCAATAGGGACAAATAAAACCCTCTCCTGCACCATTTCCCCCTCAGAATACTCATGTTGTATTCCATGTTAAACTCAATGAATGAAAGCTCTCATCTGGATGGGCTAGCGTCACATGGCTGTTTTAGAACACTGTGTTTTTCCATCCAAAAAACAGTGCATTCTGGAATTCCTGTGTTTACATACAGCAGTGAAGCGAAAACATTGTTCCTTTATCAGCAATTTAGAGTTCTTCTGTTTAGCTTCTCACAGGTGTAGTGCCTGACAAGGAAACCAAGTTTATTTTTCTGGCTAAAGAAGCTATGTGTTTTAAAATGACCATGAGACAGTAACTTAAAGTTATGATATAGATATACCAATTATTTTACACCATAAGATGCTCAGGTGCATGAGGCGCTCTGTAACTCTCAAAAAAGATTATTATTATTATTATTGTCTATTTGTTGGCACCACAGATTCGGTAGCACCTAACATAGCAGCACAAATATGACATAAAGGAAAACAGTAGACATCATAATGAGTACATGGGTATATAACAGAATAATAAATGCATGAATGCAATTAACAGAACAAGTTGCATAAAGGGACAAACAAGGAAGACAGAGACTAGACAGACATGATATGTAGGATAGAGGACTCTGCCCGTGAGAGCTTACATTGTAGAGGGAGGAGTTAGTGAGACAATAGGAACTAAAGGGACATTAAGATTACCAGTCCAGGTAGTTGCAGAGGAGATGGGAACTAAACAGTTGAACTGGAAGGAGGGTGGGTTAAATTAGGTAGGATATTGGGCAGGAGGATGGAGAGAGATGGGAAATGTTCAGTGTAGTGTGGGTGGAGGTACTTCATAGTACAGATGAATAACAAAATAATATAGATGAACAGATTGGACATACTGAGAAAGAAAATGAAAGACAAGGTTTGCAAGTGGTTCATTAAATCAGTATTGAATGTATCCTTGCTAAGAGGTCAGTAGGAAGGGTCCAGGTAGTGCACAAGCAGGTGCTTGAGATGAATGGTAACAGGAAAGTAATGGATTTTATTCCACTACAGCAGTGATCAGGGGCAGATTGGAAACTTAAGGTAGCCTGGGAAAAAAATCTTGAAGGGGCCTTATGTAAGGATGAGCGGGATCAGATTCCGCAAATCCAAGCCCACCCGAACAGTGCGGATCCGACGGGATCCGAGCACTGTTCGGGAACTTCCGGGCGCCAAACGGAGCCAAACCGAGGCTATGTCATCCAAGTCTCGCGTCGGATCTCGCGAGACTCGGATGTCATAAATACTCACCTTGCGGGCGCCATCTTCATTCTGGCTGTGATCACTCGTGAGGGAGGTTGTAGTTAGGGAGCTCCTGATCAGTTTAGTGGTTCTTTGTCCTTTGTCCAGTGCTCTGTCCTGCTGAGTCAAGTGGTGCTTTGTCCAGTGCTCTGTCCTGCTGAGTCCAGTGGTGCTTTTGTCCTGTGCTCTGTCCTGCTGAATCCAGTGGTGCTGTGTCCTGTGCTCTGTCCTGCTGAGTCCAGTGGTGCTGCCTGTGTCCTGTGCTCTGTTCTGCTAAGGGCATTGTTATTTCAAAATTATTCAAACGTTATAAAAAAATGTTAAAAGAAATTATAAAAAACTTATACAAAAATAATTTTAAAAAAATATAAAAAAATTTGTTAAAAAATACTAGGTACTGATATTTCAAAGTCAAACTACGTTCACTGTTGCTGCTGTACCAAAAAATAAAAGGTACTGCTATCTAAAAGTCAAATTACGTTCTCAGTTGCTGCTCTACCCAAAAATACTAGGTACTGCTATTTAAAAGTCAAACTACATTCTCTGTTGCTGCTGTACCAAAAAATAATAGGTACTGCTATTTCAAAGTCAAACTACGTTCACTGTTGCTGCTGTACCAAAAAAAACTAGGTACTGCTATTTAAAAGTCAAACTACGTTCTCTGTTGCTGCTGTACCCAAAAATACTAGGTACTGCTATTTAAAAGTCAAACTACATTCTCTGTTGCTGCTGTACCAAAAAAAACTAGGTACTGCTATTTAAAAGTCAAACTACGTTCTCTGTTGCTGCTGTACCCAAAAATACTAGGTACTGCTATTTAAAAGTCAAACTACGTTCACTGTTGCTGCTGTACCCAAAAATAACTGCAGCCTTAACAGCTATGTTGGTGTTAGACGTGCATCCGGTGTCCCCATCTGTGCAGTGGAATTCAGACCAGTTGGAGGATGTAGGAGCAGCCATCTGTGCAGTGGAATTCAGACCAGTTGGAGGAGGTATTGTAGCCCCGGTACCAAATTGGGTACCGGGGCCACTCCACTACGCAGTCCAGATAGCTGTGAGGTGTTCAGAATAGAATGGAAATTAGTGGAAATGATTCTTATTGAATGTTATTGAGGTTAATAATAGCATAGGAGTGAAAAAAAAACCAAAAACCGGGATTTTAGGACTTTTTATGCTTTTTTAAAAATAAATCAGAACCCAAAACCCTAAATCAGAACCAAAACCTTTCGTCGGGTGTTTTGGCAAAACAAATCAGAACCCAAAACCTCAAGCTAATCAGAACCCAAAACACTAAAAGTGGTCGGTGCACACCCCTAGCCTTATGTGGATGGGACCAAGTCAGCTGGAGGTGGGGCCAACACAAAAGTAGGCGGGATTTAGAACTACTTGAATTTGGATGTGGTAACATTTAGAAAAACCTGGATGTGATGACTTAAGACACAATGGGTCATCTAAGGCAATGCAGGGAAAAAACTGCCAGTCCTTTGCTATAAAACCCAATTAATCCTTTGGATGATCTGTGACTGGTTTATACCTCTGTGCTCAAACTTGTTTAGTTGCCTACTAACATATCCTTCTAAAATTCCCTTCATAGAAACATATCTGACTTTGTTTAATAAGTTTAACTATTACAAAACATGTTGGCATAATCGTATTTGATCAGTCTGCCAGAGAAGCATATGAGCACCTCACGCACTATTGCATCTTTCCCCGACGTCCTGATGCAAACTACCAGTCAGATCTCTCTCTTTAATATATATATATACATATATAAATATATATATATATATATATATATATATATATATATAGTGTTTCAAGAAAAGGCATTAGAAAATAGTCCTTATAATAAATGGCTGTCCAGTCGTGATCACCAGAAAAGTGGAATAGCATCAGCAAGTATGGGAGGGTTTGACAGACAATGTCATAGTGAAGGGGAGAGCTATTCCTAAAGTTTGCTGGTGATATAGTAAGTGCAAAGGAGGAAGGATTAATGCAATGGGGGCTGGCCATCTGTTCAACAAAGTGATCTGACAATAGGACCAGTGCATGTTAGAAGGCAGGCAATGGAATCAATGCAAGAACCACTAAAAAAAAATCACCAGAGCTGAAATAAGGCTCTGGGGGGATAGGGGCACTTGAGACGGGGGTATATTATTTTAGATACATTTTAGACAAATACACAAGTAAAACTGTGTGCACTACTGTAAGTTGTACATAGCTCTGCCTTCACGAGCAGTAGAGTGTGAAGTGGGACGTACTTCCCAACTGTCCTTATAGTCGGACTAAATCCTGACTAAGCAAGACAGTCACCCATATTCGGGACTGCCCCACCAGATTCAGGACAGTTCTCAGACACAACCTTCCACACAACCTTCCCGGGCATTAAATAATTAATATTCAAATTTAATAAATAGCCCTTCTCCCCAAACTCAGCTCCACATTCAATTAATAGCCCTAAATCACCCCAGCATTAAATTAAAGGTCCTGTCACCTCATCTTAATTTAGTAGGCCCCACCAATAGATGAAATTGTCCCACCATCACCCCACAAATGAACTAACACCCATTAAATAATTAGCCCCCACCTAAACTTCTCAATTTTATTAATAGCCTACCTCCAACCGAAGTGCTATTAAGACAGCCCCCCTCTCTTCCCTCATATCACACAATATGTTAAGACCCCCCCATTCCCTCACACATTATAGTAACATACACCCCTCTACCATCACACATTATAGCAGGTTCCCCTCCCTATAATTTGGTATAGGCAGCCCCCTCCCTATAGTTTTGAATAGTAGCCCCCTCTCCCTCCCTATAGTTTTGTATGGAAGCCCCCCCTCCATATAGTTTTGTATAGGCAAGCCCCCCTCCCTATAGTTTAGTATGAACAGCCCACGTCCCTATAGTTTAGTATAGGCAGCCCCCTGTCCCTATAGTTTTGTTTAGCAATGTCGTCTCCCTCCCCTTAGTTTTGAATGACAGCCCCCCTCCCTCCCTATAGTTTTGCATAGGAAGTCCCCCCTCTCTATAGTTTAGTATAGTCACCCCCCCTTCCTATAGTTTAGTATAGGCAGCCCCCCTACCTATAGTTTAGTATAGGCAGCCCCCCTCTAGTTTATTATAGGCAGCCCTCCCCCCTATAGTTTAGTATAGTCAGACCCCCTATAGTTTAGTATAGTCAGACCCCCTATAGTTTAGTATAGTCAGCCCCCCGCTGTAGTTTATTATAGTCAGCCCTCCCCCTATGGTTTAGTATAGGCAGTCCCCTCTATGGATTAGTATATTCAGCCCCCTCCCTATAGTTTAGTATAATCAGGAGGCCATGTGCTTGACCCCCGGACTAAAGTTTGCTAGCCAGCCCCTGGCTAGCTGGCAGACTTTAGCCCGGGGGGCAAGCACTTTACACTGGCCCATAAGTATCGGCCCATTCTTAAAGTGTGGTTTTTCGGCACAATATATATTTATCAATATAAAAAAGGCTATTTTAGTGTTGCATAAGCCAGCGATACTTATTATAACTGGATATAACTTATAATAACTGAATATTATTATAACTGATACATGTTAAATAATGAAAACAAATAATGCAGCAAAAAACAAACCTCACTTTATATTGCATTTTAATTTATATGTTCCTTCTCCCTACAGCACTTTATTTTTTTATTTATTTTTTACAAATACCTGGCTGATTATAATGGGGAATAAATTATTTATTAATAGATTATATAATAATGTTCTATTACAGTACCGAACATTAGGGCTGATTTATCAAAATGCAAAAAGCCCTTTTGCTTTAAAAACCCTGGGGGTAGATTTACTATACTGCGGGTTTGAAAAAGTGAGATGTTGCCTTTAGCAACTAATCAGATTCTAGCTGTCATTTTGTAGAATTAACTAAATAAATGATAACTAGGGGGTGAAAATTAGTATTCTGTTTTGCACATAAGTTAAATACTGACTGTTTTTTCATGTAGCACACAAATACTTAATAGTTTATTTGTACACTGAAATTTAAAGTTGATATTTAATACATTAAATTAATAGCATACATGTTTAATAAATAAACCTATTTCCCTCCCTCCATACAGCCCCAGTAATAATTTAAATAATATTTACATTTAACAAATATAACCATTCTCCACAACAATCACAGGCATTAAATAATACATAATCATATTTAATAAATAGACCTCATTTTCCCCAAGCAGGCCACAATCAATAAATAGCTTCCAAACCACTCCAGCATTAAATTAAAGATCCAACTACCCCATCATAAATTCATAGGTCTCTCTATGAGATTAACTTGCCCCACCATCACCCCACAAATAAAATAGCACCTAATAATTAGCCCCCACCTGCAAATTAATAGCCTACCTCCCACATTATATTAAGGATTCCCCCCCTCACATACGCACTATATTTAATTACTGCACCCCTCACACACACTACATTCAATTGCTGGCCCCCTCACACACACTGCATTCATTTACTGGCACCCTCACACACACTGCATTCATTTTACTGGCCCTCTCACACACATTGCATTCATTTACTGGCCCTCTCACACACAATGCATTCATTTACTGGCCCCCTCACACACATATACACACACACACACACACACACACTGCATTCATTTACTGGCCCCCTCACACACACTGCATTCATTTTACTGGCCCCCTCACACACAGACTTCATTCATTTACTGGCCACCTCACCCACACTACATTCATTTACTGGCCCTCTCACACACGCTATATTCATATGCTGGACCCCTCACCCACACTACATTCATATGCTGACACACACACACACACACACACACACACTGCATTCATATGCTGACACACACACACACTGCATTCATATGCTGATACACACACACTGCATTCATATGCTGCCCCCCTCACCCACACTACATTCATATGCTCACACACACACTACATTTATATGCTGACACACACACACACTACATTTATATGCTGATACACACACACACACACTACATTCATATGCTGATACACACACTACATTCATATGCTGACACACACACACACACACTACATTCATATGCTGACACACACACACACACACACACACACACACTCTACATTCATATGCTGACCATAAACACACACACTACATTCATATGCTGACCATAAACACACATTACATTCATATGCTGACACCAGGGCCGGACAGGGACTAAAAATCAGCCCTGGCATTTAAAGTCCACAGGCCCACCTCAGTTCCAGCAGGAAAGAAACCGAGGTGGGCCTGCGCGGCAGCACCGAAAAAGGTGTGCCCACATTGTGTTGTGGGTGTGGCCAACATGGGGCAATGATACATACATTAAAATAAAACATTACATTTATCACGCCACCCCCCGAGTCATATTTTGACACCCCCAGCCCACTGTACTTATCTATGCTTCTGGTGCTGCTGACATCTATCAGGGTGGGAACTTCCTGTAGAGTGAGCAGGGAAGCCTTAAGACTTAGAGCTCCTCGGCTTGCTCTACAGGCTGTGTCCTATCCAGAGACTTGGAGCAGCTATCTGCTCCCTCTTGTTAACCAGAGCTGGATTTACACTTGGGGGACCTGCGGTATTTAAGACAGGGAGCCCCTATTATGTAACATGGCTATCATTTCAGACAAATGTTAGACAAATACATAGGCAATACTGTGTGCAATACTGTTAGTTGCACGCAGCTCTGCCTTTACAAGCAGTACAGTGTGAAGCGGGACATACCTCCCAACTGTCCTTGTAGTCGGACCAAATCTCACTAAACGAGACAGTCACCAAAATTCGGGACTTCCCCACCAGATTCAGGACAGTTGGCATGCTGTCCTGCTCTCTCCTACCTGTCTTGTTACTGTCACCATCTCTGGCTCCTGGTGTCTTTAGTTCAGTTGCTGCTTGCCTGGATACTGGAATGTTGGAAGCCCTATTTGGAAAAGAAATGAGTACATGTAATTTAGAAAACTCCAACCAGCCCTGGTGTTTAATCAATACAACTCATGTTTTATAATTAGGTCTCCCTCCAGCCCCAACTTTAAAATACTAGTATTCGCATTTAATATAAACAGCTGCTGCTGCTGATGCTGATAAATAAACCTTTTTCCCTCCCTCCAAACCACACTAGCAATAAATGAAATAGCATTTACGTTTAATAAATATACTTAATTCCCACAACCATCACTGCCATTATATAATTCATATTCACATTTTTTTCCCAAACAGCCCCACTTTCAATTAATAGCCCCCAAACCACCCCAGCATTAAATTAAAGGTCCAGTCACCCTATCTTAAATTGCTAGGCCCTAATATAAAATTAACCCACATCACCCCACAAATAAAATAGCACAACTTAAATAATTAGCCCCCACTTAACTCCACCATTAAATTAATAGCCTAGCTCCCACATTATATTAACATTTTCCTCCTTCCCTCATGCCTGAGTACATGCCCCCAATTCATATTATGCCACACAGTAGTGCCCCAAAATCATATTATACCACACAGTAGTGCCCCAAAATCATATTTTACCACACAGTAGTGCCCCAAAATCATATTTTACCACACAGTAGTGCCCCAAAATCATATTATGCCACAATAGTGCCCCCAGTTCATATTATGCCCCAATAGTGCCCCCAGTTGAAATTGTCAAATCAAATCATATTATCCTGTTTTTTGTGTGGCACCTTTTATCCCCCCTGTTATTGTGTGGTACCTTTTCTCTTCTCCCCCTCCCCCCATTATTGTGTGGTACTTTTTCTCTTCTCCCCCCCCCCTGTTATTGTGTGGCACCTTTTCTCTTCTCCCCCCCTGTTATTGTGTGGCACCTTTTCTCTTCTTACTCTCCCTGTTATTGTGTGGCACCTATTCCCTTCTCACTCCCCCTGTTATTGTGTGGCACCTTTTCTCTTCTCCCCCCCCCTCTGTTATTGTGTGGCACCTTTTCTCTTCCCCCCCCCTTTTACTGTGTGGCACCTTTTCTCTTCTCGCCCCCCTCCTGATATCGTGTGGCACCTTTTTTCTTCTCCACTCCCCCCCCCACGTTTTCTTTACTTACCTTCTCAGCTTCTTCTGTTTCTGTCTCCTCGACTGCTCGAACCGGCCCTTGCTGACACTCACACATATACACATACTACTACCGCACCCCCATCACTTACCTGATTACATCCGCGCGTGTGCCGTGCAGTTCTTCCTCTCTTCTTCACACATGGGATGGCACCAGTCACGTGGTGCGCATCCCATGTGACTACAATAGAACAGCATAGAAAAGCACACAAATTGGGAGGGAGGGGGGACGGATCTAAGAATCCTCGGCCAATGGGAGAAGGTGGCTGGTCCCAGGGGAGGGGCCAACCACCTAGTCTGACTATAGAGACCTTCCCAAAATAATCTTTTTTTGTCCAGCCCAGGGGCCATATACCCTCCTGCCAGTCGGCCCAGCACACTCTTGGCTCCCACTATAGTTTAGTATAGTCAGCCCAACTCCTCCTTCCCTCTAATTTAATATAGACAGCCCCCCTCCCCTCCGTTCACTTACCTTTAGCTGCTCTGGCCAGCATCACTCCTCAGATCAGACAGACAGGAAGTGAAGTGAGACGTTCTGTCTGCCGCACAGCACTGTGGGATCTCATATAGCAACAGGTTGCCTGTTGCTATCCACTGACCACCAATGTTTTTGATCATTTAATTCTCTCAATCCTCCCACCTGCACCCCCCGCAGCCCCCCTGCACCCTCTCCCCTTGTGCTGACCCCATGTCTTGGGAAAAAGAAAAAAAAAAGAAAAAAAATTATATACTAGGAGGACTCTGGGCGACATTTTTAAGCCACCAGTCTAACGGCAAGGCCTATTCCTAGTCCATCCCTGGCAGTGTTATCATGCAGAGTGTTCTTCACCTTTTTATCTCCTATTTAACTCTGCAACAAAACACATTTTGATCAATTACACTAGCTAAGCAGTGAACTCTGGCTTGCAGTCACTACATACAAGAGCAAGAGGGGGAAACACAAGGCACTAAAGGAATAACTTTTGTTTACAACAAGCAAGGTAGTATCCAATAGAATCCTACTTACCTGACAATGTTCTATTCTTCCAATAAACTCTGAGTTGTACTGATGTGTTTTGTATACACATCAAATTGGATGTCAACTTATAACTTTCCCCAGGATTATACATTTCATATGCAAGTTTCTATGTTTATTGAAAACAATAGAAGGTAGAGAAGGTGTTTTAGGATGCTGCCTTGAAAAAATGCTGTTAATTCATATTTTCCTTTTCCTATTTTCTTAAAGTATTTTTCTACTAAAAATGCTTCACTAACTGGGGATCTAACACAATCATTTCTTCTCTCCACTTGAATTTGTTTTAATAAACCCATTTTATGAACTAAGAAGGTGTATTAATGCTGCTGCTGTTACAAAGTATATTTTTTAGCTTACAGTAAATCCTTGAGAAATGTCACCTATATATATATATATATATATATATATATATATATATATATCTATCACACATACACATACGTTTCTAGTTTTCGCAAGGATTTCAGTTCTATTTTATACAACCACATTCATTCTTTTATGAGATTACAGTGCTGTATTTTCCCTTGCCAAACAACCTTCCCACATGCATGATTTGCATAAATCCATTTAATGCTATTTAGCTTCTGACCCCATAGTTACTAAAAATACTTTGGATAGAATGGCAGCTTAGTTAGGTAACCTAATTCTCTCCTTGTCACTTCTATTTTTGTTTCTCTTTATTCTTAAAAAGACATGCACGTGAGAGTTATATATAATTGGAACTAAGTTTGACTACACTCTTGATATACTTTGTAGAAGTACTATGTTAAATGCATTATATATGTAAACATTAAACAGCATGTAAAATTTAACAAAATTGCAGGGATTAAAAATCTTTGGAGAAATGTACGTAACTGTATCTGGTTAACTATGGCGAAAAGCATCCCTGTACATATCAAAATGTATATATAATTAGCGTGATTATTTGATAATCACTCTAAAAAGAAATTAACAAGAGACAATGAACTAGAGCCAAACACAGAATATAGCTAAATGGCCAGAGTCAAGCAGCAATAAACATGCAAAGAACCCACACACTTACCAATGTATAGAGGGACAGAAGAAAGAACAACAATGTTCATACACCCCAAAAAAGATCTACTATATAGAGCATCTGGGTGTCATTTTTTCTGTTTTTGTCTTTTATATATATTTTTTTCTTTTAGATTTTTTATATTTGTATTTTTTATTATTATTATTACTATTATCATTTATTTGTTAGGCGCCATAAGGTATCCACAGCGCTGCACACAGTACTAACAGTAGAATATACAAGGTGAAACCATACAGAACAATGAACAACTGAGTTTCCCTCCCCTCCTTCCCCTCCTTCCCCCCTCTCCCCCCTTGTCTTTTCATTCTCTTTCTGTCTTCTTTTTTTTTCATCTTCAATTCACTTGATATTTAATATTATAACAATGTTCTTTTTAGTTTACTTTTATTAACAAACTGTTTGTTTTACAGTCTAACCTGTATGCTGTTGAAACTGTAAAAATTGTCAATAAATTTACTTTAAAAAAACCCCCCAAAAAAATGAACAAAAAGTACCAATACTTCAGAAACTCCGGCCAGTCTTATGCAGTAAAGAGGGAGCGGAAGAACAGGTATGGAGACAGGAGGGGAGGGGGCCCTGCTCATACGAGCTTACATCCTAAGGGAGGAGCCAGTTGAGGCAAGAGGAAAGAAGGGAGGACGAGCTAAAGGGAGAAGATGGGGGTTAAGTAGATGGTTGGTAGGCTTTGAGAAAGAGGTGAGTTTTGAGTGCACATTTGAAGGAGCACAGAGTAGGAGAGAGACGGATGGAACGAGGGAGGTCGTTCCAGAGAAGGGGGCTGCACAGGAAAAGTCTTGGATTCTGGAGTGGGAAGAGGTGATAAGATTGGAGGAGAGGCGGCGGTCGTTGGCCGAGCGCAGGGAGCGGGCAGGAGTGTGATTGGAGAGGAGGTTAGAGATATAAGGGGCAGTAGAGTTGGAGAGAGCCTTGTAAGTGGTGGTGAGGAGTTTGAAAAGGATTCTGTAGGGGAAGGGGAGCCAGTGTAAGGCAAGGCAGAGAGGGGAGGCAGAGGAGGAGCGGCGTGAGAGGAAGATGAGTCTTGCGGCCGCATTGAGTATAGAGCGGAGGGGGGAGAGACGGGAGTGGGGGAGGCCAGTGAGAAGGAGGTTACAATAATCGAGGCGGGAGATGATGAGTGCATGGATGATAGTTTTGGTGGCATCCTGAGAGAGAAAAGGATGGATGCGAGCGATGTTGCTTAGTTGGAAGCGACAGGCTTGGGCAAGGGAATGAAAGTGGGGGGCAAAAGAGAGAGAGGAGTCGAGGGTGACACCCAGGCAGCGAAGTTGGGTGACAGAGGAGATGGTGGTGTTATTGACGACAATAGAGATGTCATGGTGGGATGGGAGTCTGGGCGGAGGAAAGACAGTGAGTTCAGTCTTAGATATATTGATTTTGAGAAAGCGATCGGACATCCAGGAGGAGATGGCGGAGAGGCAGTCGGATACCCGAGCAAGGAGGGTGGAGGGAAGATCAGGAGAGGAGATATAGAGTTGAATGTCGTCAGCATAAAGGTGATACTGAAGACCGAAGGAGGAGATGAGAGCACCAAGGGAGGAAGTGTATAGCAAAAAGAGTAGAGGGCCAAGAACAGAGCCTGCGAGACTCCTACGGGGAGAGGGTAGGGGGAGGAGGAAGAACCAGTTGTGGATACAGAGAAGGAGCAATTAGCGAGGTATGAGGCAACCAGGCATGGACAGAACCAGTGAGGCCGAGAGAGAGAAGAGTTTGCAGCAGGAGGGGGTAGTCCACGGTGTCAAAGGTTGCAGAGTGGTCAAGGAGGATGAGTACGGAGAAGTGACCCTTGGATTTGGCTGATAGGAGGTCATTAGGAACCTTGGCCAGGGCAGTTTCGGTAGAATGGAGGGGGCGGTAGCCAGATTGGAGAGGGTCAAGGAGAGAATTGTCCGCGAGGTGCCTGGTTAGGTGGCTGCAGACAATCCGCTCAAGTAATTTGGAAGCGTAGGGGAGAAGAGAGGGCGATAAGTAGCAAGAGAGGTGGGGTCAAGATTGGGTTTTTTGAGGATAGGAGAAATAAGAGCGTGTTTAAAAGAGGAGGGTACTACACCAGAGGAGAGTGATAGGTTGAAAAGGTGTGCTAGGTAAGAGCAGGCCGTTGGAGAGAGAGTGAGCGAAGGAGGTGGGAGGGGATGGGATCGAGAAGGCAGGTAGAGGGTGGAGAGGAAAGAATAAGGGAGCAAACTTCTTCACCATTTGTAGGGCTGAAGGAGCACCAGAGTTGGTTGATGGGGGGAGGTGAAGCGATGAGGGTGGCGGGAGAAGGGGAGGAGGAGATGTTCAGTCTGATGGCCTGAATTTTGTAATGATAATTTTATTTAAATTTTATTTTATTTACGCACAACAGGGAGATAAGTGCTTTTCCAAGTGCAATTTGAAATGTGAAATTTCAAATGTAAAACCAATATGAGAAAAACCATTCAAACTAGCCGGGGTCATGCATCTGTCTTAGTATAGTATAGTATATTCTGTAAATACTAAAGAGGCTTAGTGAACATTGCTTAAAAGAATATGTGTGGGGGGGTGTTTTAAAAATAATAATTTTAACATTGCATAGATACAACCTCTACAATAGAATAGGTATCACAAAATAATTTGGAATTGATATTCACACCCAGCTCCAGAGTTACTAATAGCATACCCCAAAAGTACCTCCAGCACCAGGTTAAAGGATATGTAAAATGAGTTCCTATATCAAAGAGGGGCTACTAGAGAACCAAGACGCTAATAACCATTTAATAACTAATGTCATTAATTAATGACTAACAAAGGTAATTTCAAGTTTGCCTGAAAAATACTATTCCTTTTCTGTATTTCCTTTTAACTCTTTGTGTTAGAACTATGTATTATTATACATAATATTCTCATACACACTACAGTAGAGAACCTAGAACATTGTTGCCTATACTCCCGGAATGTCCGGGAGACTCACAATTTTTTGAGCTCTCCTGGATTCCTGGGATAGCAGGGCCACCTCCCGAATCCTGCCTGCTTTGTTGGTGAAGTTAATAGGAGAGGGCTAATCGTGCTTTCCTGGCCTCACCCCCTGCTATAATAGGCCAAAATTGGTATCATATCAGAGGGCGCATGCCTAATGACAATTAGCGTGGTTATGCCCCCAAAACATGGCCAACTTTGGAGATCTCCAGGAAGGGTGATCTCCAAAATTGGCAAGTATGACCTAAACCAGTGATGGGTGACTTGAAATAGCTGGAGGGCTGCACATGTGGTCCTCCAGTCTTTAAATAGGCCACACAGAGGAAGGAGGGAGAGCACAGTGCACTTCCTTTTCTTCTTCTGGGTATGCTGTATGACCTCCCTGCACTGTGCAGAGGAATCTGCCCCCATTCTGCCTAATTTTCTGCTTATTAAGCAGAGAATGAGATAGGGAGGAGATGGCTGTAAGGCCACAGATGAAGACTCTGCAGTCGGTAGTGGCCCACCACCATCCTAGATGTGGGACTTACAATCATATATAGAATACATATTATTTCCTTCCAACCACTTACACAATGATCCTGCTATACATTCATAAAATACAAATAGCTAGCCATATAAAAATTGATACACATAGCATATCACAGGCACAATGAAACCATTTATTTAGGGGGAAAAAGCCCCATCACCGGTGAAAACTGGTGTTTTCACTGGCAATAGGGCTTTGCCCTATACGTCATGGGAACTTTACCAGTGATAGCAGTGCTATCGCCGGCTGTAACCCCCACTGGTGGTGAAATTTGTCAGGTCTTCACAGTGATAGCTTCTCAGAACATAACATGAGGAAGTCAATTTAAAAAGCATCACAGTGGTACAGAGTGAATGAATGAATGACAAAATACTTTTTTACTTTAATTCAGCATTTTTTTATTTTTTAAAGATCTATTTATCTATTTTTAGCTTTATAGTCCAGGAAGTGGAACTGAAAGCCTAAGTCTAAGCCTTCAGTTCCACTGTGCATGTGTGAACTGGTGAGCCGGATCAAGCAACGCATATTCCCTCAGACTGGACAGGCCGTAGGGTAACCCTTACTTTTCCTGGCCAGTACCTCCAAGGCAGCTGTTTTTTGTCAATAATGTTTTATTGATAGATTGCGGTGCTTGCAGATTATGGAATTATTTCCTATAGAGATGCTCACTGACCCCGTGTTTTGGTTTTGGTTTTGGTTTTGGATCTGGATTACCTTCATGTTTTGGTTTTGGTTTTGGTTTTGCAAAACCGCCCTTGCGTGTTTTGGTTTTGGTTTTGTTTTGCTATTTTGATTAAAAATCAATGTTTTTGGGCCTAAAATAACCAAATTTAGCGCTCCACCTGTTTGTAGGATAAGTAATGTAATTGTAAAGCTAATAAAATAACCAAAAAACAGTTTCATTCCTGGTAGGCCTTCATTAATTCTACACACAAACCAGATTGTCTTCCTTTCCATTTATGAATATTGGCAATGCAGCCATTGTCTTTGGATGTATATTACACCCTACACTTATACTTAAATATGTAAAGAAATGGGCAAAGGCAGTTTGGTTTCTGTCTCTCTAGGCCCCCCTCCAGTTGTTGTAAATACAAAAAAATTCAGCCGTTATAGACTGTACAATATTAATAGAAATGGACAAAGGCAGTTTAGTTTCTGTCTCTATAGGCCCCCCTACATTTGTAGAAAATATTAAAAAATTCAGCCGTTATAGAGTGTACAATATTAATTGAAATGGAGAAAGCCAGTTTGGTTTCTGTCTCTCTAGGCACCCCTCCACTTGTATAAAATACCAAAAAATTCAGCCGTTCAGGGGCGAACGGAGGATTGTCGGGGGGGGGGGGGAGGGTTTCCCCCCTGAAAAAAACCCACACCACCCGCGAGAGCTGCTGCGCATGCGCAGCAGCTCCGTTTCTTCAGCGCTGTCCTATACAGCAGCTGCGGCGCTGTCTAAGAAGCGTCCGCGGCGGTGCTGTATACACTACAGCACCGCCGCGGACGCTTCTTTGACAGCGCCGCGGCTGCTGTATAGGACAGTGCAGCTATAGCGGCCACTTAGTTAGCGCAGGGGGGGGGGGTTCTGGAGACTCAGAAACCACCCCTGCGTGCGCCACTGCCGTTATAGAGTGTACAATATTAATTGAAATGGAGAAAGCCAGTTTGGTTTCTGTCTCTCTAGGTCCCCCTCCACTTGTATAAAATACCAAAAAATTCAGCCGTTATAGACTGTATTAAATATTAAGAGGAATGGACAAAGCCAGGTTGGGGTCACTCTGTGTATGACACCCTACCCTTAAGGAAAAATTGCCCTAACAGCAGCCTTTCAAGACGGTATGTGATATGGAAATGCCACAAGTCCCTTTCCTCTTTGGGGGTAGATTGCACCCTACACTTACATAGAAAGTTTTAAAAAGATGTTATCGTCATCATCTTCAGCTTCATCCTAACCCTCATCAGTGTGTACGTCATCATCACAGACTATCAATTCATCGCCGCTTGAATCCGCCATTAGAGAACAGTCAGTGCTTGGATGTCTTGGATGGTGAAGGCCTTCCTCGTGGAAGATGTAGTTCATTTTTATAAACATCATTTTCTCCACATTTTTGGGAAGTAACCTTCTACGGCGATCACTGACTAAGTTCCCTGCTGTGCTGAAAACTCGTTCAGAGTACACACTGGAGGGTGGGCAGCTTAAGTATTGCAAAGCAAGTTTGTAAATGGGTTTCCAAATGGCCTGCTTTTCTTCCCAGCAAGGAAAGGGACTGTCTGACATTTCCATATCAATTACCTCTTGAAAGTAATCCTCCACCATCCTTTGCATGTTAATACTCATATTGGATGTAGTTATGGGCAAGGTCACACATTTTTTTGAAAAATCCTTCAAACCAGCCCAGATGTTAAACTGTTCTGGTCTGCCCTCTGCGTCCTCCCTGCTTTTTTTTAGGAAAATTCAATTTTTTACGAGCAGCAGCTGCTTGAGAAACTGAAGGAGGACACGTCGTCAAGCCAAGGTCCAGTTCAGCGGACAAATTGCTGAGCAATAGCTCCTTGCAAAAGTTCACATCCCGTTCATTTTGAAGCAAAGACTCAATGTAGGTCTTAAACCTTGGATCAAGCAAAGTAGCCAAAACGTACTGAACCGAGCTCAAGATCTTAATAACTCGAGGATCATTGTGAAGCAAATTAAGTACTTGATCGACAAGGCCAACATACTTTGCGGAATTGCTTGCTTTCATCTCCTCCCTCAGTTTCTCAAGCTGCTTTTCCAATAGTCTTATTAAAGGAATGACTTGGCTCAAACTAGCAGAATCTGCACTCACTTCACAAGTCACAACTTCAAATGGTTTCAGCACTTTGCCAAGGACTGAAAGGAGTCCCCACTGTGCAAGACTGAAATACATGCCCCCTCCTTTCCCAATGTCATGGCTTATGCAATACGCTTGGATGGCTTTGCGCTGTTCCTCCATCCTCTGCAGCATGTGCAGGGTGGAATTGCACCTAGTTACCACCTTCTGCTTGAGTTTGTGGCAGGGCAAGTTAAACTGCTCTTGGAGTTGCTGCAATCTCCTACATGCTGTGGCCGAATGCCTGAAATGGCCTGAAATCTTACGGGCCACCGAAAGCATCTCCTGCACCTCACGGTTATTTCGTAGGAAGCTCTGCACCACCAAGTTGATGGTGTGAGCAAAACAGGGACTGTGCTGTAAATCACCGAGCTGTAATGCTCGCACTATATTGTTGGCGTTATCAGAAATGACATACCCTGGGGAGAGTCCAAGTGGTATAAGCCATGTATCAATCACATCTCTTAGTTTGCGTAACAAATTGTCAGCTATATGCCTGTTAGTGAAGCCGGTGATACAAAGAGTGGCCTGCCTGTGACAAATGTTACGTAGTGGTGTAAATGCTGCTGCTGTTCCTGCTGGTGAAGGTGAATGACCAACCCAATGGGCTGTCACAGTCATATAGTCTTTGGTTTGACCACTTCCACTTGTCCACATATCTGTGGTTAAGTGGACAGTGGGCAGAATGGCATTTTTCAGCGCAATCTCTACATTTGTACACACTTTTTGGTATAGTTGCGGAATAGCTTTATGGGAAAAATGGTGTTGCGATGGAATTCTGTAACGCGGACACAAAACCTCAATTAACTGTGAAAAAACCAGCTGCGTTTATTGTGGATATTGGACGCAGATCTAACACTAACTTGGCAGCCATGGCGTCTGTGATTCGCTTGGCGACTGGGTGACTGCTGTCATATTTGCTTCCCCTAGCAAATGATTGTTTCACAGTTAATTGTTGAAATGTAGGACTGCTCTTTTTCTTGGCCTTCCTCTGGGCTGACGATTTACCCCCAGCAGCAGCAACAGCTGCAGCAGTGGGACTAACGCTTTCTTCAGAGGAATCAATAATAGTGCAGGAGTCATCCAGCCTTAATAATTGGGATGCAGGGCTAACTCCGAGCGCTACTAAGGATATTGATGAGGATGGTGTGGTGGGTGTATTTTGTAGCCGTCGGGATGTCGGTGACAGGAGAGTCCTAGCTGATTATGGAGTGCTTGTAAAAAAAAATTTCAGCTTTTCCCAACACTTTGCCATGAACTCTCATCAAATGGCGTAATATAGATGAGGTTCCAAGATGGTTAAGGTCCCTCCCTCAACTGACTGTGGCTTGGCATACACTACAAATGGCTAAACAGTTGTTGTCTGGATTGGGGTAGAAATATTTTAAGTCTGCTGACAAATAGGACATTTGACAGCAAGAAATATTAATGCAAAAGAATGGGGGACACCCCAAAAGTACTTGGAGTGCTAAATATTATTTTTTTACACTGCTGACAAACAGGACTTTTGACAGCCAGAAATATTAATGCAAAAGAATGGGGGATACCTCAAAAGCACTTGGGAGTGCTAAATATTGAAAAAAAAGACTCCTCTATCCTCCTCTCTTTTCTATCAATTGTTATCAGAATTGTAATCAGAATTGTAATCAGAATTGTAATCAGAATTGTAATCAGAATTGTATTCTCTGTCCCTGCTCTAATCAGCCTGTGACTACACCCTGCTCTCTCCCTCTGTCAAATGGCGATGGATTGCTGTGGAGGCAGGTATTTATAATTTTCAAGTATCGCGAGAACCGAGCCCCGAGATCCGACGACATCACGATGACGTTCGGCCTCGAATTGGAATCCGAGCGGGCGGGAGAGTACCGAGCCTGCTCGGCTCGGTACTCGGATAGGCAAAGTTCGGGTGGGTTCGGTTCTCGGGGAACTGAGCCCACCCATCTCTAATTTCCTATCACCAATATAAGCAGTGATAGAAAATCAGCCTTATCCTTGAATATTATATTATTTAATAGACACCTATATCAGGAAACAATGTACTGTATCTTCATTTGATATGCTATATATATTCTAAGATAACAATCTTCAATATTTTTTTTGCACATAATATAAAAAAGTAGCAAATATGGTATAATACTCTGAATTCTTGACCTGTTTTAGTTATGTTTATAAGTACCTTAATCATGCGTGTGTGTGAGCAGGGGTGTAGGAACAAAAATTTTCATGGGGGGGCAGAAGACCAAGGACTACTATAGGGCTTGGAGCCTCTTTTTCTCATGTTTAGTATCTCCTTTTACGACAGTTGTAACAGTGACTGTAGATATACAAAGACTCCAATCCTATGTTAATTTTTGTCAGTGTTTCAGGAGCTGGCCAACCCCAGTTTCATTGTTTATTTTACTATAAAAATTTATTTATACATTATTAAATACATATTATTATTAACATTAACTGCCAATTAGTACTATAGCTGTTAGAAAGAAAGATAAATCTTAAAAATGTTAATTTTTTATATTACTTAACCTATTTTTTATTCAGATTTCATTGATAGCATAACCTAATTTGATTGGGAGTATTTTATCTATAGTCACTGCCTCATTTGTCATGGTATGTGCTATAATTTTAAATTGCTATATCTCACATTTGTTACTGAACGCACCGCACGAAATTCAGGGTACAAGTAAAGTAAATAATTGTTCATCATCAATACAGGTTATTTATTAAATGTTCATGAACGAAATACGTCATTTTAAATATACAAATGAATCAATCTGTATTAAATCTATACTAATGCAGTTTATATTAAAGAACGTTTGGTAGTTATACTAAGACAATCTATACTTTAAAAAAGTTTAACAAGTTTAGAACAGATAGCATGACTTTAAAAAGTAGCATGAAGGCTTTTCTGTAGATGTTCCTGGGAGGCAAAACACAGAAATCATGGGGGGGGGGGGCAACTGCAGGCTGGCCCGGGGGGCAGGGGGGCAGATGGCACCCGGGTCGGATAGAAGAATAGTATTTTGGGCCGCCTGGTGGTCCAGTGGTAATGCGATGGAGACAGCCTTTGCGGTCTGTGCAGGGGCTGTCACATTGCAGAGTACTCACTGCAGCCGGATCATTCATTCACAGAATATTGTACCACAGCTTGTAGTATTACAGCTTGTAGTACAATATTCTGTGAATGCCCCCACAGTGAGTACTCTGCGATGTGACAGCCCCTGCACAGACCGCAAAGGCTGTCTCCATCGCATCTTGGTAGCAGGCAGCTTACAGCACAGGGTCATGTGACCGCAGTGGTCACATGGTAGGAAGTGTAGGCGGGGCTGCTGGAACTCTATGGTCAGTGTGCAGGAGCTGCAGCAGTTCTCTCTGTCTTTGGAGCCACTTGTGTACAAAAAGGTAAGAGGAAGGGGGGAGTTAGTGTGTGTAAGGGGGGGAATTGAAGCGGCAGGGTATAAGGGTACATGTGTAGCTAAAGGTGCTGGGACAGAGGGGGACATGTGTAGCTAAAGGTGCTGGGACAGAGGGGAACATTTGTAGCTAAAGGTGCTGAGACAGAAGGGGACATGTGTAGCTAAATTTGCTGGGACAGAGGAGAACATGTGTAGCTAAAGGTGCTGGGACAGAGGGGGACATTTGTAGCTAAAAGTGCTGGGACAGAGGGGAACATGTGTAGCTAAAGGTGCTGGGACAGAGGGGGACATTTGTAGCTAAAGGTGCTGAGACAGAGGGGGACATGTGTAGCTAAAGGTGCTGGGACAGAGGGGGGCATGTGTGGCTGAAGCTGCAGGGTATAGGGGTACATGTGTAGCTAAAGGTGCTGGGACAGAGTTGGACATGTGTAGCTAAAGGTGCTGGGCAGAGGGGGACATGTGTAACTAAAGCATGTGGGCAGAAGGGGGGCCTAATTATAAAATGTGGGTGATATATTGATTTAATGCCAGGGATTGTTGAAGTTTTCTAAGTTTCATGTACCCATTTTTTTTTTTACCAAATAGGGCCTCCAAGGATCTAGAGCTAAAGTAACCAGCAGCCACAAGTGGTGACAGTGACAAGAACAGGTAGGAGAGAGCAGGACAGTCTGCCAACTGTCTTGAATCTGGTGGGACAGTCCCGAATTTGGGTGACTGTTTCGCTTAGGACAGTTGGGAGGTATGTCCCACTTCACCGTGTACTGCTCGTGAAGGCAGAACTGTGTGCACCTAACAGTAGTCCATCTCTTTGTCTGGAACTTTGCACGAGACCAGAACACCATGACCTGCCCTCATTGCCTCAGCATTGTGTGCAAAGTTGCCCCTATTGGGAAGATGTGTCAATTGCATGCACCTTTCTTTCGAATTTCAGGGCCCAGGCTACTTCAGTCTCAGTGTTGTGAACATGCTCCATGTGCCGTGCAATTTTTAAGATGGGCTTCTCACAGTACTGGCAGCACTGCTTTCTGTTATACGCCCTGTAGCCATCACTATTTCTGGATACGGTTTGGACAGACACCGCATTGTCGCTCCGAACCTCTGTGTTTAAAACATGGCTAGCAGAAAGTTGAGTCGCACATAGAACTCATCTCTGGGTACCTGCACTCTGCTGCGCTGGTGGACAACGGGTCATCACCGCTGGTGTCTGAACCGCTCTCCTCCGAAGTGTCAGGGGCATACTCGTCTCCACAGCTCTCTGGACTATAGTCGGAGCTACCGGTGAGCTCTGTCATGCTTTAGTGTCCACGCTTTACCTTGAGCAGCAGATGGATTCGACTCTGTCTTTTCCTGCTTAGTGTACAAAGCGCAGCAGGATGCAGTCTCTTCCATTTCCTGCTCCTGATATACATTTGGACGGAATTCTGGCCTATAGCGGTGGGAGGCACACACACTTTTTCCCCTCCACATCGGACACACTTTTGTTCCGACAAATGTGACTCGTAGGGACATACCAGATTTTTATACTGAGCATATCAGCAAGGTTTCCTATATTGATTAGCCATGATAAGCTTTGTGGGGACCTCAAATTTTGTCTCCACTACGACTCAGGTCCCCACAGTGTTGGTGTGTAAACAGGTCAATGTCCCCACAAACATATGAATGCAAGTACACACACTGCCCCCCCTTCCATTCGCGAGTGCGCGACACCAGCAACCAAAATTTTTTTCTTCTAGCTATGAAGCTCCAGAGGGTCACCAGGCCCGCGCCTGCCCCCAGGCAGGCCGAGGCTTTGGTTAATTGTACCCGCCCCCCCTCTCAGTGCCCTTCTCATGAGTATCCAGCATTCTCCTACCTATTCCTCTGACTCACCTACTGACCATTCAGGGTAGTAGGTTACTGTTCTGAGTCTCACAGCTGGAGCCATCTCTGTGTCTCTGGGTTTCCAGTTTTAGGTTTGACCAGGTTGTTGGTCCAGGGCTGTCTGATCATTAAGATATAGATGAGATAAATTAAAGAACAAAGTGAGAAAAATATATCCTACATTACTAAATTAATATATTTGATCCAGGGACTCCAAATATCTTGGAATTTAGTTGTTGATTTAGAATTGCAAATGTTAATTTTACCATCAACAAAATGTGGGTCCACTAGATGGAACCTGCTTCTGTTTCCAATATGTAGTCAAACATCATTCAGTCACACTTTGCATGTGACATTAAATTTATAATTTTTTTTATTTTTCTATGCATTCTTTTGAGAATTTATAATCACCATAGTGATTGGACGTATCGTGCAGTGTCTTGTGTAGAAGAGCACTGCAGACCTACACCTGAATTCAACAGCTCACGTATCTTGACATCCGTTACTTCATGAATTCAGGAGTCCAGAACTCATGTATATACGTGTGTAGAATACAGAGTGTGAGTTGCACTCAGAATGCATCAAGCCCTATATGTTTATTTTGTATCATGTGTTTTTTAATCTGCAAATGTAAAGCATTTTGAGTCCTGTTGGGAGGAAAGCCCTATAAATAAAATTATTATTATTATTATTATTATTGTTATTATTATTATTTTCTTTACTTTAAACAAGGAGGATAGTTTTTGCTTATTTAAATGTTCAAATGCAAGTGAATTTCACCACGATTTGCGACGTTTGAGCCAAAATTGAGCAGTGGCTGAGATCCTGTGCAATACGTCCACTGAAAACCACATGCTTAGCGTACAATAATACGACTACTCTGATTTTACTGAGTTAAATTTGTGAGTCAAGAAATAAGATAAACAAGTAGAAATAGAAGGTCAAGGAGTGCTAGGTAATGCCAAGAAATGCAAAATGCAAAGATAACACATTAGAACATAAACATTAGATAAGGTATTGTCTTCTAACACTAAGTTTCGTAGTTAAGGAGAAATGAAAGAATTTGGAAAATTTGCTTACACAGTATACAATGTACTGTACAACACATAAATAATTCTACTTGAAATTATTGCAAATGTTTCCTTTAAAGATCTATGTATCTGCAGGGATGGCACAGCAATCTGTTTTCCTTACTGATGAGTGTGGTTGCTCTACTTAAAATTGTGCCTGTGATTTATTGTAAGGTATACTAAGACATTCCTAGTGAATAAACACTTTGATTATAAATGGAGCTATGTTCTGAAGGCTTAAGAGTGAAAATCAAACCTATATATGCCTTATTATGCACATTATATTTTCTCACCACTTACAATGCCACCTGTGTATGGGATCGATGAACATTACTAGCTTATTTAAAGAAGTTATCAGAATATTGTAAAATGCATGCAATCCTTCTTCTTGAGTATGAACTATTAAATTATTAAATTAATTATTAAATCAGTGAAAGAATGGGATAGTTAGGTGCCACACATTATAAATATTGCTTTAAAAGTACATTGTGTTTTGCATGGACGAGGAGGGGTCCATCTAGATAAAGGCAGTGTGTCTGTGGACATCTACCAGATATCTTAAGGTAAATTTAAACTAAACATACACATCATACTTGCCAACTGTCCCGGAAAGTCCAGGAGACTCCCGAAATTCGGGTCAGTCTCCCGGGCTCCCGCGAGAGTTGGCATTTCTCCTGCATCCCGGAATTACGTTGTTTAAATGGCGCTAATCACAGAGAATCGCGTCATTTGACGCGATTATCGGTGAATCGCGCCATTTTGGCCCTGCCTCCCGCAAAAGTAATTTCCGTTGCGGGGGCGTGGCCAAAATTACGCGTTTGGCCGCACCCCACCCCCTCCCGCCCCCTGGTCATGCCCCTACCCCTGGAAAAGTTTCCGGGAGTAGATAATTATGATACACATACCCCAGCTATTGTTCCTTCATACCTGGGATTCCTTCATGCCTGGGATCTCTAGAGCAAAAGGATTTCCCTATGTCAAATTAAGCATGGCTACTGCTGAGCCAATTATCAAACTGGTTTGTAATATTACTAATATATTGGGAACATACTTACCCTAACAGTGCAGGTTTTCTGGATCACATGTGACATAATTAGGACCACCTGTGGATCTGTTACAATGTGTCAGTCATTAATGAATACACCTGTGCTCTAGCAAGGAGATATGAAAAACCTGCACTGTTAGGGAGCCCTGACCACTGGTTTTGGGAAACCCTGGACTAGTGTAATACCCTGCAAATCACAAATACATTACTGCATGCACTTATTCAGAAAACTACATCTTGCAGATTGCGTCTGGGAAGTTCATTGCAAATTGGGCTGGCCATTTTGGGGTGGACAAGCTGCAAACTACAGCACCAGGCTACGCACTAAAACCCCAGACTGCACTAGAAGCATTCGTTGTTTCTGCCGTGGCGCAACCTGGGATGGAAGTAGAGAGGGGTGTGGGAGTGTAGAAGAGTGTGGGAGTGGGAGAAAACAGTATAAACGGTACAAACAATATACTTATATGCTATTGAGTGTTTAGCAGTTGATTATAGCTTGTTTTGCAGTTTTTCGTCTATAGCTCTTTTGCTTTGATTATAACTCTAATGCAGTGTATATTGTTTGTGGTGGTGGTACCGTTATTTTCTACTGTTAGTGGTTTATAGCTCTGGGGGTTACAATGGGCAGGGTTGTTTATAGCCTTATGTTTAGCTCAGTGGTTATAGCTCGTAGTTGTGGTGGCAATGTCTATAGCTCTAATTCTATAGCTCAATCAGTTTAGCTCTTTGTTTGTTAGCAGTAGGTGATGAAAGTGATAATAATCCCTTTTTGTGGGATAGTATGTGTAATGACTGGTGAACAGTATCTGCCCAGTGTGAATGTCTTATTTAGTATGGGGCGGGGTGGAGGCTTCCTATGGTGGCTATGTGTAATCTATGTTATATATATCTGTGTATCGGTGAGTGTGTGATAATGGGTGCTATGTTTCAAATGTAGTGTGTTGTTTGAGAAGCGTTAATGTTTAAATTGCTCAGTTGCTCTTATAAGAGTTTTATAGATTTGGTGACCTACTTAGACAGAGATGCACTAGAAGCATGCAATTTATGGTTTATTTTCTTTACTATGTTCTAGTTATTAATGTGAATTGATTGAAACATCAAGCTGTGTTATTAAATCCTCTGTAATATTGCTATTGAGAGGTTATAGTGATGTCTGAATGAAGTGTTTATTCCAGCCAAATCGGCTGTATTTAAAGTTTATCTGTAAGCTGGCACAGTGTGCAAGGGACATAGAGAGAGAAATCATTTGTCACAAGAGTTTGTCTATATTGCATCAGAAGTTTGATTCTATTGTGAAACTGCCTAAAATGGTTGCCGAGGAGAGAATTGCAAGTTGTTTAACTCTACAGTTGCTGGGATATCTGCTTATTCTATGAGACAGATTAATAAGTGAAGATAGTGTTGCTTACACTGAGCTCAGGAGTTACACATGTGTCAAATCGAATACTGATTTTATCCTGTACAAGTAAATAAGCTTCATGTGTCCAGCTGAAACTTTGCTTTAACCTGTGGGTTCTGTCTATTGTAAAGTGACCATAGTATACAGTCACTTCTTCCAAAGCGTCCAACCTGATCAAGTTCAAGTTCAATTAATCATTGTTGCATCACTATTGATTTTGTGTGATAAGTGTTGTATAATTGCACTAAAAGTCTATCATCATTGGTTTGTCTAGATAATCTGCTGCAACAGCATTTAGTATAATTGTCCTGTTGATCCATTGGTAGCTGTTTGTCTCTCACAAGTATTTATCCAGTAAAACCCATTTCACTGAAGCACAGGGCCTAACTTTAAAATGAGATATATTTATTCAGTGATCTATGTGTTGAAGGGATTTATGTTTGCATACATTTGAAATTGTTGAAACAAGATTCTTAAAATATTATTTATTTTGTGACATGTTGAATAACACTGCATATTGTATGACAACTACATAATGCAAAAAGCATTCTATTGACCATTACACATTGTATAAAACATTCTTGTGACACTTAAACAATACAGAGAGCATTTTGGTCACCAATATACAATAAAGAGAGCACCTTTGTAACCACTATACAGAATAAAGTGCATACTAGTGAGAGCTATGCAATGCCACTGTTATTATTGAGACCACTATACAATGTAATATATATTGTATACATTGTAATGCAATGTCCAAATATCTTCTGGCTTTACAAATCATATCTCGAAACTCTGGTTGTTATAGAATACAGTCTTCCAAGTCTCTTCTAGGTTTTAAATGCAGACATCACATATCTGTTGGCTGTATGTACATTGTAAACCTATCAAATATCTGGTGTTATTACATTGCCAAAGTCTCTGCTTATTTTATGTTGCAGACCCCCCAAATCTTTTGGTCACTGTGAAATCTGTGTTGGCTTATAATGCATGACAGACCACAAATAAATAACAAACAATGAAATGGAAGGTAAAGGTGGACCTGCGCAAATGAGCTTACAATCTAAGATGCATAGACAACAATTGATACATAAGGTAGCAAAATAACATTTCTAACCGCATGGAGAAAGTTTGTGGATAATGCAAAGTAATGCATGATCAGCCTTCCATATTATATAAATCATTGGAGACTGGTATTTCTGTGTGTTGGTTTGAGGAAACATGAAAGATTAACTCATCTCTTCACAGTCCTCCAATCCCTGCCACTTTCAATATACTCTTTGTTTACTTCATTGTACTGTCCTAATATGTACTGTCTTGTTGTTTTCCCATTGTACAGTGCTGCGGACCTCATGTGGCACCCTATAAATAAATGTTAATAATAATAATAATAATAATAATAACTAGTCTAGTGTAGAAATATTAGGTAGAAATTACTAATCTTGTGTTCTACTGCCATGTTGTTCCTTGATTTCATATTTCACTGTGCAATTATGATATCCTGTTTTTAGTGTACATAATTTTACCCAGTGGGTGAAGTGCGGGTGTATACAGTGGTATGCAATAACACTACTTCTCCTTCTGCTTTCATTGTAAAACTATCAAATTCCATTCACTTACATTCCCATTACATTTTTCATACCACCACTTCTAAATTTCCATACCATCACTTCCACTAGGAGCACTAATTTTATTTGATATGGCACACCATCGGTCCTGACTCCAAGCCGCAGTTCCACATATGACACAAAGTAACATTAGCATTTCCATTCAAAGCAAAGTGTGATGACTTGTTGCCAACTCAGAGTATTCAGAGGAGTAATAGCAGATATGCCACATTGGATCTCTCTTAGATACTATGCGTTGAACAGATACCTGACAACTATTGTTTTGATATTCGGATATTACAAGTCTAAATACTTATTTTAAAATAATTTGGCCATGGGGTTAAAATATATATATATATTTTAATATAAATATTATATTCTGTTGAACGAAGTAAATGTTATGAAGAGGACTACTCTTGATAACCAAGGACGATTCACATGAAATTTATTATGACAATATCCTCAATACATACAGTGTTTGACTCCTACTGTTTTCTAATTTACATGATGCTTAAATATTGTGTGTTTGATTTTATGACACTGTTATTACCCCTGCGTGGGTATAGTTTTAGTATATTATTGTTAGGTTTCAATAAGATGTATAGTATCACAAAATTTAAATAATTAAAAAAAAGAAAAACTTTGAATTTGCTACTTGCTTAGGAGTGCCTATATCCAGTTACATGGATTTTTGTATTAATCCAGAGCTCTGTTTCAACAGTAATACCATTGAAGGAAGAAGGATCAGCAGGTTACAGGGGGACCCCTTACACAACCTATCTTACAAACTCAGCATTTAAGTCATCATAGGATTTGACCACAATCTTTCCAAGTAAAAATCCTAAGTGGGTAATTGTCATACTATGGCTATTATTTTAGAAATTTGGGACATTGTTTGTTCCTTAACTACGAGATTGTTTGAGATACTATTGTACAGTGGTTAAAATTGAAGTGTTCTTTGAGAATGGACTAAGTATACTTTACTGACATCTTGACAGAGCAAGTCAGATGAGATTGAAGATACAAGTATATATCTATATTATCATTAAATATATTTGATACTGTGAACAGTTTTTATGGTTTTAATGATTTTATGCAATGTGTTTAACTGTATGTGCTAATTAACACATAGTTTGTATTAATAAATAATTTTAGATTCTTCAAATAATTTGCAGCTTTATTTTTCTGCCATTTGTATTGTTTTAGTGAGGTTTTTTTTTATTTCAATTTAAATGTTTTTGACAGTGTTATGTTTGTCTAATCGCTATCAATGAAAATTGTCCGCTGCAATCAATGTGGTTCCAACGCACAAAAAGATTTAATAGCAAGATGCAACAAATAACAATTCAATAAAATAAGTACAGCCGATACATATGCAACCACTCTGTATCCAGCATACAGTCATTCAATCCTGAAGTCTGTGGTCAAAGTAGACTGTATGATGGTCTCAGAGGCTGGTTTATGTACAGTTTGCAATACATAAAAAACCTGTAGTGATGTAATGGCAGATTTCCATAGGTTCACGATTCAGGATAGTCCAGTATAATTCAGGTCATAGGTTGGTTCAAACAATGCCCTCCAAGGGTGGCAGGGGCGAATGGAGGATTGTCGGGGAGGGGGGGGTTTCCCCTCCGACCCCCAAAAAAAAACCAGCCCCCGCGAGAGCTGCTGCGCATGCGCAGCAGCTCTGTTTCTTCAGCGCTGTCCTATACAGCAGCCACGGCGCTGTCTAAGAAGCTTTTCGCGGCGGTGCTGTATTCACTACAGTACCGCCGCTGACGCTTCTTTGACAGCACCGCGGCTGCTGTATAGGACAGTGCAGCTATAGCGGCCACTTAGTTAGCACAGGGGGGAGGGTTTCTGGAGACTCAGAAACCCCCCTGCGTGCGCCACTGGGTGGGAGTCAACACTCCAACAGCTGCATATGTGTCTTCCCGCCGAAAAGCTAGTTTAAACTGGTCTATTTGCATTACACACACAGTATCATTCCGATCCTTATTCCTTTATCATCCATAACTTGCATATGCAAGATGTGACCATATAGCTAGTAGTAGCAGATGTCTGATGATAGAGGATTAAAATGACACTAAACATGATATGTTTCCTATATCCTGAACCTTAGATATCAACAAAGTGGTTTTAACATTATTATATTAAACTATTATTTAATTAAATTCGATTATAAAAGACTGTGTGTTGGAACCTTTTATTGAGGTGAATTATTTACATGTGAATGTGTGAGTGTAAGTATATGCAGAAGTGCTTGCACGTGTTATTACTAAATACGCCATTCCACGCCATAGCTTGCTATTCGCATATTTTCACATAAAGTAAAATTAAATTGATGGTTATAAATTAAAACGACTCCATCCAATTATTCAACTGCCACAACAGTCTCTCCAGACAGCAGCCTAAGGGGTATATTTACTAAACTGCGGGTTTGAAAAAGTGGACATGTTTCCTATGGCAACCAATCAGACTCTAGCTGTCATTTTGTAGAATGCACTAAATAAATGACAGCTAGAATCTGATTGGCATTTTGGACTTTTGATTATGTGCTAAAAATGAAATATCACACCAGTTTGTTCGAGTCCACAGTGCCTGTTTTATTTTGTGTGTTCTACTTTCACTAAGAATGACTCAACCCTGAACATAGACTAAACTAAAGATATAATACATCATGCTGTTGATATGGTACTCATCAACATAAAGGGCCCAGTGACACAGAAATGGCATGGTAACTTGATATGAGGGCTTCCATGTGTACACCTGCTGTAAACCTATAGCTGCCTTTAATGCTAATCTGCATTTTCTGTGGCCTGATGTCATGTGTCAGACAGTCAGTTTAGTTGAAGGGGAAAGTACACACAAGAAAAGACTAGGCATAAGCATAGGTGGTCCATCATCTGCCCCAAAACATTTAGATGTGCCAGCCACCTGCAATGATTTTCGGGTTCTGTTTTTTTGGTAAACCTTTTCCAGAAACTAAACTGCTGCTTAAACAAGTGGGATGTATGAATTTCATATTTTATAAAGGGGCATTTGACATCACATCTTCCTGCATCAGTTGGACAGAAACCTCACATTACTACACTGTGCTGTTGGGTATCTTGCTTCTTCTACTACTACTGATTGCCTACAATTATCTCCTCACATAATAATATTGCTAATGTCAGACGTAGGTCTGTCCTAACTTTAATAATCACCTGACTGGACAAGTCACTGCCTCCCACAAGATCAGCATACTCATCTCCTGAAATACACTGTGTTACTGATGATTTGATTGACATCAATTTGTTCTATCAATACCCAATTAGGAAATCTCAGACAAAAGAAGTTTAAAATGAAGTACAAAAAGGACCAATAAGGCTCAGACCCTACTCAAACGCGACTTAAAACCATACTTGCCTATCTTTATATTATCTCCTCTTGGAGATCATCATCATCATCAACTCTTTATATAGCACCAGTAATTCTTCAGCGCTGTACAGACAACTCACTCACATCAGTCCGTGCCCCACACACTTTGAGAGATGTGTGTGGGGCAGCCAATTAACCTATGGCAGCCAATTAACCTACTAGTGTTTTTTTTGGAGTGTATCCTAAAGGGCAGGTAAGCCACATAATTTTGGCGCAATCCCCCACAATGTAATTGCGTAATCTCATCATTTTGCAAATGCATCATGGAGGATCATGGAGGATCCCATTCACTAGTAAGTGTGCAGAATGCAGGAGAATGGCTTGTATTCCAGGAGACCTACTTGGAACTCTGGAGCCTCCCGAAAATTTCTTGAGATGGCTTAAAGCTGAAAATGAAAGAATTCTGGAATGCCAGACTCACATGACTGACTTGTGCTAAACATATTCAGCAAGTAATCCTAGGCATTATTTCACCCACAGTCCAGAAATTAATGTATGGAATTAATGTTAGGCCCAGATAACATGATTATAATTTATTTTTTATCAAACAATATTAAGGATTGTCTAATGCTAAAACTTTTTGGAATATAATTCCTTGACAAAAAGAATTTGTGAGCCCTGTCTAAAGTACAGGAAAGGATTGTCTATAATCAGTAGAGATGGGCGGGCTCTGTTTCTTGAAAACCAAACCCACCCGAAATTTGGGGTTCCGAGTACCGAGCAAAACGTCATCGTGACATCGTCGGATCTCAGATCTCGCGAGTCTTTGATTCAATAAATACCCGTCTCCATGGCGATCTAGCGCCATTTGAGAGAGGGACAGAGAAGAGGTAGGTCACAGTATAGAGCAGGAATAGAGCAGTATAGAGCAAGCATTTTTCTGAATTTGCACTACAAAGTGTTTGGGGTCTCATATATTGAGCAGGCAAAGTGATCCAATAGAAGTAGGAGTGCTGCAATCCTAATATAGCAGTCATTGCACTTTTTTTTTCTGAATTTGCACTACAAAGTGTAGGATCTGATATACACCCTTATAAAAGAGCAGAATTTCTGAGTGCTGAAATCCTAATATAGCAGTCATTGCACTGTATTTTTCTGAATTTGCACTACAAAATGTAGGGTCTGATAGACACCCTTATAAAAGAGCAGAATTTCTGAGTGCTGAAATCCTAATATAGCAGTCATTGCACTGAATTTTTCTAAATTAGCACTACAAAGTGTAGAGTCTGATATACACCCTTATAGAAGCAAAATTTCTGAGAGCTGAAATCCTAATATAGCAGTCATTGCACTGTATTTTTCTGAATTTGCACTACAAAGTATACGGGGTTATTAAAATGGATTCACAGCAGTACACAGATGAGCAGGAGCAGCAAGCAGCTGCTGCCACGAGTCCTGATGGTAGTTATCTCTGTATGTCATCTGGTAAAGCCCATGTAAAAGTACATAGTCTTTTGAAGTCAGGGGAAAAATAAAACAAAAAACACCTTTTATCGTGTTGAAGAGAAAAGAGCTGTAATCCAGGAAAAATTAACTGCCGATAAAAAAACAAAATTGCCAACATGCCATTCTACACATGCAGTGGCAAAGAAAGAATGAGGAATTCGCCTTTCTCTATGACTGCCAGATCTAAAAATATTACTGAGGCTTCTTCTTGTAAGTTTACTCGTGACCAAGCAAGACCAAGTAATTTGGAGTCCAAAAGTGTTGCACAACTACTGTTACGTGTGAAAGCCGAGCTGGAAAAAAACAGTAAGGCATTAGAGGAAAATGTATGCTCAGGATCAGAAATGACACCAATCCATCCACAGGTGGTATGTGTAATCGTGACCATTCGGATAGTGTACCCATAAAGAAGGCCTCTTTCAGCAGATCTGCTGATGTGTGCCTGAACAGCCCCAGTGTAGCTGGTGATACACCAATTGAGGATGCCACTTTGGAATTGGAAGAGGATGAGGGGGATATTTGTGTAGCCGACAAGCACGCTAATGAGGATGCTGATGAGGATGAGGTTGTTTGTGTAAGTCCTGCACCAGTGGAAGCAGTTTTGGCACGTGATAAAAAGAAAGCCATTGTCATGCCTGGACATAAGACCAAAAAAGCCACTACTTATGTGTGGAATTATTTCTACCCAAATCCTGACAACAGTTGTCTAGCCATTTGTAGTGTATGTAAAGCCACAGTCAGTCGAGAGAACCTCATCCATGTCACACCATTTGATGTTTGTTCATGACAAGGTTTGGGGAAAAGCCGAAAGTTATGGTAAAAAAATCACAACAAGCAGTCCATCATCATCTCTCACCTACATCCGGATGCATGCAATCTACACCCACAACACCGTCCTCATCAATTTCCTCAGTAGCGATCGGAGTTAGTCCTGCATCCAAGTTGGTAAGGCGCGATGACTCCTGCACTATCCTTGATTCCTCTGAAGAATTCTTGAGCGTTATTTCCACTGCTGCTGCTGTTGCTGCTGCTGGGGTTGAATTATCCTTCCATAAGCATCCCAAGAAGAAGAGCACTAGTACTTTACAACAATTAACTGAGAAACAATCTTTTGCTAGAGAAAGCAAGTATGACAGCAGTCACCCAGTCGCAAAGCGGATCACAGACACCATGGCGACTATGCTAGTGTTAGATCTGTGTCCAATATCCACTATAAACGCAGCTGGTTTTTCACAGTTAATTGATGTTTTGTGTCCCTGTTACAAAATTCCATCACAACACCATGTTTCACGAAATGCTATTCCTCAACTGTACCAAAATGTTTGTAAAAATTTAATAATTGGGTCCAAAAATGCCATTCTAACCACTGTACACTTAACCACAGATATGTGGACAAGTGGAAGTGTGCAAACCACAGATTATATGACTGTGACAGCCCACTGGGTTGGTCATTCGCCTTCACAAGCAGGAACAGCAGCAGCTTGTACACCACTACAGAAAATTTCTCACAGGCAGGGTACTCTTTGTATCACCGGCTTCACTAACAGGCATACAGCTGATAATTTGTTACGAGAACTAAGGGATGTCATTGATACATGGCTTATACCACTTGGACTCTCCCCAGGATATGTTATTTCTGATAACGCCAACAATATTGTGCGAGCATTACAGCTGGCTGAATTCCATCACATTCCCTGTTTTGCTCACACAATAAACTTGGTGGTGCAGAGCTTCTTGAAATATAACCGTGAGGTGCAGGAGATGCTTTTGGTGGCACGTAAAATTTCAGGACATTTCCGGCATTCTGCCACAGCATGTAGGAGATTGCAACAGCTCCTAGAACAATTTAATTTGCCCTGCCACCAACTTAAGCAAGAAGTGGAAATCCACCCTGTACATGCTTCAGAGGATGGAGGAAAAGCGCAAAGCCATACAAGCGTATTGCACAAGCCATGGCATTGGGAAAGGAGGGGAAATGTATTTCAGTCTTGCACAGTGGAGAATCCTTTATGTGCTGTGCAAGGTGCTGAAACCATTTGAAGTAGTGATATGTGAAGTGAGTTCAGACTCTGCTAACTTGAGCCAAGTCATTCCCTTAATTCGATTTTTGGAAAAGCAGTTTGACAAACTGAAGGAGGAGGTGAAAGAAAGCAAGTACTTGTAGATCAAGTACTTAATTCGCTTCGCAATGATCCAAGAGTTATTAAAATCTTGAAGTCGGAACACTATGTTTTGGCAACTGTACTTTATCCTAGGTTTAAGACCTACATCGATTCTTTGTTTCCAAATGACCGAGATCTGAAGAGATGCAAGGAGCTCTTGGTGAGCAAGTTGACCGCTGAAATGGTCCTTGACTTGACAACGTCTCCTCTTTTAGTTTCTCAGGCAGCTGCTGCTCGTAAAAAATTGCACATTCCAAAGTGAAGCAGGAATGACGCAGGTGGCAGACCACAACAGTTTGACATCTGGTCTTGTTTGAAAGATTTTACCAAAAAAAGTGTGACCTCGGTCATAACTCCATCCGATCCTACTACTAACATGAAAAGGATGGTGGAGGATTATTTTCAAGAGTTCATTGAGATCGACATGTCAGCCAGTCCCTTTCCATACTGGGAGGAAAAACAAGCCATTTGGAAACCCATGTACAAACTTGCTTTGCAATACCTAAGCTTCCCACCCTCCAGTGTGTATTCAGAAAGAGCATTCAGCACAGCCGGGAACCTTGTCAGTGATCGACATAGGAGGTTTCTTCCTAAAAATGTGTAAAAGATGATGTTCATCAAAATGAACTACAACTTCCACGAGGAAGGGCTTTACCTGGCAACTACATCCAAGTACTGACACTTCTCTAATGGCGCAGTCCAGCGGAGATGAATTAATAGTCTGTGATGATGATGTACACACTTATGAGGGTGAGGATGATGCTGAAGATTATGACGATATCGTCTTGACAGTGTAGAATTCATTTCACAGCACTGTTTGTCTAACAAACCTTTAGTGCATTGATAGCTGGTTTAGTGGGGGCCCAAACAAACCAAACACTTCAGCCACAAAAGTGGCAGCACTTGTCGTTGAATTGCTTGGTTTGTTAAAGTGTGCATGTCCTTTGTAAGATCCAACATATGGGTGGGTGGGTGGTCCCGGGTGGGCCCAAGGACAATTCCAGCTTGCGCCATTAACCTTTCCTGGCACTGATGTGTGTTTCTGCCATTACTCTAACAAGCCCATTGTTAGCTTGTTTAGGGAGGGCCATGTTGGACTTGCACTTCATCCACAAAAGTGGCACTCCTTGTGGATGAACTGCTTGGCATGATCAATTGTACATTCTACCTCTCCTAATTGTGGGTGACCTTGTTATCTTGTTTATTGAGGGCCAAAAGAAAATAAGCACTTCAGCCACAAAAGTGGCACTCATTGTCGATGAACTTCTTGGCTTGATCAATTGTGCATGCTACCTCTCTTAATTGTGGGTGACATTGTTATCTTGTTTAATGAGGGCTGAAAGAAAATAAGCACTTCAGCCACAAAAGTGCCACTCCTTGTGGATGAACTGCTTGGCTTGATCAATTGTACATTTTACCTCTCCTAATTGTGGGTGAACTTGTTATCTTGTTTATTGAGGGCTGAAAGAAAATAAGCACTTCAGCCACAAAAGTGCCACTCCTTGTGGATGAACTGCTTGGCTTGATCAATTGTACATTTTACCTCTCCTAATTGTGGGTGAACTTGTTATCTTGTTTATTGAGGGCTGAAAGAAAATAAGCACTTCAGCCACAAAAGTGCCACTCCTTGTGGATGAACTGCTTGGCTTGATCAATTGTACATGCTGCCTCTCCTAAAATTGAATGGAAATCACTGGAAATTAGTGTTAGTGAGGTTAATAATAATGTAGGTACAAAATAATAACGATATTATGTCATTTTACCCCAAAAAAAAAAATTTTTGTAAAATATAGCTAAACAAAACCAAAACCAAAACATGGAAGGGCGGTTTTGGCAACAACAAAACCAAAACCCGAAGCTAATCCAGATCCACAACCAAAACCAAAACACGGGGGTCAGTGAGCATCTCTAATAATCAGTTGACTGAGTATGGTCATTCTCTGGGATTACTAAACAAAAAGAAAACATTGCTAAATTGTGTAAAAAATAAAATACTAAAATTATGCAGCATAATTATTAATCATTGAAAATCACAAAACAAATTATGCATAATAAAACATACAGGTTTGAATGCAATTACTTTATCTTATTCTTGAAGAGGCAAACAGCAATTTGTAGAGTTGAACGCAATGCATAAATATAAATTGCATCCCATAATTTGCTTAGGATCCTGAGCTGCACGCATCTTTAGAGAAGGCAGACTGACACATACCATTGGCTTCTGCGCCTGCGCTGTTTTAAAATGTGCATTTTGCACGTCCATCTCTACATAAGGCCCAGAGAAAGCAACATATACTATAATTTTTATATTGCCAAACCAGAAGCAGCAAGGCAGCTTAAAATAAAGAGTTTGTATACCACAATAGTTTCAGTAAATTTTAACTTCCATAAGGATAATTACAGTCTCAATTATGAATGCTGGAGGATCTTGAAACACAGCAGACCAATATATTACTTATGTAGGATTTAATCACCAATATATTTGCTGTGAAGGAGTTTATAGTCTTTATGCAGTGTACACCAATAATCTAGGTCCAAAGGCAATGTGTTATCTTGATTTCAGATAAGAGCTCTTAATAAATTGAATAGCAAGTGGCCACCTTACTATCTCACCCAGTGGTCAAAATGGGAATTTCAGAGTGCTGGTATGGAAGTTTGAAGTGAATGGCCAAGGGTCTGGTTCCCACTTAGGCTTCCAGAAGCTTTAGTGATTTTGATAGTATGCTTTTGGACACTGTGGGGCGTATTCAATTGTCGGTGGAAACGCCGAAAATCCCCCGGTCCGCGCACGATTACCGTTATTACGGTAATCGTGCATGGAAAAACAGTTAATACGATAATTTACTCGCTGGATTTCAGCTTGCAGCTCCCTGTGTGTTTCTACAGCTTTTTTTCATTGTTTTGGGCCCCCTTTCCCCCTGGGCCCCCCGGCACCTGTCCATCGTGCCCAGTCGGAAAGACAGCCTTGGATCATCGGGGGGCTCCGCCTGCTTCATTGTACTGGGCACATTGTAATGGCACATTTTATCCCACTCTATGGTTTTCCAGCTGCTCCTAGACTTGCCCAACTTTTCATTAAGGAAATCTTCAGCTTATATGGATGCCCTGAGGAGATCGTATCTGACCAAGGAGTTCAGTTTGTAGCTAAATTTTGGCATTCTTTGTCTAAAGCCCTCCTTATTAAACTGAACTTCTCTTTCTCATGCCATCCACAGTCCAATGATAAAACAGCATATCAACCAGGATCTATAAACTTTTATCATGCTCTATGTATCCTCCTCTCAGAACAATTGGTCAACTCTGCTTCCCTGGGCAGTATTTGCTCACAACTCTCACTATCACGAGTCATCTTTTTCTACTCCATTTTTCATGGTTTATGGACTTCATCCTCAAGTGCCAGTATTTTCCCTGTTACCTGCAACTTCTGTTCCAGCTTCTGAAACAGTCCTGAGAAAATTTGCAGACAACTGGCGGCAGGTCTGTGAATCCTTATTCTAAACCTTGCACAACTATAAGATTCTAGCGGATAAAAAAGGTAGAGACATTTTTGACCTGAAAATAGGAGACAGAGTTTGGCTACCTACTCGAAATCTCTGCCTCAGAGTACCTTCCATGAACTTTACCCCTCGCTTCATTGGTCCATTCAAAATCTCCAAGGTAATCAACCCCGTTTCCTACAAACTTCAGTTGCCAGAGTACCTCAAGGAACCTTACAACTTCCACTTTTCCCTTCCAACACCCCTGGTGTTGAACAGACTTATTGTGGGCAGCACAGTGGCCTAGTGGTTAGCACATCTGCCTCACAGCACTGGGGTCATGAGTTCAATTCCCGACCATGGCCTTATCTGTGTGGAGTTTGTATGTTCTCCCTGTGTTTGCATGGGTTTCCTCCGGGTGCTCCGGTTTCCCCCCACACTCCAAAAACATACTGGTAGGTTAATTGGCTGCAATCAAAAAAATTGACCCTAGTCTCTCCCTCTCTGTCTCTCTGTCTGTCTGTCTGTGTGTGAGTGTGTGCCTATAGTAGGAAATTTAGACTGTAAGCTCCAATGGGGCAGGGACTGATGTGAATGAGTTCTCTGTACAGTGCTGCGGAATTAGTGGCGCTATATAAATAAATGATGATGATGATGATGATGATTCCCCTAAAACTGGTTCAACCCCCATTCTGACTGGACTGAACAAAGCGAGGAATACAAAATAAAGACCATTGTGGACTCTTACTTTCAACATAATCACCTGCAATATCTGGTCGATTGGAAGGGCTATGGCCTGAGGAGAGGGCTTGGATCAAAGCTTCCGATGTTCATGCTCCCGCCTTAGTCAGAAAATTTCATCAGAAATTTCGTGCTAAGCCCCATCTTATGTGTCCAGTGGCCTTCCTTCGGGAGGGGGGGGGGGGGGGGGGGGACTGACATGAATTGGGTTCCTAGTCCTGTTTACGCCATTAGGGGTATCATTTCACCTGCTTACCCCTCTTGTCAGAATGCAGCATTCTAAATCCTGGGACAAAGCATGACTTCTTTCTGCTGTACTGGAGGCTGTCATCTTGGGTGAGACATTTGCTAAACATCCCACTGAGTCTGCACAGCTAATCTCATCTACCAATTAGCTTTCTCTGCAGACTATAAGAGTCTCCTCCTATACTCAGCTAATTGCCAGTGCGACAGTTCCTAGTTCCTGGTTCCAATTCAACTCTGTTGCTGCTTGTTGCTGCTTCATTCTGTTTGCTGTTACAGACTCCAACCATTCACCTTTTGTGTGGATTTAGATTCACTTTGCTTGCTGTGACACAGACTGCAACCGTTAACCCTTTAAGTGAGTTCAGCTTCATCCTGTTTACTGTTACAGACTCCAACTATTTACCTTTTATGTGGTTTCAGGTGTCCTCTGCTTGCTGTGATACAGACTCAATTATTTACCCAAAGTAGTTCTGCTGTTTATGTAAGCAGTATTTCAGAAAAAGCAGCAGACAGTCCATCTGGGCCGCTTGCTTTTTAAATGGGGAGCCTCTTAATTGCAATATTAATTTTCTCTATTGTAATTCTGCTTTTAATCTTTCCAGTTCATTAGGATGGACTTGAGGGAATTATAGACGGTCTAGGAAATGTTTTCTAGTTTGCTCATTACCATAATTAGGTCTCTAAAAAAAACGTAGTAGTTTTTTCAAAACATTTGCAGTGCATTTAGGATTACATTCCAATTCTTCTTTGTTGTTTTTAATTTAACTTGATGGCAAAGCTCTAGTCTAATGATTTAAGTTACATTTTGCCAGCTTTGTTAACATTATAGAACAAAACGATTTTAAAGCGCTTTTAATACAATTTCTCTTAGGATTTTTGAACTTTTTCATTGTCATGGATGTTGTAGGATTGTTTTTACACATATCTAATATGCTTTCTGGAGACTTGTCTTTCTAGACAAATAAAGGACATAATATGCCATCTGAATAACACATAAGAAAAGGGTAGTTTCTGTGCTGTGAATTGTATGCAATATACTTCCCTGTTCTCCTTGCAAGTATATCTTTAAATTCAGGATTATGAGTTAAGCTGTCAAGGAAATGCTGGCTTGTAAATTTCCTATATGAGTACATGTTCATCAGAGTAAATATTATAGACTGCTTAGGGCCCCCACCACGCAGGTCGCAGTCCTCTAAGTAGGTAACAAGCGAGACCGTCTGAGAACACAGGAGCTGGGAGCCGGAGACCGAAGACCTTCTGATGGAAATAGCTGAGACACACGAGAGCGAGATAAGCAGGGGATAAGTGATGCTCTGGGGTCCCGGAGAATGGAGGAGTCCAAGGTAAGAATGACTTGAAGGTGAAAGAGCTCGCATATAGGAAGTGCTCAGAAGGCTGGGTACACAGGTAAGGAATAAACAGGAACACGCAGAGGTGAAGGATCTGCAGGTGGATGCTGCACTGAGGTCCCAGTGAGCTGCTAGGGCCTAGGTCAGTATCACTTGAGGGTGTAATGGTCTGCAGGTAGACTGGGTACCGGAATGCTGCTATGCAGCTGAGTGAAGACCTGGAACACGCAGAGATGAGATGGTCTGCAGTTAATAACACTGGAATCCAGGAGAGCTGGGGTGCTCTGGGTAAGGATCGCTAGGAGGTGCAATGATCTGAAGGAGGACAGAATAGCAGAATCTAGGTATGCAGGGGAGTAAAGCTCAGGAGACACTAGGTGGTGCAATGGTCTGCAGGAGTATAAAAGCACTGAGGTAATGGAGGACTGGGATCTCTCAGTCAAGATCACTTGTAAGTGCAATGTTCTGCAGGTGGCCTGAGTAGCGGCATCTGGATATACAGGCAATAGCTGTCTGGAATACATGGAGGCGAGATGGTCCACAGCTAAATGGAGCACAGAATACCAAATGAAGTGGAAATAGCAGAGGGAAAGGTAAACTGCAATGGAAGCAATACAGGAGCCAGAGAGGAACACATGTTGACAGGTAGAGAGACCTGAATATCTGGCCCCTGTGCATTGCAGCAGGAGCTTTAAATAGAAGGAGCCGATAGGCAAATGAATGAGGAAATTCTTCAAAGTGCCGGGTTCATGCATGCGCAGAACCGACGGCAAAATTGCGCCTGGCCCGGACAAGCTGTGGCACCTGTTCAGGAGAGGGAGAAGCTGCAAAGGACCAGGTAAGACTGCCGGACCCCAACAGAGTGGTCAGCGGGTCCGGTGCCTGACAGTGTATTTGGACTCATACTTTGATTTAACCTATCCAATTTATCAGGACTAACAGGACCTCCTGTTGTTCTCTATGGTAAGCAAACAATAGCCAAGTTGCTGACTACACCATAGACCAGACCTGTCCAACCTGCGGCCCTCCAGGTGTTGTGAAACTACAAGCCCCAGCATGCCCTACCAGTAGACAACCTGTTGATAGCTGGAAGGGCATGCTGGGACTTGTAGTTTCACAACATCTGGAGGGCCGCAGGTTGGACAGGCCTGTCATAGACTGTGGACCAAGGCCTAGCGGAATAATTGTACTAAGACATAAGGCTGCTGCAAACACAATTTTAGAATATTAACTTGACTGTAGCAGTATGCATAACCTAGCTACTAACTATGCACATTTGACCATCTATGCTATCACATTACCCAACTAATACTATACTCAAAGTCTGTCATTTAACTTACACAGAGCAGTCATTGAATACACATTACCAATTTGTTACTTGTCACCCACCGAGCATAATGTAAACATTACGTCTCAATATTCCATAATTCACAGATAACATCACAACATATGAAGACACACGATGCATAATAATAATGTGTCAACCTTGCAACCATACCATCTACGTACCTTAAACTTTTACCGGTACATTGGAGTACGAGCCTTATACAGCATAATGTGCTGTAATAACATAGCAGTTGCATTATGATTTCTAGTATTGTGTCCAAAATATCCTGCTTTCTTCTCACTTTATGACTATCATTGTGATTGTGACAGCACCCAATCAGCAAAATCTCTTCTGAAACACTGCCACCATCAGTTGCATAATTAGTGCACAGAATGAGGGATCTGGTACACTGAATGGAAATGAAAATTTGATTGGACATGTTGCTTTGGGTGCAAGGGGCACCAGTGTTAGGAAAATGTTTGTTATCATTTATCATCTTTAAAAACATATATCACAAATATCGATATGATTTTTTTTCACTTAAATTATCTTGAAGCTTCCAGGAGGGCGACCCATCCTCTTCTTCATACAGATTTTTTAAGGCTCACTCACTATAATCTGAACATTCAATCTAAACTTTTTTAATTGAATTGTTTAAAAATTGAAGCGTGTGAGAGCTACAGTCAATCCAATACAACCAAATGTAGATGGCCAAATTGAATAATAATCTAATTGCCTTTGAAGAAAATATTTAAATTAAATGATCAGATTGAAGCTTCTATGTTTATTATAAGTGATTACTTTTTATTGATCTACAGCTGTCTTTGTACTTACATAAAAAGTATATTTTCTTCTGAGATCAACAAAGTCATGTTTGTGTGACTTCTTCCATTTTTATAAATGATCTTATTAAATATGAAGGGGAAAATGGGATTGTACAGTGTGTGCCTCAATTGTATATTGATGTTGCTGTACAGAGTTGAATTCATTTTAAGTCACATGACAAGGGTTAGCTGTCATCAAACAAACTTTGCTAATATTTGCTAATAACTCTTTGCTAATATATACTTTCAGAATTTTTACAATATTTACTACCTTTAATATTAGTAATATATAATATTTATGTTAGTATCTTAATTGCACAATAAAACCTGCAGGAAAGGTTGTGCAGTTCTATTACCTTTGGTAGCAGATATTGAAACAATATTTGCTTGGGCTCGGTAACCTTTGTTATAATGTGTTAATATGGCAGGGTGTTGCAGCAGAACAAGAAAATGTAATCATTTTCTTACTATGGAGAAGCTTGATTTTGTTTTATATGCTTTGGAATTTGGGGGAATGGATCAATTGTTTTCATTATGCAACAAAAAGGAACGTAGAAAGCTTCAGTCGTTGTTTCTGTTTTCCATGGTTGACACTTGTAAAATGTAAACATGTCAAAACAAAATTGATTTCAGTGTAATTGTTGTGAGATGTTACCCCATGCAATGAAATTTCATATGTCTTTATTTTAGTTGACCCAGGCTAGAAATAAAAAGGCTTAAACTATATGCAGGATGAGGAAGAAAAGAAAAGGGTTCTGATGATCCGCATTATGGTGCAGTGACAATAGACTGTAATTCACTGAACCTCAATTTGAATTCACCTTGATGCTTTGACATTTCTATGCTTATTATTTACCGTTGCTTGCAGCTTTAAACTAGTAATCGCATAGTAACACATAACTATGATAGATTTTACCTTCTGGAAGATTGCAGAATGACCAGAATACTCTGCAACTGAATTCCAATGCACGGAAATAAAATATAACAGTTTTAAACATAGCGTGTAAAACGGTGTCACGCTATGTTTACTCTCTCTCTCTGTTTCACATATGATTGTCGATGAGGACGTGTATAGGAGTTTTCTACGCTTCGGTTTTACAATAGAAGATATATTGAAAAGACTTCTTATAGACTCCATACATGAGAAACGATAGGAGGGAGAGTCACTTGGTGATGCTAAACACAAGATACGGAGGAAATTATTGATTAAATACTGCCTTCTGCAAGAATTATACGTTGAAAAGGACTTCCACTATAAAGACTAGATAAGTCCAATGTTTCTATTATATCAATTGAGAGTATATTGATATCGATATTTATGACTGTGTAAGGGTATAGTGTTCCTTCAGTGTTTTATTTTATTTGGTGAATTCCAATGTTCTCTGCTTTAGAATTAAATAATTTCACAGGTTGAAATAAATTTGCATGGAATGATATGTAGCAAAAACACTAGTTTTTCTACAGACAAAAACTAATGAAAGACTAGCCCAATTAACACTTTGTCGGACATTTGTAAAATCTTGAAAAAGACTTGATTGAGTGGTGAGTGAAGGGTTGGATGCCGCACAGACATTTAGGCGATCGTGGCATGTGTTGTTAACCACACCTCCAAAGCAAAGTGACCACTGTCAAAGGTAAATAATTGGATGACAGAGGTACATTAATAATTTCTGTACATAGCGATCAGTTGCAATGCAAAACATACGCAACATAACTTTTACTAATCTTTTCATATAAAATATATTAAAGTGGACAAAATGCTAAATAATGTTTTCAACATCTGAATTATACTGTGTTTGGTTTCACTCTGCTTACAATTTAATGAGAATGCTTTTGGTGCTATTTATGTAGCGTTCGCACTTAGCGTGTGCTAGTTAATATGGATAATGTAAGTTATTTACAAACTAATAGCAAGCACTCAAGGATCATTAAGAACTAGAGATGCTCAGACTCAGTTTGCCAAGAACTGAACACACCCGAACTTAGCAGATCCGACTCGGCTCGGTACTTTCGCGCGCCTTCGCAATTGAAAAACGAAGCAAAATGTTATTGTTACGTCGTCTGATCTTGGATCTCGTGAGCTTTGGATTCTATAAGTACCGCCCTCCACGGCGATCCAGCACCATTTCACAGAGGGACACAGAAGGGGTAGCACAGTTCTTGGCAATCTCTAATGCAGTTGGGCAGCATCATAGGTAGAAAAGAAAGAGGAGGGGTAGCAGTGTTCTTCAAAGTCTCCAGTGACATTCAGGAGAGCTCTATTACTCCATTGCTAATTATCATTGCTCAAATAGAAATAATAGATCTAGCAGGCTCGGCCTTCTAAATTTGCAGTCACATTGTACTGTGTTATATAGGTAACACACAAAGAGGAGAGCTCCATTGCTAATTGTCATTGCTGAAATAGAAATAATAGGTCTGGCAGGCTTGAGTTTCTAAATCTGCAGTCTTTGTTTGAAAGTGTATGAAAATAATATTGTGACCTGTGAGGTGGTCAAAATTGACTGGAAATGATTTGAAATTAGTGTTATTGAGGTTAATAATAATGTAGGGGGGAAAAAAAGCAAAAATATGGGATTTTAGCAAAAAAAAAATAGGGATTTTAGGAAAAAATAGGGATCCAAAACCAAAACACGTAAGGGCGGTTTTGCCAAAACCAAAATCAAAACATGAAGTTAATCCATTTCCAAAACCAAAGCCAAAACCAGAACACGGGGGTCAGTGAACAATGACCAGAGGAATCCATCAATGCAACTTCGAGTATCTAAGAGTGCAAGACCCCTCAACCAATGAACGAAGATCTTACAATTTTAACTGTGTCACAGTGATGTCATTTCATTTACAACTGTACTGTGTATAAATGTAAGCTCTGGTTTTTGGAGACCAGAGCTTTCTGATTAAAGCTTGAGCTGGTGCTAACTGTCACACGCGTATGTATACCAAACTCTGCTTTTTTGATAATAAAACCTTTTGTGCTTTGGAACAACAGCGATCGCATTGGAAAATCTTTTTGGTAACGATAATACGGACGCAACACCATGCCTCTTTGCCCTGATTCCTTGGCCAATGTTGGAAGGTATGTATGGAGTGTAAGAACTTAAGCTGGGTACACACTACAGGTTTTTCAACCAATTAGCATGCCAAACACATGATAAACGACTGTTAGGTCTGATATCGCATGAGTATGTATGATGAAGAGCACAGATCTGAAGGTAAATTGTGTAGGTGTGTGCACATAAATATGCATGCTCATCAGGACTTTCAGTCGTTGTAGTAAAATCATTACAGAAATTCCATCTGCATTATTTTTCTGTAGTGTATGCGCAGCTTTAGCATGAAACACCAAGGACCTAAATCATTAAGGAAGGTAAAGCAAAAAGAGTATATTTGCTGTTGGATAAACCATGTGCAAATTAGATTATTATTTTTTCAAGTACGGAAAATACTGACTGCTTTTCCAAGTAGCACACAAATAATTTATTTTTATACTGAAATTTAAAGTCGATCTAGGATATGCCCTACCCGCAACTATAAATCTGTCCCCACATCTTAAATTTATCTCCCCCTCCAATAAAACATGGTTTTGCCAAGGTACAAAGTTACTCATTTATTTTACTTTCCTTTCCTTAAGGTATCAGGCCCCAAGTGTCTGCCCTAAACACATATTATACATTTTATTCTGTTCAGGGCCAAAACTGAGGCATCTCAAGAATACTTAGTAAATTTGTGCTTTTACAGACCCCAAGCAAAGTCCATCTGTTAGTGCTCATGACCATCAAGATGATCTTTTAGAACGGATAGGGTAGAGGTCTTCACGTTTAGTAGCCGCCTTTCCCGTAGAGCTTTATGGGCTCACAGGTACTCAGATGCCCCCAGGTCTTAAGCTCAGAGTAGTAAAAGCTCATCAATGATGGCCATAGTGCAGATTGAACGCTAGCCCAGACTGGAGCTGGTGGTCAGTGGCAGGCTGAGGTCAGGGGTCCAAAACAGACAGACAAATCGATATCCAAGCAGAGGTCAGGGTCACAAGCGAAACAGCGAAGTCCAGAATACAAGCCAAAAGGTAAGGGCAATAGGCAAACAGTCCAAGGTACAGTCAAGGGTCACAACAGAAGATCGGGCAGACAGGAATCCAACAGCAGGTCAGCAACAGCACAAGACTTGAAACGCTATAACCGGCAGGGAGCCTAAGTCCTCCCTGCCTTAAATACAGAAAGAACCAATCAGAGCCCTGCCCTACAAGTGTCCCCAGAGGCTGCTTAATAAATGAATTGCCAGATCAATTAGCCCGCAGGGTTTTTACTAATATGCGCGCCCGGCTGCCCAGGGTTGCTGTGATGCAGCACTGCTCAGAAGGAGTCCCTACCATTGCCATGGAGGCGGTTGGGACGATGGGAACTGTTGCCATGACAGCCAGGACGCCGATGGAGGAATTCGAGCCGTGGTGATCCGCGGCTCGTGACAACATTGTACATTTTTTTTAAAATAAAGTTAGAATACATAAATGTTTTGTCTTCAATAGAGATAAATGATCCCTATTTCAGTCTTTGGTAATAAGCCATTAATCATGTGGTTAATCAAACTTAGGCGAACGTAAAGATCTCCATGTGCACTATCCAGTAATTATGTTTTCACGGACATTTACTATACTAATTAAGCCCAGATCATAACATTACTGCAGTCACAGCTGGATGTTTATTAAATATGATTTGTAATATGTTTTCAACCTGTTAGTTTTAAATAAGCTTTCAGTCTTGCAAATTTAGGTCATCGAGATTAGAAAATCTTATCCCTGAAGCTTTCAACATTATCTAACTGCAATAGTTATGCATTGATTGAAGAAGTAAGTTTATATGCATTATTTATGTGAACACAGCTGTACAGCGGACTGATGCTTAAAAGCAGACCCCAGAAAATCTTAACTCTTGCACGCCACTAGTTTTGCACTTTGTAGGAGACAAAAAAATTGAAAATGAAAAACGAATACAAACCAATAAAACATGTAAATGCCGGATAAAGGATTTGACTGCAGATTGTATTTTTATATGTTATAGAGCATGTTGAGCTGTAATTGTTCTTTACACACTAACCAATAAATTTTTTAGTTGAAAAACCTAATTTAATGCTCAAGTTCCTCAATTGCATTATGCATTAATACACGTGTTACTCATTTAACACTGTTTGTCCTGTGGAGACTATTTTATTTAATAGTGAGTGTGGCAGGATCACTTATAAAAAACTTACTGTAATAATATATTTAAATTATTAGCACAGTGTGTCAATTTATATTGTTGCAAATGTACTGATTTTTGATACTGTGTATTAGAAATGTACTTATTTTATTATATTGTGTTCTATTTCTGTATAGGAGATGCATTCATATCTAAGGTATTGATTTGTAACTTCTGAGAGAGGATGTCCTGATTTGGATTTTTATAACTTTTTTAAAGAAAGTCCCTCATGGGGGGCCGCTGCCTCTCTGTCTGTGTGGCTTGTATCCTGCATATCAGATCCTGTCCGAATAATGCACACAGAAGCTTTGGGGATATAGCAGATTAGTGTAAATTTTGTAAACATTGCATTGCATTTAAATCCATGTTGTGGGAAACATATTGCATCCTGATACTAAAAATAACTCAGACTTCTTGGGGCCAGCAAAGAGTTCAGAGGGTTGACTTACCCCCTTCTAGGCTGTGTCCAAAACTGTATAAAACAGCACTGATTTGTACTGAAATGTATAATTTTTGTACCATCTATACTTCTGGAAAGATTGCTAGTACCACAGACTGGCGTGTGAGCTGTCTTTGTTAGGACTGCTTGAGCCTATAAACCATCACTTGCTTCAAGAACCTGCTTTGATGACTACTTACACTGCTGTAATTTCCTCTGACCTACATATTAGACCCAAATCTGAGGTGGACCAGCATTCCAGTACTAACATTTTGCCCGCTACCTGCAGCTTTGGCCATTGTGATAGGCCCGGGGGAACCATAAACAGCAACCCTGACCTGAAGGCAAGAGGTCAGGTATACCAGCCCAGGTGTACCTGCAAGGGGGTACACTAGCAGCGACAGTTACCCAGAAGAAGCGCAGTTTTGGATGCCATTAAGAAGTCCACTGGTGGGAGCATTGTAAGCCCCTCCTACTATGGTAAGGGTGCAATTGGGATAAAGAAAGGGAATGGTAGCAAAGTAAGCCTAGTCGGTTCCCAACAAAAACAGACAGGGTGGCATTGGCGGTCCATTATGTCACAGTGGGGGGTCATAATAATGACTATTGATTTAAGGTGGAGTGATGGCATTATTTAATTAATTCTAGGATGGTTTGGGGATTATTAATTTAATGTGGTACTGAGTTTAGGGAGATCAAGTATGTAATATTTGGGCAATTTGGGGCAAATAAGGAAAAGCTGGGTGATATTGTTTCTCATTGGAGCTGTCAGAGTGAAATAGGAGGACAGGCATGAAGCCACATAAAGTTTAGGCTCTGAAGAGTCATATATTACATTGAATTCAACTATGTGATTATTAAATAAGGAAGTCTTAGTGTGATTTTTTAGAATGATGTGGTACCTCATAGGAGACTGTGATATCCACTGAGGTGTGTATGAGGGTCAGTTCATCTCCTCTAGATGCTAAGGCTAAAGCTAACTAATGCTTCTTTGTATAGGAACATTGACTTGGTGCTCCCAATTCTGTTTATATATATTGCAGTTGTGTTGTCTAAGCACAGCTGAATAGAGACCTCTTTTAAGTGGCTGGGTACTAGAGTTTTCAGAACTAATTTTGATGCATGTGGTTTCAGCACATTTATGAACAACTGGGATTTATCGGTTGCCAGGTGCCCCTTAACGCTTTCTCTTGTGAGAAACCTCCCCAACCTGTCTGGGACGCATCTGTGGTAATCGCCATGAAGGGAGGGGTGACTAGAAGGGGGCGAGAAGGCAGTTTGGGAAGACTATCCCATTTCACTCTCAGGATGATGTCTGACCAGGAATTGTGGGCATAAATCAAAGTTTCAGGAGAGATTGCAACTCTCTGCATAACAGGTGTATGTGTCGAGAAAAAAAAAAGGGACATTGCAATCACCTTCCCGATAATTCTTGCAAATGTGCTGCGAGATAGTCTGAACTTTTGTGAAGTTTTTATAATACATTCTTTTGAGTCTAGCTTTTTTCTGGTTGAACTGATAGAGAAAATTATTGGGAATCTAGGTTAAACCCGAGAGATGTAATGATCTTAGAAGGGGTCAGTACCGACTTTTGGATGTACACAATGAACCCCAGGTTTGCTAACAGAGAAATCCATGTGCAGGGCCGCCTTCAGAAAAAATCGGGCCCAGTACGGGCCCCCGTGCCACCCGGGCCCCACCCCCCCACCCCATGAGCGGGGCCCCCCCCAATGAGCAACACATACTTACCTGGGGCCCGCCGCTGGTCTCCGCTATTCTGTCTTCAGCCTGGCTGTCACCGTGACAGCCAGGCACCAGGATCCGATCGCAGGGGTGGAGGAATCATTCCCCCTGCGATCATGTGATCTGTCACAGGCAGAGCACATGATCGCAGGGGGATTGAATCCTCCACCCCTGCGATCGGATCCTGGTGCCTGGCTGTCACGGTGACAGCCAGGCTGAAGACAGAATAGCGGAGACCAGCGGCGGGCCCCAGGTAAGTCTGTGCTAAGCTGTTGTTCCGGGCCCCCTGGTGAGCCCGGGCCCGGTACATCAGTACCCCCCGTACCCCCCTGATGGCTGCCCTGTCCATGTTTCTCAAAGGGGTATTGCAGTCTGAGTGCACTAACAGCATGTCCTTCAGGAAAGTCATACCTGCTGACACACATGTGTCACCACTGCTTTTGTGATCCGTGTAAAAGTGTAAGGGGTGATAGACAGGCCAAAACCCATATCTGTCCACTGAAATAAGTGGTCTCTCCAATACAATCTGAGAAGACATCTGGGCTTTGGGTGAATTGTTATAGAATGGAAAGCTTTGGTCCTAAGGCCAAAGTACTGACTTCATCAAACTAAAGACTGCAATTCCTTGAACTAGGAATATGAAGTACCTGGCATGGGAAACAAATTAAAGGAAAGATTACCCCGGACTGGATTGTTTTTAACAACCTCCAGTCTGTGGTAATCTGTTGCCACTCTGAATATGACTCCCTCAGAATTTTATGGTGTGACAAATATGTGAGTAAACTTACTGTAACTGTAGCCTAACTTATTGTTGTTCCATATGATCCTCTGGTGGCATCTTGGGATTTGTGCAGAAAACCTCCCCTTTGAGCTCTTCTTGTGCCTTGGACTAGACCTGTGGCTCTCAAAATCCAACCCCTTTAAAAAAAGGACCTCCTGAAAGGCTATCGGGATTTATGGCATGCTTTGGCCTTTTCTATAAACTGAGGCCCAAAAAAGACTGCATCTGTCAGATTTGGAACTCAAGAGATTTGGAAGCAAGGTCTGCTAAACCTGCTCTGGTCAGCCATGGGTTTTGGTGATGTACTTAAATAATTAGCCTACTAGTAGAGTGCTTATGGCTTTAAGTAGGACTAGCTTGAACACCACTATAGAATCCAGGGAACATTCGGAGTCCCCTTCTCTCTCTGCTTTTTCTAACACAAATAGCAGAGATCTAGCTGTGTCTGTTATTTTGTATTGGATCTCTGAATAGTGTTTTATACGTATGGCGTATAATTTTGTTGGAGGGGTTTTAACCGCTATTCACACCTGGGCATTTGTATCTCACTAATTCCCCATGCTGTGATGAGGCAGAGGTTCTTGTAATCTCCCTTGATTCAGAAGGAGACTGATCAATTTCCTTTAGGGAAAAATGTAGGTTTTCTGTATCGTGATCCCATATACTGACTATGGGTCTCCCCAGCTTTGGGCAGAACTGTTTTGCTTGCTAGAATGTTGCCTGCCTATGGGCATTTCAAGAAAAAGGGGAAATATCACCTGAACAGGCTTCCCTGGGATTAATTTTGTTTTTATTTTTCTTCTTTACATTTTTATATGGTACCTGTAGACTCCCTGAACAGGAAGATGTCTTGACTCTCTCAATGGGACCATTTTCCACCTTAGAATCTGAGTAGTGATTGGTTCTGAATTCCTAGACAGAAAGTTTATTTTTTCTTTCAAAAATTATTTTCTAAGGTGAAGAATAGGAAGAGGAAGATACTGACCATTTATGGGCTCTTATCTTCATTTTACTGCCAGCTTAGTGCTGACAGATAAATCTGACCAGCAGTGGTCTGACATGCGCCCACATGATCACGGGCGTGCACGTAACCTATCGCACTGCTCCGTTTCTGGCAGGTGAACTCTACCTTAGCATATTTGGGAGGCCTGCTGCCTAACTCACCTGCTGTTGATAGGTGGTAAGCCTCTCTACGAATGAATTACATGTAAATGCACTTATTGTAACCATCCCTTCCCTCTGCCCTCTCTAAGTGTATGGAGTATTAAGTGGCAGGTGTGGCTGAGACTGTATACAGGCACATCACATACATATGCAGTATGCAAATGTGTATTTTAGTAAAAAAAAAAAATTGTACGTACAACTCTATATGGGCCCAAATGTCAAGGTAGCAGCTACAAAGGCAAACACAATCCTGGAATACATAAAAGGGGGCTACTTTCATGTAATCTATACAGTATTTTGTATAATTGTATTATCACAAGTTAGACCACATCTTCAATGCGAGTACAGTTTTAGTCTTAGTTTTAGGTCGGCAAATCACTAATAAATGGAATGGAAGGGTTACATTATAAAGAGAGGTTAGAAAAAAGTTAAAAAGATTAAAGAGGCCATCAATCAAATCCTACTGCCTTCATTGTAAAACTATCAAATTCCATTCACTTACATTCCCATTACATTTTTCATACTGCCACTTCTAAATGTCCAATTCGACCATTGATTATATCCCTTACCTATCCCTCACTAGTGGTGTTTCAGTCACATAAGCATTGCCTCACCTCCTTTTGGTTGTTCATTATTGAATAATTTGCTGTTTAAGGTTAGCTGTGTGGCACAAAGATGCACTGTAATCACTGAGGAGTTTAACTCTGCTATAGACCCAGCTATTGGTAGGCTTTCAGAATCCTTTGTGTAATCCTACTATTTGCCTAGATTGGAACATACGCAAAGCTTAATTAGATGTCTGGAGATGGTGATTTCATAATCAACAAGTCATCACTCTAAGGATCATTGTTCACTGTACCATATTGAAATGACCCTTCCCCAACCATGCAAAGAATATTCGGGGATGATAATACTTCTTTGCATTACAACTATGGTATGGAAATTCCTTAAGGTATATGGGTGTAACATTTTTATTTCAACTCTGGCTGGTTATAAAAATAATAGTATTATTTTCAAGGCTGAAATGAATTACATAGCTGATCAAAACTATTCCACTTGTAGGACATAGCGGTTAGTGCTGCATAACAATATAATAGTACTTTATCAATCTCAGTGCCTATATAAATTAGGTTTTAAGAATGATACATTATTTGTGTAGTTGGTGCATTCTCTCCCTCTAATAACATTTCCAGAATCCTAAATACTTCTGAGTCATGGGTCCTCTGACTATATTAATCCCCCAAATTAGTTCTCCAAGCCTCAGATTAAACCGCAATGGATTGTTAGGAGACAGTCTAGGATCTTCATCTCCGTCCTCTAGCTGCAAGGGCTCCTCCAAAAAAATCCCTAGACTCTACTCATAGAAGGAAAAAAAATCTCTCCTAAATACGAGGATAATCCATAATAAGAATATGTTTCTGTGATACCATATAGTTTGTTATAATAATTCAAAAATCCCGGTTTGTCTCCCTATTAGATTGCTTTATGATAAGCCGCCTAAGTATTAATGCTTAATGAGGGATCTGTCCAGATCATCATCATCGCAGCGCTGTACAGAGTACTCACTCACATCAGTCCTTGCCCCAATGGAGCTGACAGTTTAAATTCTCTAACACAGAGACAGACTAGGGTCGATTTGATAGCAGCCAGTTTACCTACTAGTATGTTTTTGGAGTGTGGGAGGAAACCCACTCAAATACACAGGAGAATAAACAAACTCCACACAGATAAAGCCATGGTCGGAAATCAAACTCATGACCCCAGTGCTGTGAGGCAGAAGTGCTAACCACTAAGCCACTGTGCTGTCCCGATCCTGGTAATACAGTTGATGCTCTGGAGGCTGCAATGGCATCTTCCCTGGGGAACTCGATTTATAGACGGGGTTCCAGGTAAGATTAGGCTTGGTTAGGACATGGCTGATGCTCCTGAGACTGTATTCATATTATTCCCTGATGAGGATCTTGGACTGTCTCCTAACAATCCATTGTGGTTCAATCAAAGACTTGGAGGTCTAACTAATATTCCAGAGTGTTATATTTTGGCAACAGTCAGTCTCTCCAGAGGTATGAAGTCTCTATCCATAATTTCTATATAGAGACTAATACATCCTAAACTGCTCCAATATACCATTTAAGAGAATGGACAGATTTTTTTTAGCAGAAAAGATTTGGGGCCTATTTATCAAAACCCGTCAATATGAAAGATTTTCTATCGCTGCTTATTGCAGTGATAGAAAATATTCTCTTGACACAATTTATTAAAATATTTTTGCAGGGGCAGCTGAATGGTACTCAGCTTCCCGACGATACTGGCTGGAAGTGGTAAGACTGAACTTACCACTTTGCCAGTATGGGAGCATATACCCATGTGTGAACGGGCTTCTGGTTCATGCATGCACAGTGAAACTTGAAGGTCGGACTTATACTTCCAGTTCCAATTTCAATAAAAATTAAAACAAGAAAAGACTAAATGTCAAACATAGAAAATAAACAAAAATATTGTTATATATTTAAATTAAGAAAACATACTTTCATTTAAATAATCAAGCATTTTTCTTGTGCACTGCCACTGCTCAGGCTGGTGATAGGAGGACAGTGGATGTAGATGTACCACCTCTGTCCATGATAAATAGGTGACACTTGGCTATAGTCTTCTCTAGATAAATAGGGAGAAGCCCTGAATCTGGCAATATCTGATTTTTTTTCCTTTTCGTAGCCTCCCTAGTTTTAATTATTTGTCATTTACCTCAAGTGAGCTATGGAGCTAAATCATCTTTGTCTCTCATCATACCATAGTTCATGTGGATGTACAGTGTCTACACACTGTTATTGAATTTGCATATTTTGTGATGCAGCCCCTTTATTGTTGCCATAACAACAACAATATTAGTTTAGGGTTTGCACACTTATGCAACTGGGGTATTGTAGTTTTTCACTTGTTTTTTTATAAACATGCTTATTTATTTCACTTGAATTTCTTGGTTGCAAGGTCACGTTAAAGGTGGAAAAAAGTCTGATATAATAGTCTCTTCACTGTGTTTTATAAGGAAGATATCCAAAGCAGTTCGGTAAACAACATTACTGGTTAAAAACACTAGCAAGATACAGAGAAATTCTTAATTCCAATAGTTTGACAGCACACTTCTCAAAGCTTAAAATGATATAAGACTATTTGTGCACATATATAACAATAGTACTTTTAAGGAAATGTGTCATTTGGACAACAGATTTGGGAACTTTGTGCTAATCTGTTCACAGAGTTTCCAGCGATCCTCCAATTATAGTGATGAAAATTAAACATAACAACTTAATATATCAATTTAACTACTGTCTTATTAAAAATAGCAATACTTTGCTAAGATACTACCTGACCCTTTACTATACAGCTTTAAGCACTATGTTACTGCAAATTATTATTTAGATCCACTCCAATTTGTTCAAGATTTTGACGGTGTTACATATAAATTTAATGTCCCAGTTTCTGAGACAGAGGTATTAAAACACAAGGCCTTACATAAGGCTGTGTGATAGTGGCGACTGCCCAGGGTGCAACGCTGAAGGGATGGCTGTTTATGCATATTTTAGGTTAAATTGGTTAAAATTGAGGTCTGGTGGGGCTCCATTTTACTTTCTTACCCCAGGCACTAAAATTTTAAGTTACGGCTCTGTTAAAAAATATATATAAATATACTTGGAAACAGTATTGCCAGTATTAACAACTCCCAACATTTCAAATGGAAAAATTGGGACAATTTAGAACATGCCTTGCCATAACCTGTTAAAAGCAGATACTGTCTCAAATGGACCAATATTGGGAAGTCGCCAATGAAAACTGCATAAATATTACAAAGAAACGGGACAGTTTGGTTGGTGACTGAGAATGGGTCTTTTCATGTTGTATAGTCAAATTCTGATAGAGAGAAATGCCCTAAAGCCGAACACTATTAAACTTTTGAAGTTTGTTCTCGCACACACAAAACACTTACCTATTGTTATGGCAACCATTGCGGCATAAACTTATAGAACTGGTAGAAGAGGTCTTCACCTTTAGCCGCCTTTCCCATAGAGACTGGTTATGCTCACAGGTACTCAGATGCCCCCAGGTCTTAAACTCAAAGAAGTATGAGTTTATACTCACACGGCTGCACACAGGTACAGAGGGTAACATACAGAACAGAGGCAGGCCAGCGATCTGCAGACTGGACGGAGCACAGGAAGAGATGTTAAGTACCAGTACACAGGCAGCGGTTCAGAATCCGGGGACAGGCAATGAATCAGGATCACAGGCCAGTGGCTCATGCAGGGGGGGTTTCTGAGTCTCCAGAAACCCCCCCCCCCTGTGCTAACCAAGTGGCCACCATAACGGCACTGTCCTATACAGCAGCCGCGGCGCTGTCAAAGAAGCGTTCGCTGCGGTGCTGTATTGTATACAGCACCGCCGTGGATGCTTCTTTGACAGCGCCGCGGCTGCTGTATAGGACAGCGCTGCTGAAACGGAGCTGCTGCGCATGCGTGGGCCCATGTGTAGGCGCATGCGCAAAAGCTCTCTCTCGTGGATTTTTTTTTTTTTGGGGTCAGGGGGGGTACTCCCCCCCTGACAATCCTGCGTGCGCCTCTGCAGGCAAGGGTTTAGAGTCCGGGTAGAGGCAGTATGTCCAGGGACAGGCAATAGGTCATACACAGGTAGTCAATCCAAGGTTCACACCAAACAATAGCTCAGGAGCAGGCTAGGCACAGAAAGACTGATCTATAACTGGCAGGGAGGCTAAGCCTTCCCTGCCTTAAATACATCTGCTAGCCAATAGAAGCAGGGCATTTAAATCAGCCAAAGGGGGCTGCTAATAGCGTAACACCTGATCTAATTGTGCATGCGCCCAGCTGGACCTAATGCCGGGACGCGGTGCTATCTATAACAGTGTCCCTAGGCAACGGCCCGGGCAACACCCGGAAGTGACATCCTGGTCGTCATAGCGACGGCTGGGCGCAGGTGAGAGAGTCGCCGCGGCTGAGCACCACCGTGGCTTGTAACACCTATCAAGGGTTAAGTTCATTCTGTAGGCCCCATTCAACCAATGGGATGCATAGAGGAGGTTCCTGAGTATTCATATTAACCCCACTCTTGCTCTCTCCCCCTCTGCCACTGTGTATACAAAATCTGTGGGACCTGTGGAAACATTGAAAAGCTTAGTATACCTTGTCACTGATTTTAACAATATCTGTCCTTATCTGCCAGTTGTCCTGTCCCCTATATATTTCTATCCCTGCCCTTACCCCCCGCCTTAGTGCATATGTTCAGTGTATATGAACAGACTAGCAGAGGCTTAGAAAAAAATATAAAAATAAATAAATATCAAAACATCAATTTTTAAAAAAAATAACAGTAGTATTGACATGTATGCTATGGACTTCAATTTATTGTAATCAGCTCTTTTGTACCATCGGGACAAAATGAATCTCCGATGACTGCTTCTGGTATTGTACCATACAGTCGTGGCCAAAAGTGCAATAAAACATACCAATGTTTTATTGATCTTCTTTAATGAATGTATATGATTTTCATTTAATATTCAACATGTTATTTGATACTTTATAATTGATTTTATACTAGTAGGTTGCTGTGTCCTGTTGTTTATTGCTGTGTCTCTGCTAGGTACGAATTAATTCAGCTGCTCATTGGCGCAAAGTTAGGTATTTAATAACTGCAGTATTGTTGTCCCTGAGGAAAATGTGGACCACTGAAACGATCGTTGGGCATTACTCTGGTACGTATTTTATACTTCATTAAATGTGTTAATAGTTTTTTCTAAGCCTGTGCTGGTCTGTTCATATACACTGAACATCCATGGATTTATTTTTATTTTTATGGACTGGGCACGGTTTAAATGATGTGTTTTGAGTGCATTACCTCTTGGAATAATAAATGTGTGGGTATATATATATATATATATATATATATATATATATATATATATATATAGATAGATAGATACATATATATTTCAATCAGGCCAACTGCCAGAGGTGTAGAAAATCAGTCACCTAGCCATGCAGTCTCCATTTGCAAACATTTGTGATACAAATGGTGTCGAAGTCTTCACACCAAAGGGTTCCTTCCCGACAAGGATCCAGGACGACTGATGTGCCAAGCGACTGGAAGCAATCGGGATGAATGACTTGATGACATCACTGCCAACCGCGACGCTGTTATCGGTGCTGTTAAGGGGGTAGTTTAAGTATGCGGGCATGGACAATGTACTTTACTAAGGGGAGAGTGGGGCTCATATCACAAAATGCTGTCTCTTTATATGATTAAATGTATTGTTTTACATTATTCTGATTAAGTGTAAAGTGCAATCCTTTTGCAGTTAGAAATCCACACGAGAAGCAGGTTGCCCATAACTTTTCTACATCATGCAGAATCACAGCTCTCTAACAAATGTAAGTGTAATATATCTCCCATGCAAAACCATTCTTGCTAATATCGATTTTCTGTCAGTTTTCCTGAAATCTACAAGAAGCATTTCCAGACAATAACAGGTCAACAGAAAACATATGAAATGTTACATATATAACTATACAACACTTATTAAGAGATCTATATAAGACTACAATTTAAGCTTTTCCAGAAGGCTTAAGTGGTGTTTCACATATCCAACTCTATTTACCAAGGAATGTAAAATGCCAAAACACTGTGATTGCAAAACTCCATGTGGTATTGATGAAAGCTGAGAAGCTAAGCTGTATTGCTTTCAATTCCTATCCAAATTAATTGAATTAACATGCCTAATGCATCTAGCATTACTTTGCTGACCAATCTACATCTTCCTTGCTCTCGGTAAAGAAAGTAATTTTACCAAATCTGTAACAGTCCTCGCTAATGATCAGAAAGGAACTTTTAGTATATCGGTAATGTTTTATTCCATCTAGCAGTTTTTCTCTTTAATAAAATATGTACCTGAAAATAATTAAAAGGCTTGGTTTTGCAAATGAGCATCAGTTTTATTAATAGGAAACAAATGTTTGGTGGAGGGGAGAGCACAAGCAGCCAGTTAGAACCAAAACCAAAATACCACAAAGAGGGTCACTCACCATCTTGGTATAAATGAACCAGGGACATTTTACTCAGCACAAGTTTAGAGAAGCTGCATAGGCTCCTAGGCTGACATAATGCACCAAAAAACCCGCTCCCAAGGATGGTGCCTGTAACTGAACCTAAAGCCTGACACTTCAATGGGATGCGGACCCTTCAGTTGAATAACCGTGCACCCATCAGGTACTGGCTTCTGGCCACCAATGCTTTCCAGCCACACTGGGTGCCATAAAGGTCCAAGACCCACCCCCACACTAACTTAACAAAATCTCTTCAAGCTCTCATAAATGCTTTCAATGGAAAAACCTAAACCCTCCTCCATCAAATGCCATTGCAGAATGTACCTTTCTCTACATTTTCTCCACAACTCTGTCATTAGAAAAATTCCTCCACACATGCCTAGGAATAATATCAGAACAATAGATAACTAAATTAGGCCACCTGGAAACCATTGCGGCCACGTCCGCCTTAATTTGTAAAACAAGATCAGCCGAAGTGCCATGGCTAAAATCATTACCCCCCAAATGAACAACAAGACAGTGTGAGACACTACTTCTAGCTACCGCCTTCTCAAACAAAGTAAGAGAACCAGACCAGCGCAGACCCCTCTGCCCCAATCATACTACAACTATTGGACCTGGGAAGACGGAAGTGTCCCCGGCCAACTGATGCAAAGCAGTCCAAAGAATGAAGGAATAGTCAATCACCCAGATTAACAGATTTCCTGATGATCTGTAATGCAGGAGAAAGAAAACTAAGACTTCAAACCCAGTATGTACAGTAACTGGCAGCCAACAGACAGGAGAAAACTCATGCAGTGTGAGCGGCCAAAGAAGTGCCCCGTAGGAATGGTGAGGCACAGAATAGATCATAGAAAAACAAAGGAGAAAGTGTGAAAGACCAGAGGGAGCAAAACGGGGGACACAGACGAATGTAAAACCATAAAACCTCAGGAGCTAATAGCCAATCATGCCCCCTTTCAGAAGAAAAAGTAGGCAAATCACTGTGTACCGAGCCAGAAAGATGAGAAGAGAGAGAGAGAGAGAGAGAGAGAGAGAGAGAGAAAGAGAGAGAGAAGTAGAGATAAACACAATCAACAAATCAGGACAGCAGAGAAGGCCACATGTATCATTTTATTAGATTTCCATCATCCCAACTGTTGAATACTCTGTACGAAAGCTCCCGCCACTACCGCTGATGTAGCTGCCCCAATACAAAAAGAATGAGTCCCAAAACACAGACTATTTAGCCCAAGCTGCTCCAATGTGCATTTGAAAATAACAGAAAACTGATATTTGGACAGGGGAGAAAGATCCTGGTGAACCAGCTAGGAAACCGCGTCATGTGGCCGAATCTGGGCATACTCCCTGGCCAGAGACACCAAGCAAATATAAACATTCTCATATGGGGACAGGGTGACCCATCTCCCCTTGCACAGCGAGTCTGTTTTAGACCACTAGACCTTACATATGACAGAATAGTCAGAAATAACCACATTTTTGCAAGCATGCGTGAAGATGGGCCCAGCTTGGAGAAGGCAGTAAGTTAACTGACTCTGAAAGCCCCAAATAAACACATAGCCTATGCAGCGCTAAATAATATACGCTCAAAATCATATGTAGTAACCTCCCTAACAGCCCATAGCATGTACTTGAGCATAGCAGGACTAATGGGCCACCTTTTATCCACCCGGACAGGGCGCATGTGCGACCACCCTTTCAAGGCCTTTGCTATAACAACTCTTAGACAGGACAAACTGCCCATACAACTGAACAAAAAAGAATACACCCACAAGGGTAGCATCCATCGCAGCCTTAGACCTACAGCCTCGATACTGTTAGGAACTCCCAAGCCAGTACAGTGAAACTCGGGGACTACTCTGAAGGCCCGGTATTCACTGGAGCCCCTAGTGGTGGGAACAGACTTGGCTGCGGGCCGACCGAGGGTCGAGTAACGTATACTGACTTAAAGGAGAACCCAGGAGTGGAGTGATTGGCAGGCCGAAGTGAGGAGGAGATCCAAGGTCAAAAGGTCACCAGCACAGATACGAAATCCAGGGACAGGCGAAAGGTCAGGTGCACAAGCGAAAGGAGCAAAATCCAGAGTTCAGGCAAATGGTCAGGGTAAGAAGCGAGGGTTCAATGGTCCAGGAACAAGCAAAGGTCATACACGGGTTGTCAATTAAAGGTAATAATAACCAAACAGGGAGAATAAGCAGGTAGCAGAACTGAGGACAGAACGCTATAACCGGCAATGAGGCATCAGCCAAGAGCCAATCACAAACAGAGCCACAGTTGCAGACTAATTGCTAGATACTAAAAGGCCAATCAGGGCTTAGCCCTGAATCTCACACCTGCAGGCCAAAGACTGCCAATTCAGCCACAGGCTGAATCTAACTATTAGCCCCTATTGCGCAGGCGCGCCTGGCTGCAGCGACACTGCCCGGCCGTTGCCTTGGCAATGGTCGGGAGCTGGAAGGAAGTGACGTCCCGGTCGTCATAGCGATGGCTGGGACGCTGGGGCCGACAGGATGCGAGCCGCGGTGGCTGTGAGTACCGCTGCGGCTCGTGACAGTACCCCCCCCCTTGAGGAGGGGTTTAGGAACCCCGACATCCAGGTTTCGTGGGAAACTTACTAAAAAATTCTTTGATGAGCCTTCCAGCGTGAAAGCGCCTCTGTGGTATCCAAGAATGCTCCTCAGGGCCATAACCCTTCCAATGTACGAGGAATTGAACTTGGCCTTGAACCTTCCTTGAGTCAAGGATTTTTTCAATAATATATTCATGGTCGCCGTTCACCATCAGAGGCCTGGGCCTGTTAGAGAGAGACTGATTAAACTTGCTGGGAGCAGCAACTTTCTTCAGAAGCGAACAATGAAAGGTCGCAGGTATTTTTAAGGAGGTTCGTAGTTTTAACCTAAATGCCACTGGATTAATTTTCTTCTCAATTGGAAACGGTCCAATGTATCGGGGCACCAGCTTCCTACAAGGTTGCCGCAACTTGATGTTCCGTGTGGATAACCAAACCCGAACCCCCACTTTCAATGAACATGGTCTACGGTGACGGTCAGCGAAGACCTTGGATTTTCGGGAAGCTTGACCTAGTGCAGCGTGCACCTTTTTCCAGACGGACCTCAGCCTGGCCGTAAAAGCAGGTGTTCCGGAATCCCCGCAGGGAACAGTAGTAGAGAATGAGTTGGATTTTGGGTGAAACCTGAAGGTGCAGAAAAACGGGGATGTATGAATAGTGGAATGGCAAGAATTATTGTACGCAAATTCTGCCCAGGGCAAGAGAGAGGACCAGTTGTCGTGGAATTTAGACACATAGATGCGCAGAAACATGTTCCAGAGCCTGGTTCGTCCTCTCTGTCTGTCCATTCGACTGGGGGTGATACGCCGAGGACAGACTGATAGAGATCCCGATGGAATTACAAAAGGCTTTCCAAAACCGAGCAATAAACTGGGATCCTCGATCTGATACGATATTTTCAGGAGTCCCATGAAGATGAAAAATATGCATCAAAAACAAGGTGGCCAAAGTCCTGGCATCCGGTAACTTGGGCAATGATATAAAATGTGCCATCTTACTGAACCGATCCACAACTACCAGGATGGTGTTATGACATGTGGATACTGGTAGGTCAACAATGAAATCCATCGATAAATGGGTCCAAGGCCTGCTTGGCGCCCGAAAGGGTAACAATAGCCCAGAAGGACGGTTCCTATTAGTTTTGTTTTTAGCACACTCAGGACAAGCCCGAACATAATTCTCCACATCGTCGGACAAGGTGGGCCACCACAGCCAACGAGAAAGAACCTCGATAGTCCTACGAATTCCCGGATGGCCAGCAGAGCGGTTGTTGTGGCCTTCAATGAGAACAGATTTCCTTAAATGTACTGGGACAAATAATTTGTTGACCGGTGTCTGAACTGGAGCGATTCTCTGGAAGTGCCGGATAGTTGCTCCTAGATCCTGGGTGAGTCCAAGATGAACAGCAGTTGTAGGAACAATAGGCAACGGGTCAGGAGACTGAGGATGATGGGCCAAAAAACTTCGGGACAAGGAATCGGCCTTAGTATTTTTAGAACCTGGACGGAATGTAATAATGAACTTAAATCTGGTGAAAAATAAGGCCCAGCGGGCCTGCCTGGGATTCAGGGTTTTAGCGGTCTGGATGTATTGGAGGTTTCAATGGTCCGTGAAGATGGTAATGGTATGAGTAGCTCCCTCTAACCAATGTCGCCATTCCTCCAGTGCCAACTTAATGGCAAACAATTCACGATTGCCGACATCATAATTACATTCGGCAGATAGAAATTTTCTAGAGAAAAATGCACAGGGATGTAACTATTTGCTCCTTGGGTCTTTTTGTGAAAGGATGGCGCCAGCACCGATATCTGAAGCGTCCACCTCTACAATGAACGGAAGTTCCGGGTCAGGATGTCTCAGCACTGGAGCAGAAATGAAAGCAGCTTTGAGTGCCGAGAAACTCGCCAATGCCTCCGAAGACCACTTTGCAGGGTTAGCTCCCTTTCGAGTGAGGGCAGTGATAGGAGCCACTAACGAGGAAAAAGAATCAATAAACCTACGGTAATAATTTGCGAATCCGAGGAATCTCTGGATCGCCTTCAGATTAGTAGGGAGGACCCAATCCTGGATTGCCCGAACTTTGGCAGGGTCCATTGCGAATCCTGATGAGGAGATGATATACCCCAGGAATGACACTGTGGCCACCTCGAATTCGCATTTCTCCCTTTTTGCATATAGGTGATGTTCCCGTAATTTCAATAGAACTTGGCGAACATGCTGACGGTGCTGAAGTAAAGACTCAGAGAAGATTAAAATATCATCCAAATATACAACTACTGTTTTACCCAGGAATTCTCGTAAAACATCGTTGATCAGGTCCTGGAAAACCGCCGGAGCGTTGCATAACCCGATTGGCATCACGAGATATTCATAATGTCCCTACTAGGTATTGAAAGCGGTCTTCCACTCATCCCCTTTCTTGATTCGAATAAGATTGTAAGCCCCTCTGAGGTCAATCTTCGAAAATATAGTGGCAGATTTTAATTGATCAAACAAAACCAAAATCAACGGTAACGGGTACATATTCTTAATAGTGATGTTATTCAGTCCACGGAAATCAATGCAAGGTCTAAGACTGCCATCTTTTTTTGACACGAAAAAGCAACCTGCGCCTACGGGAGATTTAGAAGGACGAATGAATCCCTTTTTCAGGTTTTCCTCTACGTATAGCTCCATGGCCTGAGTCTCCGGAATGGACAAGGAGTATAATCGCCCTTTGGGCAACTTGGAACCCGGGACTAAATCAATTGCGCAGTCATATTCTCGATGTGGTGGAAGGGAATCAGCTTTCTTTTTGCAGAACACATCACTGAAGTCCTGGTAGGGTACCGGCAAAAAGTCTGGACTAGGCTGTAGGATTCTAAGCGGCAGGGTCAAGCAAGACGTGGAACACTCGGAACTCCAACGAATAATCTCTCCACTTTTCCAGTCAATAAAGGGATTATGACTGCGAAGCCATTGATACCCCAATATCAAAGGAGCAGAGGAACAAGTAATAAGATAGAAGGAGAGTTCCTCCGTATGGAGGGCTCCTACAGACAACCGAACCATTTGAGTCCTAGCGAGAATCCTTCCCCCAGGCAAGGGGTTACCATCCAAACCACATGTGGTGATGCTTGATCCTAACTTGATATGCGGAATATCAAGCGTCTGAGCCAAATGTATATCCAGGAAATTACCGACCGCACCACTATCAAGAATGGCTTTCAGGTCCATGGATCTCCCATGGAAAGTTAGACGTCCAGGGACTAATAAAGAATTTTCTGAAGAGGTAATCTGAAGACCCAAGCGCACCTCTTCACCTGCACTTAGGCTTTGGAGTTTCCTGGCTTGTTGGGACATGAACGAACTAAGTGGCCTGGTTGACCACAATACATACACAGGCCTAGTGAGCGTCTTCTGGAGCGTTCCTCCGGAGGCAAGCGGTAAGCGGCCAACTGCATGGGTTCAGAGGAAGCGGGCAAAGTGTTACCGAAGCTAGAGAAAACGTCCATAGGAGCAGAGGACTCCCATTCAGTCTTCCTTTCTCTGATCCGACAATCAATTTTTATAACGAGTTGCATCAACTTCTCCAGTGTATCGGATATCGGATACTGGACTAAGGAATCCATAATCTACTCAGTGATTCCTAAGTGAAATTGACTTCGCCATGCTGGATCGTTCCAGGCACTATCAGTGGACCATCGCCGAAATTCCGCACAATACTCTTCCGCGGAGCGACGTCCTTGCCTTAACGTTCGGAGATGAGACTCAGCTGAGGCTACCGTACAGTCATCGTACAATAACCCCAGAGCTTGGAAAAAGGCATCCACGGACTGCAAGGCTGGGCTTGTTGAAGTCAAGGAGAAGGCCCAAGACTGAGGGTCACCCTGGAGTAAAGAGATGATGATCCCTACCCTTTGTTGTTCAGAACCAGAGGAACATGGTTTCAGACGGAAGTACAACTTGCAGCTCTCTTTGAAATTACGGAAGGCTTACCTGCTTCCAGAGAATCGGTCAGGCAAGTTCATCTTAGGCTCTGGTGTGTCACCAGCGGGGACTTGCTGGAGCTGCAGGTCTCTGGAAGCCCCTTCTTGGACTGCCAGGCACTGGGATAAATTCTGCACCACTTGGGAAATTGCCTGTATCTGATTTGCCAGAATCTGGGCTGGAGACAGGTTCGGCTCATCGTTGTCCATGGCCGTATGATACCAATCTTCCTTGGCCGGTTATAATGTTAGGAACTCCCAAGCCAGTACAGTGAAACTCGGGGACTACTCTGAAGGCCCGGTATTCGCTGGAGCCCCTAGTGGTGGGGACAGACTTGGCTGCGGGCCGACCGAGGGTCGAGTAACGTATACTGACTTAAAGGAGAACCCAGGAGTGGAGTGATTGGCAGGCCGAAGTGAGGAGGAGATCCAAGGTCAAAAGGTCACCAGCACAGATATGAAATCCAGGGACAGGCGAAAGGTCAGGTGCACAAGCGAAAGGAGCAAAATCCGGAGTTCAGGCAAATGGTCAGGATAGGAAGCGAGGGTTCAATGGTCCAGGAACAAGCAAAGGTCATACACGGGTAGTCAATCAAAGGTAATAATAACCAAACAGGGAGAACAAGGAGGTAGCAGAACTGAGGACAGAATGCTATAACCGGCAATGAGGCATCAGCCCTCATTGCCTTAAATGCAGCCAAGAGCCAATCACAAACAGAGCCACAGTTGCAGATTAATTGCTAGATACTAAAAGGCCAATCAGGGCTTAGCCCTGAATCTCACACCTGCAGGCTAAATACTGCCAATTCAGCCACAGGCTGAATCTAACTATTAGCCCCTAATACACAGGCGCGCCTGGCTGCAGCGACGCTGCCCGGCCGTTGCCTTGGCAACGGTCGGGAGCTGGAAGGAAGTGACGTCCCGGTCGTCATAGCGACGGCCGGGACGCTGGGACCGACAGGATGCGAGCCGCGGCGGCTGTGAGTACCGCCGCGGCTCGTGACAGATACTTAGCCCAAATGAAGGAGAACATACTGTCACACTTCTGGGATCACAAACGGAACCCAATAGCCAGGTATTTCTGAATTCAACAGGATTTATTTTGGTATATAAATAAATCTCCAGTGTCCAACAAATAAAGTCCAAAGTCACAAGAGTATAAAGGTCTGGTGAAAGTATCAAGTACTTGTAGTCCAAATCACAAGGAGGCAAGGTTCTGTGGAAGTATCTGGTTCAGATACAAACACAATACTCATGCAAAGGCTTCATAAACAGGAAGTGACTTTTCTAGGCCCAAACAGGAAATGGGATCCAAGATGGAATCTTCATGAGACAGACCCGGCCATGTTGGATAAGGGCTATTGTAAGGGCAAGTTCATAACAGAGATCCTAGATGGAAACTTCATGAGGCAATCACGGCCATCTTGAATGAGGGCAAATCTAAGGGCAAGTACATAACACATACACTGATGCAACCCTTTACCATGGATGGCATATGTATCCCAAAATGAAGACCACTCCCTTCCAGGAAGCTCTATGCCTCTTCTTGTGTAGTATGAGGGAAAGTTCGACGAGGCCTTTTATGCTGGCTTGAGTGTCTGTCAGACGTAAGCAGTACAATGGACTCAAGGACTCAATGAGGGACACATGCGACACCAAGGCCCTAAACCTATTCCAGCACCCAGCCAACACATTGTCATCCCCAGGCATGTTCTGAGCTCGAAAACACATCAAACTGCAAGCAACACAAGACTACTTGTCGCAAGAGGCCGACAACTGGCAGAGATGACACACTCTGCCTGTTAATGGTTTGCGCTACACAGTCTGTTTTATCTGAAACCTGAAATCCCAAAGCTCCAGGGCCACAACAATGGGAAACAATTCCAAAAAAACAGGCTAGAAGACCAAACCGCAGGGACCCATTCCACCAGCCACAATGCAGAGCACCAATTGCAGTCAAAATAAGCGTTGAAACCCACCGCCCACCAGGGTGGACAACCAGAGGGACCAGGGAGCCAGTGACGGAAGCAGACATTGCAGGGCAAGAATTGGGGATGGTTGAAGTTGGCAGGGGATTTAAGTAAAAGACAGGGAATAATCAAGAGAAAGAAGGCATAGGGAGACAAATGAGCAGGGAACAAAACAAAGGAAAAGGCACAAAATGGGAAATAAATAAATAAATACACAAGAACAGGCAGATGAGAGAGACACAACTAAAGGGGGCAGGAAAGAAGACACAAAGGGAAAAATTAGACCAGAAACAACAGAAAACCACAGCGCTGGAAGGAAAAAGATGCAGACAGCTAAATAAGGTGAGTGCCACTTATCCAAGCTTGCACAGGATCAAAGAGATTACGTTCAGAGAATATTTATGACCAGGTGAGCTAAGCAACTCCCATTGTGACACAACATGGGAGTATCCAAGCAATCCTGTAATAACCATTTTTCTTAACCTTTTCATGCATAGTCTATACCAGACTTGATCCCAAACCTCAGACTTTTAATCTCCCTCAAGCTGCTGACCATCCTTCTGTTGTAAAATAATTTTCTTGAATGAATATTAAATGTGTTTACCAAATCAATTGAGGGTACTCCATGAGTTTATTGAAGCCAGGATGGGGAAGATTTGGACATTATTGCCACCCTTCCCCCTAGAGGATTTCCGAAATCCGAGCCCACCCGAACAGTGCGGATCCGACGGGATCCGAGCACTGTTCGGGAACTTCTGGGCACCAAACGGAGCAAAACCGATGCTATGACATCCAAGTCTCACATCGGATCTCGCAAGACTCGGATGTCATAAATTCAGCGCTAGCGGCCAGCATCTTCATTCTGGCTGCGATCACTCGTGAGAGAGGTTGCAGTTAGGGAGCTCCTGTCCTTGTTTTAATCTTAGTGGTACTTTTGTGCTTTGTCCAGTGCTCTGTTCTGCTGAGTCTAGTGGTGCTTTGTCCAGTGCTCTGTCCTGCTGAGTCCAGTGGTGCTGTGTCCTGTGCTCTGTCCTGCTGAGTCCAGTGGTGCTGCCTGTGTTCTGTGCTCTGTCCTGCTGAGTCCAGTGGTGCTGCCTGTGTCCTGTGCTCTGTTCTGCTAAAAACTAAATTAAAAAGTTATACAAAAATTATTTTAAAAAAAATAAGAAAATAAATAAAAAAATTATAAAAAAATTATATACAAAAATAATTGTAAAAAAATATAAAAAAATTATTTTTAAAATACTAGGTACTGCTGTATAACTCCAGTACAGTGGTACTCTCCTGTGCCGCAGATAATTTGTAAAGGCTTTGCCGAGTGTGTGTGGTTTAGGGGTACGCTCTCTTGTGCTGCATATAATGGAGTAGAAAAACTTGGAGGATAAAATAGAGAAAGATCAACACCCACTTCCTCCTCCTAATGCTGAAGCTGCTGCCACTAGTCATGACATAGACGATGAAATGCCATCAACGTCGTCTGGCAAGGGTGATGCCCAATCTCCTAGAGGGCATGTAAAATCCCAAAAACCAAAGTTCTCTAAAATTAGTAAAAAAAGAAAATTGAAAACATCTGAGGAGAAACGTAAACTTGCCAATATGCCATTTAGGACACGGAGTGGCAAGGAACGGCGTAGGCCCTGGCCCGTGTTCAGGACAATTGGTTCAGCGTCACCCAAGGATCTAAGCCCTCCTCCTCCCCCCCCTCCAAAAAATTTAAAAGAGTTATGCTGTCAGCAACAACACAGCAAACAACTCTGCCTTCTAAACAGATGACATCACAAATCCCCAAGGCGAGTCCAAGGGTGTGAAGCCTAACCTTCCCATCACTGTACGGGAAGAGGTGACTCCATCCACCATTTGCAGCCCACCCTCTGCATATGCTGGAAGGATGACCCACAGTGTAGATCCAGATTTGGAAAATCAAGGTGTCAAGGAGGCTATTGATGTAGCTGGCATTGTGGAGGAACTTGACGAGGAGGATGCTGATGTGGTTATCATAAATGAGCCACCAGGGGGGGAAACAGTTGTTGTCCATGGGATGAAAAAGCCCATCGTCATGCCTGGTCAGAAGACCAAAAAATCCACCCCTTCTGTCTGGAGTTATTTTTATCCGAATCCGGACAACCAATGTATGGCCATATGTAGCTTATGTAAAGCTCAAATAAGCAGGGGTAAGGATCTTGGCCACCTAGGGACATCCTTACTTATATGTCACCAGAAGAACCTTCATAATTCAGTGTTTAGTTCAGGACCTGTGGCAAGGACCGTCAGCAGTCCAGGGACACCTAAATCCCTTGGTCCTGTTGGATACACACCACCAACACCCTCCTCGTCAACTTCCTCCACGATCTCCATCAGATTTAGTCCTGCAGGCCATGTCACCAGCCAGACTGAGTCCTCTTCAATACAGGATTCATCCGAGGAATCCTGCAGCGGTACGCCTACTACTGCCACTGCTGCTGTTGCTGCTGGTAGTTGTACATCTTCCCAGAGGGGAAGTCGTAAGACCGATACGTCTTTCACCAAACAATTGACCGTCCAACAGTCATTTGCCATGAACACCAAGTACGACACTAGTCATCCTATGGCAAAGCGGATAACTGCGTCAATAACAGCAATGTTGGTGTTAGATGTGCGTCCGGTGTCCCCCATCAGTGGAGTGGGATTTAGACGGTTAATGGAGGTATTGTGTCTCCGGTACCAAATCCCGTCGAGATTCCACTTCACTAGGCAGGCGATACCAAAGATGTACAGAGAAGTATGAACAAGTGTCCTCAGTGCTCTGAAAAATGCGGTTGTACCCACTATCCACTTAACCACTGACATGTGGACAAGTGGTTCAGGGCAAACTAAGGACTATATGACTGTGACAGCCCACTGGGTAGATGCATCGCCTTTCACAGCAACAGCAGCAGCTGCATCAGTAGCAGCATCTCCACAACGGCTGCTCGTGCCAAGGCAGACAACGTTGTGTATCACAGGTTTTACAACATTTTTTCCCCCAGCACACTGCTATAGCCAGCAACAGATCTGCCATTTCTACTGTAGATAAAAATGCAAAAGTCTTTGTTGCACACATTTGCAAATGTATGTTTAAGCTATCCGCCACGCCAAGGCGCTTTTGCTAATAGGATGGTCCTACTCTAAACAATGAGAGTCCCATATATTTGGGCCATACATATGTGTTTTTAAATTGAGAGCCAACTTACCAAAGAGGTACCCCAGAAGCCTCCAAACAGCAATTCAGTGCCAGTACCCCCTCTCAGCTACTGACACCAACATTCCTCTCAGACAAATACAAAAGTGGAAGCTGCTCAAATCAGTTTATAGGCCATAACAGGTGCTTGAAAGGGTGGGGTTATCCTGCAAGGAACATACACACAACATTTTTCCCCCCAGCACACTGCTATAGCCAGCAACAGATCTGCCATTTCTACTGTAGATAAAAATGCAAAAGTCTTTGTTGCACACATTTGCAAATGTATGTTTAAGCCATCCGCCACGCCAAGGCCTTGCAGGATAACCCCACCCTTTCAAGCACCTGTTATGGCCTATAAATTGATTTGAGCAGCTTCCACTTTTGTATCACAGGTTTTAGTAAGAGGCACAACGCTGACAACCTCTTAGAAAAACTGAGGGAAATAATCTCGGAATGGCTTACCCCACTTAGACTCTCCAGGGGATTTGTGGTGTCAGACAACGCCAGTAATATTGTGCGGGCATTGCAAATGGGCAATTTCCAACACATCCCATGTTTTGCCCACACCGTTAATTTGGTGGTGCAGCATTACCTCAAGAGTGACAGGGGTGTGCAGGAGATGCTTGCGGTGGCCCGCAAAATTGCTGGACACTTTCGGCATTCTGCCAGTGCCTACCGCAGACTCGAGCAACATCAAAAAAGTCTGAACCTGCCCTGCCATCACCTCAAACAAGAGGTTGTGACGCGCTGGAACTCCACCCTCTATATGCTGCAGAGGATGGAGGAGCAGCAAAAGGCCATTCAGGCCTACACAGCCACCTACGACATAGGAAAAGGAGTGGGGATGCGCCTGAGTCAAGCACACTGGAGACTGATTTCCGTGTTGTGCAAGGTTCTGCAGCCGTTTGAACTTGCCACACGAGAAGTCAGTTCCGAAACTGCCAGCTTGAGTCAGGTCATTCCCCTGATCAGGCTGTTGCAGAAGCAGCTGGAGAAAGTGAGGGAGGAGCTGGTAAACCATTGCGATTCCACCAAGCATGTAGCTCTTGTGGATGAAGCCCTTCGTACACTTTGCCAGGATCCGAGGGTGGTCACTCTTTTAAAGTCAGAGGAATACATTCTGGCCACCGTGCTCGATCCTCGGTTTAAAGCGTATGTTGTGTCTCTGTTTCCGGCGGACACAAGTCTACAGCGGTGCAAAGACCTGCTAGTCAGGAAATTGTCCTCTGAAGAGGACCGTGACATACCAACAGCTCCACCTTTATTTTCTTCCACACCTGTGGCTGCGAGGAAAAACTCAGTTTTCCTAAAAGACCCGCTAGCGGGGATGCAGACAACATATGGTCCGGACTGAAGGACCTGCCAACCATTGCAGACATGTCTACTGTCGCTGCATTGGATGCTGTCACAATAGAAAAAATTGTGGATGATTATTTTGCTGACACCATCCAAATAGACATGTCAGACAGTCCATATTGTTACTGGCAGGAAAAAAAGGCTGTTTGGAAGCCCCTGTACAAACTGGCTCTATTTTACCTGAGCAGTCCCCCCTCCAGTGTGTACCCGGAAAGAGTTTTTAGTGCAGCGGGTAACCTGGTCAGTGAGCGGCGAAGGAGGTTGCTTCCTCAGAACGTTGAAAAAATGATGTTCATAAAAATGAATTATCAATTCCTCAATCAAGTACAGCACTGCACTCCAGATAATACAGAGGGACCTGTGGTTGTGGAGTCCAGCGGGGACGAATTGATAATGTGTGAAGATGAGGAAGTACACACTGAAGGGGGCCAGGAATCAGTGGATGAGGATGAGGACGACATCTTGCCTCAGTAGAGCCAGTTTAGTTTGTACAGGGAGAGATGAATAGCTTTTTTTGTGTGGGGGCCCAAACAAACCAATAATTTCAGCCACAGTAGTTTGGTAGGCCCTGTCGCTGAAATGATTGGTTTGTTAAAGTGTGCATGTCCTATTTCAACAACATCAGGGTGGGTGGGAGGGCCCAAGGACAATTCCATCTTGCAACTCTTTTTTTGGCATTATGTGACCGTTCAACAGTCATTTGCCATGAGCACAAAGTAAAACAAAATTAAAACAAATTAAACAAATTAAACCAAAAGTATAATATAACTTATAAACACTACACTTGAAAGCTTGAGCCTTTAAATGAAAAAGTCACTCTTCATTGCACGAAGATTTGCAACAGGGACAGTTTTTTTGTTCCCAAAGTCAACAAATAACACTTTGACCCTGTCTGTCTTTGACATACTTGATGGGATCTCAATGATGAATGCTCTGTACCATGGTTGGAGGAGGTATTGTGGCCCCGGTACCAAATTGGGTACCGGGGCCACTCCACTACGCAGTCCAGAAAGCTACCTCGGTGCAACGTTTTGGACTAAAAACAATATTGTGAGGTGTGAGGTGTTCAGAATAGACTGGAAATTAATGGAAATGATTGTTATTGAATATTATTGAGGTTAATAATAGCGTAGGAGTGGAAAACAACCAAAAAACAGGATTTTAGCGCTTTTTATGCTTTTTAAAAAATAAATCAGAACCCAAAACTCGAAATCAGAACCAAAACCTTTCGTCAGGTGTTTTGGCAAAACAAATCAGAACCCAAAACCTCAAGCTAATCAGAACCCAAAACCCAAAACCCTAAAAGTGCCCGGTGCACACCCTTACTTCCCCCATGTATAGCCGTAATGCTCTCTGTAGTGTATGTTGTTATTGTTTGGTGACCAAAAGAAAACAACTACTAAGGGGACAAATCATTTGAAAGAGGGGGCTAATGGGGGCTTCCCATACAGGAGCGCACGGAGGATTTTTCAGGGGGGGTTTCCTCCACCCCCGAAAAAAAATAAATCCTAGAGACCTGCCGCGCATGTGCCCGTGCATGCGCGCCAACTCCGTTTCAGCTGCACTGTAGTATATAGCTGCCTCGGCGCTGTCAAAGACGCTTCTTAGGCAGCGCCGCGGCTGCTGTATACTACAGTGCCGATATGTAAGGCACTTTTTAGCGGAGGGGTGGTTTCTGGAGACCCAGAAACCCCCCCTGTGTGCGCCACTGCCATAGTTTCTTGGAGCATTGCAAAACCCTGCCAACATTCTGGGCCCTTCATGTTTTCTGTAGTGTAGGGTGTTATAGTGTGGTGATCCTTAACAATTCTGAGGTGCTTAATATATACCCTCAATTTATTAGTATTGTTTTTAAAATAAATGAAACAGTTATAAATCACTCATTTTGTCTCAAGCTTAAGAAATGATACCAACTGTGAGAAATATTGCTTTATTTTCCTTTATTTATATACATTTATTTATTTATATTCATATTGCTTTATATACATATAAAAATATGTATCAAGTGTTTCGTACATTTTTGCTTTTTTATTGTATACATCAATATTTCAATGTATACATCAATGCCTTCAACATCAACATCAATCTCATTTTATTTGAGCAGCTTTCAAAACTGTGTTGTTTTTCATAATCTGTATTTTAGTGTGTGTGGCTTCACATTTCAAACCATTATGAATTGCTTGGTTAAGGAAACTGCTCTAGGTGATTTACTTAAATTGAATACAATGCTGCACTCATCACTAGTCCTTCTTTTATCTTAAATATGTATGATGGAAACATTGACACAGACCTATATTCAACAACCTCCATAATCATAGTAACAAGATAATGTGAAAACAATGAATATGAAGATTGGTCACGCTACGTTAAAGGACTGGAAAAGAGTATTATCTCCATTGTGGAAGGTAAGCTGAAACTGCTATTGTATTCCAAACACATGCAATGAGTGATTTATAATGTTTGATAGGTGAGGATGTTCACTAGTTTGTTTTATAAAATCAGTTTGTCTACTGCGGTGGTATATTTTGTTTAATAACATGATTGTGATGGTAATCAGAGTCATAATGTGTTGTCAAGGATATTTCTTGAACAAACGTATGAATTTAGCTGAAGCTAGTATTTTCTAACATTTCTATAAACGACATGTGATCTACATTTCTATCTTTACGTTAAGTTGAACCATTAGTATTTTTCAGTATTTTATGAAACATAAAAGGATTGTTAAAGCATTTAAACAAACTATTATTCAGGGGTGGATTGGCAATTGACCTTTTTGAGCAGGCCTGTGGTTTCATGGGTCGCCTGATGCATCTTATACATTTTCTTAATTATTTTGTTTGTGCAAGGGGGGAAACAGGGCTAGATTGGGCACCCGGAACCTTCAGGGCAGGCTCCAGCTTGAAGATAGACACAAGTTTGAGCCTAACAGGCCACCATTCAAGAAAGTGGTGTCTGCACTGTGCATGCGTTACACCATAAAATGATCTGACATCGGACAAATAATAGGATAAGATAATTTTATTAAAACTGGCTTATTTGTTGAACTGTCATTCATTGGAAAACAAGAACTATCTCCCCTCTCTTCCCCCTTTGATTACATCACTGTCTTGAATCTGTATAGATAATAAAATATCTCATATTTCAAACCATACTCTTGCAATCTATTTTTTCTTTTGCAGTAATCTTTAGCTGCTTTAGAACACCGTTTAGACAAATCTTGTCAATACTTATTTTAAACAGATCAAATAGAATTGCTTCATACAGATGATTTTAAATTGGCTTTATTATACTATTGGTATGCTTCACTTTTCTACTAACAATTATAAAAAATATATACAATTTATAAAAAATTATATACAAAACTTTGAGCTAATGAAATAAAATAAAACCATAAACAGTGCCTATGCAATCTGCTGCTCTCAAAAACAGGGCACTAAAACCTGTATAAAACAATGATATATGAACACCTGCATGGGAATGAATGCTCTTAAATGTCAGGGTTGTAGACTTGCAATGCACTTATCTTTAGGTGTTAAGTTTCGTGGGCTTGTTTGAAGTAGTCAATGGGGTTCAAGGTTCAACAAATGCGGTGCATCAACAGCCTGGCCAAAATCATGTCAATATAGAGAGCGACAATTTCATTGGTGGTATTAAGGTGCTCATTTAAGGAGGTGTTGGATGTTATGCCTGTACTATAGTGAATGGTTTGTAAAAAAAACATTGTACAGCTGATACAGCCGGCGCCTCCTTAAATGATCACCTTAATACCACCAATGACAGTGTCGCTCTCTATAGTGACGTGATTTTTTTGGACGGCTGTTGATGCACCGCATTTGTTTGAAGTCTGTTTTCCAACCAATCACCAGGAACAGACTGTTGGTAAGCAGTCTATCGCTGTTGTCATGTAGGGCAAATTGTTGGTTTTCTGTAGTCGGTGAAGTGGCTACCACCAGTTACTGTCGGCTGATTGCAAGTGACTGTGGGCAACTATGTTCACCCAGGGATACTAGAAGAAAAAATTAGGAAGAGGTCCATTTAGGCCATATATGTGACATTTCCCTTCTCCCCCTGTAGAAGACTTAGTTTTTTCGCCGGTTGGCGTTGTTCCCAAGATGGCCTTGAGCAAATTACTTTTTATAAAGCATTTGTCTTTTCCAGAAGGTAGTTCAGTAAATAATTCCATAGCTCCCCAAAACGCTAGAGAGGTTTATCTGGATTTTGAGTTTGCCCTGGGTTTAGTGAAAGGGTTTGGCGAAGGGGTATTGATGGCAAAGGACGACATAGAGGCTGCCTTCTGCCTTCTTCCATTACACCCTGAAACCTTCCATTTCGTGGGTTTTTGAACAGCTAAAGAGTTTTTCACAGATAGGTGTATTCCTATGGGTCTATATCATGTGCCCACTTCGAACATTTCAGTTAGTTTTTACGCTGGTGCCTTGAAGTAGGCACAGGGCATCTTCGAGTGGCTCACTATTTGGATGACTTCCTTATTGTTGCTCCTCCAAACTTCCCTCAATATGCCAGGGTTCTGTTCGAGAGCTGCCTGATTCAGTTCTCCACAGACCAAGATGTCAGCATTCAGACCAGCATCCATGTAAGCTTCAATTCGTTTGGCAAAAATATCAGTTAGGTGTTTTAAAATCATTAATGTCATCCATGCTAGTTGATAGTTCCTTTATGGCTCAGTTGCGGGGGACGATTTTACCCAAGGATTTTTAATCAAGAAAATGTTGAGGGGGTGGGCAAATACACATCCCACTGCTGATGACACCAGTCAACCGATAGATCTGACTGTGATGAGCAAACTGATTGCAGTGTGAGCAGTGACAGTTTCTGAATATGAAAGCCTTCTCTGTGGCCTTTCTGGGACTATTCTTATAGGTGAGCTGGTATCCTCATCTAGGCTGTCCCTTGATTCGGGCTTATTAGCTAGAAATATTATTATGCAAGATGGTGCAGCCACCTCTTTGGCAGTAAAAGGGTCCTCCATGGAGAGCATCGAGTGTCTAGGGAGATATATTAGACCCATAAAATTGGTACCATCCACTTCCTGTTTGCAACCCAGGACTTGGTTGCTCATCACTTTCGGAGGTGACGGCACAAAGGAATTTCTCTAATTTTTCCTCAGATGAAGGACCTCACAGCATGAGCACCTTTGAGGTTTTTTTTAAGATTTTTGCCTTCATATGGGTTGTCGTTCCCCAGAATTCAGGCTGGTTCTTCCTGCCTTAATTACAGTCATCAATATTGTCAATTTGTTAGAATACTGCTGGCGTTTTTTCGTAGTGTTCATGTACCATTTTATGTGTGATTGACTCTTAGGATGTTGTTCTGGGTTACAGATCATTCCTCAGAGCAAGTTTGGGTAGCTGGTCACTCTTTCATCTACTGGACTGACAGACTTCTGTCGGATCAGGATATGTCACATTTCATGTCCCGGTGAACATCCAGTGGTTTGGTAGGAGGGGGATGTGCTGACCCAGCTTTAAAGATCTGTTTTTTTATTTGATAGGCAGAGGTCAGGCCCCCAATTTCTTAATTATTCATTTAGGGGACAATGATTTTGGTAAGAGCAAGACTATTGGCCTCATTTGACGTATCATGAACGATTTGCGAATTATAGCCTATAGCTGGCCTGGGATTAAGGTGTGCTAGTCCAATATCACCCTAGATTAACTTGCCCTGGGAATTGTTTGTGAAAGCAAGCCAGAAGGGATGAAGCCAGAAGGGATGGAGTCTGACACCATAAGTGCACACCTGGGATTCTGGGCCGGCTGGCCATCCCTATGTTCTGTTTAGTATTAGCTGGCAGCTGAACCTGCATCTACTTTTGTGCCACCATTATTTTACAATTAAAACTGTGACTTTTGTTTTGATATTTTGAAGGCATACAAAAAGTGAGATATATTTATACTTAATAATGACAATATCCTGATTTTTCAGGACTTTTCTTTACAAGTATCTCAAAAGCATAGGGAAGATGCAAACATCTTTTTGAAAACCACATTGGCTTTGCCCTACATTTTACAACAAACTCAAAATTACACATGCTGGCTGTAGCTCCCTGTTTGAGGTAGTTGATAAAGCTAAAAAATGTATTCAACATCTGAATTTAGATGACTGATATACTAGGTCAATACTTTCTTTGTCCTTTAATTGCTGTTTTTTTTGTTTTTGTTTTTTTCTCTGTTCTTTCTTTTCTTAAAATGTCAGGTGTCATCATCCTCATCATCATCATCAGCATCATTTATGTATATAAAATAAATAATTTATATAAATATATATAAACTATGATGCGACTTCACCTATTTCTATGTGTACATATAGATGCCTTTTGAATCAGTGTCCCAGATGTGGTGCTTTCTATGCATTGTTTGCTCCTAGGTTTATTGCTGTGAATTTGATTTGCACTGTGTTTCCTTTCTGTATAGATTTTCGCTATCAATTCTGCCCTATCACAGGTATAGCATGACCTCACATATTAATACTTCTTATGGATCTCAAACCTTCTCTTCTCCTCGTACACTATGCTTTGTTTCATGAAATGTTGGAGGTTTGAATAGTCCTGTGAAAAGGCAAAGTGGTACTTGTTAACTCATATCTCTCAAATTGGATATAACGTTTCTCCAGGAAACACATTGGTCGCTTTCACAGGGCATTTACCCTATGGAATTCCTGGATTAACAAATGCTTCTCTGCTTCATACATAATCACAAACAAAATAGAGGGGTGGCCGTTATCCTCCGTCTACATCTTCAGTATGAGATTGGGGACCATTGTGTTGATCCAGAAGGCAGGTTCCTGCTTTATAATGATATATATATATATATATATATATATATAGATATAGATATGTATATGTTGTATTATCTAATTATTTACTGCCCATTATTTGTGTGAATATATTAATTGGTATCTAGTCATTACCAATAGAACCACTATCTGCACTGCATATCCGGACCAATTATCAATTTACCCTTGTTCATTTCAGTGGTTCTCGACATGCTGAGATTTGAATACTATCAACAACTTTTTTGCTGTTCAATTATCTGGTATGAGCGCAGATATTTGCCAAAATCTATCCAGTTATAATCAAGGAGGGAAACCTTGTTAATTACTGCAGCTTTATTAGTTAAGGTGATTTTGATGACTTTGAGCGCAGTATAGCTAAATAAGGTTCTTTATTTTAGATATTATAACTAAGTTGACGTGGATTACTCTCCTGAATACATATACACCTAACTCTCCAAACTGGGATTTTTACAGTTCCCTTTCATCTTTCATGTTACAATGGGACACTCCAAATCTTATTTTAGTGGGGAACTTTAACTCCGTGGCTAATCCCCATCTAGATAAATCTCACGTTCCATCACATGTGAGGGGTCCCCCTGGGAACATATTCACCTCTTAAAACATTGACATACTCTTACTGACCCGTGGAGACTTCTGAATCCTACTAATAAGATGTATACATTTCATTCTTCTGTTCATTGTACCTTTTCTATGATTGATTATTTTTTAGTGGCTAACCATCTGATTCCTAGATTACTTTCTGCTAAGATCAATAGCATCTTGATCTTGGTTCATGTCCCTATAGTAGTTACTTTCCAGTCCTGTATTCCGGTCTCTATACAACCTTCATGGACATTTTCTTCTTATCTTTTTCAATCTGATAATTTTCACAAATTCCTGACTTCCAAATGGCTAGAGTATACTGTTGATAATTTACCCCATTGGGATGACTCTATTCTGGCACACTACTAAAGCTGTTATGAGAGGCCATTTCATTTCTTACTTGGCTAAATATAAATGGAATTATCGTGAAAAATAAGATTCTTTACATCTGACTATGAATACCACATTCATTAACTACATGTCTACACCATCTGATGAGTCTCTTTCTATTTATAACTCTGAGAGACAATTATTGGAAAACTTTTTAATATTCAATGCCTAGCTTAAGATTGACTACTCGAAAAATAATTTTATAGGTGGCGAAATAAAGTGGGTAAAATGCTTGCAAGGATTACTAAAACACACATGCACCAAAGTCAGGTGCTTAATATTAGGGATCCGGTGACGGGGGCTATTGTAAGGAATACAGATGATATAATATTGTTTTTTTTGTTCCTATTATGAACGACTTTATACTGCTTCCACTACTCCTACCTTACGATCTAAATTGTTACAAAAGGCTAACCTCCCGCTATTTACCTTGGTCCAAAGAGAGTTTTTAATTCTGATATTACTGAAGAGGAGGATAGGCATACTATATCCTCCCTTCATAATATTAAATCACCTGGTCCGGATGGTTATAGTGCTGAATTTTATAAGAACTTGATTTCACATGTTATGCCTTCTCTTTCTACTTTATTTCAAAAGCTGCATAGGGATAGCCCCCTTTATTTATCCAGTAAAATATAGAAAAATGATCATATACAGCGCTTCGTAAATTGCAGCAAGAAAGTAACCTTCAGAAAAAACGTACAGAAGTTTTAAATAGATATAACAAAAAATAGGGAGAAAGACACTTTCTGCGCTATCCGTTCTCACTCTAACATACAATACAATAAAATAAGGAACCAATATCTCCTTTTCAAGTGATGTTAATTGCCATATAGAACATATTTCTCCTTTTTAAGTAATTGCCATATAAAACGAAGAGACTTCACAACTTCAGGATATTTAATCCCCACAATCAGAAATAGACTTACAATTTGTATAAGCCGGTGTTCCCATAGCAGGTACTTGTAACGAGGAAACCTGATCTTGTCCGCCCGCTTTTTACATATGGTAACAATCAGAGTACTTCAGAAGTCTCCCACATGTCTCGAATACCACATTAAAAGAAAGATGAAAGCATCTAGTGTAGTACGTTAAAACATTTAATACAAACATCCAAATACAACAGGGGATGCGGTTGCCCGTACAGGATAATTGAAAGAAAATCGCATGGATAGTTAATGATGTTCCGGAGCTCCTAACTATAGCATTTTCTGACAATGATGTAGAATCACACACAATTTTTATTCTAAAATAAAAACCCCCTAATTTTAGGTTCTTCCTGCGTTACTCAATCGGGACTTTAAAATATTGGCAAAGATTATGGCCGATCAATTGCAATCTTTTTACTAGCACTTCTTACAGAACATCAGTTGGGGTTCACTCAGGGAAGGCATTTTGTTAAATCATCATCATCATCATTATCATCAACATTTATTTATATAGTGCCAGCAAATTCCGTAGCGCTTTACAATTGGGAACAAATGTTAATAAAACAATACTGGGTAATACATACAGACAGAGAGGTAAGAGAACCCTGCTTGCAACCTTGCAATCTATGGGAGTTTGGACAGCTATTGCTGCTATTGTAGTGGCATCCCAAAGAAAATAGATGCTTCAACTGAAATGCTTTTGAGACTCGATGCCGAGAAAGCATGTGACACCAGCGTCGGATTGGCCCAGCGGACTACCGGTTAAACCACCGGTAGGCCCGGCTACCGTACGGCCACACCCCCTTTCACCAGTGGGCGGTGCTTACCTGGAGGCCTCTCATGTCGTCCCCGCTGCTCAATTGCGATCGCAGCTGAAAGATGACTGGCTGTTGCTTTAAATTTAAGCGCTGAAGACGCTGAACTCGCCAGAGTTGAAGAATCCGGAGGTTCATACATTTATCCCCAGATTGTTATTCCAGCAATAAACTTTGTGTGTTTTCACCTCATTCCTGGCTCCTGAGCTGCATTTTGTATTTGAACCGTGACACCTGGATTTCATTAATAATTGTGAAAGACGGGTGCAATCTTGTAATTTTCTGCTGTTTTTGTTGCTACATTATTACAGTCTAATTTCTGATGAACTCTTCACAACTAGAAGAAAAGAGAAAAGTAGTATTTAGAAATGGTGCACTTGTCTGGATAGTGTATTTGCAATGTGCTTTCCACAATAAGTGACACTTCATATTACAAGTTAAAATTATATCACTATTAGATATCATTAAAATTGGTAGCCAGCAAAATTGAGATAAAAAATGTATGTGTGGGCAGCACGGTGGTGTATGTGCCTTACAGCACTGGGGTCATGAGTTCAATTCCCGACCATGGCCTTATTTGTGAGGAGTTTTGTGAGGGGTTTGTATGTTCTCCTCGTGTTTGCGTTGGTTTCCTCTGGGTGCTCCGGTTTCCTCCCACACTTCAAAAACATGCTTGTAGGTTAATTGGCTGCTAACAAATTGACCCTAGTCTCTGTTTGTGTGTGTGTGCATGTGTTAGGGAATTTAGACTGTAAGCCCCAATGGGGCAGGGACTGATGTGAGTGAGCTCTCTGTACAGCGCTGCGGAATTAGTGGCGCTATATAAATACATGGTGATGATGATGATGATGTGTTGATGTGGTGTATTAAAATGAACACACACTAAAGAGTATATTTACTGTGTGTTTGAAAAAGTGGAGATGTTGCCTATAGCAACCAATCAGATTCTAGTTATCATTAATTTAATACATTCTATAAAATGACAGCTAGATTCTGGTTGCTATAGACAACATCTCTACTTTTTGAAACCCCCAGTTTAGTAAATATACCCCCACGAGTCAGTTATAATTCTTATTGTAAATCCACTTATTAAATTATTATTCTTCCAGCAGCATTATTATTTCACTGGTAGTAATATTATTTCTATTGGTGTTCATCTAAGCAGAATTCTTGCTATAGCTAGCTATTTGTTTAGCTCTATTTTGTGCAAGACTTGTTACAGACAAGAATAAGTTTGAACAAGTTAATCATACAATGTTAGAAAGTTCAGTCATGAGGTATTGCAATCCATCATTGCATGTAATTGTACTAATAACGCCTTAATTTTGATTAGCCTGCAGAAGTTTTAGTTTATGTATCATCAATAATCATGTGAGAATGTGTATATAACTATTTATTTCTAAAATATTTGTTAATCAACGCAAAGGGCAGGCTTAGATATCCTAAAGTGATGCAGAAATATGGTTATGTTTATAAACCTCTATCTGTTGATACTCGGATTCAAAATGAAATCTTACAGCTGTCTCATTATCATCTCAATGAAGTATTTGGTATAATGTGAGTCTGATATAATCTTATGGGTAACTAATCTAGTTCCATGAATTTAGGTTAGTTTACTACATTTTTCAACTTTTTGAATAATTATCTATGATAAAACCATTAGAATTAATGTCAGCACAGATTTACATAATTCAGTCAAAAACCTTGTAGACCAGCTCTGCGTAGAAAATCCGGCTACCTTTTCTTATCAGCAGTGCAGTGATAGAAATTAACTTTCAGTATATGTAGCCAAAATATAATGATGGTATATCTAGTCACTCTAATCCCGATCTGTTAGCATTCAAATTCCTGCTGTCTTATATATGTTTTATGTTATCTACCAGCACAGATAGCATAATCAGGCATAGAAGTACTACATTCGAGATAAAATATAAATAAAAAAATTTAAGTCCCTGATTTTATATTATCTTAGATGCAGTTTTGAGATTGATTATCCTCTGTAGGGATTATATTATAGTGGTTTAAGCCTAATGTTTAGTTCGAGAGGTTAGCAAACTCAAATCTCATCTGTAATCTAATAGTTTTAGTGGTCATTGCTGCATTTGATAATCTGCACTACCGTCTTGCTGAATAACTGGTCTTTAGTACCGCTGTTATATTTGTGGTATAACAAATAATATATTTTCAAAATACATAAGAATAACTCCTCATAGTGTGAAACGCCAACACGCGTTTCGCTGTCAAATTTTTATCAAGACCTCTTCAAAACTGTCAACATTTTCACTAGTGTCTGATTAAGGGTTCAGGCCACACTAGTCTAATACGCTCGTAGCACGCCCCCACCTTCCACATCAGACTTATATGTGGTAAGTAAAATAAGCTCATCTTTAATTTAGAATCCAGCCTCCTTCACTCCCCCATCCCCAACAATGTTTAAGTTCCTGTGTTTTCAAAGTTCCATTTGGCTTTTTAAAAGTGCCACTGTAATCTTTGTCACTCATTTTGTTTTTATTCAATTTAAAAGTATAAACCAGAATGGAGGCATGAACAACTGATAGTGATGGTGTCACAATTTGGCACTCCTCACCGACCCCTAAAGTCTAGCGACTTAGACTGCAGCCTAGACAGCCTATTGGATATTCAGGCCCTGATTTTCACCAATATTGACCAATGGCTGCAGAGAACTTGCTCACTAAAATTAGTGACAGAATAGTGGCTCTTTAAATAAATGGCAATTTAATAAAACATACAATCCCTATGAAACATAGTAACACAGCATTGTCAGGCATGACGGCAATTTAATAAAGTAAAGGACACCTTTAAAACATAACTTTAAAGCATAGAGCTGGCTGATATGATGGTCATTTTAGTAAAGAAGATATCCCAAGGTAGGCCCACCCCACAACTGAATTGGCTTGAGATAAATGCTGAAGCATATAAAGTGTGGAATTCCACCTTGTTATTAAACCTTGCTTCAGTTGGTGGCATGGCCAGTCATTTTTTTTTAAGTCACTGCAATGATCTACTTATGGCCACTGAATGCCGAAAATGGCCAAAAAGTTTATGGGCAACAGGCAGCATCTCCTGCACTAACCTCACATTTTTAAAGCCTTTCTGAACAAACAAATTTTGTGTGCAAAGCATGGTGCATGTTGAAATTATCAGCTGTAATGCACACATTATATTTTTATGTTTACTCCATCATCGCCGATGTGGAAACCTGGGGAGAGTATTAGCTGGGTGAGCCATTTTGATTTGACATTCCTGAGTTTTTCCAACAGATTGAAACTGGTATACTTCTTAGTGAAGTCAATGAAACAGAGAGTACCTTGCCTGTGTTTGACTTCTAACTGCACCGCCCCCGCTCCCCAAAAAAATATTTCTTGATTTTAAAATCTAAGTGTTTGACTGTGAAGACAATTATGTGAGGGGCAGTAAATGCTAGCAGGAGAATGGATAGACACCTCATGCAATCTTCACCATCAACACCTTTCTCATCAACCTCTTCATTGTTAGTACATAATGCATCATCTAATTTTCAAATTCAAACTGACTTCCCTAATGCAATCCATGATTCCCAAGAGGCATCCTTGCGCACTACGGCTGCTGCTGGGGATTAAGTGTTTATACAAAAGTGGATCAAGAGGAGCAGGCATAGTTTTAAACAACAATTGTCTATGAGGCAAGCATTTGCAAGAGGAACCAAGTATGACATCCAGCATTCTGTTGCACAGTGGATCACTAAAGCCATGACAGCTTTGTAAGCATTGGATGTACATCCAATTTCTGCCATCAGTGCATCAAGTTTTAGCAGATTATTTGAGATCATATGTCCACGCTACAAAATTCCATCTCGATTCCATCTCTCCTGAACAACAATTCCTCAGCTGTATCGGGAGGTTAAACAAAAGTCTTTCCTTCCTGTCTATTAGTACAGATTCCATACTACCCATCACAGAAATGCCTTCACAGTCAAGCACTGTTTTTAAAAGCACAAAATATAATATAACATTTTTTTTGGGGGGGGGGGGGGGGGTGCTGCCACAGTCAATCAGCACACTCTTCAGGGCTGTTTTAAAGCATGGCCACGCTGGGCAGTTGCCCTTGTGTCCATGGGCATAGGGGCCCCTTAGACTTGCCAACTTTTCAGTTATGTTATTCTGGAAATTGCACCCGGAGGATTAACTTTGCATTTTGAAAAAACCATGTTGCATTGGAGGGGGAGGTAAAGTTAAAATGTGGGGACAGATTTATAGCTGGAATTAGGCATGTCTTAGATCAACTTTATATTTCAGTTTAAAAATAAAGTTATCAAGTATTTGTGTGCTACATGAAAAAAAAAGCAAGTACTTTCTTTATGTACAAAATAATAATTTAATTTGCTTGCCTTGCATTGTAACAAGGTTTGTCCAGGATCAAATTTACTCTTTTTTTTTGCCTTGCTCTCCTTAATGACTCAGGCCCAGAGTGTTCATGTACATGTACATAAAGGTGACCAACTGTGTAGGAGAATGTTCATTTTCAATACTGAAACTGCAGTACAATGGGGCAGCAGCATTTGGTATAGCTTTCATTCATGTGTATGGAATATGACACCCTGAAGATCTTTGACGTCAAGCCCATTATAAAACAATTCTCAGCAAAGAAATTTTGCAAATGTTTGTGTTGAACACTTGATTAATAATAAATAATTCATAGTAATCTTGCACTTTGCCATCTCCGTCTGTATTATTTACTGAGTACCATTTTTATGTTGAATTTCTTGTTTTCAAACTTCAAGACTCATGTTATATTGCCCAAATGCTTGTGTGGATTAATCTCTGCTGTACAGCATGTTTTTTTTAATGTTTAAACACTGATTTTGTTGGAGGTACCAATAAACATAAGCTTAATTTTATTGCTAATTTACATTTTTATTCCTGTGAGTAGTTGTCACACGCTGGTCTCCCGTGGCTAGTGCCCCGGAGACAGCTCGCTTATCTGTCTCCTGATTCCACGCTGTCCTCTGGTTGACATGGCGGCGGCGGTTCTGCACGTGCGCAAAGACCATCTCACCTTTCTTACCTTCCCTGTGCTTCCATTGGCTGTCTGTCATTGGCGCCCCTTTATAAGGTTCCACCCCTCACCTCTCTGTGCTGGTTCTTCTCGTCAGTTTCCTGGCCTGGAAGCAGCTCCTGTGTCTTCCTCTGGATCTCTATCTCTCCAAGTATACTGCCGCAGATCATCGTTCACCTGATCCACTCCTTCCGCAGATCATCGTTCTCTATCTCTCCAAGTGTACTGCCGGAGATCATCGCTCACTACATCCACTCTTTAGTGGTAACTGTTGCAGACCATCGCTCTCCTTCTCTCCAAGTGTAATGCCACAGATCATTGCTCACCATACCCACTCTTTAGTGGCAATCTGATACCTACCTTCATTACCTGGTGCTCGGTTCTCTCACACCTCTCACTGGGATCTTTCCTAGAGGGTCGCGACCTGCAGGGTGAAAGCCGCAAAGCCCAAATTCTCTTGCAGGAATCCCTGGGGAAAACTTTCTGCTCTGTTAGCTTCCGCGCCTCTGGGTGAAGTACTGCCAGTCCCAGCTGAGACCAGAAGGATGCCACTCATCCTAGTAGATTCATGACAGTAAGAACCAGCCATGACGGATCCCGACAGAGAATCCTCAACTAAGGATTTGCTCCAACACCTTGTTGGTAGGTTGGAACGTCAAGATGTGGCACAAATACAACTACTACAGTGTATGCAGTCTTTGTCTACTCATCTGGGCGCCTTGCAAGTAGTTCTTCCGCCTCCACCTGCGGCTCAGGCCCCGGCTCAACTTCTTGTTCCTGATGCATATCCTGCTCCCTCTGCTTTACGTATGCCCATCACCTCTAAATTTGATGGGGACCAAAAGTCTTGCAGGGGTTTTTTGAACCAATGTTCAATCTAATTTTAGCTCAATCCAATTGTAGCTTACATCGTCTTCCTCTTGCCGGGGCAGGCGTTAGCCTGGGCCACCCCCCTTTGGGAATGAAATGATAACCTCCTAAATGACTCTTCTGACTTTATCATGGCATTCTGTAAAATCTTCCATGAACCAGTCCGGGTCACCTCCGCGGCCTCCAGTATTCTCAGGTTGCGCCAGGGTTCACGTTCAGTGGCACAATATGTCAGAAAATTCCGGACCCTGTCTTCTGAGCTTCAGTGGAACTATGAGGCCTTAGTAGTTCCTTTTGGCAGGGGCTTTATGACAAGATAAAGGATGCCCTCTCCTTCCAGGAACTGCCTGCTACATTGGATACCTTAATATCCCTCTGTAACAGAGTGGATCTCCAGTATCGGGAAAGATCTTCGGAAAAGGAATCCCCAAGACGCCCATCTTTATGGCTGGCTCCTCGTTCTCGCCTAACTCCAGAAGAAAAGGAGTGTTGAATGAAGAATAAATTGTGTATTTATTGCGGGGAAGTTGAACGTCTTCTGAAATCATGTCCTAAGCAGACGGGAAACGACAGTCCTAAGCCTGCTCAGGGGAGGTCAGGCTAGGGACATTCAATTTCTCTCCAGATTCTTCTTTTGGGTAAACATGCTCCTTTCCCATCACCTTGCATTGGTCCACTGGATCTGCCCGTTCCTGTGCTTTGTTAGACTCTGGGGCTGCCGGAAATTTCATTTCACTATCTTTAGTGAAACAACTGGCTTTCCCTTCGGTTCCTTTGAAGAAATTGATTGTTATTACTGGCATTGATGGATCCCGTCTAGCTAACAGCCTCATTCATAGATGTACTGAACTACTGTCCCTACAGGTAGGGGCGTTACACTGGAAAAAAATCTCCTTCCTCATCCTTCCACTAACTACTAGTCCTGTTATCCAAGGCCTACCCTGTAATAAAGTAATTTTATCGTTTTCCAATAAGCATTGTCTAAGCTATTTCTTATGTCTCCAAAACACAAAATTATTTATTTAGCAGATGCAAAAGTTAGCAGTTGAATACATAATTATAATACAGTACAGCCAATACCAAATATATACATACATACTACCGCGCCCTTCGCTGCGCTAAGCTGTGCTCTGCTGGTACCAGCCTACAGTACTTCAGCCCATAAGACTGTGGTCAGAGAATGACTGAAGCCAGTACCAGCAAAACTGTATTATATACACTCAGTGTTACAGAGAAAACAATGCAGATGATGTGGCTTGTTTTGTATAGGTCCAGGCTTCAGGAGGGTCCAGAGTAAACAGGTCATAGGCTAGTTCAAACAACCCCCTCTAAGGGTGAGGGTCAACATTCCAGATGATTCTCCAGCCCAAAAACCAGTTTAAGCTAGTCTATTCACAATACACAGTCAGTAACATTTATTCCCTAACATCGCTAACTAGTGTTATGCAATGTGCGATCCCTTCGGTGAATGAACTGGACAACTGCGGATGAATAGGGGATTAAAATGATACTAAATATGACATGTTTCCTGTAACCTGAACCTTAAGTATCACTAAAGTGTACATCTAACCTTTATATATATATATATATATATATATATATATATATATATATATATATATATTATATATATATATTATATATATTATATAAAAACTAAATACCATCTGCTCATAAATCACTGGGGAATGACACCATTATAATATGAAATATATAAATAATTAAATGTGAGAGTGCGAGTGTGTGCATACGTATTTTACCGTGTGATCACGCCATGTCACGTGTTACGTGGCATGGCGTGATCGCAATTGCACGGTAAAATGATATTAACCAATATACTTTCGTTCATCCAATTATATGACTTTGACACCTGACCTGGCTTCATCTTCATTCACCTCACCTGGACTGTCCTTCCTTTCAAACTCTGGCATGGTGCAGAGCTTGCTCAGGAACAGGGGCGGGCTGGCCTGGGGTGCGGGCCCCCGGGCCGCTCGGTCACACCGCTACTCGGGCCGGGGAGGTAGGCCGGCCGACCGCCCCCCCGGATGCAAGATTCAACACTTTCCCCCGCGGCTGCATCTGATGACATCAGATGCGGCCGCGTCAGCGCATAGGCGGCCGCATCACATGACAGGGGGTGCAGCCGCGTCCCCTGTCATGTGATGCGGCCACCTGTTTGCCCCCCCGGGCTTCCCTCTCCCAGCCCGCGCCTGCTCAGGAAGATGCCTTACCCAGGTTAAACCTCTGAGGACTGTTCATACAAACTCCACGTCCTCCACTCTTCCCTCCCTGCATTCGTCTTTTGCGGACGTCTTCAATAAGGCCTTTTTGGAGCAACTACCTCCTCCCCAAGCCTGGGACTGTCCTATCGATCTACTGCCGAGAAAAATTACTCCTAGTAGCCGTGTCTATCCTCTTTCCGTACCTGAGAGAGAAGCCACCGCACTCTATTTCAAAGAAAATCTGCAATGTGGCTTTAATAGGCCCTTTACTTTTCCAGCCGGAGCTGGAATTTTCTTTGCAAAAAAATTAGGATGGAACCCTACGCCCTTGCATTGACTACCGGGGTCTGACAGCCATCACTATTAAAAACCCCATTCCATTGATCATCGAACCTTCGACCATATTAAGGGTGGCAGAATTTTTACTAAGTTAGACCTTCGTGGGGCCTATAACCTCATCAGAATACGGGCCGGGGATGAGTGGAAGACGGATTTCAACATGCGGGTTGGCCACTACGAATACCTGGTCATGTCTTTCGGGCTCTGTAATGTTCCTGATATAATGGAACAATTTAAACCTACTTGTTTATTAGGTTCTAAAACAAAAATAGTGAAAATTTGATGGGATAAGTGGTTCCTATCTTCCGTTAAATTCTAGGATTTTTAATTTGATAATGTAAATATTTTATCTTTGCAATAAACTATGAAATTTCATAGACAAAAAACCTTAAGGTTTAACATGTCCAATTAAGGCTTGCAAAACTTACATGCCATCTAAGATTTAAGAAAACTTTTGAAACTCTTCCACTCAAAATCCAAAAAGCAATGAATTTATAACGATTAAGGCAGAATTCTTAATGGACGTGTTCCTTGCACAATACAGACATGGCATCATAATCCAGGTCCCCCACACTCCTACACTATATATATATATCAGAACACTACCGAAGTTCAGCAAACCTCAAACGCATCACTTCCCTTAAATATGCCCTTTGGAATGCACATTCTGTTTGTAAAAAACTTACCTCCATACATGACCTCCTCCTCTCAAACAACCTCAACCTTCTGGCAATAACTGAAACATGACTTACACAATCAGACACTGCCTCAACTGCAGCCCTTTCACATGGTGGCCTCCATTTCACCCACACCTCCAGACCTAAAGGCAGAGAAGGAGGTGGGGTTGGACTACTCAATGTCCCATCACTTATGTTCACACCTTTTGAAGTGCATCCTCTTTGGACTTTCAATCGATTCTCTATGCGTGTTGCTGTGATCTATCGCCCCCATTGAGCGCACCAACAATTTCTTGACAATTTGTCTGCATGGCTCCCTCACTTCTTATCTTCTGACATCGCCACCATCGTCATGGGTGATTTCAACATCCCAATTGCTAATCCACATTCCAATGCTGCTTCCAAACTATTCTCTCTAAGCTCCATCCACTTTCCAGTGGTTGATACTTCTATTCATTGGCATGGGGCCATTGCCTTGTTCTTGTTTTCTCTAGACTGTGCTCAGTTTCTAAATTTCTTAACACGCCTTTCTATATCTCTCGCAGATCATCACCTTTTTAGCGACATGCTCACTCCCAGTACTTTAACTTCTCTGCTGTCAAACACTACCAAGCCTCCTCATACCTGCAGAAATCTAAACTATTTATCTTCAACAGTTTTCCACCTCTCCCCAACACCTTCTCTCCCCATGTTCTACATTCTTCTCCCCTGATATGACAGTACCTTTTCACCGAACCCTAGCAACAGGCCTTGATCAAGTGGTACCAGTGAATATTTATACTTCCCGTCAAATTCGATATCCATCGTGGCACACTAAAGTAACACAAAACTTTTAAAAGCCTTTCTGCAAAGCAGAATGTCTTGGGCATAAATCTTGTACCTTTAATGATTTCTTCACAAATACTGCTATCTATCACCCCTATCGAAACAATCTCTCATCTATGCTCAGTCTTCAAACCCCAAATGCCTGTTTAACACATTTAAATCTCTTCTCAACGCTCCCATCCCAAACACTCCGACTACTATCAGTGCCCAGGATCTTGCTTCTTACTTCAAGATTGATATTTATTTATTACATAAAAGCTTTGTGCAAATGGATTGCCATCAGTAATACAAAGTTTGTTAAACTAGTGCAATGAGTGTTGGGGCAGGACGGTGGCTAAGTGGTTAGCACTTCTGCCTCACAGCACTGGGGTCATGAGTTCAAGTCCCGACCTTGGCCTTATCTGTTAGGAGTTTGTATGTTCTCCTCGTGTTTGCGTGGGTTTCCTCCAGGTGCTCCGGTTTCCTCCCACACTCCAAAAACATACTGGTTGGTTAATTGGCTGCTAACAAATTGACCCTAGTATGTGTGTGTGTTAGGGAATTTAGACTGTAAGCCCCAATGGGGCAGGGACTGTGAGTGAGTTCTCTGTAAATTCCCTCAAACTAAAGCTGAAAGTCTGCAGTTAAAGCACATCTTGTTAATTTCATTGCAAATCAATTGTGGTGGTGTATAGAGCCCAAAATATGAGAATTGTGTCGATGTCCCAATATTTATGGACCTGACTGTAGTAAATCAAATATGCTGTAAATGCTCTTTAAAGGTAATGATCAGCTGACAAGGTAAGTGTTGATACTTTTGATACTGTTGCACAAATTATATAACACTTCCATCCATTCCCCAATAACATACTAAAAAAATTCAGAGAATTTTGCGGCATGGGTGGGTAAAAAAGTTACAACCAGCATAAATACTTAGCTGAAAACATGATCAATGACAAAAGCTTTTTTTTTTTCTTCGACCAGACTGATAGAAATTATAAAGTGCTCACTGTAAATGGAGAAAATATCACTGTGAAAGGAATTGATCAGTGGATATCTGGGTCACAAGTAAGACATAAAAATGTACTATATGTTCCAGATTTAGAGGGGGGCATCTCATTCATGAATAGCTTATCCAATGCAGGAGTGGTAGTTTTATTTGTAAATGTTTATTGATTTTTTGGAAACAGGGCTAAAGGAAAACAGGAGAGGTGAATCGTACAGGACATAGATGACAGTTTATGTTCAGCAGCTGCCCAACCCCAAGTGAGATTCTAGATAGGTAGTTAGGAATTAACTCCCATCATCGTACTTTCTATATCAGCAGCTCTTTTTCTGTGAGGTGAGTCTATACTTCTGAGCTATCCTTAAACAGCAGTCTATTATGCATGCTGTTTTCCATCACAGGGCTCACTAACTATCTTTCCCTATGACTACCCCTGTTTATGCCACACACCGATTCATCAGGCTGCACACTCTATCCCTGGCGCTCTTACCTGGTCCTGCCGACCGCTCGCTCCGTCCTGGCTGCTGCCATCTTTATTTCGGGTCAGTAGAGAAACCTGTCAGCCTGTCAGTGAAGAATGAATGTCATCTTGTTAGCAGAAAAGCCCTGTGAGTCTTTGAAGAAAGTCAACCCAGGAGGAAACAGCCAGGAGGTGCAGAAGAATATCAGCTCTGACAGAAGGGAGAGCCCTGTCAAACTTGTCAACCCTGAACTGTGAGAGAAACAGCTGAAATTCCTGTGAATGGTTTGAGGAGAAAACATAATCTAAAAGGATAAGTAACCACACGCTGACCCGATCTATTCATTCCCTCTGCTCCATTCCCATTGGCTAAGGGTTTTGGCTCCAAAGTTTAAAAGGCACTTTCTACTGATGTTTGGTGCCTGTTCTTTTAGTTACCTACTAGGTGCTAGATGTGGCTCCTCTTCACCTGCTAATTACAGAGCTGACACTCCATAGTGTACTCGCTGCCTATCCAATGGTATCTGTTGTCCGTAGAGCTGACACTCTACTGAATTCTTTACCATCATTCCACTGGTAACCTGCTGATTACAGAACTGACACTCCACAGTGTACTTGCTGCTATCCCAGTGGTAACCTGTTATCCATTTAGTGTTTTCTCCTCAAACCTTTCACAGGAAATTTCAGTGACAAGTTTGACAGGGCTCTCCCTTCTGTCAGAGCTGATATTCTTCTGCCCCTCCGGGCTGTTTCCGCCTGGGTTGATTTTCTTCAGAGACTCACAGGGCTTTTCTGCTAATAGACGACATTCATTCTTCACTGACAGGCTGCAGGTTTATCTGCTGACCGGGACCCACTCCCACTCTTCAACTGCCAGGTTTTCTTTCATTCCTCTCCCATCCAACTGTCACTTTTCCCTCTAAGGTAATTCCTCTTCCTTCCAAATGTCACTCTCCCCTTGGCCTCCTAGGAAATGTTATTTTTATTTAACAATCCCCGACAGTAGTGCACATGTGAGGGCCATCATGTCTGCCAGCACAACATTTACATAACCCATGTGTGTACTTCACCCTGGTGTGCTGACTGCCTATTTGTGTCTTCTCCACCTAACAATGCAATGCTTGTATACTAGTGTGTTAGCTCTGTTTACATTGACAAGCTTCACTCCCTGTTGCTGTGACTTCACGTGTTGCATTGAACTTGCCTAGCACGCATCTGTGTTAACCTCTACTAGTTTTGATTTGACCCTGTCTACAGTTCATTTGATCCTGCCTACAAGAAATCAATTTCAGTTTTTTTTCCAGGGCATCTTTAAGTTCCCAATCAGCCCCTTTTTCTATTACAGACAAGTTTCATATCAAAGCCTAGTCAAATGAGTTAAAAGGAAACTTTTGTCCAAAAACTACACTTGGTAAAACCAGGGAAAGCCTACATTTGTGTAAAAAATTATAATTATATAAAAGTATATTTTGTCATGAATTACTGCTTTAAAGTAGAGATGCTCAGGCTCGGTTCCCCGAGAACCGAACATACCCGAACTTAGCAGATCGCTCGGCTCGGTACTTTCACGCTTTTTAGGAATTGAAAATGAGGCAAAACATCATCGTTATGTCATCGGATCTCGCGAGTTTTGGATTCTATAAGTACCACCCTCCATGGCGATCCAGCGCCATTTCACAGAGGGACACAGAAGGAGTAGCACAGTCTATAGAGTAGTTGGGAAGCAACATAGCTAGAATAGAAAGAGGAGGGGGTAGCAGTGTTCTTCAAAATCTACAGTGACATTCAGGAGAGCTCCATTGCTAATTGTCATTGCTGAAATAGAATAATAGGGCAGGCTTGGTGTTCTAAATCTGCAGTCTCATAATGTACAGTGTTATATAGGTAACACACTAAGAGGAGAGCTCCATTGCTGAAATAGAATAATAGGGCAGGCTTGGTCTTCTAAATCTGCAGTCCAATAATGTACAGTGTTATATAGGTAACAGACAAAGAGGAGAGCTCCATTGCGCCATTGATAATTGCCATTGCTGAAATACAAATACTAGGGCAGGCAGTCTTTTCTTCTGACTTTGCAGACAAAATGTACGGTATTTATATAGGTTACACACAAAGAGGAGAGCTCCATTGCTCCATTGCTAATTGTCATTGCTGAAATACAAATACTAGGGCAGGCAGTCTTTTCTTCTGACTTTGCAGTCAAATTGTACGGTGTTATATAGGTTACACACAAAGAGGAGAGCTCCATTGCTCCATTGCTAATTGTCATTGCTGAAATACAAATGCTAGTGTTGGCAGTCTTTTCTTCTGAATTGGCAGTCAAAGTGTATGGTGTTGTCAAAATGGATTCACAGCAGTACACAGAAGAGCAGGAGCACCAAGCAGCTGCTGCCACCAGTCATGATGATAGTAATTCCTCTACGTCATTTGATGAAGCCTATGTAAAAGTGCATAGTGTTTTTAAGTCAGGGAAACAAAAATGTAAAAAAACACCTTTTACCTTGGTCAAGAAAAAAATACCTGCAATCCAGGTAACGTTATCTGCAGAAAAAAATAAAATTGCCAACATGCCATTCTACACATGCAGTGGCAAGGAAAGAATAAGGCCTTTGCCTTTCTCTATGAGTGCAAATTCTGCAACTGTCACTGAGGCATCTTCTTGTAAGGTCAGTCGTGATCAAGCAAGACCTTGTCATTAGGACTCCAAAAGTGGTGTCCAAATACTTTTACGTGTAAAAGCTCAGCTGGAAGAAAACAGTAAGGTATTAGAAGACGTTGCATGTTCAGATTCAGAAATGACACTAATCCCTGACGAGAGTCTATCCACGAGAGCTAGGTATAATCCTGACAATTCTGATAGTGCACCCATAAAGAAGGCCCCTTTCAGCATTTCTACAGGTGTGTGCCTGAACAGTCCAAGTCTAGCCGGTGATACACCAATTGAGGATGCCACTTTGGAATTACAACAGGATGAGGGGGATATTTGTGTACCGACGAAGGTGCTAATGAGAATGTTACATATTAACATAGTTGATGAGGATGAAAAAAGACACCAGTCCATCAAGTTCAACCTATTTTGGATCTCCAGCGATCTTAAACTTATATTTGAAATTGATCCAGAGTAAGCAAACACCAATCTGTTTCAATTATGAAAATCCCTCCAGCCCCAATATTGCATTCCTATTTTTACCCTATATCCACTACAATTCTTCATTTTAATTAAAGTCGTATCCCTGGATACACTTTTCCGCTAAAAATTTGTCTAACACTTTCTTAAACATATCTATTGAATCTGCCATCAAAACCTTCTCTGGCAATGAATTCCATATCTTGACTGCCCTTACTGTAAAGAACCCCTTCCTTTGCTGGTTGTGAAATTTCCTCTCCTCTAACCTCGTGTCCTGTGTATAGTCCTTGGGGTAAAAAGTTACCATGAAAGTTCTCTGTATTGACCCTTAATGTATTTGTACATAATAATCATATCTCCTCTTAAACGCCTCTTTTCTAAAGTAAACATGCCTAAACTGGCTAACCCTTCCTCATAACTTAATGACTCCATTTTCTTTATCAATTTTGTCACCCTTCTCTGAACCCTTTCTAGTTCCAAATTATCTTTTTTATAGAGTGGTGCTCAGAACTGTACTGCATATTCAAGATGAGGTCTTACCAACGATTTTTACAGTGGCAAAATTACACTGTCTTTCCTTGCATCAATGCCCTTGCAGCTACTGCTTGACATTGAGCACTATTGCTAAGTCTACTGTCACTCCCAAATCCTTTTCCATTATAGATACTCCTAAATTAATTCCATTTAATTTATAGATTGCATTCTTGTTTTTGATCCCTAAATACATAACCTTACATTTATCTAGGTTAAACCTCATATTAAATTTGGCCGCCCAATCCTCCAGTCTTTTTAAGAGAAGCTACATCTTGCTCTGATTTTAGTGTCATCTGCAAAAATAGAAACTTTACTCTCTAAACCATCACCAAGGTCATTAATAAATATATTAAACATATATTAAAAAGGAGTGGCCCCAGCATGGAACCTTGAGGCACTCCACTTAAAACTTTTGTCCAATTAGAAAATGTTCCATTTATAACAACTCTCTGTTCCCTATTCTCTAACCAGTTTTTGATCCAAGTACAAATGTTATTTCCTAGACCCAATTCCCTTATTTTGTAAACCAACCTCTTGTGTGGCAAAGGCTTTTGCAAAATCTAAGTAGACCACATCTACTGTGCTGCCCTGGTCTAAGTTCAGACTAACTTCCTCGTAGAAATTAATTAGATTTGTTTGACATGACCTATCCCTCACAAATCCATGTTGATTCCCACTAATGATCTTATTGAGTACCAAGAAATCCTGAATACTATCCCTTAATATACCTTCCAGTAGTTTCCATACTATTGATGTCAGGCTTACAGGTCTATAATTCCCTGGTTGTGATCTTGTCCCCTTTTTAAACAAAGGCACCACATCTGCTATTCGCCAATCCCTTGCTACTGAGCCTGATGAGATTGAATCTCTGAAAATTAAGAATAGCGGTCTAGCTATTTCTGAGTTTAGCTTCATAAGAACCCTTGGGTGTATGCCATCTGGACCTGGAGCTTTATTTATCTTAATATTCTTCAGCCGCCTTTGGACTTTTTCCTCTGACAACCAAGTATTAATTAATGGTATGGTTTCATTTCTATTTTATGTATTACTCCTACCATTTGTTCCGCTCTAGTAAATACTGAAGAAAAGAAAATGTTTAATACCTCTGCTTTTTCCTTAGTATCATTTATCAATTCACCCATCTCACTTGTTAGGGATCCTATATTATCTTTTTTAATCATTTTGCCATTTATACACTTAAAAAACTTTTTGGGGTTTGTCTTGCTTTCTTTTTCAACTTGCTTATCATTTTCTAATTAAGCCAATCTAATTTCCTTTTTGCATGTTTTATTATATTCCTTGTACCTACGGAAAGTTTTCTCTGACCCTTCAGACGTAAACAATTTAAATGCACTCTTCTACCTTTGCATTTCTTCCCTTACCTTTTTATTTAGCCACATTGCTACTAGTTCTAACGCCCCCATTTTACCTGTCAGGCTTCTTGCATTTGCAAGCATACACTTAAGTCTATTGCCTCCCTTAGGTATTTCTTTTTGCTTTAAAAAGGGCCTCTCCTTATCGGCTATGCTTCCCTTTCCCTCCTCTCCAACCCCTTGACTCTTGTTAAATTCCTCCTTACTATTCTCAGTGTTTATCCCATAAATACTTGCTTGTCCCTCCCCCTGCAGCCTAGTTTAAAATCTCCTCCAACCTTTAACCATCCTTTCCCCTAGCACAGCAGCCCCCTCCTCATTAAGGTGCAATCCATCTCGACAATAAAGATGGCAACCCAGTGCTCTAAGAATCCAAATCCCTCCTTCCTAGACCAATCTTTTAGCCACGCATTAACCTCCCTAATCTCCAGCTGCCTTTCCTGGACTAGCATGTGGCACAGGTAGTATTTCCAAAAATACTACCTTGGATGTCCTTGCCTTAAGTTTGCGACCTATGTCCCTGGAATAATTCTTCCTTTAACTTGGTCATTGGTGACAACATGCACCAAAACCACCGGGTCATTCCCAGCCCCTCCCAACAATCTCTCCACCCGATCCGCAATATGCCAAGCCCGAGCACCCGGGAGACAACACACTGTTCGGCATGCACGGTCCCGGTAACAGATTGCCCTATCCACCTTCCTAATAATTGAATCCCCTACCACCACAATATGCCTGCGTCCCTGAGTATCTTTGGTCCCCTCTATGCTGGAGAGACCATTCCCCTGGTTGCTAGAGAAAGCAGTCTCACCCAAATCTACCAATTCTGAACTGCCTTCCACAGTATCTTCATCCAATCTGTAATTGTAAAGCGCTACGGAATTCGCTGGCGCTATATAAATAAATGTTGATGATGATGATGAAGCTGGCAAATCTGCTGGGATTGCTTAGCTCAGAATTGGCCTGCCTCTTCCTCTCTCTGCTACCCCTAGTAACTGTTACCCAGCTGCCTACCTGTGCATCCTCCTCTGTCTCTGCTCCACCCTGCTCTGCTAACGCATTAACGGGGAGCTGTAAACTCCGCTCCAGGTTGGCAATCTCTCTCAATGTTGCAATGGTCTTCTTTAGATCAGTTACCTGGGCTTCCAAAGAGACTAATTGCTCACATTTCTCACAGAGGTATAAACCTTGGAACAATTGCTCCAAGTGTGCATACATATGACAATATATGCATTGAGTGAGATCATCAAGCATGCAACCACTCATCTTATTAATGCTAACTTAACTTCTTATAGCCTACAGTGAACTCGAGAGTACCAACCTTTGCTAGCCACTTACCAGATTAAACCCTTTCCTGGATTCAACTCCATACTGGATCTAACTACACACTTTAAACAAATAGCAGTGGAAATCACAAGCTCAATGAAATCGCTTACCACCACCTGTTAAATAGAGCTTGCACTAACCAGCTGTATCAACTTATGCAATTAAAATAGACCCACTAGCTGTAACAGAAAAAAGAAAAAAAAAGAAAAGAAAAGAAAAAAGGGACATTTAATAAACACACAGAAAAACAAATCTCCTTCAATAAACACTCAGAATAATTCCCCAATCTATATCACTCTATCAACACAGCACAGTAATCCTTACTGGATCTAACTCCACACTTTGAACAAACAGCACTTGAGATCAAACAGCAGTGGAAATCACAAGCTCAATGTTGATGAGGGTGATGTTATTTGTGTAAGTCCTGCACTGGTGGAAGCAGTTCTGGCACGTGATAAGAAGAAGGTCATTGTCCACACATAAGATCCACATCTTATGCGTGAAATTATTTTTACTCAAATCCTGACAACAGTTATCTAGCCATTTGTAGCGTATGTAAAGCCACAGTCAGTCGAGGTAGGGACCTTATCCATCTAGGAACCTCATCCATGTTACGCCATTTGAAGCGAGTTCACGGAAAGCTGTTGGGAAAATTAGAAACTTTTGCTAAAAAAACAACAACAAGCAGTCCATCATCAGCTAGGACCCTTCTCTCACCTACATCCCAATGCCTGAAATCTACACCCACAACACCGTCCTCATCAATATCCTCAGTAGCGATTGGAGTTAGTCTGGCATCCAAGTTGCTAAGGCTAGATGACTTCTCCACTATCCTGGATTCCTCATAATAATTCTTGAGTGTCAGTCACACTGCTGCTGCTGGGGGTGAATCTTCATCCCAGAAGCAGACCAAGAAGAAGACTACTAGTAGTTTACAACAATTGACTGTTAAATAATCCTTTGCAAGAGGAAGCAAGTATGAAAGCAGTCACCCAGTCGCAAAGCGGATCACAGACGCCATGGCGACTATGCTAGTAATAGATCTGTGTCCAATATCCACTATTAATGCAGCTGGTTTTAGACAGTTACTTGAGGTCTTTTGTCTCCGTTACCAAATTCCATCACAACACCATTTCAGTAGAAAAGCTATTCCTTACCTCTACCAGTAGGTACGTAAAAATGTAATTATTGGGCTACAAAATGCTATTCTACCCACTCGACACTTAACCACAGATATGTGGACAAGCAGAACTGGGCAAACTAAAGATTATATGACTGTGACAGCCCACTGGGTTTGTGATTCGCCTTCAACCGGCAGGAACAGTAGCGGCATGTACCCAAGTACGTCAACATTATTTGTCAGAGACAGGCTACTCTGTGTATCACCGGCTTCACTAAGAGGCATACAGCTGACAATCTATTACAAAAACGATGGGATGTCATTGCAACATGGCTTATCCCGCTTGGACTTTCCTCAGAATATGTCATTTCTGATAACGCCACCAATATTGTGAGAGCATTACAGCTGGGTGAATTCCCTCACATTCTCTGTTTTGCTCACACAATAAACTTGGTGGTGCAGAGCTTTTTAAAACATGACAGGGACATGCAGAAGATGCTGTCTGTGGCCGTAAAATATCTGGACATTTCCGGCATTTGGAAACAGCGTGTAGGAGATTGCAGCAACTGCAAGAGCAATTTAATTTGCCCTGCCATCAACTGAAGCATGAGGTGGTGACAAGGTGGAAATCCACCCTGTATATGTTTCTGAGGATGGAGGAACAGCGAAAAGCCATCCATGCTTATTTCACAAGCCATGACATTGGGAAAGGAGGGGGGATGTATTTTCAGTACTGTCCAGAATTGTGATGAATGTAGATAAAGTGGACAAAACAAAGGTGCCCTGGAAAACAATAAAATGAGTGGTTAGCATTACAATGCTACTCTTTAAGAGTAACACGCATCTCATTATTATCGCTATCTACTCCTATATTATATGTGAGTAATAAAATGTATTACTGTCACTGACAATGTGATATTTTTCATTAGTTCTTTTAGACAACAGATTTGCTTTTGTTACTGTCTTAAATTCTCCCAATTCTTGGAACTAACACCTGTCACATACCTTCTTTGCCTTCAGCTTTATTCAAGCAGGTCATCTGTGACTCATTTTAATGTAAGTGGTAGTAGATAAGAGTCTTATTACTAATATTGATAAAAACAATATAAAACTAAAAAAAATCAAGATAGATTGATCAAATTAAGATAAGGTATGTACACTAAAAAAAGTCATACAAAAATGAAGGTAACCATAGCGACATAATTAATTGAAAAATCAGAAATCAGGCTAATGCTAAGTATTACTTAGTCAAATCAAACTAATTAAAATCCTGTAATCACAAATATATAAATAAATTTCATAAAAAAACTCAGCATGATATTCAACAGCATCACACATTTAAGCAGCAAAAACATTATATATCTTGACTTATAATTAAACACTAATTGGTAGTTAATTATTAATCATAAATGGTTTTAGCTGCTTAAATATGTGATGCCTGTCTGGCTTATATTTAAACCTGAAAGCATTCCCCTTCAGGGAACAAAACCTATTTCCTACAGACATGTGCAATTGAGGCTGTTATAAATAACAGAGGATGCATTGAAAGCTGTGAATATTTACAGTTGTTTATTATTAACTTTTATTTAAGCTAAGTATACCTGATAGTGTGGTTTTGTATATATATTGCACTACAGAGTGGGAGTCATGCAACGTAACTGAAGGATGTGTTACATGGTATAGGGGAACTCTTAAGGAACGGGCCTAGAATATGCTCAGAGATAAACCATAATAGTTGAATGGTTTTCAGTGCTTTGAACCTATTTACATTTTAGTGCAGTCTATTGCCAAACAGACAGCAAGTTACTCTTTTGTAGAGCAGGTCTTGCCCAGCTGGTTAAACTATGCCCCTTGTCCTAATAAAATAGTACTAATACTATATATAATAATAATTCTTATTAATATAATAATTCCATGCGTAGGTCTGTCTCCTTACTGGTTCTAGCTCCCTTTTGTTTGAATTCTCACTACATTTGAAACATATTAATATAGATGAAAGGTGTTTGGCTTTGAAATGCATTCTTAAATCAAATAATGTATACCGTGCATACTAGTTATCTGGCTGTTTTTAATTTAAAAAGGGAACAATATAGTTTTCAATGTAGTGTATTAAAATTGTATTTGCATTTTACATCTATATATTTCTACACATTCATTGAAATGTAAACTACATCCTTTGCAATTGCTTCCTGTCATTTTGAGTATTCAGTTAAACTTGACAAAGTGATTATAATGACATTGTTTGTTGGCTTGCTCCAAAAACCCATTCCCACATGACTGAGGTCAGTGGGAAATACTGCAATCTTGTTAAATTACTAATGTGAATTTTAAGTATGTAAGATTAATTATTTAGCTAAAGCTTTCAAGAAGGTGGATATTTAAATTTTTCAGGAACCTTTCAAGCACAAAGTTTTTGTGTGCTACAGTTTTAAAAGTATCTTATATTCAGTTTTTCCTGATTTATTTTTACTACATTGTCACACAATCCTATACAATATTATTTTACTTAGTAATATTAGTTATCCAGAATTTATAGTATAACTTGGGCATAAGTGGCACATGATAACATTTTTTTGCATTGATGTATATTTGCCCATACTAATCAATCTATGGTCAGAGAGAGAACCATAGTTAATTTCAATAAAGACTCATGTACTGGCATGGATTGTACACTTTTGAAGCCCCTTTAAAGTGTCAGGGATAAGGTTTATAGGGAATTTATATTCACGTTAAGGTAATAACATATGCGTGTAAGACCCAATACAAGGGGATCCAGGGATTAGAAATGACAAAGAGAATAATATTTTCACTGTCGGGTGCAAAACAATGGTATTTTTAATTAAACTATCATACATGGTTCCATTGCTCACAATTTGTATGGCTAGTAGGAATTTTGTACAGTTTGATCTGAACTTTTGGAAAGGTTGGCAGTAAAGAAAAGTTTAAGACAGCTCATACTGATAGGAGAGGTTTTAAAATTCCCTTGGTTTTACCCTCCTATACTCCTAGACCCACAAGTTCATACTGCGATAGACAATGTGCAATAGGTTGTCCTTTGATTGCACAGCATAGCAAAAGCAAGGGATTTTGAAAATTGGAAGCCAGCAAGATGAATTAGTTTTACAAGACTTCTCCAGTGGTCCAATTTAGAGATGGAGGGGCTCGGTTTCCTGAAAATTGAGCCCACCCGAACTTAGGGGTTCCGAGTACCGAGCCAAGTCGCCTCGGTACTTGCGCTATTTCGGATTCCAAAACGAGGCAAAACGTCATTGTGACGTCATTGGATCTTGCAAGTTTTGAAATTTATAAATACCGCTCTCCATAGCGATCTAGCGCCATTTGAGAGAGGATCAGAGAGTAGAGCAGGGAGTAGGGTAGGACAAAGTATAGAGCAGTTGGGCAGGCAAAGTGATAGAAGAGAAAGAGGATGGTGGTAGCAGTGTTAGAGAATGCTCCATTGCTGAATTTATCATTGCTGAAATACAAATATAAATATACAAGTTCTTGCAGGCTTTTTTCTTAATTTGCACTACTATGTGTAGGGTCTAATATACACCAAAATCGAAGAGCTGCTTTGGTCATTGCTGAAATCCTAATATACCAGTCCTTGCAGGTCTTTTTTCTGAATTTGCACTACTAAGTGTAGGGTGTAATATACACCCAAAGACGAGTGCTCCATTGCTAAGAGTCATTGATGAATAGGAAGACAAGCAGGCTTGTCTTCTCAATTTGCAGGCAAATTCAACAGTGTTATATTGAATAAACAGACACATAGGGGGAGAAGGAGAAGAGAGAGACAGAAAATTAATCATCTTCCTCTTCCTCAGGAGTGTCAATGGTTTAATAGTCTCTTAGTAGCCTGTGGATCAGCCTGCGACAGTCCTGGATGGTCATCTTCTCCCTTTTCAAGATGAGGCGATTCCTGCCAAGCCAAATAGTGTCCATAAAGCAGTTCATTAGGCTCCAGGGCTCCTGGATTGCCCCAATGATGTGGGTCCCAGGAAATAATCTATAAAATACCGAATGGTATGAAAGGCAAGCTCTGTCCTTATGTTTATGTTCCAAGGCATCCAACAGTGCCTGTGCAGTGGTCAGTCCCAAAAAATACTCTGTGTTGTTTCCCTTCTGGTGATGCAGAGGGGAAATGGACATATCGGCACAGGTTCCGGGAGTGCATGAATGTCCTGAGAGGCAGACATCCCTGGATAGCCATCCATGCATTGTCTTTGTGTCTATTAGTCAGCCTCTTAGAGGCCACATTCTCCCAAACATGTTTTGTTGTTGCAGCAGGAAGCCCTGGAACAGACTCCATAATGTCTTTAGCTTTGATGAGCTTGTGGACAGTTTTTCACAAGTCTGGTTTAAGTCCCTCCAGATGGTGCTCCCTCACAAATTGTCCAACATCCAGGTAAAACCAAGGTGTAGTCCAGTTGTAATGGAAGGAGCTGTCCCACTTGTCCCAACCAAGGGTCCTCCAAGGAGGCAGGAGAAAAAAGTGAGACATGGACTTCCCAGCAAAGCAAATGTTCTTTTCAATAAGAGTTCTGCGGATGCAGTTGCAAACAAAGAAAGCACGCAGCATGGTGGGTATAGCCGGGATCCCTTTCCCACCTTTGAGGTCTCCTTGTACATGACCGACCGCTTCACTCTGTTCATGCAAAATTACCCCAGTTATCCAAGGAACGGGTGGAGCGATCAAATGAACCATAACTGATTTCATGATCTAAGGATAATTCCAGCTTGCACCACTTTTCTTTTCTGCCACTGCTGTGTGCAAATGTGTCATAGATGTGCTATGAACTGCCGTGTGTTTGAGTCATTGCTCTGTCGCTTACCGTCCAGCCAGGTCGCTGCAGTATTGGCCCAAAAGTGCATAAAAATAATAATGTGACCTGTGAGGTGGTGAAAACGGACTGCAAATTACTTGAAATTAGTGTTATTGAGGTTAATAATAATGTAGGATAAAAAAATACAGCAAAATTATGTGATTTTAGCATATTTTAGCAATTTTTCAAAAAAGAAAATACAGATCCAAAACCAAAACCAAAACACGCAAGGGCTGTTTTGGCAAAACCAAAACCCGAAGGTAATCCAGATCCAAAACCAAAACACGGGGGTCAGTGAGCATCTCTAGTCCAATTTACAATCATAGAAAAATATATTGATCTCATTATTTCAGCTGGTCTTAAATATCATGTTATGGAACTGAACAACATTTTGGCCAGAAACTCTAATAGCTTGTATAATTTGGAGAATGCTGACCGAGGATGAAAACACTTTTGAAGATTTGTTCAAAACCTTCTAACTATATAGGCTGAATGTCACGCCTGAGGATTTGTCTGTACCCAGACTGGGTTGTGTCTCTGGAGCTGGACTGGTGACTACGAGGACAAAGCTGGATTGCCTGATAATGTTCCTCTGCATGTAGTGAATAGACTGGTGCAGATGATAATTACACTAGCAGAGGAGAGCAAACAGGAACTGGATTGCTGAACTGGACTGTAAATTACCCCAAATGGGTTAAAAATGAAACTCCTGGGGGTAATGCTGCCGATTGACATGCTGTCAGATGGATTGTAGACCCCTTTAAATGTGAAATTGTTGTACCAGAAGAGCCTCAATGGTTGGCAGAGGCACTTCTTGAGCTTTGATGCAATAATGAAGCAGGTATTGCATTTGAAAACAAAGCAGATCTGTCATATTTTTGGATGTCAACAGCTGCAAAGGCATTCAAAATTGCACATGAGGAGGCAGTCCAAAAGATGCTGCCTTTTGCAACAACCTACCTTTCCACTCTAACGAACAAAAAAACAAAGCATAGAAATCGATTGGACGCTGAAGACTGTATCCAAATTGCTCTGACATCAAAATGCCCCAATGTTGATACTCTTGTATCAAAAATGAAGCAACATCATTTCTCCAAAACCTGAAGTTTTGAAGTTGAAGCTTTCAAATAAATTTTGAATAGATTCCATATAATTTTGAATTCCAATAATTAATAATATATGATTTCCTTCCTTTCAAATCAAGGAGGTAACGTTGACATAGCTAAATATATTTTGGGGCAAAAGGTAAAAAAGTTCCCTGACCCCTGCTGTAACCGAAATGCTGGAAGAGGATTGCTGTAACCGGAATAGAACCAGAATGCTGGAATGGAACCAAAATGCTGGAATCAGACTGGAGCCAGAATGCAAACTGCACTTTCAGAGCTGGATTAATAGCAAGGCTGTAGCAAGATAGATAGACAGCAAGACTGCAAACTGCTGGGAATCAGTTTGGGAACCAGTCTGGGAACCAGTTTGGCGTCTGAAATACAATGTTGCACTGGCAACAGGTAAGGGCTCCAGGAAGTCCTTTTATAGTTGTTGTTGATTCCAAATTGGAGACTGCAGTCAGCTGGGTTGAAGCAGCACTTTGAGTTACTGAGATGGATCAGGTGACTATATCCAAGTTGGCATCTCCCATTTACTGGTTTTGGAGGGAATCTGAAATGGAGGCTGTTATCATCTGATTGACTGAGAGGAATCATGTGACCAAATCCAAGATAGCTGCACCCATACTCTGATTCTGGAGGGATCTCTGGAGTGGAGACAGACTGGACAGCCTCTTACAGAGAGGTCTAAAACCAGCAGACCCTGAGGACCGCAGGGACAACTTGGAAAGGTAGTGAAGAGGTAAGTGACAGAACCTGAGAGCCGGGTGTGTGACACTGAAACAATAGGTACTAATTGATTACTCTTTCTATAAAGTGAAGACACCCAGGCTAGGACATCCTCAGAACAAAAACAGAGTATAAGCAATATTAGTATGATCATAAAATTTTGTATCCTGGGTGACCCTGTGTTTTTTATTTTGCTTTTTAACCCTGAGGAGGACAGAAATATATGAGTATGCTTTATAACCTGAGCAAACTGTAAAGACTGGGCTAAGATGTGGTGTCTCTGTGCTTTCTGAGCCAAATTCCAGTAAGTATCAAAGATTAAATGCAGGCAGCAGTGATGCACAATCATAGAACAGGGTTATTGCTATTATCCTTTACAGGTAAAAGCCTCTCAAACACACACTTGATTGGCAAATCTTTGACTCGAACATCAAAATCCAATTTATTCCTTTCACATAAATGACTATCCTAGAGGTCAAGAAACTTTTTCTAAAACAGTACCAGATCATTGTAAACAATTAAGATGTGAATTAGTGTGATTTTTGTTTGTTATGAGTTTAATTTGAATCTCTGGGCCTGATGCATTAAGGAAAGTAAGGCAAAAAAGTTTTTACCTGGGCATAACCATGTTACAATACAAAGGGTGCAAATTAGTTTATTATTTAGTGCATAACATAAATACTGGCTTTTTTTTATGTAGCACACAAATACTTGATAACTTTATTTGTACACTGAAATTTAAATTTTATCTAGAACATGCCTTACCCCAACTATAAATCTGCCATCACATCTTAAATTTACCTCCACCTACAATGCAACATAATTTTGTCAAGGTGCAAAGTTACTCAATTTTTTTTGCTTTACTTTCTTTAATGAATCAGGCCCTCTATGTCTATTACTATGATTTAATGAAGATCAATTAAGATCAATTCAAATTTAGGAATCTCAACAATTGCTTGGCTTCTAGCAATGCACATAGCAGCTAACTGAGTACTTTGAATGAGTTGCACTGCTTCTTGGCTTTTTGCACATTGGAATGTAATAGGGACTCAATCCTGCAGATATCACCTATTATATAGGTTCAAGCTTCATTGTGCCCTAGGTGATTTGCTATCATTTGTTTATCTTTTGTGTTTTCTGACCAGAAATGTCTGCAGCTTGCCCTGATCTTCACATAATTTGGAATTGAATTCCCCCTTTGTGTTACAGTTAGAAGTTTTATATGTTTTGGTTACTGTTAGGAGCAGTGGCGGCCGCAGGAACCTTGCATCTCCTTGGCATGCTGGCTGTCTCCATGACGACCGGGACATCACTTCCTGTTTCTCGGCCCAGACCGTTGCCAGGTCAACGGTCGCACACCGAGTGTTCTGTTAGCATGCCTCCGCAACACAAGGGCAGCCGGACACGTGCGCGAAAGGGTATAAAGCCTGTGGGCTGATTTAATCAATCAGTTTATTAATTAATCTGCTCCTGGGAATTGTTACAGGGCAAAGCTCTGATTGACCAGTATTAGTATTTAAGGAAGGGAGGGCTTAGCCTCCCTGCCGGTTATAGCATGAACTTACCCAGTTGCTGACCTGGTCTTGTCATGTTCCTGCTTGTCCCAGTTCCTGCGGATACTCTGCTTGTTTCTTCTTTGGACTTGCTGTTGTGACCTTTGTCTGTGCCTTGGACCCTGCCTGCTTGCCTGTGACCCTGACCCTTGACGTGTTATCTGACCATTCTACTTTGCTTCCGAAGTGCCTAGCATGCAGGTAAACTTGTAACAGCCGGATGCTTCACAACTGAAGGAAAGTCTATACGAGCAGCCAATATTACAGAATAGTAGAGAAGTCAGCGACTGGCAGATATTACAACAAATGCAAAGTAGAAACTTAGTCCCGGTAATAGATAACATACAAGGTAGCGTAGAGCGATCTGCGGCTGACAAGTATTACCACTGGCGTGGAATAGAGACTTGTCCAGTAGCAGGTAAGTTACAAGGTAGCATGGAGTGGTCTGCGGCTGACAGGTATTACCACTAGAAACTTGTCCAGGTGCAGGCAAGATACGAGGTAGCGTGGAGCGGTCTGCTGCTGACAGGTATTACCACTGGTGTGAAGTATAAACTTGTCCGGGTGCAGGCAGGATACAAGGTAGCGTGGAGCGGTCTGCTGCTGACAGGTATTACCACTGGCGTGGAATAGAAACTTGTCCAGGTGCAGGCAAGATACAAGGTAGCGTGGAGTAGTCTGCGGCTGACAGGTATTACCATCAGCGTGGAGTAGAGACTTGTCCAGGTGCAGATAAGATATGAGGTAGCATCCACAGCAAACAGGAACCACAAACAGGAACAGGGAACTCCTTAGTTACCTCAACGGAATGAGGACCAAGAACAGGCAAAGGTAGTAGGGCAGCAGGTGTCTGAAATAGTGAGAAGTAACTAATTATCCAATGAGGAGAGGAACAAGGTTTTAACAGTCTGTAGGTCTGCACATGCGCAGACCCCTGGTCAAGATGGCGGGTGGCCACGGCGCAAGACAGGCACCGGCAAGGCGGAGAGAGACCTAGGTCTTGAGCCAGAGGAACTAACAGTCCGGTGAGTGACAGTACCCCCCCTTTTAAAGGTGGGCACAGAACACTTGGAACTGAGTTTGCCTGGATATTTGGTATAAAACTTTTTCAGAATTGCTGGAGCATTGAGATCATCCGCACGGATCCAAGAGTGCTCCTCCGGACAAAAGCCTTTTCAATGGACCAAAAATCGAAGAACTCCTCTGGAAATTTCTGAATCAAGGATGTGAGTGATCTCGAACTCCTCCTTCTGTTAAAGTTGGACTGGACGAGGTGTCAATGAAGGAACTGAAAATTGGTTGATGATAAGAGACTTGAGTAATGAAGCGTGGAAAGAGTTGGAGATACAAAGGTTTTTGGGCAATAACAGTTTGAAACAGACAGGATTTATCATCTGAGTGATTTTATATGGACCAATAAAACGTGGAGCAAACTTCATGGAAGGAACCTTCAAGCGGATATTCCTGTTAGAAAGCCATACACGATCTCCAACTTTGAATGCCGGAATTGCTCGCCTCTTTTTATCAGCAAAGAATTTATATCTCAAGGATGCCTTCTTCAAGGAGGACCTAACTTGAGCCCAAATGGAAGTAAATCTTCTGCATAATACATTATCAGCAGGAACTTGGGTGGGAGGGAGGGAAGGAAATTCTGGGAGAGACGGACGGTGACCGTATACCACAAAGAATGGTGTTTTGGAAGATGATTCATGATACATGTTATTATGGGTAAATTCAGCCCATGGGAGTAAGTCTGCCCAATTGCCCTGATTGGCTGAAGAAAAACTGCTCACGAAAGTCTCTAGATCTTGGTTGACTCTCTCGGTCTGTCCATTTGATTGAGGATGGTATGAGAAAGATAACGACAACCGGATACCCAAGGTTTTACAAAGGGCACGCCAAAATCTGGAGACGAACTGCACTCCCCTATCAGACACGTTTTGAGACTGACATCCACGAATTCAAAATATTTCCTTGATAAAATTGTCAACCAATGTAGAAATAGAAGGCAAGCCTATCAAAGGGACAAAATGAGCCATCTTAGAGAACCTATCAACGATTACCCAAATTATATTACATTTTTTACTGGGAGGAAGGTCAGTGACGAAATCCATACTTATATGGGTTCATGGTTTGGAAGGAATGGGTAGAGGTCGAAGCTCTACGGAAAGACTTGAATTATGAACAAATATCACAAGCAGCAACAAATTCTTTGACATCCCTTCTAATGGAAGGCCACCAATAACATAGAGAGAGAATTTCCAAAGTTTTCCATACTCCAGAGTGGCCCGCAAAACGAGAGGAATGATCCCATGAGAGGATCTTTTTCGAAGAAGTGGTGGCACAAAGGTTTTCCCAAAAGGTGGAACATTGGCAGAAGAAGCAGCTAGACTCACACATTTAGGATCATGTATAGGACGATCCATATAATCTTCAAGGTCAGAAGAAGGAGCAACCGCCCGAGATAATGCATCCGCCTTTTTATTCTTAGAAGCTGGTTTGAAGGTAATAATTAGATCAAAGGGAGAGAAAAAGAGTGACCATCTTGCTTGCTGGGGGTTCATACATTGAGCTGACTGAAGATAGAGAAGATTTGTGTGGTCAGTAAATATAGTTAACGGATGACGAGCACCCTCCAGCAGGTATCTCCATTCTTTTAAGGCTACTTTAATGGCCAATAGCTCCTTATCCCCGATAGTATAATTTTTCTCTGCAGGCAATAAACTTCGAGAATATAAAGTACAAGGATGGAATTTCTTTTGTACCGACTTCTGAGACAGAATGACCCCTAGTCCGACATTAGAGGCATCAACTTCAAGGAAGAACGGGAGAGTTACATCAGGTTGTTGAAGAATAGGAGCAGTAGAGAACGCCTTTTTAAGGAACTGGAATGCTTGGAGAGCCTCAGAAGGCCATTGCTTGGTATTAACACCCTTGCGGGTAAGAGCAACTATAGGAGAAACAATGGAAGAAAAACCTTGAATGAAACGTCGAAAATAGTTAGCAAAACCCAAATGTCACGGTTCTCAAACAGAAGTACAGCTAGGAGTCATGAATTCGGTGAAAAACACTGTGTTTATTTGCAGAGAGGTGATAACAGGTAATAAGGAGCAGTGATAAATACCAGGTTCCAGCTGATGCAGCAAGTAGCATGAAATGTCCAGAAACAATCAGGTAAGGACAACAGGAAATGACATCAGGATTAGGACAACAATAACCAGCAATGACTGCTGGGAGGATCAGGTATATATAAGGGGAATGAGACACACCCAGGTGCATGAGATAATTAGTGAACATACAGGTTAACTCCTTAAGCACAAGAATAATGCACGATAGCAGCACCTCTGGTGAAAAGAGGTACTGCTGGAACACAAAATAGAAATACAAATAATAGAATGACAAAAAGGCAGGAGCTGCCATGCAAGGCAGCATGTAATGCATACGCTGTAGGCAGATCATGACAGTACCCCCTCCCTTAAGGGCGGATTCCAGACGCCCAATTACCAAAAATGTCTGAAATCATCGGAATCATAGTCCAGAATTGGGGGGCCAGCAGAAAAGTCCTCGTCCATGGGTGGATGAGCAAAGGAGACTATGCCAGCTGCCAGTTCAAGCTCTGTAGACCTTGCTCTCTTCTTTCGCTTTTTCTTTTTGCGAGAATTCCCTGGAACAGCAGTTTGAACCAATTGGGTGGAGCACAAAGAAATCTCTAGGCCAGGTGAGATGGGTGGACCTGCTGACAATACAGAGGCCCCGTAACAAGGCATAGCGGGAGGTGTTGGTGAAAACTTGTTGATCACTGCCTCGACAAATAGTTGTAAGTCAGAAAGAATGGGGTGATCAGACTCCACAAAAGGGTTTGCCCATTCCATAGCCTCTCCTCTAAAATGTGTTAACAAAAACAAAACTTGCCTCTTTGGGTCACTGGCAAGGCTAGGTACTGAGGGGAAATAAGAAGCACAAAACCTCAGTAGAGCACTAAATTGAGAAAGGTGCCCCTCAAAGGTAGATGACAGCTCACACTTGGCACCCTTGGCAACGGATGGTTCGGACTTGGCAGCAGGCTTGACAGGAGACCCGGACTGGGCGGCAGGCTTGACAACAGGCCCGGACTGGGCGGCAGACTTGGGAGCAGGCCCGGACTGGGCGGCAGACTTGGGAGCAGGCCCGGACTGGGCGGCAGACTTGGGAGCAGGCCCGGACTGGGCGGCAGACTTGGGAGCAGGCCCGGACTGGGCGGCAGACTTGGGAGCAGGCCCGGACTGGGCGGCAGGCTTGCCAGCACTTTGAGAAGCCTGAGGGCAGACAGCACTTTGAGAAGCCTGAGGGCAGACAGCACTTTGAGAAGCCTGAGGGCAGACAGCACTTTGAGAAGCCTGAGGGCAGACAGCACTTTGAGAAGCCTGAGGGCAGACAGCACTTTGAGAAGCCTGAGGGCAGACAGCACCAAGTGGTAACTCGGGCTGGACCGCATGGACTGGCAACTCGGGCTGGACCGCATGGACTGGCAACTCGGGCTGGACCGCATGGACTGGCAACTCGGGCTGGACCGCATGGACTGGCAACTCGGGCTGGACCGCATGGACTGGCAACTCGTGCTGGACCGCATGGACTGGCAACTCGGGCTGGACCGCATGGACTGGCAACTCGGGCTGGAGGGACAGAACCCCCTCTGGAGCAGACTGTAAGAGCAGCTCCCCCTCTGGAACAGTCGGTAAGGGCAGCGCCCCCTCTGGAGCAGACTGGAAGGGCAGCGCCCCCTCTGGAGCAGACTGGAAGGGCAGCGCCCCCTCTGGAGCAGACTGGAAGGGCAGCGCCCCCTCTGGAGCAGACTGGAAGGGCAGCGCCCCCTCTGGAGCAGACTGGAAGGGCAGCGCCCCCTCTGGAGCAGACTGGAAGGGCAGCGCCCCCTCTGGAGCAGACGGGAAGGGCAGCGCCCCCTCTGGAGCAGACGGGAAGGGCAGCGCCCCCTCTGGAGCAGACGGGAAGGGCAGCGCCCCCTCTGGAGCAGACTGGAAGGGCAGCGCCCCCTCTGGAGCAGACTGGAAGGGCAGCGCCCCCTCTGGAGCAGACTGGAAGGGCAGCGCCCCCTCTGGAGCAGACTGGAAGGGCAGCGCCCCCTCTGGAGCAGACTGGAAGGGCAGCGCCCCCTCTGGAGCAGACTGGAGCTCAGGAACAGAGACAGCGGCTGAAGACTCAAAACTGGACACAGTGGCAGGAGACTCGGAACCGGACACAGTGGCACGAGACTCGGAACCGGACACAGTGGCAGGAGACTCGGAACTGGACACAGTGGCAGGAGACTCGGAACCGGACACAGTGGCAGGAGACTCGGAACCGGACACAGTGGCAGGAGACTCGGAACCGGACACAGTGGCAGGAGACTCGGAACCGGACACAGTGGCAGCAGGCTCCAAGCTGGAGGCAGATGATGTGACCTCAGAGCTGGAGGCAGATGATGTGACCTCGGCACAGGAGACAGAGGCTGGCACCTCGGCACAGGAGACAGAGGCTGGCACCTCGGCACAGGAGACAGAGGCTGGCACCTCGGCACAGGAGACAGAGGCTGGCACCTCGGCACAGGAGACAGAGGCTGGCACCTCGGCACAGGAGACAGAGGCTGGCACCTCGGCACAGGAGACAGAGGCTGGCACCTCGGCACAGGAGACAGAGGCTGGCACCTCGGCACAGGAGACAGAGGCTGGCACCTCGGCACAGGAGACAGAGGGAATGGGTGCCTCAGGACAGGCGGCTGGAGCTGGCAGATTGGGTCTCTTCGCAGAGAACAGGAATGCTGGAGCATAAACAGATTTGGAGTGCCGAGAGGAAACAACAGGAGATGGTTCAGTAAGCTGACGTGGTCTACGGACAGGACAGTCCTGCAAGAAATGTGCATTGCTGGCACAGTAGAGACACAGTTTGTTGGTTACTCTGCGCTGTCGCTCCACTTCGGTCAGATGGGGGCGTGGCCCACTTGTGAACCGGGCATTAGTTAAACTGCAGTTGTTAGTTAAATGCAAATTTGACATGGTATTATTGCACGGTGTTGGCGGCACGGATTCAGCAGCAGACAGAGTTGGCTGGGTCAAATCAACAGCATTAGATTTCAGTGAAACCGTCTCTGATAGTCTCCTGAGTGGGTCCAAAAGCAAAGCGGAAAATCCGGCCAGCTGGGAGCGCAACAATATAATGTCCATTTGTAAGGTTTGTAGCAGGGGTGATTCCATAATAGGTAAAACAGACATGTTGCAAAAGACAAATGAAAAACTTGATTGCAGCAAAAAGGTCCCAGAATAAAACAAAACTTTCACCTTACTCCAAAGCTGTTTTTTGGGCTGGTTATACTGTCACGGTTCTCAAACAGAAGTACAGCTAGGAGTCATGAATTCGGTGAAAAACACTGTGTTTATTTGCAGAGAGGTGATAACAGGTAATAAGGAGCAGTGATAAATACCAGGTTCCAGCTGATGCAGCAAGTAGCATGAAATGTCCAGAAACAATCAGGTAAGGACAACAGGAAATGACATCAGGATTAGGACAACAATAACCAGCAATGACTGCTGGGAGGATCAGGTATATATAAGGGGAATGAGACACACCCAGGTGCATGAGATAATTAGTGAACATACAGGTTAACTCCTTAAGCACAAGAATAATGCACGATAGCAGCACCTCTGGTGAAAAGAGGTACTGCTGGAACACAAAATAGAAATACATATAATAGAATGACAAAAAGGCAGGAGCTGCCATGCAAGGCAGCATGTAATGCATACGCTGTAGGCAGATCATGACACCAAAAAGCGTTGGATAGCTCTAAGTGTAGTTGGCAGAGGCCAATGTAAAACTGCATTCACTTTCTCCAGATCCATTTCCAAGCCTACTCCAGACACAATATATCCCAAAGAAGAAATTTGAGATAATTCGAAGGAACATTTTTCCAGCTTACAGAATAGTAGATTTTTCTGAAGCCTTGCGAGAACTTCTGCAATGTGTTGTCGATGAGACGAAAGATTTTGGGAGATAATCAATATGTCATCTAGATAGACAACAACACATGCATACAGCAGGTCTCGGAAGATCTCATTCACAAATCCCTGGAAGACAGCTGGGGTGTTACACAACCCAAATGGCATGACAAGATATTCATTGTGTCCATCCCTGGTGTTAAAAGCTGTCTTACATTTGTCTCCGGCCTTGATCCAGATTAAATTGTAAGCACCGCGGAGGTCTAACTTGGTAAATATCCAAGCTCCATTGATGCGGTCAAAGAGTTCAGTGATCAAAGGGATAGGGTAAAGGTTTTTGATGGTTATGGCGTTAAGACCTCGGTAGTCTATACAAGGTCTTAACGAAACGTCTTTTTTCTTAACGAAAAAGAAGCCCGCTCCCGCGGGAGAAGTAGATGGCCGAATGAAACCACGATGGAGATTCTCCTTAACGTAATCGGACATCGCCTGGGTCTCAGGTAACGAGAGAGAATATACACGACCCCTTGGAGAATTCTTGCCAGGTTGTAATTCTATTGGGCAATTCCAAGCCCGATGAGGCGGAAGACGTTCTGACTTTATCAAATACATCAGCAAAAGGAGCATACTGTGGAGGAAGACCAGGCAAAAAAGGTTCTATAAAGGATTTATTCACTTCCACAGGAAGGACTTGATTCAGACATCTATGATGACAAGCTGGACCCCAGGATACAACTTGCGGAACGTTCCAGTCAATTTGTGGGGAGTGGAGCTGAAGCCATGGAAGGCCAAGAACTATAGGACTAGTGGTAACCGGAAGGACCAATAGGGAAATTTGCTCTTGATGTAAGGCCCCAACTTGAAGAGATAGAGAAATAGTACGTTGAGTGGTAGTTCCATTGGTAATTTGTGACCCATCAATGGCCGTGATGACAATAGCTTTTTCTAAAGTGATCACTGGTAAGGACCACTGAAGTACTAAGGAATTCGAGATGAAACTTCTAGCCGCACCAGAGTCCAGAAGTGCTTGAGACGTAAAAGAATTAGTAGAAGTTGAGACAGTGACAGTGAAAGAGCAAGTTTTAAAATCCATATGACATGGAGAGGATTCCAGGGACCCCAACCTTACCTCTCCAGAACAGGTTAGGGCCTTGCGTTTCCCGACTTTTTGAGGCACGAATTCAGCATATGATTTGGATCAGCACAATAGATACAGGTGTTTTAGACGAGGACTCCCTTTCAGAGTTTCATTCTCGGAATCTCATGTCCACTCGGTTGCACAAAGATATTAAAGCGTCCAAGGAAGAAGGTAACTCTTGCGAAGCCAATACATCTTTAATTTTATCACAAAGACCCTGCCACAAGGCAGCTATTAACACCTCATTATTCCATTGGAGTTCAGAGGCAAGTGTGCGGAATTGGATTACATACTGTGCTACTGAACGGGATCCCTGGCACAACCGGAGGATGCTAGATGCAGCAGAAATGACACGGCCAGGTTCGTCAAAGATTCTTTGAAAAGTTGCAATGAACATGGTACTATCATCCAGAAGAGGGTCATCTCTTTCCAATAGAGGGGAAGCCCATGCCAGAGCCTGTCCAGAAAACAAAGAAATCATGTAAGCCACTTTAGAACGATGAGTAGGGAAATTTGAGGTTGACGTTCAAAATGAATGGAGCACAGATTGAGAAAGCCCCTACAAGCTTTTGGATCTCCATCGAATTTTGAATGAGTAGGCAGGTGTAGAGCAGAGGCTGCAAAAACCTGGGATGGCACTGGGAGAGAAGAAGTCACCTGAGGATTCAAAATAGGAGGTGCAGTTTGCAAGGGGTCTCTCCGAGAGACTAGGTTCTGGAAACATTGGAGTAGTTGTTGCTGACGAACATCTTGTTGTTCCACCCGAGTAACCAGGTGTTGCAGCAAATCCTTAGCTGTTGGTTCCGAACCTGGGTCCGTAATGGCCTGTTCTTACTGTCACGGTCACTAGGGGTTTTGACCCAGAATTTACCAGATGTAGCTCTACTCACCAGAGGCGCGGAGTCTAACACAGTGGCTGGTCTTCTCCAGGAACGCCCGCAAGGAAGTATGGGTTTTAGCGGCTTCCACTGTGCAGGTCGCTGCCCTGTCCCAGTAATAGATAACATACAAGGTAGCGTAGAGCGGTCTGCGGCTGACAGGCATTACCACTGGCGTAGAGTAGAGACTTGTCCAGGAGCAGATAAGTTACAAGGTAGCATGGAGTGGTCTGCGTCTGACAGGTATTACCACTGGCGTGGAATATAAACTTGTCCAGGAGCAGGCAGGAAACGAGGTAGCGTGGAGCGGTCTGCCGCTGACAGGTATTACCACTGGCGTGGAATAGAAACTTGTCCAGGTGCAGGCAAGATACGAGGTAGCGTGGAGCGGTGTGCGACTGACAGGTATTACCACTGGTGTGGAGTAGAGACTTGTCCAGGAGCAGGTAAGTTACAAGGTAGCATGGAGTGGTCTGCGGCTAACAGGTATTACCACTGGCGTGGAGTATAAACTTGTCCAGGTGCAGGCAGGATACGAGGTAGCATCCACAGCAAACAGGAACCACAAACAGGAACAGGGAACTCCTTAGTTACCTCAAAGGAATGAGGACCAAGAACAGGCAAAGGTAGTAGGGCAGCAGGTGTCTGAAATAGTGAGAAGTAACTAATCATCCAATGAGGAGAGGAACAAGGTTTTAACAGTCTGTAGGTTTGCACATGCGCAGACCCCTGGTCAAGATGGCGGGCGGCTGCGGCACAAAACAGGCGCCGGCAAGGCGGAGAGAGACCTAGGTCTTGAGCCAGAGGAGCTAACAGTCCGGTGAGTGACAAGGTCTTCGCAAGTCACCTTGGCTTCCGCTGTAGAACGCAAGTTAAATTTGCCAGACCGGTTTTCTGGCAACAGAGCTTTGTTCCGGAATTTCAACTTCCGTCTGAGACCTCTGTCTTCTGGCTCGGAACAACAGGGATCGTCATCTCCCTCCTCCAGGACGACCCCCAGTCATAGGCCTTTAGTCTGGCTCCCACAAGTCCAGTCATGCAGTCTGTGGATGCTTTCTTCGATGCTTTGGGTCTGCTCTGCGATGAGCCAGATCGATTGACCTCCGCTGAGGCTCATCTGGGGGCCTTGAAACAAGACCAGCCTTCTGCTGAGGAATACTGTGCTGAATTTAGATGATGGTCAAATGACGGCGTTACGTAGTCAGTTTCGCCTAGCGCTGTCAGAACAGTTCAAGGACACTCTGGTACAGTGTCCTTATCCAACATCCCTGGAGATGCTCATGCAGCTCGCCGTCAAGATTGATAGAAGATTCAAGAAGAGGAAGGCGGAAAAAGAGGCACCTTCTTTCGCTTCTGATTTTTTTCCCACACCTACAGACAGGAAAGAGCCCATGCAACTAAGATCATACCGTCTTTCTTCTGAGGAAAAGAACAGAAGACATTCTCAAGGCCTCTGCCTCTACTGTGGCATCAAGGGCCACTTCTCCTGCTCTTGTCCCAAGAAATCAGGAAAAGAGCATGCCTAGGGAATGAGGGGGAAGTTCGCCTAGGTCTGCAAATCATTTCCCCAAAGAATGCTGTCTTGGTTCCTGCACACGTCTCTCATGATGCCTGTTCTGTGGCCGTCTTTTCCTTTATTGACATTGGAGCTGCCTGCAATTTCCTGGACATTGGGTTCGCTCACTCTGCTGGAATTCCTTCTATGCAGCTTAATTCCGCTATTACTGTTTGTGGCCTGGATGGTAGTCCATTGCCTGGCAGGAAATTTTTTGTGAGACTCCTGCAGCTAACCATGGGTGCTCTCCACTCGGACGCCCTGTAATTTTTCCTCATAGATTGCCTGTCTGTCCCTTTAATTTTGGGCCATCCCTGACTCTCTCTCTCCACAACCCTGTAGTGGATTGGGTTAAAGGGCAAATTACTCAGTGGAGCCCTTACTGTTCGCGGTCCTGCTTGACCTTGCCCCTCCGGATCTTGCAACCAGTGCTTGAGCAGCTCCCTCCTCAATATCATGAGTTCCAGAACGTGTTCTCTAAAAAAGCAGCTGACTCTCTACCTCCACATCGTGACTTCGACTGTGACATTGATCTAGTTGCTGGTTCTAGACTGCCCCAAGTATTCTCTCTCTGGTCCCGAGACAAGGCCATGCAGGAATACATAGAGGAAAATCTGGAAAAAGGGTTTATCAGGTCATATAAATCTCCAGTAGGATACGGATGCTTCTTTGTCACGTAAAAAGATGGTGGATTGCGGCCATGCATCGAATATCGGGGTCTCTATCAAATCACGATTAAGAATACCTATCCTCTTCCCCTCATCCCTGTACTCTTTGACCAACTAAAGACTGCCAGACTGACTCAAGAATTGGGAATGACTCCCCGTAGATTTCAGAGGATAGCTCCTGCAGATACTATGGCGAATCGTCTGTTTGTTCCGGTCAACTTAAGAAAATCGGTCCTTTCTGAGGCTCATGACAGCAGGACCATCGGGCATCCTGGTATCTATAAGACGGTGGAAATTCTCTCTCGTTCCGGGTGGTGGCACTCATTATCTGCAGATGTTAGGAACTTTGTTCTGTCCTGTGAAAGTTGTGTAAGGTCCCTAGAAACTGTCCTTCAGGCCAGCTTGTGCCGTTATCCATTCCTTAGAAACCATGGACACACTTATCAATTGACCCATATGGGTGCTTGTAGACGGCTTCAGCAAGATGTCTCATTTCATAACATTAACCAGACTTCCCAGTGAGCGACATCTAGCCATTCTCATTGTTCAACATGTATTCCGGCTTCATGGGCTCCCTACTGATATTGTCTGTGATCGTGGCTCCCAGTTTGTTGGGCAGTTTTGGAGATCTTTCTGTACCCTCCTTGGGATCAATATCAGCCTTTCATCCGCCTACCACCCTCAATCTAACGGACAAACTGAAAGGGTTAACCAATCCCTGGAGTAGTTCTTGCATGACAATTGGTCTTCTCTGTTAACTTGGGCTGAATTTGCATACAATAACTCATGTCATTCCTCTACTCGTATTTCTCCATTTTATTGTAATTCTGGATTCCAACCCAGGTCCAATTCTTTATATTCACTCAGTCCTTCTGGTCTCCTGGAAAAACGTTCTACAGCTGCAGACCTCAAAAGCATTTGGAAGAAAGTTGTTACAAACTCACCTGTCCCCGTTCCTGCGCCGCGATCGCCCCTCTCTTCTGGGTCTCGGCAGCGCTGGTCACATGATCGCACAGGGCGGGGAATTCAAAACTGTGGTATGAAAACCCTGCTCTGATGCCTGGGCAGCATCAGAGCAACTTCCTCTGTTCCTGACTTGGCATTTCTCAGTGTGGATTCCTCGTGTACCAGACCTGTTTGCTGACTACGCAGGCTCTCCTGTCCCTGTGTACCAGACCCAGGCTTGTTGACCACGCATATCTCTGTATTCCAGTGTACGAGACCCAAGCTTGTTGACAACGCATATCTCTGTATCCCAGTGTACCAGACCCAGGCTAGTTGACAATTCATATCTGTATTCCTGTGTACCAACCGGGCTATCCTGACTCTGCATATCTCTGGCATTCCTGTGTACCAAACCGGCTATCCCGACTACGCATATCTCTGGCACTCCTGTGTACTGAACCGGCTTTCCCGACTACACATATCTCTGGCATTCCTGTGTACCGACCTGGCTATCCTGACTACGCATATCTCTGGCATTCCTGTGTACCGAACCGGCTATCCCGACTACGGATATCTCTGGCATTCCTGTGTACTGACCTGGCTATCCTGACTACGCATATCTCTGGCATTCCTGTGCACCGAACCGGCTATCCTGACAATGCATATCTCTGCAATCCTGTGTTCTGATCCGGCTATCCTGACCATGGCATGGTTCATATTCATCTCCTGGCTTCAGTGTGAATCGAGAGCTACCTCCCACATCCTTACCTCTAGAGGCAGACCAGTGGACCGCGACCTATGATCCTCCGCAGCTAAGCCCATCCCGCCTTGCGAAGGTTCTTGGCGAACACCAGGGGATTCGTTAGACTCCGCACCACCGGCCGGCCAGCGCTGATCTAGAGTAAGGCAAGTTCTCCATATTATATTACTTAACGTTACGTTTCTGTTACAAAAGTTCAATCTTCTTTGAGGCGAGCCTCATTTCACTCTTAAAGATTTTCAGACCCCCATCGTACGGCTTGCTCTTGTCCCAGTTCCTGCAGATACTCTGCCTGTTTCTCCTTTGGACCTGTTGAAGTGACCTTTGCCTGTGAATTGGACCCTGCCTGCTTGCCTGTGACCCTGACCGTTTGGCCTGTATCTTGGACTCCGCTGTTTTGCCTGTGACCCTGACCCTTGATATGTTATCTGACCATTCTACCTTGCTTGCGACCCTTGACCTCGGCTAACGTCTGACCATTCGCTACCATCTATTCAGCCTCCTCTGGCCTGCAGCTGCGGTATTGTATAACGGACTTGCACTACGCTAAGAGACAAGTCCTGGGGGCATCCGAGTACCAGTGAGCACATAAAGCTCTATGGGAAAGGCGGCTGTTAAAGGTGAAGACCTCTGTCATCTGTTCTGCAAGTTAGTTATCAAACCGGCAGCCTAAGAGTAATTTGTTACTTTAAGTGAGTTTTATGGAAACTGCTTAGAAAATGTGTCATTTATTTTACATAATGATTAGTAGCATAACAAAAAAATGCCCTCATTGAATTAGTTGTGTGTAGTTCTAAGTGCAGACAAAAAACAGATACAACGTGGAGCTATATTCAAGTCCTTTCATATATATGAAAAAGCACTTGTCATGTGGCTGCCACACTTCAACAAACCAGATGGTCACTCCAGACATAACTAGAAAAAAAGAGGAAGGGAAAAGGCTACAAGGTTTGCTCTGACTTCAGGCACTCCCTTGGCAATCTGCTGTGGGAACAGACATTTGACACCATAGGTTGTATCCATTTCATAGGGATCAGTAATGCTGTACTATAACCCAGAACAACAAAAATTAACAACTCTGCTGGATGGCGTGACAAGGAACCATTGAAGAATTTTCATCCAACCTGTGATAATCTGATACGTCTCTCTGACTTATATCCATGTGGTACGCATATATGCCCCTATTTGTTGGGGTGACCAGTTGTTCTGAAATCCTTGGCTATTAGGCACCCTTTTCCCTTCCTCTTTTTTCTAGTGTGTAGTTCTAAATTTATCTGAAAAAATCCTAATTATTTAATAAGCACATTCAATATAATCAATATTGTGCAATTTTCTCCATTAAAATGCTTCACATTTATAGTGCATTGCTGTCTTTGGAACACTTTTAGCTATAGATCAGCATGTCTATAGGATAATGATACATAACCAAACCTTAAATGCATCACAAATCACTTTAAAAATCCTTTCAATGTTCTCTAGTTAATGCACGTACTGTTTGTGACAAACTAACTTTCATCCATGACCTCTTCCTCTCAGACAACCTTTTTTCAATAAAAGAAACATGGCTCACGCAATCAGACACTGCCTCAACTACAACCCTTTAACATAGTGCTCTTCACTCCACCCACACATCCAGGTCTGGAAACAGACCTCTCACTGCACATTTACAGGTCTACCAATTTCCATCATGTATGGTCCCATCCTTTTCAACCCCTTCTCTCTGCATTTTGCTGTGATATTTCATCTCCTTACATTACATCAACTTGGCCGTGAATATTTCTCTGCCAGGCTCTCTTATTTCTTATCCACTGACATATTCACCATGATCATGGATGATTTCAACATCCCCACCTCTCAGTGAACCAACTTTTCTAATAATCATGACTACTACCTTGATCTTGATTTCTCCAGACTTTGCTCATTCTCTGATTTCATTAACACCTCTTGCCCTCTCTATGACCATAAACTTATCATGTACACTTTAACTCTACCAAGCCTCCACATACCCAAAGAAATCTCAGCTCAAATAATTTTCACCAATTTTACACCTTTCTGAAATACAATTACTACATTATACTGTTATTACCTGGCAGCCATGACACACATTAATGTAACGCTCTTCCTTCAAAATCTCTCCCACAGAGTAGAACGCTATTGGCATAAATCTCATAGTTCTCATGACTTCCTCAAATATACTGCTATCTACCACTCCTATGAAAAAGCTCTGGCCACTGTAAAACAAACATATTTTCATCCTTCCAATCTCTCATATCTTCTCAGGTTCCAAACTCTTCTTTAATTTAATTCAATGTCTCCTCAACCCTTATATTTCAAATCTGTGACAACCATCACTGCCGAAGATCTTGCTTCCTACTTCAAGGATAAGATTGACAAGATTCAGCATGAAATAGTATCCCCTTTCCCGAGCAGAAACTTTCAGGTTTTTTTCCTGTATGCTGTGGCACCTTCTCTTAATTTCATTCTACAAATGAAGATGAAGTATCTACTCTCTTGTCCTCTCAATCTACTACCTGTTCACTTGACCTATCTGCTTACAAATCTGTCAATTGCTGTCTCCTTTGCTTTTTCCAGGCTTAACTAACATCTGCAACACATCTCTACTGGTGTGTTTACATCTTTTTTAAAGGATGCAGTAATTACTCCTATTCTGAAAAAATAAACAAATTCTGACCCAAACACTCTCGCAGATTAACATCCTCTCTCTCTCACCTCACATGCTTCCTTTCCTCACACTGCTTTTTGGACCATATAAAGTCAGGTTATTCTTCCAACACTCCACAAAACTGCACAGAAACAGATTATCAATAATTTGATCACTGCTAATTCTAATGGCCACTATTTGCTTCTATTTCTCTTGGACCTCTTTGCTGCATTGACAGTGTTGACTACTCTCTTGTCATTCATACACTGCATTCCCTAGGTCTTTAAAACACTGTCCTATCCTGGTTATCATGCTTCTTTTTAAACCACTACTTTAGTGTTCGTATGTTTGGAGCACCTCTCCGCTTCTTTTGTCATTTGGAGTACCACACAGCTCGATGCTAGGTTCTCTACTGTTCTCTATCTATATCACTTCTATTAGAGAATTAATAAGCTACTTTAGATTTCAGTATCATCTCTATGCAGTTGATATCAAAATCTATCTATGCTTTTGAATTTCTCACTATTTGTGTTGGCCCCCATTGAGGAATTTCTCTCTGACATTTCATCTTGAATGTCGTCTACATGAACAGTACGACCAACCAAATGAGCCGACAATTAACACTTTGAAACGACTTTCGAGCATGGTGTCACTATACACACTAACCCGATCGTATGTCGGCTGATTTGCCCGATTATTGGACGAAAATGCTCAAGTGTGTACCTAGGCCTTATATATTTAAAATGTTACAATTTTCCAATAATTTTAATACCTATTTAGCTACAACACTTTCTAAGTCATTGCTTGTATATTAGATCATAACTTACTCAAACTTTCATGAACAACATTACTTTTAACTGTAAGTCAGGGAAACATACTGTATACAATATATTAAATTAACCATATTGTTTTACTAAGTCAGATGCTGCAAACCATAATATCTAGTCTAAACCACTTTGAGACATAAGTGGGCCTAGGAATATATCACATCAGTTTGACACTCATTTTCTTCTCAATCAGAGAACTAGGAAGTCTAATGTTGGTACTAGGACAATAGCTTTTTTTCATTTTTCATAAAATAAAGTTTTATGTTCATGTGTAGTAAGTCATCATAATTTAATTATATAGCGCCACTAATTCTGCAGCACTGTACAGAGAACTCACTCACATCAGTCCCTGCCCCATTAGAGCTTACAGCCTAAATTTCTTAACACACACACACACACACATACAGACAGACTAGGGTCAATTTAATAGCAGCCAATTAACCTACTTATATGTTTTTGGAGTGTGGTAGGAAAGCGCAGCACCCGGAGGAAACCACGCAAACACGGGGAGAACATACAAACTCCACACAATGCTAACCACGGTGCTGCCCATAGTGGATATGAGTGAAATTTTAAAAACTGTTCTGCTCAATATTTGCTTTATTCCACATTTTGCTGAAGAATTTTCCATGGAAAAATGGACCTTAATTGTTCCGCACAGAATTCCCTTTATTGTCTTAATTTGAACTGGATTTCTATTTTATTAATCCCCAATCCCACCTCAGAGCAGAATGATGAGACAATGTGATTGTCCCTGCTCTATAGACAATACATTTTGCCTGGTTTTTCTTTGTACCCGTTTCCTATAAATTGTAAAGATTAGTTCTTGTATGTAGTACAAAATTCTGGATAAACATTTTTTTGCATACATTGGCCTGACTTAGAGAGTCCATTTGTGTCACGTGAAAATGTGACTTGTGTAAAACGTGGATACAACTTGTGTCTGTATATTGAGTTAGGCATATCTTATATGTGCCGCTTGTGCTTGGATATGTGGGTGAGGGGTGTTCATGTGTACAGTACAGTGGGAGTGTGGAGTCAATCACACCCCATAGAGATGCATCTGATTTTGACTTATTTTTAAGATAAATCTTTTCAGAGGCATATATTTAAGCCTCCTAAAAGGTATTCATTATTGACACCAATGCTTGCATTTTTGCACCAAACTATCTATGTAACAGGTTTAAATTTGCAACTCTAAAAATAGCCACAGAAATGTAAGTGTGTGGACGCATTTTTTAGAACATATATTTCCACATTGTCTTTAAAAAAGGCTGACCGAGTCAGACGAAACGAGCTGGTCAGGCTTTTAAAATCATCCACCCGTGTATCCAGAATATATTTGTGAATATCACCATTACAAGAGAGAGAGAGGTACAATATATAAGGCTTCTTGTAAAGATTGCATAGATCACATTACTTACTTCCTTGTGTGGATTCCCTACGAGGTAAGACACATTTGAACAGTCGGCTGTCCACAGGATCAGAGCCGGATTTAGACCTCACGGGGCCCTAGGCAAAATATTGGTTTGGGCCCCCCCCTCCTCCCTGAACCAATCCATAGCACTATATTTTTTTTAGCATAGCATATACCCCTATAGTTAAGTAGAAGGGTAAACTATGCGCCACTGCACATCACGCTGCTCCTCCTGCATCACCATGCGGCCCCTCATTATTGTCCCTCTCATCACACTTTGCTCTCCTTTATCATTACACTATATCACACTGTGGCCCCTCATTACTGTCCCTCTCTCACGCTGTCCCCCTCGTCTGCCCTCTCTCACGCTCCCTCTCACTCTGCCCCCTCTGCCCCGTGGCAGCCATAGAAAAAATTATATTTGATGTGTGGACAGGTGCTGAAAAAATGCAAATAGACACACACAACTCCATACATTTGCATGTAGTATGTTAAGGGGGATAGCATAAAGTTTAGTCAATTTGCATAATATTCTCCTAAACATGTTAGGCTCCTAGATTTATGACCAAATAAATTGTTCCAGCATTTGATAAATAATTGCTAAATAATGGCTTGAATTAGATTAAAAATCTTAAAGACATTCCCAGTATAAAGACAATGCAGAGAAAAAAAAAAGATGGCAAACAATTCAGGATCTGCAAATTATGCTTTTAAACTTGGTCACCTAATATAGAAACATTTGTAAACATATATTATCTTCTAAAGCAATCATTTTCATTGTAATGCCCCTTTAACATACTTTAAAAACAATATATAGGGGGCGTTGGCTTGGAAGCCATATCAAGAGGGTGCCGGTGTGACGAGCTCCCGAACAGGAGGCCGATTTTAGCCTGTTAACCCCCTTCCTGCACCTACCAACCTCAGCCACTGTTGAAGCCCGCATAAGCAGGCACCTGCGGGACCCTCTTGCTGCCGAGGCAGACCCCCGCTGAGATGGCCGCGATCCCCGCAGCGCACATGAGGCCTGACTGCGGCCCTGGTTCTGCTGCTCCCCCCGCCTGGCACTGCACATCTCCCCGCTGGATCGCGGACCCACAGCCTCACCTGGACTAGCGCTGCCCGGCACTCCACGTCTGGGCCTTGAAGCCGCGGATTGCAGTGCCGCCCGCATCCCGCCAGACGTACTTCCGGTTTCGGGGACCCGGACTTCCGGTTCGGACCTGTGTGACGGGCGGAGAGGCCACAGGACCCTTTGGAAGCGGCAGAGCTGTGTACCAGTCCGGAGGTCCCAAGTTGATACAGCCGTCTGAGGAGGCCAGAAGAAGCAGGTTAGTGTGGGAGGGCCACTACCCGCGTCCAACTCCATCTGCCCACCCAGCCCACCTCCATCAAGAGCTGAGAGGAGACCATTTAGTCAGCAAAATTGCTCCCTGGATTTGAGAGCGATAGACGCAGGGGTTATTCTGGTGCTTTAAAATAGCTCACACGGCCAGGCCTGCTGCCCTCCCCTGCAAGGGTTGCCTTAGGCTGTTGACTCATACGTTCCACACTCTACCTATTATTGGGCCCTGTCCCGGGATTCCTGGGGTGCTCAATGACCCTATAGTCCCCTGAATGCTGACGGGGGGGGGGGGGAAGCCTCTTCTACACTACTTTTCAACTCCAGATTCATGTAACCCCTCCTCCCTACGTGGGTCCGCTTATTGTAATTTACTCTACTAATCCGTCTGGACATACCGCTACTCCTGTTTAGTCCTTGGTGCTGCACCGCAATGCCTAAGGGAGGCAAGAAACCTCATCCTAAAGGACTTCCTCAATATTTCTCAAAGCAATCGACTTTAACACCGCATCGGGGAAGGACGGACTCCCCTCACACTTCTGCTGACTCTGAGTCGAACGAGGATGACACATCCCCGATAACTAGGCGGGACTTCTTAACGCTAATCAAAGAAATGAAAGAGCTTAAATCTTCCGTCCATTTAGAGGTCCAAACTGCCCTTCAATCACTATGCGCGGAGGTGGCTTCAATTGGTGCTCGTACTGACCAAGTTGAACAAAGACTGGAAACGGTGGTGAGCTCTCAGACAGGAATGGAGGAGGATATTGTACGCCTTCGAAGTGATCTGACATCTGTACAGGAACACCAGGAAGATATGGATAATCGGGCTAGGCGGAATAATCTACGTTTGAAGGGCATCCCAGAAACGGTCGAATCTGCCCACCTGGACCAATACCTGAAGAAGCTCTTCTCCCAGTTAGCCCCCGAGGTCCCGAAGGACCACTTGCTACTGGATAGAGCCCATAGAGCCCTAAAGCCCAGATCGTCCGATCAGAACCAGCCTAGAGATGTTATCCTATGGCTCCATTTCTACACGGCCAAGGAGATGGTCTTGCGAGGGGCCAGGAAGCTAAATACCCTAACATACGAAGGTCACAACATTCAGATTTTCCAGGACTTGTCACCAACCACCCTGGCCAGGCGACGGGAGTTCGCCCCGGTAACGCAAGTTCTACGGGATCATAATGTGCGATATCGGTGGGGGTTCCCCTTCCGCCTCTTCCTTTGGCATCAGGAACGGCAGATTTCTGCCCGCACACTTCCGGAGGCTCAAGCTCTTCTCCAACAGCTGGGTCTTGGTCCCGGCCCATCCGCAGGCACCTCTCAATCTTCTACTTCGGGTAGTCAGGATACGACTCCGCGACCTCAAAGAGCACCGCGAGGTGAATGGTCCACAGTCCAGAAGTCTTCCACTCCTCGCAAGGCTTCGTAAATTAACTCTCTGGCTGTTTCCTAAGGATGGGAAATTTCTCACTCAGGGATGGTGCATCGGGATTTGGGTTTAATGAGAGTCGCATCTGCTTGTTTATTGTCTACCCTAGCAGGTGGCATTCCAAGGAACTGGGCTTACATGTAGACTTGTCCTTTGCTGTGACGTTTATATGCTGCCTAGTCTCTAATGTCATTTTGGCAGGCTCTAGGTCGGCCGGCTCTGTTTGCCCTCTTTGTTCCTGCTCTTTCTATTTGCAGGTTCGTCCTCACGCCCGACGCCTTTTCAGTTCCACAGTGGACTGCCCGCATGGACCTCCCTCGGAAGTTTGTATATCCTCTTGGATCATTAACAGGCCTGTCTGTGTGTCTTTGTAATTCTATGACTTGCATATGTTACTACCCGTCTGCTATCATTGTACCTTTTAACTAGACAACATACCATAGTTATTGTATATGTTTTTGTCTTCTGTTTCCTCTCTCTTTGTTTCTCCTCTTTTGGGACTCCTTTTCATGTTTACAGTGGTACTTACTTGCATATGTTACATTCTGTCTGCTAGCATTGTACCCTTTAGCCAGAAAATGTGCCATAGTTATCGTATATATTTCTGTCTGTTGTATCCTTGTTCCTTGTTTCCCCTCATTTGGGATCCCTTTCTATGTTTACAAGGGTACTTAATTGCTTATGTTATAATCCATCTGCTATCATTGAACCCTCTAGCTAGACAATGTACCATAGCTGTTGTATATGTTTACAACAGTTGCCCCTTCGTTTAGAAGGTGCCCTAACCCACCATCCCCTTCCCGCCCCCTTCACACGCGGACCCACTGGGAGGTGTGTCCCCACCTCCCCCCCCTGTCAGCGATTTACCTGTCGTCCTCTCAGCTGGTAACCCCTAGCTATACCCCCCATAGAGCTTGCTTGCTCTAAGCTGGTCCCCGGGTACCTAGAGTACCGTTCCATTTTTCCCACCAGCACCCTGGACGAGTGTTCCGCACCACACTCGCCCTCCTACCCCTGTCCTCCCCACACTTCTACAATGTTTTCTCCTCCTGACTCCTCTCCCCTGACTTTCTCATGACCCTTCGCTTGATATCTTTTAATGTCAAAGGCCTCAATTCCCCTCAAAAAAGGGGCAAACTCCATGCTTCGCTACAGGCCCTTAAAGGTGATCTAGTATTCTTACAGGAGACCCATTTCATTAAACACCTACACCCGGAACTTAAGTCTAAAAGATTCCCCCTCACCTATCATGCTTGTGACACTACTAAGAAGAGATGCGGGGTGGCAATCCTTTTCTCCCATAGTCTTGCTTTCGATCTTATAGATATGTATAGAGACAAAGGAGGTAGATATCTTATTATAGTGGGTAAACTGAATAATCTCCCCTGCACATTAGTGAATATTTACGCCCCGAACCAAGACCAGCACAAATTTTTTAAACACCTAGGAACTATACTCTCTCAGGTCCGTAGAGGAGAATTGATAGTAGGTGGAGATTTCAATACGGTTCTTACCCCCCATCTGGACAGATCTGCCCCTTCAACGGTTCTTTCCGACAGGAGGGATGGGAGGAACTCCAGGGCTTTGCAGGATTTTATGAAGCTCCATAATCTGTACGATACATGGAGAATCTCTGACCCTCTGGCTCGAGATTATTCCTTTTATTCCCCAGTCCATAATACCTATTCTCGAATCGATATGGTCCTGCTAAGCCACGATCTGACCCTTAAACTCACTAACTCTAATATTCACTCAATTACATGGTCTGACCATGCCCCAGTTTCGGCAGACCTCTCCTCCGCAGCTACTTGCCCCACTACCTTTTCTTGGCGAATCAACGAATCCCTCCTTCATAACCAGAATACGGTAGCTCATCTTAAATCTCTAATATCAGAATATTTTGAAACAAATGAGTCACCAGATATCTCACCCTCTACTCTCTGGAATGCCCATAAGGCATCAGAGGCCATCTAATAGCCTTGGCCGCAAATGCCAAAAAAGCAAGATTAGCTGAAACTGTGCGCCTCTCCACGTCCCTCCAGCAGTTGGAGGAACAACATAAATCCAACCCTGATCCTGCCGTACTTGAACAGATTCTCTCTGTGAGGGGTGAGCTCAACCTGCTCCTTTCCCACCGAGTGGCCAACAAGCTGAAATGGCTGAATCAACGCTTTTATGGAAAGGGTGATAAGGCGTATAAGCTCCTGGCCACTCGGCTGCGGACTAAAATTTCTGCCCGCAATCTTATGGCTATTAGAGATTCATCAGGGGTCCTGGTTTATGATCCCAAATTAATCCGCTAGGAATTTCAGAAATACTATCTGAAACTGTATAATCTTCCCCAACCACCCAATGTTTTGGCCCAACGGAATCACGCGGAGCATATAGACAAATTCCTGGAGAACGCCCGACTCCCAGGGCTTACTCCTCAGGCCGCGGATAGTCTTAGTGAACCCGTTACCTTGGAGGAGGTAGGGCAGGTTATTAAGGCTCAGAAAGCGGGTAAGGCTCCTGGCCCGGATGGGTTTTCGGCAGCTTACTATAAAAAGTTTGCGGCTCTTCTGGCCCCTCGCCTCTCTACTCTTTTTAATTCTATCCTGAAGGGCAATTCTTGGCCCAAGGAATCTCTGGAGGTTCGGATAACTCTGATCCACAAGGAGGGTAAAGATGTCCATAATTGTGCTAGCTACCATCCAATATCTCTGCTTAACAATGACCTGAAACTATATGCCAAGATCCTGGCCAATCGCTTAAACACTTTGCTCTCTGGGCTAGTTCACTATGATTAGGTGGGGTTTGTTCCCAGTAGACAAGCCAGGGACAACACGAGGAGAACTATTGACCTTATTCACATACTCAACACCAGGAAAACTCCCTCCATCATTTTATCTTTAGATGCGGAAAAGGCCTTCGATAGGATCTCCTGGCAGTTCATGACTCATACTCTTAAGCACTTTGGCCTCTCCGGGGATTTCCTGTCGGGGGTCCAGGCCTTATACTCCCATCTCTCTGCTAAGGTCATGGTTAATGGCTCTCCTTCTGACCCAGTCCCAATCAGTAACGGTACCCGCCAGGGATGCCCACTCTCCCCTTTAATTTTCGTCTTGGTCATTGAACCTTTGGCGGCTACCATCCGAGCCTCCCCAGACATTAGAGGGGTCGAGACGGGGTCTTTGGAGAGTAAGCTCTCTTTGTTTGCTGACGATATACTCCTCACTCTCCGGCAGCCAAGAACATCTTTGCCCAACCTGTTCTGCCTCCTCTCGAGATACGGCGGCCTGTCCGGGTATAAAATTAACATAACAAAATCTGAGGCCCTATTTCTTAATATGCCTTCAGAGGATTGCTGTGATCTCACCTCCCATTTTCACTTCAGATGGCAGAAGAAAAAATTGAAATATCTGGGGGTCTATATCACCACCTCATACGAATCCCTGTACCAGGAGAATTATCCAGCTCTTTTCCGAAAACTCAAGTCAGATATTTTCTCCTGGCGGACCCTAATCATTTCGTGGCTGGGCAGGATCATCGCGGTTAAAATGACTATCCTTCCTCAACTTCTTTACCTTTTTCAGACATTGCCGGTGAGAATACCCCTAGCTGAATTATACTCCATGCAACAACACCTTTCTAAATTTGTGTGGCGGGGCAGGTCTCCCAGGCTCCACCTGGCAGTGCTCAAAAAACCCAGAGGCTGTGGAGGCAGAGGCTTTCCGGATCTCAAGGCTTATTATTGGGCAGCCCAGCTTAGCTCAATTGTCTCCTCATTTGCTCCTCCCGCATCTCACTCATGGGCAGATTTTGAGGCTGCCTATCTCTCCATACCTGGTATATCTGGCCTTTGGAGAATACCTCCCGGTATTCGGAAGGCTCTAACTAAACGTTTTCCAACTCTGGAATTTGCTGCCCGGATCTGGGAGACCTGCAAGAGCCATCTCTCTATCTTTCCTAATCCTCTGCATATTATACCCCTTTGGCATAATCCCTCCTTCCCCCCGGGTATGTCCCAATCTTTTTCCCGGTTGTGGACCAGGGTGGGATTTCAATTTGCAGGAAGCCTCCTTGAACGAGGAAGGCTTATACCCTATGATGTTCTTTGCTCTAGAGTTCCTAACTTTCATCCGCCTTTCTACCAATACTTGCAGGTTCGGCATTTCCTCCTGTCACTCCTGTCGGACAGTACGCCCCATCTTTCCTCCCAATTTCAATCTCTTTGCCTCTCTTCCCCCCTACGAAGAGGTATGATCTCCTCCCTGTATAGTCTTCTACTAGAGAAACTGGTGACGGCCGGGAATATACATGAGAGGGAGTGGGAGAGGGATCTGGGCCCGCCCCCTGAGGAGGACTGCTGGGAAACCATTAGACTGAATGTGGCCTCTAGTTCCATCTCCACACTTATCAAGGAAAACGCATATAAAGTATATTATAGGTGGTATCTTACATCTGATAGGCTGGCAAAGATGTATCAGTCGGCTTCTCCCGACTGCTGGAGAGATTGTGGTCACCGAGGCACTCTCGTACACATTTGGTGGTCCTGCCCTGTCATTATTATCATTTATTTGTTGGGCGCCACAGGGTTTTCGCAGCGCCTTTCATAATACGAACAGCAGACCATACAGGGTAAACATCACAGAACAATAAACACTAAGTACCAATGCTTCGGAAACTCCGGGCAGACATATGGAGTGAGGGCGGAGCAGAAGAGTCGGTATGAAGACAGGAGGGGAGAGGGGCCCTGCTCATACGAGCTTACATCCTAAGGGAGGGTGGACAAAACAGGCACGAAGGGAGGCAGTGATGCAATGGAGAAAAAGGGACCAGGGGAGAGGAGGGAGAACAAGCAGAGTGGATGAGGTGTTAAGTGGATGGTTGGTAGGCTTTCAGGAACAGGTGAGTTTTGAGTGCCCGTTTGAAGGAGCACAGATTGGGAGCAAGACGGATGGAGCGAGGGAGGTCATTCCAGTGCAGGGGGGCAGCTCGGGAAAAGTCTTGGACTCGGGAGTGGGAAGAGGTAATGAGAGTGGAGGAGAGGCGACGGTCGTTTGCCGTGCGCAGGGAGCGAGCGGGAGTATGAATGGTAAGGAGGTTAGAGATGTAGGGGGCAGTAGACTGGGAGAGAGCTTTGTAAGTGGTAGTAAGGAGTTTAAAGAGGATTCTGTAAGGGAAAGGGAGCCAGTGTAAGGACTGGTAGAGAGGGGAGGCAGAGGAGGAGCGACGTGAGAGAAAGATAAGTCTGGCAGCTGCATTGAGTACAGATCGGAGCGTGGCGAGATGGGAGAGAGGGAGGCCAGTGAGGAGGAGGTTGCAGTAGTAGAGGCGGGAGATGATGAGTGCATGGATCTCCTCCTTCTGGGATAGGGTTGCGAGACTTCTCTCCTCCCTTCTCCAATGCCCTATTAGGAAGGACCCATGGTCATTCTTACTTTGTTATCCTATACAAGACCTTGATACCCACTCAGCGAAGCAAGCTTCACACGTGTTGGCGGCCGCCAAATGCCTGATAGCTAAATCTTGGAAGCAGGTGGAGCCTCCTCGCATCTCTTCTTTAAGATCATATATATGGTTTATAGCCAACATGTAAAGGATCACCTCCTTACTACGGGACAAAGAGGACAAATTCCACCAGGTTTGGGCCCCCTGGCTCTATGCTTAGAGTCTTGCAGTCTGTATCCCTCTGATTAATCTCCTTCTTGCACAACCCCACATTAATTTGAGCCTATCACTTTTCTAAAAAGGCCACCTCACAGTCCAGGTAGCGCTCTCTCTTGAGAGAAAGCACGCTTCTCTTAGTTTACTTCATCTGACGACCTTGTACTTTTCCCCCTTCCCTACCCCATACCCCTCTAAAGCCCACTGCCTTACCTTCCCCTTCCTTACCCATTACTAACTTGTTATATTGCAATACATATCTCTGTTATGAAGGTGACATTGCTGGATACATGTATCTTGAATGTTTTGCTCAAGCGTCTTGTTTTCTGTTTATGTTCTTGTTTTTCTTTTGGATTTGCAATAAAATTTTGAGTTAAAAAAAACAATATATATATATATATATATATATATATATATATATATATATATATATATATAATAAAATAAATATATCTAAAGGTTTAAACTTGCTGAACTGTGATACAGGGATTCACTAATGCATCACTAGAAAGCAAAATTACTGAACAAACACATGTTCTCACACCTGTATTGCATAAATCTGGCAGCAACATATAGGTAAAACTTCCTTTTACTGAGTTGTTGTCGTCAAATGATGGCCTACATTACTGGGGCATCGCAATATTGTCTATGCGAAATGAGTTCTCTATCGTTTGTATAGTGACTTTTATGCGCGATTGTGGAGATGACTTTACCAGCACTCTCATGATACAACTTCCTGGTCGGTAACTATGGCTTTTCTGGCTCCTCTGACGTGATGGACAGGTATGAAGAAGAAGAATGTAGCCTGCCTCCCGGGAGAATTCATCTGCCTAATAGTTCCCAGCATTATACTAGAGGTCTTGCATACTCGCGGGGGAGGGGCCGCCGGGTGCCACGAGTCGGGGGAGGGGCCGCCGGGTCACGCGAGTCGGGGGAGGGGCCGCAAAAAAAATGTTGGTTTTTTTTTTCCTTTCTCTTGTCCCCCCCATCTGGGCCCCCTGAGAGCCGCTAGGCCCTAGGCAGGTGCCTTGGTTGCCTAGCGGTAAATCCGGCCCTGCACAGGATTACCACCACCCGGCAGCTGCCAGGAGCAACCGGACGGAAAGAAACGTTTCTCATACAATATATATGCCAGATTCTGTGGTGTGCATCAAGCATTTAATAAACAGGTGATCTGTCTCACTAAGCGATTAGGAATTTTGTGTCATTTTGTTTAATATTGTCAATTTTTATGATGTTCAAGTGTATGTATTTGTTATATTAAATAGATTGTTTTTAGGGAACCACTCTGTTTTCAGACACCTCATTTTTTGTGAATCGTCAGGAACAGTTTGTATTGTTTGTAATTTAATTTAATTGATTGTATTCATTTGTATGTTATCGCTGTATTTGTTTTTTGTCTGGCATTTTTTTAGTGTACCCAAAAGCCACTATTTTACTTTCATTCAACATAACAAAAAACAATGTCCAAATTAATTATAGCAACTTGACTCTGGAATTATTCTGAAAATATGCTTAGTTGTATGCTATATTTGTTATGTTTCTATCCTGGAGACCATGTATTGCAATATATAATGCATTAATATATTTTTTTTAAAAATACAGTAGATCAAAAAGTCAGCATTAAAATAACTTTCTGAGAGAGACTTAGCATTAAAGGCAGTTTCATCTTTCATATTTTTTCCTGGTGGCTGAAATAACCTACTGTGCCTACAACATTTTTATATAATCTCCTTTTAGACAAATGTATTTGAAAACAGTTGGTGAGGATTCTTTTAACATAAACCCCTTTGTTCTGCCTCCTACATATAATCAATTACTTAAATGGACAAGTTTTACTTGTTCAACTGAATTTTATTTATATCTCATGCTACAAAAAAAGTCCCTCAGGGGATATTCCAGAGAGATAGAGACATAATAGATTAAAAGTTGATAGATATAAAAGAGAGTCTGCTTTAGATTTTTGGCACTGGAAGTTGTTTTATATCATGTATTATATTTTGAAAAGAATAGCACTTTGCTTCTCTCATTGATTTGATATTTATATGGGTCCCAAGTCAGCCATGCTAACACTTGGCAAATATGAATGTTATTGCTTGGCTATTTTTGCGGCTATGTTTTAAAAGCATGTACTTTGAGCTGAAACAAACACCTTAAAAAAAAAGTTAATATATGTATATAATTTGGTAAATCAATGATCATAACCAAAGCCGCTACTGACCAGTCCACATAAAAGTCAGCTTTTTGAAACAAGAAATATAATGCAATGTAGCTCTATACATCAGGATACTGATAATCATTAAATCATATTATTTTATTTTGTACATTTAAATGCCATGCACAATAAGTATAATAGATTACAAACCATCTTCACTTGATACCAAACAGGTTTTATATACGTATAATTGTGCCTAATTTTGTGTTCAGTGTATTCTTGTGTGCATACATTTGTCCTATTAGTGTAGTCTATCCAATATGTTTTTGCATATGAATTCATTGGGCCTGATTTAAATTTACATGTAAGAGCATTTGTTTGACAATGTTTTGTCCTGGTGCAAAATGTATATATTGTGCATTCACAGAAGTTGCACCTTTATTTAGAGTAGCATGTTGCTCATTACTCCTTGCACTAAGCGACATGAATCAGGGGTGGTAAAATGCAAGTGTGCTGCAGTGAGGGCATAAAAATGCAAGCTAAGCATGTACCTTTCAAATGTATCTTATATTTAGTTACAATGGGCCTGTTGCATTGGAGATCGGATCTGTTGCGATGCGTATTTTAAGAACAAACGGGGAGATAAGAAATTCACAATTCAAAAGTTCAAAAGCACACCCACCTTCAGTCCTTTACGCAACGGAATATAAGATGCAACGGATCTTCAGCTCATCTTAAAATACGCATCTTAACTTCCGCTCCTTATTTAAAGATAAGAAAAAAGTATGTTACATAACAGCAAATGTGGGAGGTGCGAGGAGTTTGTTTACAAATGTAAAAACACAATCGAGTGTAGTATGCAGCACAGTTGTAACCTAATATTTATGTTTGACAATTAAAAGTGTATAGAACCTTGGACAAATAATGATGATTTGTTTTTAATGAGCTAAATTAACACACCTTCTTAATCACCTACATGAAAGATCTTGTAAAGCGTTTGATTAGAACTAAGAAGGTGGATTCAGATTAATCTCATAATAAATCTCTAGAATAAATAAGCATATTAAAATAAACCGTAGTGTATTTTAAAAATTTATATCATCTACGTTATAGAATGCTTAGCCTACTCTTCCATAATCGATACATAGTAAAGTACATAGAGATAAAGCTCATGAGTCAGGAATTGAATTTATGACTCCATTGTTGGAAGGTGGATTGGCTACTTAGGCAACGTTCATTTAAAAAGATAAATCCATTTTAGAGACTAGAGAGTAGCATAACAATACAGCATGTGTGCAGCAGATGTAAGAGCTAGATAATAGTACTCTTCCTTATTAGCCAAAAATATATGTCAGTTCCATAGTAACCTTAGTGGTGAGCACTTCTGTCTCACAACACTGGCATCATGAGTTCAAATACCAAACATGGCCTTAGTATCTGTCTGCAGCTTGTGGGCCTGAATCATTAATGAAAGGAACACAACAGGAACTGTGCCCAAACCAGGTATTTTTTTGAAAATTAGCAAGGTGTACAATTAGGATAGTATTTAGATAAAGTAATGGTTTCTTTTCATGTAACACACAAACACTTGTTAGCTTGATTTTTACTCTGTCTTTCAAAAGTGATCTACTACACGCTCTACCACAATGATAAATCTGTCCTCCTTTTTTAGATGTATATCCCCCTCAAATGGCACTTTCTTAGGGCAAGGTGCATTTTGAATTTATTACAATGTTTTACTTTTCAAGAGGAAGATGCCCCACAAGTCACATTCATATTATTATGTGCATGCTAATATCTATTACTATTCTATTACTGAATGGCCTAAGACTCAGAGGGGGGGGGGGTGGCTTGATTTTTAGGGGTCTTTCTTGGACTAAAATGCAACATTTGTTTTGAATCCCTGTTTTTTCTCCAGCTACGGCTTGTATGTGTTATGTACTCAGATTATCAAAACATCAATGCAGATCACAGTCAAGCAGCACGGTGGTTTAGTCCCTCACACTACAGCGTTACTGCACTGGGGTCATGAGTTCAATTCCCAACCATTCCCTTGGGTTTACTTTGACATTCGAACTTTATGCATGCTATGCTTTTTTATGATTATAATCTAAACTCATATTTAGCATTTCCCTAACCCTTCAATGCAAGATGGTTTTGTGAAGGTGTTAATTTGGTTTGTTATTTGGCATATACCTTGCTTAAGGATTCAGGGCCCAAGGGTACCTTATGTGTCTGATATTACTACAAATGGACTCCCTTTTGCAGGGGTTGTTGTTGTTGTTAAATGCAGTTAGCTTCTGCCAACCTTGCTTACCTTGTTTTCTTCATCCCCTGCTTGTATGCCTTATCTGCGTGGAGTTAGTTTTCTACCCATTTTTTTTAGAATTTCCTCCATCAACTCCATTTGACTTCATCAATCAAAATGTGTGTGTGTGTTTGTATGTGTGTGTGTGTATGTTAGACTGTATGCTCTATTGGGCCAGTGACTGTGTTCTCTGTACAGCGCCTCAGAGTTGCTGGTAACATCATAAATAAATGATAAGAAGAAATAAGACCAAAGGGACCAATATAAAGGAAATATTAAGGTATGTTCTAAATCTCCAGCCATTATTGGCTCAAATAACCTCTACACATTTCTGGAAATTACATTACAAAAGACACACACAACATTTTTTGTTTTAGTTTTTTGATTTATTTTATAAACAATTTTGAGAAATTAAAATTTTTAAAAATCAACATTTTATTTTCTATAAACTAATAATTTGATTACAAAATTGCCATTTTTTATAAATTAATTTAGAGTATTTTTATATTTTTCTACGATATTTTGGAATATCCTTGTATATTTTAGCTTTAGTTTCTGGTATTTCAACCCCAGCCGGGGTGTCTTCTTGAGCTGTTAAAAACCAAAAAAACATGATAAGCTCATTGTTCAGACATATATTACTTCAAAAGGGTGTATTTTGTTTTACACATTTGATGGAATCAGCAGAGGCATGAAGTGTTGCATATCTTTCCTTTGTTGGAAAAGGTTAATCGTATGCTAAACACAGAACTAGGCAGAGGATTTATACTATGGATGGCATGTATTTATATATACATATTTTTGGGGTGAGTGGGGGTTAGGATTTACTTGAATCACCAACAATTAATATTATGGCCATCATGTTTGAAACCTGTGGAATGCATAACTAGGTATTGGGTAAATGGCCTGTGGTAAATCATTGTTTTTGGACAACTACTATGAGCCTCAAAAGGAGTACAATTAGGAGAAGGGTTTAATGTCAGTACTTACATTCAACCCTCGCCTACTCCTCCACCGCCTGTGTGGTAGCCGCAGGAGCCTGAGCCACCTCCTCCTCCAGGACCATCTCTGGCTTGTCCTCCTCCTCCATCTCTGCCACCTCTTCCGCCCAGGGCCGGATTAAGGGAATGGAGGCCCCTGGGCTAAGGGGGCCTCCTTTCCCCCATGAGGGCCCCCCCCCGTGATCCGAGCTGCCCCCCCCCTCGGCACTTACCTCCTTCTCCGGCGCGCTGTACGCTCTTTACTGAGGAGATCTCGTGAGAGTGAGACTCACGAGATATCCTCAGTAAGGAGACTACATTGCGCCGGAGAAGGATCGCAGTGAAAGTGCTCAGCAGCACTGATCGCGCCGGGGACGCCCCCGTCCCCGACCGATCAATACTGCTGCTGAGCACTTTCAAGGGCCCCCTGGATGCCATAGGCCCCTGGGCTGTAGCCCAGTTTGCCCTATGGTTAATCCTGCCCTGCTTCCGCCGCATCCTCAACCTCCTCCTCCACCTCTGCCACCGCCTGCTGTTGGCAGGCACGATTTACGGTCTGTTGAAATAAATATTACACATAAGCTTATTGTAAAAACTTCATCCAGCTTCTCACTTATAAACATCTAGCCAGATAACAATGGAGCTGACATTGTGAAACATGCATTTTTCTACAGAAAATCTTTAAGAAAAGGAAATATATTTGACATACACACCACTTTCAGATGACCTGTAACAATGGTGGGTTTGGGATTATGGATGTTGAAATGTCATTATTACTGTATAAATTAGTACTAAATTATTCATTTTTTCAACCTTCTAAAATCATAACATCTAGTTAGTGTCAGATTAGGAAGACATTTTACAGGAGATATTTGGGTAAGGCCTTGTAACCTGTGAAAATTACCTTTGGATAACTGTGAGCATTGTCCCCAAAATTTAGTGTCCCACTCTTTTTGCAATAGAATACATCTGCCACTGTAATGTTATAAATGTTTGTAAAGTAATGTCAGCAAGTTGCCTTAGTAGGTAGCATTTCTGTCTCCCTGCACTGGGCTAATGAGTTTGAATGTATAACATGGCTTATTGGTCTGGAGTTTGGGCCTCAATAATTAAGGAAAGTAAATGTAGCACCATAAAATCAGGCACCTGGGGTCTAAATATGTGGCATTAGCTAGGGATTTAACTTTTCAAATATGGATACACATTCATATTTGGGGTAGGCCACCTGCTTTGCAAAATCTAAACTGTGAAACTATTCTTACAAATAAAGCAACTATTACAGTACCACAGCATTTTATAATAATAATAATAATAATAATAGAAAGCTCCCATCTTATTATCTCCTCTCTGAGCTCATCTGAAAGCTGGGGTTGGTGCCGGAGAACGGCACTCCACCTATGTTCAGGCCCGGCGCTCCCATTAGGCAAGGTTAGGCTCTGCAGGGCGCCTCAAAATTAAAAAAAAATGACTATGGTCATTTAAAACTGTCCAGAAATCCACAGGGAGGAGAGGGGGGAAGGGGCTATGAATCTTACCTGCATGAAGCTGCTCCTCTCTGCTCTGTCTCCTCCCCTCCGTTCACTGACAGTGACAGGCCGTGATGGTGACATCATCGCGGCCCGACAGTGTCTGTGAGGGGAGGGGAGGAGACAGAGCAGGGAGGAGCAGCTTCATGCAGGTAAAGATAAAGAAAGACATGGGGAGGGGAGCTGAGGGGAGGGAAGCGCAGCGCCAATTTTGACAGGGTACCCACAGGGGGGGGGGCGACGATTTTTAAAGGGGGGGTGACGATTTTCACACTGTGCCTAGGGCGCCAAGGACCCTAGCATCGGCGCTGCCTATGTTGGAGCTGGACAACTGAGCGCCAGCAGTGAAACAGCATCCTGATGTGGCGACGCACCCTCTGGTACGCACATGATTTGAACTCGTTGCTCACATACTGACCCGAGGGCAAGCTATCCATACCCTCGTTCAGTACTCTGAGCTCCTGTCTTAAAAAAGACGCCGTCTTCATCTTCTCCACTCACAAACCAGTACTCTGCTCTGTGATTGGTTTTCTGAGCATGTATGGGCCAGCTCACATCACTCGCGGATCTTTTCTAAACCTGTGTTTAAGCCCCCCCCCTCTGCAATAACCCCTAACTCCTTGTTTAATTAGCTCTGCAAAGTGTGTATTGTTTCGAAGGTTTATTGGTTAGATATAAGATGCTATGTTTGCTCCCCATTCTGTACCCCCTAACTTCCCCTTTCTTAATTCTGTACCCTCCAACATGAAACTTTTAAGATTCCATAAAAACAATTTTGAGTAAAAAAAATAGTTGCACAAATGTACATGTAACTTTCAGACAATTAGCCACCCAGGACAATTAACACACATGTGTGTATATTTTTTGTGTCTAAATTGAATTATTCCAGTGTCATGTTCCATGGTTGTGTTGTACAAAAATATTTTTTTAAATATATTTATATCTTTTGTACACCTGGGCTGACTATAAACAAACTTTAAAAAAAAAAATTCAAAGAGAGCAAGAAGGCACACTCAAGGAACATGTTAACCGCACTGGATGAGCAAGCGAGCATATCTATTTCTGAGGAGTGTCTGGTTGGGGTGGGCCGAATTGATACCGGCAGCGACCCACCCCAAACATGGCCGTTATCTCCCCTAGGTACATTTGGACTATATTCTATTGGTGTCTGTTAATGTTTGTGTTTTGTTAACAAACATGTGGCATCTCTATCAGTATACACATCATAATGACTCTAATTTAACGACTGATTCTCAAATGTGTTAATATTTTGTTTCAATCTAACCCTAAAGCTAATATCCGAATAATCTTAATGTATGCCTCACAATGTTTTTTTGGATTAAACTTTTTTTTGGACTTGACACCTAATCAAGTAGCCACAAAGTATGGCTGCAAACCCCGACGGACAACAAGTGGGGGTGGATGCCCGTGATGTTGAGCCCCCTCGGAGGGAGCATGCACAACTCTTGAGACGGCAGACACTATCGCACATAAGTCAAAATTTTTCAAAATGCAAATTAAAGTATAAAAGTATTTTAAAAATGTCAGTTTTTCTTGCATAAATTATGCAGACATGGGAAGAGGTAACATCTTATTGTTTGTGGGTATACAGTAAAATTAGTACACTGAATCCGCATAACTTTAAACAATAAAATAGCCAAACCGCAACATTACTGTTTATTATACCAATGGGACAGCAATGTGTTTCCAAAGTTGAATTCAAATGATGATTGTTGACAAATAACTGCTGAGTATGAACAAACACATACACAAGCATCCCCCCAAAACAAAAATTAAACCAAGCAAAAACCGAGTTACATTCAAAACATAAGAGTCTTGTTTGAGGCACAGGGACAAACAAGTGTGTAACGTCAGCATACACTTTAACTTTGTAAAGTAATAAGCATGGATGCTTAATTGTGGCATTTCTTAAAAATTTAAAAACATTTTGAGCTGTCTTTTCATAATTGCAGGGTCCCTAAATATGTGTTGTGACTGGATCACTGATAAATAACTTTTGGTATGAATTTATTTAAAGGAAATTGCCAATGCACTTATTTTTTGATATTGTGTATATTGTGAGATAGGAAATTGCTATCTCTGAGACCAGGGTAGAAAATTTGGCTTTTCTGTTTACCCTTGCTAAAGGAAATACCTTATTTCTGATGTATATCTGATACAATGAGCCTTTGTTTACAAAGCCATTTGTGTATTGTGATGTGGGAAACTGGCTTGTTTTTGATTTTTGTTGTTCTGTATGTATATGTATTCCAAACGGTCTGAAGAAAGGTCCCGTGCTGATTAGATCTTTTGATGTGTGAAGGTCCAACATTGAAGGCAGGAACTTTTAATTAAGAATGGCTCCTGGATTCTCTGCATCTGAAAACCAGACGTAGGACATCACAACGTTTTTAGAATTTCACATATAAGTGTAAATATGGGCAGCTTTCCAATGCATGTAAATCCATGTTTGTGTAAATAAAGCACATCCTGATGCTAGAATTAGCCTGTGTCAGAACTGTATAAAATTTGAGCTGTGTGAGCATGTAATGTATCAATCTGATGTTCCATCTGACCTGACCACTGATACCTTAAATCAGTGGAAATGTCCTTGTCAGGACACTTGAGCAATAAACATCACTCTGCTTCAAGACCCTGCTTGACAACTTCTTCAATATTGCTGTAATCCTGTGACCTGCCGATTAGACCCTAAAATCTAATCCATTCTCCGGCTGATTCTGAGGTTGGACCAGCTCTCCAGTACCACCACTCTGCCGCTATCCTGCAGCTCTGGTCAGTGTTATAGGCCAGGGGGAATCCATCCACATCAACCCTGACCCATAGTAAGTGGTCCGGAGTTACCAGCCCAAGTGTACCAGCACAGGAGTACACTAGCAGTGACAGTTATCCAGAAGGAACGTGGTTCTGAATGCCATAAATGAGTTCAGTGGTGGCAGCATTGTAAGCCCCTCCTACTGCAACAAGGGGGCACATTTGGGATAACGTAAAGGAACAGTGGCAAAGTAAGCCCAGCTGGTTCCCAACAACAGACAGGGTGGCATAAACGGTCCATCCTGTCACATGCGTGTGTACCTCTTAATGTAGAACAAGCAAGGGTTTTATTGTCCTGTGGTCTGTGTTGTATGTGCAGGCTATTTAGGGTGTCCTTATGCAAAAAATTAATGGAGGAAATGATTGATTAGTCAGTTTAGGCCAAACATGTTGCACTTTAAAATTGCTATGTCATCTGCAAATGCTTTAAACATTACATGCTTTTTGTATAAAACACATTATGTCATTTCTAAATAAAAGAGAATACTCATTAGCCCCACTTGCAGTGCAGCATGTTTGGATTTGTAAATTTACTTGTAGTAGTAGTTTTTGTAAAAATTAAAAACTAAGCTAATCCAGGGAAGATTTGGAGTAGTGTTAGGCCTGGTCCTAATATAACTGTACCTTTCTTTTTTGGCTGCGTCTTTTTTTTCAAATTTTGGAATAACATTTTTACATCCAATACTTTATTGTATTCACCATTGCTTTGTGACATAGTTGTTTTTTCAAATTTGCAGCTTGGTCCTGCTTTCCTTTACAAATCATTCCCTTTAGGTCACAGTATGGGTCTGCAGCCATGTCATATTCCTCACCTAGTAGTACTAGCGCTACTTAGGTCCCAAAAACACTTCTTAGTGAAGGTAAATATTAATAAATGCACATGGTTGAAAACCCCTATGTTGAGGGTGGGGGTCCATCCCCCTAGGGAATTTGTGGCAGTGGTCAGTAATAACTGCGGGCCCCATTCAATAAGGTAAGTAAACCAAAAAATTTAGTACGTTTTCAGACTCAAGTGTTTAGGACAAAACCATGTTGCAATGCAAGCAGTGCAAATTAGTTTATTATATTGGAGATAAGGAAAATACTGGCTGCTTTTTCATGTAGCACACAAATACTTGAGTTCTTTTTTGTAGGCTGAAATTTAAAGTTGATCTAGGACATGCCTTACCCCAACTATAAATTTGCAATCACATTTTAAATTTACCTCCCCATCCAATGCAACATGGCATTACTTGTCATGCCTTACTTACTTTTGTTTAACTAACTTTATTGAATCAGGCCCTGCTTGATTACTGGCCACCCTCCTGTATACATTCTGGAAGGTGGCCAGTATGCTGTGTGAGGAGAATGAAATGGGTATATCATGGTGCTATTATGGTAAACACGTTGCCAGGATAAACTTAGCCACATGTCATAGCCCCAATTGGTCTTACAATAGTAGAATGTTGCCCAAACTATTAATTACACATACAGTTTCAGAAGCTACTTGCAGATACTAGCATCAATATTGTGGCTTCAGTGTAATGCTTTGATCTTTCAAGGACAAATCACAATGTTAATGTTATTGAAAATGCATTTATTCTTATGGCACCAATATCCAATAAGATTGAGTTTAGTTACATACTGCTTTTCAAAATACACTGGTCAGGTCATCCTGGGAACACGTTCACACTATATATTCAGGACGGTTACATACTTTGCCATCATAACCACTATATATTTAAATTTAAACAACAAGGTGCACCCTATCCAAGCAGACCACACAATAATGGCTAGGAATCACCCGGGTCAGTCTAGCTAATACTACATTAGTAAGTGTAAGAGACAAAGTGCAGGCTTGTTCTGAATTCATGTGGGACAACATAACAAAATTCATCACAAGGCAAATGTCTCCTGTCCCCCAGATTTTCAAAATCTCAAACAAGATAAAAATCAGAGTGGTGTGTGCAAGTGGTGGAAGCTCACAAGATGTGTCATCCACCAACAATGTAGTCTGCTTAGAAGTGTGTATATATGTGTTGCAGCAATAAAACATTGTACGAACGTGCGAAAAACATTGCAAATGTTTAGCAGATGGATAATACGTTAGGAAGCAGTTTTATTAGAAAAATTAAAGAAAGCGTGATTGTGTGACTGCTGGTCTCAACTGGAAGTGTGGCAAATGTTGTGGAGGTTTGTTTTTTTATGTTATCCTAACATTTTACCCGAGTTTTGTGCTCCAAATCAGCTAGTGCAGTCTGTGACTGTGCTGGAGGCTTGGGGCTTTGAACCCTGGCCCAAATGGAAAGGGCCCCTTTTCCTCAATATCCAGCAGGAGCCTAATGGACCCAGAGAGGGGTGAAAGAGTTTTTCAGGCCCTCCTTTGCCAAGGCTAGGGAGAGCCCCTTTACATTCCCCACCTCCGGAGGCAAAAGGCCCCTTAGGAGGCAAGAATAATCAAGACCACTTCTGCTGCAAGGCTCTAGCGGGCCCCTTTTTCCGGAAGGTTGGCCAATGTTTCCCCCCGGGGGACTGTTTCTTCAGCTCCTCCCATAGGAAGGGAGCCGCAGATGACTTAGGGAGAGAGGGTCATCCATAATGGTCTATACCCAAGCCCCATCTAACATACTCAACTGCAATCCTTTTTTAAAAATGTAAATCAAGACTTCATGATAAGTGCTTTGTGTTCAACAAATAATTACCTCCCTGCAGGCACCAGCCTAATGGCCGGTGTTTTTCAAAATTTTTTGGCTCAAGCCAAAAGCATAGGACTAAGAAAAAAATAGTAAAGAAGGGAGGTTACAAGTGCTTAGTGCTCGTAACATGCTGCTGAAGATACGTATGACACCAAGCCATTGAACTTGATTGCGTCAACTTTGTGGTTTGCCTTTGTCTGTTGGCAAAGTTATTAGCACAATGGGGATTGTGACAGGAATCCAAATGTTGCCATGTGATATGATTATGTAGTGGCCCGAGAAAGCGTCGCTGCAAACCATTGAAACATTTCCTGACCCTAGTTTGCACACATTAACCGAAGTAATTCTAAAATGGGAAGATTGAAGTAAGTTAAAATTAGAGATGCTCACTGACCCCCGTGTTTTGGTTTTGGTTTTTGTTTTGGATCTGGATTAGCTTCGGGTTTTGGTTTTGCCAAAACCGCCCTTGCGTGTTTTGGTTTTGGTTTTGTTTAGCTATTTTTTATTAAATTTTATTTTTTGGGGTAAAATCACATAATTTTGTTATTATTTTGTACCTACATTATTATGAACCTCACTAACACTAATTTCCATTGATTTCCATTCAATATTAGGAGAGAAACCATGTACAATTGATCAAGCCACTATTGTGGCTGTAGTGCTTATTTTCTTTCGGCCCTCAATAAACAAGATAACAATGTCACCTACAATTAGTAGAGGTAGCATGTACAATTCATCAAGCCAAGTTGTTCATCCACAAGGAGTGGCACTTTTGTGGCTGAAGTGCAGGTCCAACATGGCCCTTCCTAAACAAGCTAACAATGGGCTTGTTAGAGCAATGGCAGAAACACACATCAGTGCCAGGAAAGATTACTGGTGCAAGATGGAATTGTCCTCGGCCCCTCCCACCCACCCATATGTTGGATCTTACAAAGGACATGCACACTTTAACAAACCAAACACTTCAGTGACAAGAGCTGACACTTTTGTGGCTGAAGTGCTTGGTTTGTTTGGGCCCCCACTAAAACTGCTATCAATGGCCTAAAGGCAGGTTAGACAAACAGTGCTGTGAAGTGAATTCTACACTGTCAAGATGTTGTCGTCATCATCTTCAGCATCATCCTCACCATCATCAGTGTGTACATCATCATCACAGACTATTAATTCATCGCCGCTGCAATCCGCCATTAGAGAAGTGTCAGTACTTGGATGTAGTTGCCGGTAAAGGCCTTCCTCGTGGAAGATTTAGTTCATTTTGATGAACATCATCTTTTCCACATTTTTAGGAAGTAACCTCCTATGTCGATCACTGACAAGCTTCTCGGCTGTGCTGAATACTCTTTCTGAGTACACACTGGAGGGTGGGCAGCTTAGGTATTGCAAAGCAAGTTTGTACATGGGTTTCCAAATGGCTTGTTTTTCCTCCCAGTATGGAAAGGGACTGTCTGACATTTCCATATTAATTAACTCTTGAAAATAATCCTCCACCATCCTTTGCATGTTATTAGTAGATTTGGATGGAGTTATGGCCGAGGTCACACTTTTTTTGGTAAAATCTTTAAAACCAGCCCAGATGTCAAACTGTTGTGGTCTGCCACCTGCGTCATCCCTGCTTCTCTTTGGAATGTGCAATTTCTTATGAGCAGCACCTACCTGAGAGACTGAAGGAGGAGACATCGTCAAGCCAAGACCAAGTTTAGCGGTCAACTTGCTGACCAAGAGCTCCTTGCAACTGTTCAGATCTCGGTCATTTGCAAGCATAGAATCGATGTAGGTCTTAAACCTCGGATCAAGCACAGTCGCCAAAACATAGTGATCCGACTTCAAGATTTGGATCATTGCGTAGCGAATTAAGTAATTGATCTACACGGCCAACATACTTTGCAGAATTGCTTTCTTTCATCTCCTCCTTCAGTTTGTCAAGCTGCTTTTCCAATAATATCCTTCAAGAGGGTATAAGAACCACTCATCCCTCCACAAAAATGATTACAGCATCAAGTTCTTGTTTTTATCCTTCCGTGGACAATTCTCTTTAGGGGGGAAGGGGTGGGGGTTGAATGCTCAGCTACTAGGTCCTATATCGGATAATCAGCTGTTGCAGAAAATGATCGTACATCTTGATCCTCTGAAAAGGCAAATGTATCGTAGAGGTTCTTGATGAACAGAGAGGTTAGGGACTAAAAACAATAATCAAAATCCGCAGTAAGTGTCTTTAAAGCTGATACATTTTGTCACAGGTAGTGACTTTTACAAAGATGTTAGAACACCACATTTGTCAGATTATATATTCCCCCTTGACCTGAGAGCTGTCAAAGGTCATTGAATAAAGAAAAAATGTGTGTTTAATTAATAAGAGCACAAAAGAAAATATCCGGTTCGCTAAAGCAAAGAATATATAAATAATGTATCAGCATATACATAGATAGGAGAATATTGTGCACAATATTTCTTTATTGGGATAAGCTCACTTGCCAACGTCAAGGCATCTTCTGTAGGTGAGTCCTTAGTATCTTTAGCATGTGAACCAAATGTATATTCAGTGTGTCACATTTAAAACCTGCATGAGCCTCCATTTTCCAAAACATCCAGCACCGGAAAAGGGGTAGTCTAAATGATTTTTATTCAATTGTACACATTTCATTAATTTAAAGAAGCACACCTTCTACTCATTTCTTGTTTGATTGATAAGGTTACAAACAATCTGTTATTTATCCGGTACATATACACATATTTAAAAGATGTGTGCAGGTGAATAGTCAAATTCTCCCATTAGTGAATGGCTGTGTATGTATTAAGATATAACAAAATTATATATACATCAAGCACTCACATAAATCCATAGAATATGGAATCTTCCTTCACAGCGAGGAATTATTCTAGCAGTTGCAAGAAAATTGTTCTTAAGCATGGTGTTTCCAAAGCTGAATCTCTCAGCATATAGAGCTAGCTCAAGGGGATCTTTTAACTCACATTCACCTCCATTATCAATTGCAAAAGATATTGGGAGGTAGTGGAAGCGGCAAGGTTGAATTCCCTTTCTCTTGTCTGGTGTGCAAGTGTCATATTTAATGAGAGGAAAGGTGGGTTAAGGATTCAATGCCCCCCACATGCCTGGCTAAGACGTCATCACTTTCCTGAGTTGCTTCTTAATGGTGATCAATAAGCCAAACATGATCCTGGATGGAAACAGTTTCTAGATAGGCAAGTGGTCTCATTGTATTTCTAAGGCAGGATGGTAAGAATACGGATGGCCTCCTGCACCAGCCACAGAGCTTTTTCCTGGGCAGATCTGATTCTCTGCTTCTTCTCAGACCACAAGGCAACTATTTTCTTCCTGGCCCGGGCTCCTACATGTCACAGGAGGCTAAAAAATCAACTGCAGTCCCTGCAATACCTCCATCTCTGCCTCTGGTACATGAAAGCTGAGATGAAGGAGACAAAAAGGGTTGGGGTCCTATCGATTCCTCAAATTTAACCTTGCCAAAACTGAGCTCATAGTTTTTCCTCCCTCTCATACCCCATCCCCTTCTGACCTCTCCATCACTGTCGACAACACCTCTATCTCCCCTGTCCCCCAACTTCACTGCCTTGGTGTCATCCTCAACTCCTCTCTCTCCTTTGGCCCCCACATCCTCTCTCTTGCTAAATCCTGCCGCTTCCAGCTGCGCAACATCGCTCGCATCCGGCCCTTCCTCTCCCAAGATGCCACCAAATGCCTTATCCACTCTCTGATCATCTCCCGCCTGGACTACTGCAACCTCCTCCTCACTGGCCTCCCCCACTCTCATCTCGATCCCCTTCAATCCGTCCTTAACGCTGCAGCTAGGCTTATTTTCCTCTCTCGCCGCTCCTCTTTTGTCTCCCCCCTCTACCTAGCCCTTCGCTTGCTCCCATTCCCCTTCAGAATCCTCTTTAAGCTCCTCACACTCACCTACAAGGCCCTCGCCAACTCCACTGCGCCCTACATCTCCACCCTCCTCTCTATTCATGCTCCATCCCGCCCTCTCCGTTCTGCCTCTGACCGTCGCCTCTCTTCCCCCCTTATAACCTCCTCCCACGCGCGTATCCAAAACTTCGCCCGCGCTGCCCCCCTCCACTGGAACAAGCTCCCTCCCTCCATCAGATCTTCCCCTAATCTGTCCAGCTTCAAACGGGCCCTAAAAACCCACCTTTTTCTTAAAGCCTTTCTGTCTCCCACTTAACTTCCTACCTTATCTTCTGCCTCTGTCCCCCTACTCTCCCTCTCTCCCCTGCGTCTCTCTGTCTGTCCACCCCTCCCCTTAGATTGTACGCTCCTCTGAGCAGGGCCATCTCTCCTCCTGTTTCCACCACTTCTAACTCTGCTCTCCAGCTACTTAGCCCTCCTCCTCGAGGGTCCTCCACCCCACGTCCACTCTCGCTCCCTCCTCCCCCCTGGGGGTCTCCCTGTCTTCCGCGCCCTCCTTCTTGGGCCCCGTCATTTGCGGATCCTCCCTCCCCCTTCCCTGCCCTCTTTAGCTGTGCATTGAGCGTACTGAGTTGGTGTGTTTACTGTACTGTGCTGTCTCCCATTGTATTGTGATTTTGTTTGTCTCTGTACGGCGCTGCGGATGCCTTGTGGCGCCTTATAAATAAATATTAATAATAATAATAATACATGTGGTCTTGGTACTCCTTGATTAGGTGGTGGCTTTGATTGGGTCTAACATACGTTCATTCTTTTTATTTGTTGTATAGAGTTCTTCATATTGGACAGAATCCAGAAATCATTGCATCGGGACCGGACATAGTCACTGTCTTATATGTAGATCAACGTTCGGCGACAGCACTCATTCAGCCTTGCAAAGACTTCGGCAAGGTTCAGGGGCAAAATGAGAGAGACTGTACTTGCAGCTGCTTGGTTCACATAGAGTCAGGTGCGTAGAATCAGTTCACACATTGGCCCTGGAGGAAAACTCTTCAGAAAGACAAAATAACAATATTTGTTTTGGATTATGTAATTTTTTGGGGGGCTTAATAAATAATTTGAAAATGTATACTGGCCTCCTTCCAATAATCATTCATATGTTATATATTAAAGCAGAGTATATGTTGTCCCTTGTAAAGATGGGCAATTTATTGGTTGAGTTTTTCACCAAGTTTTAACAAGTTCTAGTTGAACTACATGTGTAAAATTATATATAAACACAGCTCTACAAAATTTTCATGCATCATGGATTGTATAGCCATGTATACATTACTATTCCTAATTTAAAAAAAAAATATATTAACATGTTTTAGATCAAGGCAGAAAATGTCAATTGTTATGTCAAGGTGCACTTTGGAAAATAAAAATAATTGGTTAAATTATTAAAAAAATTAAAAAAGTGGTGCTGCTGATAAAGTGTGAAAAGTGATAACTTAAAATAATAGGTATCAAGAACTGCAGTATACTTAAACTACTATATGTTTTATTGTCAAAAGTAGAATGGAGAAGGGTATTAATGCATAATTGATTGTTAATGCATAATTGATTACCCACTTAAGCAAAGTATATAGTAAGGGAATGGTATATCGCCATATAATTGTATTTATGTCCCAAGGAGATTGTATTCCATACAGTTAGAGAGAGTAGGGAATTTTCATGAATAGTGTGTTAATGGTTTGAATTCTGATGCTAACAGTTCATTTTTTATTTCTATAGAAATAGATCACTAATATAATGGACTTCACTAGATCAGAATTTCGCTAAGAAGCATTCATTAATATTATGCATATATTCACTGTATTTACATACTAGAGCTGGATTATGAATACATTTTATAATGGTAGTATCCCAAATGAAGTATTGTTATGAGAGGAAATGAGAGTAGATTAGTTCATTATGTTGAGATCGCTGATCATATTTCGAGGAGTGTAAAATTCCTCAAAGATCACAGGAATCGCTTCATTAGTACTTGGCTACATGACCAGTGCTACATGGCCTGGCAGATTCCCATGAAGTCCTCACAGTCGTTATCTCAGATCCAGAGACACTCGCGGAGTATTCCCTATTAGCTCAATACAGTAGCCTGATTATGGACCAATGTTACATACACATATAAGTGTATGCAGCAGAGTTCATGCAGAAGTTTGTGAGTGACTTTTACTCTTAGAGGGTTGCACATTATTTAAGTGGTTTAAAGGGCTAAAGTGGACATGGTGAAGTAGCATAAGAAATAGTGTGGGAAGGACACAAGTAAATAACCTGGAAAGAGTATAGAATTCTCAAGTGTATAATTACATCCTTGACATGCTCCTATTTTCCTATTTCAAATGTAGTTCTTTATAACTCCATTAAATGCATCCCATGGCAATGTTTTAAAAATGGGGTCAGTGTGATTTTAAATTTCTGAAATTAAATCTTTCCTCTGTAATCAATGCTATTCTCTTTTGAATAATAAGATTACAGTGTACCATCAGCACATAAGTCCATAGAAATATCAACTCTTTATATTAATATAAACTTAACCCATTCGAAGTAGATAATGATGAATTTAATGAAATGTCAGGAAATATCATAAAAATCAGAATGCATTATTTGCTTCATTATTCGTTACATTATCTCTTGTAAAATATTCCAGAACCATCAATGTGAAAAAATTTAATTGTTTTAATATATGAATTTAATGAAAGGACTGTGGCAGGATGAACCTCCTATGCCACCCTGTTGTGTTGCTGTGGACTGGCTGGTCTTGCCTTGACACCATCCCCCTTCTTTATTGGATTTGTGCCTCACTAAATGCAGTAAGAGGGCCTCTACTGAAACCACTAGGCTCCTACACCAGCACCTTGAACAGTTTCCTTCTGGGTAACTCTTGCTGCTAGGCCCAGGTGCCTTTGCTGGGCATCTGGGCTGGTACCTCTGACCTCTTCATTCAAAACAGGCCAGGGGAAACCATCCACAGTAAACCTATCATACTGGCCAGAGCTGCAGGGTTGCAGGCAGTATGTTGTTGTTAGAAGATGGATCCCAAACTCGGAACAGCTGGATTGTGGATTCGATTAGTCCAATCTGTAGATCACACAAATTACAGCAGGTCAGTATGCATAAAAGCAAGATCCTTAAGCAGTAATGTTTATTAGCTCTAGGTTTTAATAAGGACAGTTTCACACTAATTTGAGGTACTAGTGATCATCTAGAAGTACAGATGAAATAATACATTACATTACATGCACAACAGGGTTCTTTTTACACAGTTTTACGCACATAATTTAGCAGAGGTAATCCAGCCTCACATGAGTATTCAAGGGCTGTGAATCAAATATACTGTAAGGGACCTTTGCATTTCAATTGAAATGCAAAAAACTTCTTGTAACTATGCAGATCAAAGTGGATGTTTTAGAAATATTTTGTAAGACATCTGATTGTCTGGTTAGCTTCCTAGCAATTTTACTCTTTCACAATGAAGTATTAAAAATGTGTTTCCTTTGGAAAATTCTTCAAAAACTATCTACTCAAATCCCAAAGTCATACAATACACATCTGTAGTAGCTAAGTATTGCTAAATATATATAATTATAGCAAAAATATTGAATACTAAAGGACAGAGATCAACATCCCGAAATACACACAGGTGCGGCCCTCCAGCCTTCAAAAGGGTTGCATATTACCCTTAATTTCAAGAATGAAAATCTGCATCACTCATCCTAAAATGCTCCAAAATGTACTTCAGTTGCTGCAAAAGCACACCACATTCCACTCAGACCTCCCTACATGCCACTCACATGTCACTTAAACCTCCCACAATTGCTTGTCTATTGATATTTTAAAAGGAGGGTGAGAAAATTCACTATGATAAAAGCATACTTACCTACTTTTGAGGCCAGCTGTCCAGGAGGGGGTCCGTCGAGGGGGCATGGCCACGCTCCGCCCCTGTCAATCTTAGGCAATTCTGGCCAATCGTAGCAGGGGGTGTGGCCACGATGCCGCGGTTCACCCCGTCCCCACCTTCTACAACAACGGGGAGATGCTGGTTCCGGGATCTACAACAACAGGGAGATGCTGGTTCCAGGATTTTTGCCTGCTCTCTCAGGAGTCCGGTAGAAATCCCAAAAATTCGAGAGTCTCCCGGACATTCCAGGAGAGTAGGCAACTATGGATAAAAGTAACCATCTTGTTGTGAAAAAAGTTAGGGAAGTTTGTGCAATCAAATGGTAAAATAGCATAAAGCACAAGTAATAAATATAACACTATATAGACTTAAATCCCTTTTCTGTAGAGGTAGTCAATACTTTTTACCCTGTTGGTGATCCATGTAGAACCTTTGAAGTGTAAACAAGATAGAAGTGGATCTGCAACTAAATAGATAATAGCTTCCCTTATAGTTGCTTGCTGGTGTTATGGTGAGGTGACCTTGCTGCTGGTTCAATCTGCGTGTGTACCTTATATATAGAATAGGTGTCTACTGGGCGACTGGAGTAGTTGTCCCCTCTTCTCTTCTGCTACTTGTTAATCTAAGCTCAGACTCCTAAGTGTGTCTGCAGGTGCCCTGTTTGGAAATCCAAGGAGTTTCCTCATCTATGCTCCTGACATGCTGTTCCCGGCTACTTGTCTGTGTCCTAGCTGCTGCATGTGCGCTGACCTAGCACTGACCTCATTCAGAGCTGGGAGCCAGAGGTAAAGGCACGTCGGGATGCTGGTGGCGTTGTGGCGTGGTCCACTACTGCCATAGGATATAGTTTTAAATTTGTAAACATCGAATAAAACCAGTCATGATAAACTTACATGACCTCATGTAACACAAATAACTTTATATAATGACATCTACATATGGTAATGTTCCTTGTTATTTTCATAGTTCTTGCAGATTTAGTTTTGAATTTCAGATTGATGAAAACAAATGTAGGAGTATTCTGAACAGATTGCAGATGATAATCAAATGCTGCTTTAATATTTGTATAAAATGAAAAACCACAGATGCACAGTAACTGTTATGAAATTTTATGTTTATATCTGTCAGTTATAAATAAGATTAAATTATTTTTTTCTTTATAAGAGGCTAAAGTGTGACTCCATATATGGCCACATTAAAATATAAATCTTACAAATATATACAATACAAGTTAACCCGTGCATGATACTCATGCATTCTAGTCAAATCAAGCTACTTAAGGTCTTAAAAAGGTTCTTGTCATGCATTTGGACCTAGCCCAGGCCTCCTCAGGGGAAGAGCGTTAGTTCCCGACGCAAGCGGCCTTTTTAATGTGTGTTCATGAGGTAAAATTACCTCACGAAAATGAGTTTGACCCCTCTATTCTAATTTTTTTGTCAAATAATGTCAGTATACCAAATTTCAGGTCAATTGGATAACCCCTTTCTGAGAAAATAGTTTTTTCCACACACACACACACACACACACTAACGCACGCCTCTACACATGTGTGTTCATGAGGTAAAATTACCTCACGAAAAGGAGTTTGAGCCCTACCAAATTTCAGCCCTTTTTGATTTTTTTTTCCCACACACACTAAGAATTTAGTAGGTCAGTGTATAACTCTGCCCAGCAAGTGGCGTTGCAACTTGTTTTTTTTTTCCACACACACACAGACGCCACTAAGCATTTATATATTAGATAGAGATCACGACAAACATCTCAACTATGCAGTATTGTTACATAAAAGTTATGTATATAAATATCTTTGTGTTCATTCTATAAATATTTGTAGCCACTGTTGATTTTTCTAAAGCCGTCCATGGATTATATATGATTTCCTCTAAATTTAGCACTGGATTGAAAATACAAACAAAAAAAACAAACTATAAGCCCTTGACTTCTCTGTGCTAACTCAGCAATGTAATTAACTAGCAAGACTACACCTACACTGCTATACTTGTCAGCGTGCGATTATGTAGTCAAACTGAAAGGTGAGAATGCAATGTTAAGGTGTCCAGGACTACTGACAGTTAAGGACATGTGCGAGTGTGCCTGGGTCCTTCAGTTCTCTGCGGGGTTGCTGTGTGAAGTTTTTTGACAAATATTTACAGTTGGTCACATCTTCTTTAGGATTATATAGGGCTTATAAAATTTGACATTTAAGCATGCCCACCCGAAGCTTTTCCTTCGCGCTGGCAGCTGTTTATTATCGTACTGCAGCTGTACCCTTTGATTCATTCATGGTGGGAAATATCACTTCAGACTATTATAATTTAAACATTTATATCATCCTTTAAACATGAACTGTTTATTTGCTGTATTACAGCCATATATCAGGGTTTTAAGTAGCTGTAACCTATAATTCATTCATAGTGTATGAGTGATAACGGCCCATGCCCACTTGTAACTGTTTATTCTTGTATTACAGCTAATATAGTTGTGATTAAAAGGAGTTACTTGTAACTAGAGATGCTCACTGACCCCTCTGTTTTGGTTTTGGATCTGGATTACATTTGGGTTTTGGTTTTGCCAAAATCGCTCTTGCGTGTCTTGGTTTTCTTTAGCTATTTTTTATAAAATTCAATTTTTTTGGGCTAAAATCACTTCGTTTTGGTATTGTTTTGTGCCTACATTATTATTGACCTTACTAACACTAAATTCCAGTGATTTCCATTCAATTTTTACCATCTCACAGGTCACAATATGCTTCTCATACACTTTCGGACAAATACTGCAGCGAGCTGGCTAGATGTTAAGCGACAGAGCAACGACACAAACACACTGCAGTTTATATCACATTAGGAGAAGTGTTATATATGGATATACTGTTTTCTGAATTGTGACAAATAATACCATAACGTCCAATGCCCAGGGGTGTTGGGAGGATCCCCAGTGCGTGCAGTATGGGTCTGGCATTTCCTAGGGGAAAGTAACATTTTTTTGTGAGCCTGATTTTCAGAGGAAATTTAGCCCCATGCTTAACATGCAGAAATTTCACGCTTTGGGGTTTCCTGTTGTAATGTGATGGCCAGTCAATTTAGTTATAACTGTTGGCCCCCAGTCTTAGTAATAACCAGCCCAGGCTATGAGCGCTAGTGCTTAGTTCACTTTATTTTGGGGGAGTGAGGGGTGGGTGGCACACAATTTATTTATTTTAAATATACATTAAAAGGTCAGTCATCATCATCAAGTTGATGATGATAACTGGAGATTCTAGCATTTGGCCATATCAGGATATGCTTACAACGGACTCTTCTGAGTTGCATGTATTGTAAGATACAACCTAAACAACCATGTAAGTGCGTAATGATTTTGTCTTGCAATTTACATCCAACTCTATACCCTACATGTGGCCATGGCTGGTAACTAGTTAAGGACCATCACAAATATGTGTGTGTGTGTGTGCGCGTGCGTGTGCGTGTGTGCGCGTGTGTGTATATATATACACACATGTGTTTAAAACTATTTATATCTGGGTAAAGACTAGAACTAGGAACTAACCAAAATATATTGGATCTAAACTCACATCATTGTGTTCAAAGCACAAAATCTAAAAAGACAAAGATAATAGGTGCCTCTCAATATAAGCACAAAGGGCATATATAGAGAGAGGGCTGTTTTCAGTCCTGGTTTCAATTAGAGATGCTCACTGACCCCCGTGTTTTGGTTTTGGTTTTGGATCTGGATTACCGTCGTGTTTTGGTTTTGCCAAACCGCCCTTGCCTGTTTTGGTTTTGTTTGGTTTTGTTTTGCCAATTTCTTTAAAAATCAATGTTTTTGGGCATAAAAAAATCTAATTTAGTGCTCCACCTGTTTCTTGGATAAGTAATGTAATTGTAAAGCTAATAAATTAGGAAGAAAACAGTTTAATCCCTGGTAGGCCGTCCTTAATTCTGCACACAAACCTGATTGTCTTCCTCTTCATCTTAGCCTATTGGCAATGCAGCCATCGTCTTTGGGTGTATATTACACCCTACACTTATAGTTAAATATATAAAGAAACGGACAAAGGCAGTTTGGTTTCTGTCTCTCTAGGCCCCCCTCCACTTGTAGTCAGTGCTTTTTTTGTAAAAAAAAAAAGGTGCCGGAACTCACGCCTTATTAATCTTTTAGGAAAAAAAATAAAAAATTATATATATATATATATATATATATATATATATATATATATATATATATATATATATATATATATATATATATATATATATATATACATACATACATACACACACACACATAAATTTACTCCCTTCCTTGCCCCTCACACACTTGACAATTGTAAAATATAAATAATAACTCCTACCTCCTCCTGGTTGGCTGGCAAGGCTGCAGTCCAGATGACTGATGGAGTAAACGCAGGATATCTTGAGGGGAGGCCCCATATGTTAATTTAATAAAACAAACATAACAACTGGACATCACTCACCTGTTACACACTGACATGTCCCCTGCTGCGGCTGCCTACCAACTTTTCTCACATATGGCCGCTAGCTATTCTCACCCCTATTCTGCACCCTGGTTTTTTTGTGGCCCTCTCTTTCCACCTCCCTCCTTTTTCTGTAGCCCTCTTTCTGCTCCCCTTCTTTATTCTGTAGCCCTCTTTCTGCTCCCCCTTTATTCTGTAGCCCTCTTTCTGCTCCCCCTTTATTCTGTAGCCCTCTTTCTGCTCCCCCTTTATTCTGTAGCCCTCTTTATGCTCCCCCTTTATTCTGTAGCCTTCTTTCTGCTCCCCCTCTATTCTGTAGCCCTCTTTCTGCTCCCCCTCTATTCTGTAGCCCTCTTTCTGCTCCCCCTCTATTCTGTAGCCCTCTTTCTGCTCCCCCTCTATTCTGTAGCCTTCTTTCTGATCCCCCTCTATTCTGTAGCCTTCTTTCTGATCCCCCTCTATTCTGTAGCCCTCTTTCTGCTCCCCCTCTATTCTGTAGCCTTCTTTCTGCTCCCCTCTATTCTGTAGCCTTCTTTCTGCTCCCCTCTATTCTGTAGCCTTCTTTCTGCTCCCCCTCTATTCTGTAGCCTTCTTTCTGCTCCCCCTCTATTCTGTAGCCTTCTTTCTGCTCCCCCTCTATTCTGTAGCCTTCTTTCTGCTCCCCCTCTATTCTGTAGCCCTCTTTCTGCTCCCCCTCTATTCTGTAGCCTTCTTTCTGCTCCCCCTCTATTCTGTAGCCCTCTTTCTGCTCCCCCTCTATTCTGTAGCCCTCTTTCTGCTCCCCCTCTATTCTGTAGCCCTCTTTCTGCTCCCCCTCTATTCTGTAGCCTTCTTTCTGCTCCCCTCTATTCTGTAGCCTTCTTTCTGCTCCCCCTCTATTCTGTAGCCTTCTTTTTGCTCCCCCTCTATTCTGTAGCCTTCTTTCTGCTCCCCCTCTATTCTGTAGCCTTCTTTCTGCTCCCCCTCTATTCTGTAGCCTTCTTTCTGCTCCCCCTCTATTCTGTAGCCTTCTTTCTGATCCCCCTCTATTCTGTAGCCTTCTTTCTGATCCCCCTCTATTCTGTAGCCTTCTTTCTGATCCCCCTCTATTCTGTAGCCCTCTTTCTGCTCCCCCTCTATTCTGTAGCCCTCTTTCTGCTCCCCCTCTATTCTGTAGCCTTCTTTCTGCTCCCCCTCTATTCTGTAGCCCTCTTTCTGCTCCCCCTCTATTCTGTAGCCCTCTTTCTGCTCCCCCTCTATTCTGTAGCCTTCTTTCTGCTCCCCTCTATTCTGTAGCCTTCTTTCTGCTCCCCCTCTATTCTGTAGCCTTCTTTCTGCTCCCCCTCTATTCTGTAGCCTTCTTTCTGCTCCCCCTCTATTCTGTAGCCTTATTTCTGCTCCCCCTCTATTCTGTAGCCCTCTTTCTGCTCCCCCTCTATTCTGTAGCCTTCTTTCTGCTCCCCCTCTATTCTGTAGCCCTCTTTCTGCTCCCCCTCTATTCTGTAGCCCTCTTTCTGCTCCTCCTCTATTCTGTAGCCCTCTTTCTGCTCCCCCTCTATTCTGTAGCCCTCTTTCTGCTCCCCCTCTATTCTGTAGCCTTCTTTCTGCTCCCCTCTATTCTGTAGCCTTCTTTCTGCTCCCCCTCTATTCTGTAGCCTTCTTTCTGCTCCCCCTCTATTCTGTAGCCTTCTTTCTGCTCCCCCTCTATTCTGTAGCCTTCTTTCTGCTCCCCCTCTATTCTGTAGCCTTCTTTCTGATCCCCCTCTATTCTGTAGCCTTCTTTCTGATCCCCCTCTATTCTGTAGCCCTCTTTCTGCTCCCCCTCTATTCTGTAGCCTTCTTTTTGCTCCCCCTCTATTCTGTAGCCTTCTTTCTGCTCCCCCTCTATTCTGTAGCCCTCTTTCTGCTCCCCCTCTATTCTGTAGCCCTCTTTCTGCTCCCCCTCTATTCTGTAGCCTTCTTTCTGCTCCCCCTCTATTCTGTAGCCTTCTTTCTGCTCCCCCTCTATTCTGTAGCCTTCTTTCTGCTCCCCCTCTATTCTGTAGCCCTCTTTCTGCTCCCCCTCTATTCTGTAGCCTTCTTTCTGCTCCCCCTCTATTCTGTAGCCCTCTTTCTGCTCCCCCTCTATTCTGTAGCCCTCTTTCTGCTCCTCCTCTATTCTGTAGCCCTCTTTCTGCTCCCCCTCTATTCTGTAGCCTTCTTTCTGCTCCCCTCTATTCTGTAGCCTTCTTTCTGCTCCCCCTCTATTCTGTAGCCTTCTTTCTGCTCCCCCTCTATTCTGTAGCCTTCTTTCTGCTCCCCCTCTATTCTGTAGCCTTCTTTCTGCTCCCCCTCTATTCTGTAGCCTTCTTTCTGCTCCCCCTCTATTCTGTAGCCTTCTTTCTGCTCCCCCTCTATTCTGTAGCCCTCTTTCTGCTCGCCCTTTGTTTTTCTGTAGCCCTCTTCTACTTTCGCCCCTTCCCGCTTTCTGTAGTCAGTATTACTTACCTTCTTTGCATACTTCTTTTCACTCTTCTTAGTTCGATCGCTGCTCCTCCCGCTGCCCTGCTTCCGGCCGACGGAAGCAGAACACACACACACACACACACACACACACACAGATGCGGTGCTGCACTGTAGCAGCACCGCAGAGAAAAAAAAGAAGTAAAAAAAAAGTAAAAAAAAAAAAAAGGTGCTGGAACGCCGTTCCCAGCATTCAATGGAAAAAAAAGCACTGCTTGTAGTAAATACAAAAAAATTCAGCCGTTATAGACTGTACGATTGAAATGGACAAAGGCAGTTTGGTTTCTGTCTCTATAGTCCGTCCCCCCTCCCCTTGTAGTTAAATAGAAAAAAAGCAGCCTGCATAGTCTGTAGAATTAGAATATAAAAATAAATGGACCAAGGTAGTTTGGTGGCTGTCTATGCCCCCCCCCCCCGCCCTCCACTTGTAGTTGAATAGAAAAAAAGCAGCCTGCATATACTATAGAATTAGATTATAAAAATAAATGGACAAAGGCAGTTTGGTATCTGTCTGCATCAGACCCCCTCTCCACTAGGAGTAAAATAGAAAACTATTCAGCCATTATAGAGTCTAGAATATAAATAGAAAATATGAAAGGCAATTTGGTATCTGTCTGCATCATAATCATACACATCATCATTAGTGCCCTCGTTGCCTACACAAATCTCCCCCTCATCCTCTTCTAAATCCAAAGTGGCATCCTCAATTGGTGTTTCACCAGCTATACTCGGGCTGTTCAGGCACACATCAGCAGAACTGCTGTAAGGACCCTTCTTTATGGGTACACTGTCACTAACAGAATGCTCACGATTAGACATACCACTGGTGGATGGACTCTCCACAGGGATTGGTGTCATTTCTGATTCAGAGCATACATTATCCTCTAATGCCTTACTGTTTTCTTGCAGCTCGGCTTTTACACATAACAGTAGTTGTGCACCACTTTTAGACTTTTAAGACTTTTATTACTTGGTCTTGCTTGGTCACGAGTGACCGTAACAAGAATAAGGCTCAGTAACATTTTTTGATCTGCCACTAATAAAGAAAGACGAAGGCCTCATTCTTTCTTTACCACTGCGTGTGTAAAATGGCATGTTGGCAATTTTTTTTTTAATCGGCAGTTAACTTTTCCTCAGTTACACTTCTTTTTCGCTTCAACACAGTACCTTTTTTTTTGGTGTGTGTTTTTTCCCTGATTTCAAAATACTATGTACTTTTACATAGACTTTATCAGATGACGTACTGGGAACACTACCATCAGGACTGGTGCCAGTACCTGCTTGCTGATTTTGCTCATATGTGAACTGCTTTGAATCCATTTTAATGAGCCCAAACCACTTCTAGTGCAAAATATGGTCTTATATAGATACTGCTGGCAAATATGACTTTTTTTGACAGCCAGAAAAATTAGTGTAAAACACTGGGGAATATTGGACACCCCAAATCACTTGTAGTGCAAAATATTGTCTTAGATAGATACCTCTGACAAATATGACTTTTGACAGCCAGAACAATTAGTGTTTCACACTGGGGAATATGGGAGACCCCAAAAGCACTTGGAGTGCCAAAGATTGAAAAAAAACCTCCTCTATCCTCCTCTCTTACTACTCTAACAATTGCTAATACAATTGGTATTATTATTAGAATTGTATAGAATATAAACAATAATGTGTACAATTATTGCTCTGTCCCTGCGCTAATACAGCTTGTGACCTAACCCTGCTCTCTTCCTCTGTCAAATGGCGATGGATTGCTGTGGAGGCGGGTATTTATGCTTTTCAAATCTCGCGAGAACCGAGCTCAGAAATACGAATACGTCACAATGACGTTTTGCCTCGACTTCGATTCCGAATGGGCGGGAGAGCTCGGCTCGGTACTCGTATAAGCGAAATTCGAATGGATTCGGATCTCGGGGAACCGAGCCCGTCCATCTAAAATATTGTTTTCAGTCTCAATTTCAAGAAAGGAAAAATTTTGGTGGATCGTGTGAAAAATTTATATATATATTTTCCCAATGTTACTCACAGTCCGTAGATACATTCATCCTAGTCCAAATCGATAAGGAGGTTCTTCCAAAAATGGATACAGACTAATCAGTCTGAAAAAGGAAAGAATCCACTATCTTTCAAATGTACGTGTGTGCATATACTCCTGCTGAAGCTTGTATCCGTGTGGCCTTTCACTGCAGGTGTTTAATTGGATATACTCCACCCAAGATATAGGGAAAACAATAGAAAAACACACACATAGTGTAATTCTGTAAATAAAAGTTAAAAACAATGTGCATTTATTACACTGACATTGTAAAACATATTCAAATGTACAAGTAATGACAGTTCTATTTACAGGTATACAGAGATCCGTACCTGATTTAACAAGGTGTAAGGCATCCCAATACAGCTCTCGTCAGGAAAAGAGCTGCTAGACCTGGAGCACATAAAATTCTCTGTAATTCTGGTAAGGAGCATATGTCTTCCCCATCAATGCACGTATTTCCCTACCATTTTTTCAATGACTTTATAGCTGAAATTATATTGGGTTATAAAGGGCTCTACATCTCCATTGAATTTCTTTTTTCTATTCTCACTTGATCTATTCACCAAGAGAGAATCTCTATCAATCTGGGAGACTTTATTCAAAGATTCTTCTAAAGTGCTCTTTTTATACCGTTTAGATAAACATTGTTGTATCATTTGCAAGGTGTGTTCATTTAATATGTCAGATTTTGTGATTAACGAAAGAATTAATTGTGAATCAGGAGTTATTTGCAAACATGCCTCTTGTGGGAGTTCAATATGTAGGCTGTACTACAAGTAAGTTGAAAATACGTATCTATGAACACATGGAGAATATACATCTGGGGGTTGATCATTTCCCTAATAGAAACTTAAAATGTCTCTCTTATATAGGAATTTATAAAGCGAAGAACTCTTGGAGACATGAAGTGATCTTTCAAATAGAAATAGAAAACAGGGGGAATTTATAAAGTGCACACTTTGACTCAGAGTAGGGTGTAGTCTTATTATTGATTTTGTATCATTTTTTTTTATAACACTTTGAATTCCAATTTGTTCTTTTTAGGATGCATGTTGGTTAATTTTAGTTTTCCATTGCACATGACCTCTTCCATTTGGGAGAATATATACACTACTATTGTAAGTTTTATTACTTGATTTTATAGTGTAGGTTGGCTATTAGAAGAATGTTCAATGCTGTCTTCATTTTCATGTTGATACAAAAAATTATATAATAGTATTTTTTAATTTATTTAATAAAAAAATTTTAAAAATACATTTTAGGACTGTGTATTTGCTTGTTTTTACTAACTACTTTATCCAGAGCGTCTTTTCAGCAGCAGGCTATATATGAGGTTATCCTATATGATTTTACAAATTTTTCAAATATCTTTTATGTGTAAATGTTTTTAATTTTTATTATGATATAGTGAATGCTATTTTAGGTTTCTTGTCGCCCTATATATACTTACATATATGTTTATACTTCAAACAGCAAAAATGAGTCCCTTTAAACATGGAGAGTTTTTCTGGTTACATGTATTTCAACATTTTAAACATTTTCCATTCAAATCTGGAGGCTGTTTTCTTATATTTACATATTCCCTCCTTATTAACATTTATAAGGAAATAGGTTGAAGACTGGACTTATCCCTATGACTAAGTCCAGTCTTCCTGACATTTTTCTGAAGTTTTTCTATGAATGACCTAGTCAATTCATGTGTGGCATTGTATGTAAATTCTTCATCTGTGTCTGGATGTAATTTAGGAATGAGGAGCTAAGGGTGGAAAGAATAAGCACGGTCTTCTATAAGTAAACCAAGAAAAATGAGAAAATGGCAAAATAAAATGTGTGTTAAATAATGTTCAGGTAATACAGAGACTTTACTTATACTAATAACATGGCCTAGTTCATGTTTATAAATTGCATAGCATTAAACAGTATTAACTAACAGCTACACATCTCCACCTTGCTTCTGTGATAATTTATGGCTTGCGTCTGATTGAATCATGGGCATACCTTGGGAATTTGATACAAGGCCCTGAATGGATTTAGAATCATGCATCACATACAGCCTAAACATTGTTAGAAGGGAAACGTTTCTGATTTCTAAAACTGGATTAATGTGTTCTCAATGGTATCAGGGTGACATGGATTCCATATACTGCTCCTATGATATGCAGAAAGCCAGCAAGATAGTCCAACTGCTGCTTTATGGGCACATTGGATTCCTCATTAAAAACTATGCTATGAAACACAAATTCCTGCTTATGGAGCTTTGATGTGCAGGCACGCCTCCACGTGATGATGTCATGGTTGAACTTAGGCCACAGTTCTGCCTATGCCATGCATATATGCTGTATTGCACATGAACAGGACAAGGTATGAACTAGCCAGAAGCCAGTTCATAACTAGTAGAAACACAAAGGCACAGCTGGGGTGGTGAATTACCACTCCTGGCAATGTGCAGTCTAGGCGCGGGGGGTGAAGGACTACATCCCACCTAGTTACAGTGCACTCTGAGAGAGTGGGTCCTGGACTATATAACCCCATGATCCATCTCCATTCTGTTTGTCTGCAACAGCATGATTACACTACAGTCCACAGTGCACATTTGATTGATTTTGTGGCGTATGTGACTATTGCAATATATATATTTTTTCTACACTACAGAAGCTACCTTTCAGCTGCCAGGTACTGCCAGGTATTCATTTTATATTACTCTAACTCTGTCATATTCATTAAATCTGCAACATTTAACCCTACCTCTGCAATACTACACTTCCTAACCCTAATGCTGCAATATTAACCCTACAGTAACTATGTTTTAATTTATAGCAATCTACAATAACCTTGCAATATATAGAAATTATACTGCTACAATTAACCATGGGATCTCTGCAATAATCATGTCCACTTGTTCAACACATACTAGTCACGCTCTCTCTTTCGTTCATGCATGTTTGCAAATGCTGTCTCATCCTCAAACACATATGCAAACATACATTATCTTTTGTCCAACATTCTCACATTCCTTTTCACTCACACACACTTATGCGTGTTTGCTCTCTCTGTCAACATATACATGTAGACATTCGTTCACAGAGAGGAAAGACTGGTACTATCCATACGCAAACACACATTTCTTCTATATTTATACATACACACCGATATACATATAGGTACATACACACTAAAAAGAATTCCTGTAGAAAGGATTGATAAATAGAACTGAGGGATGAATTAAGCCCGAGGAAAAATAAAAGCTGAGGTTTGTACATAATGGTGTGTTTCACTGAGGATTAACAAAACAAGAAGGTGTGGTGATAACCAGGGATAGGGTCATAAGAGGAGCAACAGAGGAATAGGTTAAAAGAACTGTGAGGAGTTGGAATAGCTCTCTAGGCTCCAGGACAGGCACGGGAAGAATCAGTTTATTGTCTCTGCCTGTCTCTCCTTTTTTGCCCTGCTCTAATACACTTCAATTTCTTTAATTCATTCTCTTCTACCTTTCTTTCTCATTACATCCTTTTACCTCTTCCACACCTTTCTTTTTATCCCCCTTTGTTTCTTCTTCCTATTCCTCTATACCCCCTCCACTCCTTTATTTTCATCTCATCTTCCTCTTTTTCATATTTCTCTTCTGTTTGTTTATCCCCACAGTATTCCCCTCCCCTTTTGTATTTTCTTTTCTATGGATACAGCTGATCTCCCTAATACAAGTGGAGCTGCGGCCTCATCCTCAGCCCAATGGCGCAGCAGCGCAGCGGCTGGGGCAATGTCGGGCCTCCTCCCTGGCCACCACTCCACTGTCAGGAGAGTTAGTGCCAGTGTCAGTGCATTAGTGAGACAAGCGGCAGAGGAGGGATATCCACCACGCGCTTGGTGAAGCATGGAGTGATGGACGACAAAGTTCCGGTTGCAGCGGCCGGGGCATGGAGGAAGTCCGGCCACCTCGCAGCAGCAGGCCGTCAATGCGGCAGGATAGAGGATTGTCCCCATAGGGGACAAATGTTAGTACAGCTGGGGGGGTTCATTCACAGGGGGAGCAGGGTTCCATCCTATTCCAGCACTGCAGGGGCCAGCTCATTGCATTGTGCCCCCTATGCTGCTAGTGACCCACCCTGCTAGGGTGGGGCTGCAAAGCCAGGCAGGTACAATTGGATTGGTTTAGGGGTGGCACCCCCAGTCAGCTTATTCTGTTGCGGGGTTCAGGCAGGGCATTAGGCAACAGATCGGTGAAAGAGCATATACAGTGACCACTGTTGCAGAAGGGGTGTTTCGTCCCAGTAGAATACCCAGACCCCACGCCAAAGCCCGGTTGGAGTCAACGGCCGGGTCCGCTGGGGCAGGGGAGTCTGCCGTAGGGGCATCTGGAGGTGCGCATAGAAGGGCATCCAGTGATAAATCATCGCATTGAGGATGCAGTGGTATTCCTTGAGCAGTATCAGCGGCAGGTAGTCAGCGTCTTGGTAGGGTCCCCTCTCATTCTGATGGGTCACAGGGGTTACTGTGTTTGTTTAGCAAGGAGGATACTAATCTCTCACTTCCGGCAGATGATGCGGTTAATCAAGCCATGGAGGCTGTTGGCCATGACACTCGTGGAGGAGGTCATCAGTACGACCGGATGAGGTACGACCTGGCTTCCCTATCGGGTTCCGCTGGTGGCTCTCGGCAGCTGGGTGAGTTCGATGATGGCTATGTACATGATGACTTATCTGTTTTTTCTGATTGCTTAAGTATGAGTCAGAACTCTTATAGCTCTGGTGCCTGCCTCCCTAAGCTAGTTAGAACTTTACGTAAATATTTTGTACCACAGCGGGGTGCGTTGGTGCGGGTCAGGTAGAAATAATCAGCTCAAAGGTTCTGAGATGCTGCGCTGCGTGAACACGGCTATATATTGCGGGGTGCGCGTGTGAGTTAGGGACAAGATTTTTGAGGGTCGCTACGTAGACATTTTCACAGTCACTGACAAGGCTAAAAAACCACCAGTGTTGCTATGGCGAAAGGTGGTGAAGGGGAAGCTAGCTTCAAAACCTAACGCAACTGGTTAAGAGGGGCATATTTGTTTATGGCCTGTTATCTGGAGTCACGCCCCGGGGAGTACATGTAGGTACTCAAATACCTCCAAATGATTCACGAGATGTACATGGCATCTCGTCCATGTGTCTGGTTAGCGTATGATCATGAGATTAGGTCCAAGTATGATGATCACGGGACCATTTTGTTGGGTTTTCGGGATGTCGAAACTTGGCTTAAGGGTACGGAGTAGGGGCGGGTCGGTTTCTTTCCCGCGGTTAAGAAGCATCTTCTGTGTCAGGGGAGGCTTGGCACGCCATTTCAGCACAAAGGGCAGTGTTATGCTTTCAATAAGGGACAGTGCCTGCATGGGCCAGCATGCAGATTCAGCCATACCTGCTCACTCTGTGGTGGCACACACAAGGCCTGGATTTGTGACAGGGCTGGAAGGGGGATTGAGGACGGCATCCTCGCATGCCCTGTCGTATGTAAGGTCCCCCCATTATTTTGTCTAGCATGACTAGTTGGCTATCCAGGTTTCCCCGACGGGCAGATTTCGAGCTTCTGGGTTCAGGTTTTCGTTCTGGTTATCTTTTGCCAATAGATGTATCTGTGGAAATTTCTCAGGTTAAGAATTTAAAGTCAGCTTTTATTTTTCTGAGATTTTAGCAGAAAAAGTGATTAAAGAGGTAGACCTGGGCCATATTTCTGGCCCTTTCACAGACCCCCCCGATAAAGGACATGGTGATCTCCCGGATTGGTGTGGTGCCTAAGAAGGCTCCAGGGAAGTTTTACCATATTCAACACTTATCTTTTCCATCGGTTAATGACGCTATCACTAAGCGGTAATACAACGTAGCCTATCAGTCCTTTGAAGCTGCACTAGACCTGCTGCTTAGTTTCGGTAATGGTGCCCTGTTGGCGAAGGTGAATACTGAGTCTGTATTCCAGCTGCTCCCCTTGCACCCTGACTCTTTCCCCTTCATGGAATTTAAAATGGAAGAAGGGTTCTATGTGGACAAATGTCTCCCCATTGGATGCGCAGTCTCTTGCTCCTTCTTCAAGTGCTTTAGTACCTTTCTGCACTGGTGTGTGACCACGGGTACCGGGCACCATGGGGTCGCACACTATTTGGACTTCCTGGTCATGGGCCCGGGTCAGTCCGCAACCTGTGGGGAGGTGTTATTCTCCCTGATAGCCTTTTCTACTCTATGGGTGTCCCAGTGGCTCATGATAAGACCGAGGGCCCCACAACCCGATTATCTTATCTGGGGACCAAAATTGACACAAGTTGGGCCTGTGTAAGTTGCTGGATGCTAAGATCATGAGGTTGCTGTGTCACACATCAGAGTGTTATCTGCACTTACCACATCCGTCGCTGTCATATCACGGCTACCTTGGTCGCTCCTGGTCCGCTGCAGCTTTCCTATCCATCACATCTCCATTTGTAAACAAACATATAGGGGTAAATGTATCAAAGTGCGAGTTTGCCAGCATGTTTAAATCGCGGCAAATCGTGGGTGTTTACCCGTGATTTTTTTTTTTTTAAAAAAATGGAAATGTATCAAGCTGCGATTTTGACACTCATGTTTAAAATCGCTGGTCATCTCTGGCGATTTTGAGCGATGTAAACACTCCCGAGTTTAGCTAACTCTCCTGTGTTTGGCAAACTCTCCTGTGTTGTAACAGTGAGTTGTAAACACATCACTGTTACACTGACCTGTCATACAGCTGCCAGAGCTCCGGCAGCTGTTAAAATGTTAAAGAACAGATAAAAGTTGAAAAAAAAAAGCGTGAGTTCCCCCCACTATTAATGCTTAACCCTAGTGCTGCCTCACTAGTGCTGGTCCCGTGAAAATCGGGTAAAAAATTTGCGTGGGGTTCCCCCGATTTTCACTTTACCAGCACTAGGCAAAGCAGCCAGGGTTGGCGGCACTATAGCAGGGGGACGCGTGGCAGGCCAGCCATTTGTACCTCTATAAGGGAATCTTTGCCAACAGGAACTCTTCGCTCAGAAGGGACACATATTTGTACATCCCAACTCTGGCGATTTTGCATGAAATCTCAGCTTCATACATCGGCGAGTTTCAACTCTCCTGAGAAAATCGCTGGAGTTGCAAACTCGCAGCTTGATACATTTACCCCATACTGTTTGTTTTGCTGTATGCAGGCCCGATGCTCCCATTAGGCAAGGTTAGGCAGTTGCCTAGGGAGCTGGGCTCTGGAGGGCGCCACAGAATAAAAATTACTTTAAAACTGTGCGGCGGCCGCTGACCATACCTTCCACGGCCGCCGCGCAGCTTCCGATATATCCACGGGGAGGGGGAAAGGGGCTATGGATCACCACCGCCGCCTCTCTGCTCCGTCTCCTCCCCTCCACTCACTGACTGTCGGGCCATGACATCATCATCACGGCCCGACATTGTCAGTGAGTGGAGGGGAGGAGACGGAGCAGAGAGGAGCAGCTTTATGGCGGAAAGTAAAGGTAAGGAAAGACGTGGGGTTGGGGGGGTTCAGATTGTAAAGTGTGCCATGGGGGGGACGCGGATTGTGAAAGTGTGCCTGGGGGGACGCGGATTGTGAAAGTGTGCCTGGGGGGGATGCGGATTGTGAAAGTGTGCCTGGGGGGGCTCGCGGATGTGAAAGTGTGCCTGGTGGGGGGCACAGATGTGAAAGTGTGCCTGGGGGGGCGCGGATGTGAATGTGTGCCTAGGGCGCCAAGGACCCTAGCACCAGCCCTGGCTGTATGGGAATGGGCATCTTGGATGCAGTCAGGTGATCACTCCAGACCAACCAGATTCAGCAGCTGTGATCACATGAACTGTGCAGCCAATAGTTGTTTGGGACACCCTATTTAAACCTGCTGCTGAAATCTGTTTATTGTCAGGACAACATACTTCTATCCTGAGGATAGTTCGTGGCTCCAGGTTCCAGTTGTTCCTGATTCCCTGTGTTTACAAAGTGATCCTCTTCAATGTACAGCCTGCTTTGCCAACTACATATCACTTTGCAAGTATTCTGCATTCTAAAGAGCATATATTCTTCCAAGCATCCTGCATTCTCCGGAGTACATCATTCTGCAAGTGGTGTGCACTTTCAAGCTGTTCATCCTCCTGCAATATTCTACATTCAGGTAGAGTGCTCACCTCAGTAAAAGCTTTGCACCATCCAGTATCTATTCTGCAATACCAGTGGCTTTACTCGTATCAAATGCTTTGCTGCTTCAGCTGGTTCTGAGTCTTTAGGGCTTATTTCCAGTTCCGTGTATCGATGTGTGTGGGTTCCAGGTCTGTGCCTGGTACAAAGTCCTGAGTTCGCCATTCTGTGTCACGGTTCTGAGTTCCTAGTCCCTATCACCAGTTCCAGTTCGCTCTGTTCTGAGTTTCCGTGTGTTTCCTATCTACTTATTAGTGGGTTCCAGCCCCGTGTGCCTGGCCACAGAAGCCGGGATTGAGTTCCCATGAACAGTTCCAGTCAGGTAAAACACCGGATTCCAGTCCTGTACTCAGGCACAGACTCTGGTCCTTACACTCCTATACTGCTTGTGCTACTCTGAGAACTCTCCATGAGTAGAAAGATCATCCATGCTGCTAGGTTCTGTTTCAGTCCTGCTCCAGCTAGGCTCAAGGGTCCCGAAATGGATCAAGAAATACAGACGATTGTGACATGCTGTCACTGATTAACAAAATGTTTGAATTCCCGAGGATTCAAATGAAAAAGGTGCAATTGCTGTTAGGCATGTTCAACTTCGCTTGCAGGGTAACACCAGTGGGAAGGATCTTTTTCCGCAAGCTAGAGAGGGCAACTGCAGGTTTCGCCTGTTCCCATTGTTACATACCCCTGTCTAAGGAGATCAGGGATGATCTTAGAGTGTGGTGCATGTTCATCTGGGACTTTAACTGGATCCCTGTCTAGCCCAAACCCCCAATTTCTAGTCGGGAGTTGCAACTGTTCACAGACGCCGCAGGTTTGGTCGCGTTTGGGTCATTCTTCGTCTGTGACTGGTGCATGTATCATTGGCCCGGTGAGTGGGTTCGGGCAGGACATACAGCCAACCTAGCCCTGCTGGAGCTATTACCCATCATAGTAGTGGTAGAGCAGTGGGCAGGGGCAAGCAGGTTGTATTCTGGTGCGACAATTTGGGAGTGGTGCAGGCCATTATTAAGCAGAGCGCTTCCTCTACCCCGGTTATCTGCCTTCTGCGCCAGCTTGTACTGTGCTAACTTTGCCATGATTTCTCCTTTAGTACGCGACATGTGCCTGGGGTGGAGAATAGCCTGGCAGACGCCTTGTCTAGAGGTAACTGGGACAAATTCCTCTAGCGTCCCTCACCGGTTACCCCTCTCCCGATTAAGTCTGGCAGATGGCGAAGCTGGATTGAGAAGTGTAAGGGAATTGTAAGGCTCTCTCTCGTGAGTGGCACGTGACCCCTACGAATGTAGATTTTTCAGCTCGGCCTTTGTAATGTTGCTTTTCAGTGCATTCTGGGTGAGTTGGTAGCCTCCGGGCAGTCGACCCCACGTTTCTGGGATGTTAGCAGCGAATGTCTTCCTGTCCCCTCACACAATCTCCTCCAAGGAACAGCAGTCCAAGGCGGATCAGCTAGATAGGGGGTGATGGGTTATACTGTCACCTCAGCACGCTTGAGAGGTTTGCCCTATGAAGGTAGTCACCGATTTTGCAGTGCTTAGGCCAAGTAATGCATTAACTTGGCTAGTGCATAAGGACTGGTCCCCCCACACATGGTACCAGTTCACAGTTGTATTTAAATGTGTGCTTGACGACCTGGTCCTGCATAGAGCGGAATTTGGCACTCATTCATTCCGTCTAGGTTCAGCTACGGCCGCTTCTCTGGATGGGGAAACTGGCCCACATATTCAGGATTTGGGCAGGTGGAAGTCCACTGCATATTGGCGGTACGTGCGACCCTTTCCTCTCTCTTGAACTCTACTTCCTCACAATTTCCAGGGTGTACACAGGACCTGATTGCTTGCTGCTTTTGGGGGCAGGCGTGCAAAGGGATTTATCGGGATGTTCCCTCTAAAAGTGGGCTTGATTGGCTTTTGGCACCACAAGGTTTTGACGTTTTTTTACCTTCACTTGTGTTACCCGCTCCTTTCATATTCTCTTTTTCTTTTCCCCCTTTTTTTTTTTACCTTTTTCTCTCTCTACATGAGTGGGTCTCGTGAGCTCTGGCATGCAGTCGGTTTTAAGGCAGAAGGGCCTATGCGATTTTTGTTTTTGCTGTATGGTGCTTTAACTGTTTTTGTTTTTTGCTGCCTTACAGTTCAGGGGAGTCCGCTGACGATTTGGGCTCTCGGTCACTCATTTGTCCATTGGGCTGCTTTTCACTGGTCAGCTGCTGATACAACTGCTTTCCCCTGCCCACTAGTGGTTTCTTGGATAGGCAGGAGGAGAATGAGGTGGCCGAGTTTCAGAGGGTTAATGTCACAAGAGACAGCAAAGCATGGTGTGCCCCATATTTTAGTGATGATGTTGGGCCAGGTAAATGTATTGAGCCACAATTGGCTATATTGTCCAACCTGGAATGGGTGCATGCCTCCTGGTCTGGGCTTTCTCTGTGCTGGTTCGACATAGTTCCCCTGTTACAGTGGAGGTTCTTTTTGGATGGGAAGAAGGCAGACAGGGTTCATAAAAAAGTTAATTCTGTTGCACAAACTATATCCAGTCCATTGAAGGTATTAGAATCGAACACCCGGGTATTCGCTTTCAGACCCAGCCCTTTATAGACCGAATGGAGTGCATTTGACAGACAGTGGCCTCAATGTTTTCATAGCATAAATATATTCAGTTTTGAGTGAGTTAGTTAGGATGGTGGCGGGCCTAGATTCTGGAGGGAGCCTGGCGTGGCAGGGGAATATTGTACAAGATAAACAAGGTTGGTGAAGCACACATTCATAGTAGTAGGCTTTTGTAACCTGTTCCCTTCGGCTTAAGTTCAGTTCAAGTACAGCTCATATGGCCTGGCTTGCAGAGCATTATGTTTAGCCCAGAGGGGTGCAAGTTCCGGGGTACCTGGGGGACGGTTGTCCTGTTAATATACACATGCTAAAGGTGCTTACAGATAGACAAGGCAGTACAGTGTTCTCCCGCCACCATACAAGCAGTTATTTAAATAAAAGAGTTTAATTTGCCAACAAAAGTCTTTGGTGTCTTTTATTATAGCACATAAGATTTAAGGTTAAGACAGAAGGGTTAAACGTTATGTCATGATGGGCTTTAAGGTGCCTGTACAAACATCATCAAGCTGTATCACAAGGCTCAGCCAGTAGATAGAATCCACCATTATGATTTTATCAGTCTGCATCCTTTTGTCAACAAAATCAAGTTAAGCCTAGTCTGAAACCCTGCATTATTTATGAGGATTTTTCGATCATACCTCTTCATATGGTATTGCTAAAGTTTAATTGCTCCCACTTCAGTGTCTCTTTTGTCCTGTTATGCTGCTTAAAGTGGTCATTTAACAGACAATTTCATCACTCTTCCTTTTAGTTATTGACATCACCTTGAACACCAGATTGATTTCTCATGTATTTTAGCGGATCTCTTCAATTGAGGTAAAGGTAATTTGTGAAAATGCATCAACAAGGTGGAGCAACCCATTCATCACATGAACCTGGTAATATAGTTTGGTATTTTACTTTGTGGCAGCCTATGCATGATACTTTGTTATATGTTTCTTCATTCATAGATGAATTTCCTGGAAGAGCTCACAAACTAGTAACAATGACATTTTTTCAACGATACAGTTAATATAGCTATTGTTGATGAGTTGATGGAATGAACTATCAATAATTCTGAAATTGAGAAGGCTTTTTATGATGTACATGTATATCAGTTCATATAATACTAAATAAAAGAATACAGTGGTAGGAATAATGTCTCAGAAATTTGTTTAGTTCTAACCTGATTCTCATCTGAGGCACCATATTTGAAAATTATGCTATATCACAATTCTATTCCAATAATTAGAAACTTGTAATGACAGCAATTAAGCCAGATGTACGATGAAAACTTAAACCTGTTTAATTAAAGCAATAACTGAATCCAGATAATGCAGAAAGGTACAGACCAAGTAAGCTGAGCATAATAAATATCTGGGTGACTGGATAACAGGTGTCGAAGTCAGTAAATTGGATAAAGTCATTTCAATTAAAATCGAGCAAACTTGGTTGTCTTTGTCTGAAAAGATGCGTATGGCACGCTACGGGGTGGAAGGGCGTGCGCAGCCGCAACACGTGGCAACAACAGTATTTACGCTTTTACATACATTCGCACCAACACACACATTTGTAAAATAGTACACATTAATGGTAGTTGCAACACATAGTTATTTATGTCGAAATATAGTAGTGTTTATGTGTAATCTTAAAAGTTATATGCATATTAGTGATACATATGGTTCAGGTTAAAAGAAATGTGTCATGTCTAATATCATATTAACCCCCTTTACATCAGCAGCTGTTCGGTACATTCGGCGAAGAGATCGCATATTCTAGTTATTGATGTTAGGTAATAAACCTTTAATATGATATTAACTGTCAAATGCAAATGGACTGATTGTAATTGGAGTGTGGCGGGAAGAACAGAGCAGTTTGGAGGGAAGAACAGAGCTCATCCCCTGGAGAGACCCCCACCTTTGGATTCCTTAGATTGAATCAGCCTATGATGTGTAACCCCCTGGACCCTCCTGATGCCTGGACCAATAGAAGCAAGCTATAACACCTGCATTGTTTCACTGTATCTCTGTTTGCATATAAGCAGTAGCTCTCATGTAGTGTTCAGTCACCTTGACCACAGACTTCAGACCTGAATGACTGTACACTGGATCCAGAGCGCCTGCGATAAGTAACGGCTGTACTTATTATTATTTCGCTTGAATATATTCTGCTACTTTTTGAGAATAAATCTTTGTGCGTTGGAAACACAAATTGAGATTCGACAATCGTTATTGGATAGCGACAAAACTCTCATAACACAGGTAAATAGCAGTTAATACATCAGAGGTACAGGTGAACCTAGCCGAGCAATGGTGAAGTCAGAACCTACGCTTAACAGAACAGAATGTATCCTTGCAGGAAGTCCAAGGGAACAATCAATGTCCAGCAAGGTTCATTGTGAGGAGCAGACATATATACTCAGTGACACAGGTGTGGTAATTAACAAGGGAAGAAGGTTAACTCCTGCTAGTGAGGGGTAAAGGACAATGGTACAACAGGAGTACCTCTGGTATGCCAGAGGTACTGCAAGCCTTGTACAAATAATGACTAGACAGGAGCTGCAGAGGCAAAGCAGCATCCCCGATAGAAAATGTTGCAGTGCAGCTGCACTGCTCTTTCACTGGGACTACATCTAATTAAACAAATATGTTCCTAATGTGATGCTACCATTATTAAGTAGGGTGGAATCTTTTTGCCCTGAGTCCTTTTGCTCACCTTTCCTTTTCCAAAACAATATATATTTGATATTTAAGATGGCATTTATTAGCATGACTGTCACGAGCCGCGGCTCCACTACTGGCCGCCGCGGCTCATCTCCAGTGCCGTAACTAGACATCCTGGTGCCCTGGGCGAGACAAGGCACCGGCGCCCCCCATCTAAGTGGGAGTGGCATTTGACAAGTGGGTGTGGCAAACATAATGTGTGGGTGTGGCTAGCACTTTACTGAAAGAATTCTTATATATATATATATATATATATATATATATATATATATATATATATATTATGACCATTTAAAGTATGCAAAAAAAGTATAGCGATGGGTATTCTAATTTTTATGCACTTACTACTGAAATAAGAGCAGCAAAACTGTGTCTTAAGGAGAGAGAGAGAGAGAGAGAGAGAGAGAGAGAGAGAGAGGGAGAGAGGGGGAGAGGGACACGGACGGAGAGAGAGAGAGACACGGACGGAGAGAGACGGAGAGGGAGAGAGAGGGAGACGGAGAGGGAGAGAGAGGGAGACGGAGAGGGAGAGAGAGGGAGACGGAGAGGGAGAGAGAGGGAGACGGAGAGGGAGAGAGAGGGAGACGGAGACGGAGAGAGAGGGAGACGGAGACGGAGAGAGAGGGAGACGGAGACGGAGAGAGAGGGAGACGGAGACGGAGAGAGAGGGAGACGGAGACGGAGACAGAGGGAGACGGAGACGGAGACGGAGACAGAGGGAGACAGAGACAGAGACAGAGACAGAGAGAGAGAGAGTTCTGTTGCCCTTTACAATTGTTAATTTATAAAGCAGCAAAGATGCTGAAAACAAGCTTAAAGAGATCATGAAATACTGGTTTGCTATCGCTGATGTGAATACTGAAAACAAAAGACTGAGGTGTTCATTTAAAACTACAGACAAGGATAAAGGGCAACAAGAAAGACTGAATGGTGCCTTTATATTTGTCATCTCCACATTAAATCACTTTAGCGTAGTTAAAATAAGGATTTGTGTAGTTGGTTTGCACTATAAATCCAAAGAGACCATCTTTGTTTTCAGACTGCATGAGTGTCCATTAAAATGATCCCCTCTCTCTTTTTTTATACAGAATGCATCTGGCATTAAGGCGGGGGTGTCAGCAAGAGAAACGGTGGGATTATTGTACAATTATAACAGTAAAATAACTAAAGAAAAGTAAGCACTTAGGAAAAAAAATTCAAAGTGTGTTTCCAACTTAAAATAACTATCCCCTGTTTCGTACGTGCCGATCTATGTTTACGAGTATATTCCTTTGTCTTTCTTACGTCCATCTGTGTTTTCAGTCTTTTATAGTATCCAGTCTGTGGGTCTGTGAGAGAGAAGAGCTTGGTGCGCCTGCCCACAGTGGAACGCAAACTTGCGTTCCATATGACGAACTTCCTGTCGGTGGAACGCACATGCGTTCCACTGCGGAACTTAAGGGCAGAAGCACCAAGCTCTTGTAAGTTAGTCTCTCTCTCTTCAAGGTATGGAGGCAGGTACCGGGCGGCAGCTGCGCTCCCTTGGCCTTGCGCCCTGGGCAACGGCACCGCCTGCACCACCCTCGTTACGGCCCTGTGTGGGGGAGAATACGCCTAGCACTTTACAAGTACTGGACTGGTCTCCAATCCTGTACAACTTTCTCGTACCTGTTCTTGTAGTTTGACCACATGGAGCTGCTGCTGTCATCTTCCGCTCACTTGCTGCTTGGCCGGATCCTGCTGGGGCCCTGTTTGGAAAAAATATTTTTAATATTCACCACAAGGAAAGGAAAGCAAAGCAACAAGTGAATAGTCCAGGGGGTAAATATATGAACCTCCGAATTCTTCAACTCCGGCGAGTTCAGCGTCTTCAGCGCTTAAATTTAAAGCGGCACTGCATTGTAAAGGGAAGTTTCCCTTTACAATGCAGCGCCGCTTTAAATTTAAGCGCTGAAGACGCGGAACTCGCCGGAGTTGAAGAATCCGGAGGTTCATACATTTACCCCCAGGCCTCCTTCCTCTAACCAGCCCTGACATCAAATAAAAGTACCCATATTTTATAATCAGGTCTCCTTCTCAAAATTACATTAAAAAAGGCGTATTTCCCGTCTTACCAACCAACATTAAATTAAGAGCACTCCCATTTCACAAATAGGCCCTATTCAACATCAACTCTGTTCCACATTCAATTAAAACACACCCCAAAATCCCCAGTAATAAATTAAATTAATAGCCCCCACCACCACAATCATCCCACAAGTATAAGAATAGCCCCACCAATAAATTAATAATAACCCTTATTCCCATTAAATTAATAGTCACCATTAAATGAATAGTCCTACTCCTGTTAAATTAATAGACAGACAGGCTGAGGGGGGGGGCAGGGGGAAGAGGAGACACACAGGCTGAGGGGGGGGGCAGGGGGAAGAGGAGACACACAGGCTGAGGGGGGGGGCAGGGGGAAGAGGAGACACAGGCTGAGGGGGGCAGGGGGAAGAGGAGACACACAGGCTCAGGGGGGGAGACACACACTGGCTCGGGGGGGGAGACACACTGGCTCGGGGGGGGGAGACACACTGGCTCGGGGGGGGGGAGACACACTGGCTCGGGGGGGGGGGGAGACACACTGGCTCGGGGGGGGGGGAGACACACTGGCTCGGGGGGGGGGAGACACACTGGCTCAGGGGGGGGAGACACACTGGATCAGGGGGGGAGACGCACACTGGCTCAGAGGGGGAGGGAGACACACACTGGTTTAGAGGGGGAGGGGGGAGACACACACTGGCTCAGAGGGGGGGGAGACACACACTGGCTCAGAGGGGGGGAGACACACACTGGCTCAGAGGGGGGGGAGACACACACTGGCTCAGAGGGGGGGGAGACACACACTGGCTCAGAGGGGGGGGGGACACACACTGGCTCAGAGGGGGGGGAGACACACACTGGCTCAGAGGGGGGGGAGACACACACTGGCTCAGAGGGGGGGGGAGACACACACTGGCTCAGAGGGGGGAGGCACACACTGGCTCAGAAGGGGGGGAGGCACACACTGGCTCAGAGGGGGGGAGGCACACACTGGCTCAGAGGGGGGGAGGCACACACTGGCTCAGAGGGGGGGAGTCACACACTGGCTCAGAGGGGGGAGTCACACACTGGCTCAGAGGGGGGAGTCACACACTGGCTCAGAGGGGGGAGAGACACACACACAGGCTGAGGGGGGGAGAGACACACACACAGGCTGAGGGGGGGAGAGACACACACACAGGCTGAGGGGGGGGAGACACACACACAGGCTGAGGGGGGGGAGACACACACACAGGCTGAGGGGGGGGAGACACACACACAGGCTGAGGGGGGGGGAGACACACACACAGGCTGAGGGGGGAGACACACACACAGGCTGAGGGGGGAGACACACACACAGGCTGAGGGGGGAGACACACACACAGGCTGAGGGGGGAGACACACACACAGGCTGAGGGGGGGAGACACACACACAGGCTGAGGGGGGGAGACACACACACAGGCTGAGGGGGGGAGACACACACAGGCTGAGGGGGGGAGACACACACACAGGCTGAGGGGGGGAGACACACACACAGGCTGAGGGGGGGAGACACACACACAGGCTGAGGGGGGGAGACACACACACAGGCTGAGGGGGGGAGACACACACACAGGCTGAGGGGGGGAGACACACACACAGGCTGAGGGGGGGAGACACACACAGGCTGAGGGGGGGAGACACACACAGGCTGAAGGGGGGAGACACACACACAGGCTGAGGGGGAGGAGACACACACACAGGCTGAGGGGGGGAGACACACACACAGGCTGAGGGGGGGGAGACACACACAGGCTGAGGGGGGGGAGACACACACAGGCTGAGGGGGGGGAGACACACACAGGCTGAGGGGGGGGAGACACACACAGGCTGAGGGGGGGGAGACACACACAGGCTGAGGGGGGGGGGAGACACACAGGCTGAGGGGGGGGAGACACACACACAGGCTGAGGGGGGGGGGAGACACACAAACAGGCTGAGGGGGAGATAGGGGGAAGGGGAGAGAGAGAGATTCTAATACAAAGAGAGAGACAGGGTAAGAAACACATGCTGATTATTACTTACCTACATAGCTGGAGTACAGGCTGGTGTAAAATGCAACAGAAGCTTGTGGGCTGTCCAGGGGCGGAGGGTCCTCTGCTGAGCAGTCACGATACTTGTAGCAGGCAGCTTGCTGTGTTGGACAAGCTGAAGGGCTGACCACGGGGGAGGGGCGCCTCTTTCAGCTTGCTGTCACTCAACACAAAGTGGGCGGGCAGATCGGCTTCTTGTAGGAACGTCCTGTGTTGAAATGCACAGGAGCTCCTTAGTGTATTTTGACTGTAAGGTGGCAATAGAGGCTGCAGTGCCTCTGCAGCATGGTGCCTCCCACCTCCCCGCACTGCTTATATCGCGATCTGCAGCGCTGACTCTGCATCAGCCCCAGAAGTGTAACTGGGGCTGTGACTTGTTTAATAACAGGGGAGGCCGTGGCGCCCCCTAGACTTTGTGCCCTGGGCGGCGGCACCGGCCGCACCACCCTCGCTATGGCTCTGCTCATCTCTCTCTGCTGTGGGCATCCCGGCTGTCTCCATGATGACCGGGATATCACTTCCAGCTTCCTCGTCCCGGTTGCCTAGGCAACAACTGGGACGCTTGGTGTTCCCTGCCGCTGCGCCCGGCCAACTGTCAAACAGCCGGGCATGCGCAGGGCAGTATAGCTCAGCCTTCCATGGCTGATTGGGGCAGTGTATTTCAGCCACCTGGCTGATTATGGCAGCTGTGCACCCTGTGTATTTATTTAAGGCAGTGAGGACTGAGCCTCACTGCCGGTTATAGCGTTCTGTTCCAGTTTGCTACCTGCTTCTGTGCTGTGTTGGTGAATACCTTTAGATTGCTTTCTGTGTATGACCTCTGCCTGTTACCTGGACTCTGAACCATCGCTTGTTGCCCTGACCTTCTGCATGTTACCGGGTTTGCATCGTTGCCTGTGGACCTGATCCTGCTTATATCTGACATCTCCGCCTGGGCTCTGTTAGGCCAGTCAGACATTATCATCTCTTGTTCCAGTCCATAGACCTCTGGCCTGTCCCTACTCCGTGTATTACCTACCACTCCTAAGTGCTGCTGTGTGACCATAAACTTGTAATACACTGAGTATAAGACCTCGGGGCATCCAAGTACCTGTTAGCATAACCAGTCTCTTTGGGGAAGGCGGCTGCTATAGGTGAAGACCTCTCCCGCTAGTTCTACAAGTTTATGACGCACTTGTGACCATAACAATGACATCTTGCAAAATAACTGTACCCCCAAATGTAATGCATCATAAAGTCTGCATTGAGGGGTGCAGGTAGAGAAATGGGAGTATAGAAGTGGTTATGTAATTCATATTAGGTGATCTTATTATATGTTACCCACAGACAGAGATAAGCAACATTTTCAAAATTGTTATATTGGAATATACACCTTATTTCACTGCAATTTTTTGCACATTTTGCTGGTGGAATTCAGGAAAAATAAAAGTGTACAAATATAGCGTGGAATGGAAAAGCATGGAATGGTGAAAATGTCTCATCTCTGAAAAACAGTCTGTTCCAGTGGGGAATTCAATTCACGTAAAATTGTACTGCAGAAGAGAAGAAAATAATTCTTGTTCAAAAGGATCATATATGGGTGATCTGTGCATGTTTTGGGAATATTGGCAGTATGCCTTTTTTGCCTTGATTCTACTAATAACAAATATTATTGGGCCATTTATTTAAAATTATAAAAGCTCTTTGTATTGGGTTAAATGTGACAAGCTTTGTAAACATGAGACCACAGAGGAGTTAGGATGCGTTAGTAGGGGGGAATAACAGAGAAAAGAAAAAGTAAGCAATAACTAATAAATGCACCATGATTCATAACATAAAACCTATACTACAAGAGGATAGGCAATGAGATATTTATAGGTTAGGATGAACAGTTACATAACATGTTAACAATGAATAGAGTTGATTGAATTTATCTTATGTATTTGCTTGTACAAGTATACCTTTGTCCTACAAGAATGCCAACCACATCTGTCTGCCAAATATGCACTTACACACTCTCTTTCTCTCTCTCATACATTTATGGTGACCTAGATTTAAAAGTACTTCTGGTGTGGGTTGCTTCAGTTTCTGTAATGGTTTAATACAACTGTCAGATTTATTTTACACATGATATTTTCAATAAAAATTTAGGCTACGAAGGCCTTTGAATTAAATCTGACAACAAAGCAACACTGCGCAGTGCATTAATGAGAAAATGTCAGAAGAATTCATTTTTACTGTGTATTATTAGTGGAAAGCTCCTGACTGTAGAAACAATAAAATACTTGCGTTAAATTTTAAAAGCAAATTCACTGTTCTGTAAATGTAGGAGACTCCCTTTGCAGTGTGCCATGAATATGGGCACTCTATTTGCACCTTCGGTTTACTGAAATATACTGGTGACAAAATGTTAAGAATAACACTATAATTGCTAATGAGCTAACTTTTTTTAGAAAAAGAAGAAACAGAAAACCAGGACACACATGTGACCTGAATTTTTCTTGCTCTATAAAAAGCAAAAACAAAAAATCTGATAAGATTGATTATTAATTCTAAAAAAAATATATATATTTGTGATTTTTATTTTCTCAAGGTATAAACTTCCTAAGAATATTTTCCATACTAGTATGTGATTCTGTTGTGCAGTAAATGATGAATTTTGAAAATAGAAGGTTCCAGATCTCACAATGTGCTTTATAGGTTATATATGTTATCCTGAATATTGAGCAATGGGTATTTTTATAAAAGGGTATTGATATGTGAACCTTGCCACTGCACTTATGTCCCAAACCGCTGACTAGATTAGAAAATCAGCTGCTCTTTTGTAGTGGCCCCCGCCGTCCTCTTCTTCCTGTAAATGGATGCGCCCGGGCCGCCCACGCACTCACATGATCACTGACATCAGTGATCGTGTGACATTTCCATAGTCCGGCGGTCCATTAAGTTTCACACTGTCTGTCAGTGACAGACATTGTGATTAAAGTTATTTGTCGATGCCTCCCTCCCCTCCCAGCATGCACCGCTGTGCTCCACCCTCCTCCTTTGTTATGAAGAAGCCGAGGAGCTGTGGGCAGCCATTGAAGAGGTCCCCTGCATTTGCTGACCAGCCTTCAAAAAGTGAGTATCTCCATTTTTTTTTTTTGTATTATTATTATTTTATTTTTTTTCTAAAAGGGCTACCCAAAGCCCAGTCCATAGAGTGGGGAGGGGAAAATAGGGGAAGGGGGGAGGGGGGTGGTGTGTCACCTCATGCTGTATTTTTGCTTTTTAAACTATGGTGGATAAATTAATTATTTGATTGCTACCTCATGCTCTATATTTGACTTGCTGAAAGTAAAATATAGAGCATGAGGTGCCAGTAAAATAATAATTTTATCCACCATAGTTTTTAAATCAAAGCTACAACATGAGGTGGTAAATAATAGTCATTTTTCTCCCACATTGTTTGCAAATAAAATATAGAGTATGACGTGGCAAATAGTAATTTTTCTATGGTATAAAAATCACTATTTGCAAGTCATACTTTATATTTCATTTGCAAATGATGTGGGAGAAAAATGACTATTATTTGGCACCTCATGCTGTATATTTGATTTTCAAACTATGGTAGACAAAACGTTTATTTTATCGCCACCTCATGCTCTACATTTCACTTGCTGGAACTCAAATATAGAGCATGCGGCGCCAATAAAATATAATTTTATCCACCCTAGTTAGAAAATCTTAATCTTGCCTGGGGCGCCGAGAACCCCAGCACTGGCCCTGGGCATATGACCTATTAGAAAGACCAAGCAATCTGCCATTGATTTGTGAAATTAGGTCTCTAATTTCCCAATCAAGAAAAAAAGGCAGAAGCGTCAGTTTGTGGTTTACAAAGAAAAACAAGACAATGGGGTATATTTACTAAACTGCGGGTTTGAAAATGTGAAGATGTTGCCTATAGCAACCAATCAGATTCTAGCTGACATTTTGTAGAATGTGCTAAATAAATGATAACTATAATCTGATTGGTTGCTATAGGCAACATCTCTACTTTTTCAAACATGCAGTTTAGTAAATCTAGCCCAATGTATTTTGCTCATTCTGTTCCGTGAAGGACCCGAGATCTGAGAGAGAATTTACATATTGGCAAAATTGATGTAGAAACTTGAATTACTTGTTTCATTTGCATGATGTTGCGCTTATCCTTGATCAGTAACCTCTTTGGTTTTCATGAAAAATAATTTGCCAACAATTGGGCATCCCTGCTTCTGCATTTATCATTATCTGATTTCTAAAATCAGTTTTTTTTTTTTTACGTCAGCAAATATAGTATCTTATGTTATCATGTTTACTATAAATACTTGCCACTTTTCAATGGTTTACACAATTCTGCTTGAGGGCCAAAGCTAATTTATTTCAGTCATGAAACAACGGTATTTTGATCATGAAGTCATACAAGGTTAGAATAAAGAAAGATTAATGAAGGGAACTTTGCTTTGATCTTATTTGATATTACTAAAACATGTAATTGATATGAATCTCTGATGAGCCCCCTTTCTTACCACTTTGAAGCATATAATAACCTACTAATATTTGTTAATATCTTTCTAAATTGCAATCATATGCCACATGAGATACAGTGCAGCATAATGAATTTACATTTCACACATGATACTTTCCACTTTCATGTAGAGATGGATGGGCAGAATAAAATATGCCAATTAATTAATGTATTTTACTTTCAAACGGCATTAAATATCAACGACTTTAGAATGCAAATGTCATTTTCTTTTTTTCTTATTTTGTTTAGCAGTGATACCATATGCCCAATAAGAGTAGGTGGCTAAGACTCATCCTTAGTTATATAGTGCTGAGCCCAGAAGGAATTGAAAATAACATTATAAATATTCAGCAATCTAAATCTGAAGCTGCCAGTTTGTTTCATTTCACTGTCATGCGTAATACAGTTTAACCCCTTCAAAACATGAGCGATAGAGCTTTATTTTGTTACTGTGCAGGAACAAATTTGTTTTTATAGTATAGAGAATTATTCTATAGAGAAAATCAGAAAAATCGAAAAACAATACATCTTTGTCTGAGTTTTACAAAACGTACTTGTGATTAGATCCAATATCCAAAAGTTCCTTTTGATTATCAGCACTAATAGCAAAGATATTCACTAAATAGCTCAGACATTTTCCTAATCCATAGAGTGCAGAGAATTTTTTTGTTTAACAAAGCCTGTAGAACTAAGTAGAAATGTTTACCTACATATATATATGTATTAAATAGGGCACAATTTTTTTGTGCTGGGTAGGGGAGTTAAGGAAGGAAAGGGATTTTTAAATGTATAAACTTTTTAACTACTGTTTTTGCTTCTTTAGAACATTGAGTTTAATTTTGTTTTAAATAAACATTACTACATGGTTAGAAAAAAAGACTCAAGGCACAAGTATATATTTTCTAAAAATTAGAAATTTTAGTCCACATTGCTCTAGAGTAAGGCAAGACAAAACAACCAGTGCAAGAGAACAGTCAATTTACAGGGGATGAATACTCCTTCCTGACCATGTATATGACAATTTTACCAATTCCCTGGGTCAGTCGTCCCAACTGTGTAATTCACTAGGTCGCTTTCTTCACTAAAGCTCATTTCAAATCCATGTAATCAAGCAGTGCTCTTAAAATTAAAAATTGTCTTTTGATGTGAAAAAGTCTAGGTGAAAATGTTTTTCTCGGGTCACAGAGGATATGTCACCGGCACATTTCATCATCATCATCAACATCTATTTATATAGCGCCAGCAAATTCCGTAGCGCTTTACAATTGGGAACAAACTTTAATAAGACAATACTGGGTAATACATACAGACAGAGAGGTAAGAGAACCCTGCTCGAAAGCTTACAATCTATAGGACAATGGGAGTTAGAAACACAAGGGCATGTGCTACATCATATTGCACAATGGACCAGCCAGACTGCAAAGGTAAAAGTACTGAGTGGGCTGTGTGTGTTGCAATGTTGGTCAGAAGGTTGTTGTCTTGCGTTAGCAGTGTAGAGGATGGCAATAGGGTAATCTAGGGAAATTAAGATGAGGGTTAAGGAATATCATAACTTTGTCTGAAGAGGTGGGTTTTCAGTGAACGCTTGAAGGTTTGAAGACTAGAGGAAAGTCTTACTGTGCGAGGGAGGGAATTCCACAAAGTAGGTGCAGCCCGGAAAAAATCCTGTAACCGAGAATGGGAGGATGTGATGAGAGTGGAGGAGAGACGTAGATCTTGTGCAGAACGGAGGTGTCGAGTAGGGAGATATTTCGAGACAAGTGAGGAAATGTATGTCGGTGCAATTTTGTTGATGGCCTTGTCTGTTAGTAGAAGAATTTTATATTGGATTCGTTGAAATACAGGCAGCCAATGTAGAGACTGAGAGTGGCTCAGCAGAGGAATAACGGTTTATAAGGAAAATCAGTCTAGCCGCTGCGTGCAAAATAGATTGTAGGGGTTCAAGTCTGACTTTGGGAAGACCAGTAAGGAGGGAATTGCAATAGTCGATGCGGGAGATGATGAGTGCATGAATTAATGTTTTTGCGGTGTCTTGTGTCAGATATGTGCGTATTCTGGAAATGTTCTTTAGGTGTATGTAACATGATTTAGATATAGAGTTGATGTGGGGAATAAACGACAGTTGTGAATCAAGGATTACACCTAGGCAACGAGCTTGCGGGGTCGGATTTATGGTCATGTTATCGACAGAAATAGAAATGTCAGGCAGGAAGCTTCTCTTCTTGGGTGGGAATATTATTAATTCAGTTTTTAAAAGATTGAGTTTGAGTTGGCGAGAAGACATCCAAGATGAAATGGCAGAAAGACAGTCAGTAACGCGAGACAACACAGATGGTGAAAGATCAGGAGAGGATAGATAAATTTGTGTATTATCCGCATAGAGATGATACTGAAATCCAAAGGAGCTTATTAGTTTTCCAAGAGAAGTGGTGTAGATAGAGAATAGCAGGGGACCTAGGACTGAGCCTTGTGGAACTCCAACCGATAAAGGAAGCAGAGCAGAGGTGGATCCAGAGAAATTAACACTGAAAGAGCGATTAGATAGGTAGGATGAGAACCAGGATAGGACAGTGCCTTCAATACCTAGGGATTGCAGCGTTTGTATGAGGAGAGAGTGGTCAACAGTGTCAAATGCAGCAGAGAGATCCAGGAGAATTAGAAGAGAGTATTGGTTATTATTTTTTCTGGACATAAGCATTTCTGGATATAAGCAGTTTGTATGAAAAATAGTACTTAATTAATCTGTACAAATGTATTTAAGGTAACTCAAATGTACAGTTTTACACAGTAACTGAGTCAAATTTGCCAATTTGTTTATTATTCCTTAATAATTTAATCTCTCCATTACCTTTATTAATTAGAGTCTTTGTCTGAAACCCTCAAGTTTTCATATATCTTTCTTATACCCACTTAACATACAGACTAATCTGTGACTTATACAATGATGAACTATGTTTTTCTCTTACCTTTTCACACTTTATTTGCATCAAAGGATTTTATTTGTTGTTGCAGCTATTAGTGTACTGTTTCAATATTTTATACACTTTTTTTTATCACTGACCTACCTTTTCTGCCCAAGTTGCTATTTTATCCAAATACTTCTATAGCGAGTTACTGTCCTAATCTATGTTTCTAACTTTACATGTTCAGACAAAACTAACCTATGTTGACACCTTGATTTTTAGTTTATCATCAGCAAGATGATATATTTAATATTGACATGGACAGGGTCTAATCAATGTAGTATCTCTCTAAGGGGTTTATTTTCTCCACATTAGTTGTAAATTCTTATTGCAGTAATAAAAAATGAATTAACATAGCTATTTATTCAAATTCTTCAGTTGGGATATTGGCTTCAATAAGAGCCTGTCCCAGCAACTAGTCTTTACCAAAGTTTACTTCCAAATTCTAACCTGGCCTGTGCACTGCACATGCACGTTCTTCAGGTCGTGTATGCTCAGAAAAAAAATAGCAAAAGGAGAAGGGAAGAAGCACAAACCCTGTCGGCAAGGGTTGAAGATCCCCCTCCTGCAACACTCTCTCTTTAGGACAGAATGAATAACGCCATCTTCCGATAGCATTTGGTGTCTGGGTCGAGCTCCGATAAAGCTAAGCTTTTCAGAGCTTGATAAATTGGTCCAGATTGCACTCCCCTTTGAATATAATGTGGACTGCATTATTGTGCTATAGTTTGTTTAATGAAGGAGATATATCTGCTAAGGTTAAATTGTCAATTAAAACAAACATTTTCCTATGGTTTAAGACTTCATAAATAGGCCTCTAACAACTTTAAACCAATCTGAACATGTTTCATCTATAAGAATTCTCTGCTTTCTATCTAGAATTTTACTTTTCTATATTTTCTTCTAACTCTACTGCTTTAATCTTCTATGATAATCTGTTTTGTGAAACAGCATCAGACATTAGTGCAGTTCATGCAGTGTATTTAGACTTAGCACAGACAGTTTACATATTATCTCCTCAAAGAAACTAATCAGATTAGTTTGGCATGTTCAGCAATTTTTAAAACCATACCGCCTCTATTTTATCAGTGTATTTGTGATTAGATGTTTCTTGATATTATATATTAAAATTTCTTCAAATATTTTAGAAATGTCTAAAGATAGATTAACTGGTCCATAATATCCTAGGTTTGATTTTGTTTTCCTCTTTAAACATTGATACCACATCTGCCTTCAACTATTCTTGTGGTACATATACATTTATAATGGAGTTATTAAAAAAAGAAATAATGATTTGCTTATTACTGACCTTATCTCCTTCAGAACATATGGTTGGGTGCCATGGTGCTTTATCAATCTTAATCTTGCTTAGTCATAATGGCACTTCCTCCTGTCTTAGACCAAAACAAATTCAGGCAAAAGGTTAGTTCCAAAACAACTACAAATATAGTTAGTTTTCCATACGTTAAGCTGGGTACACACTACAGAAATTCTCTCCTGATGTGTTATCTATATCGATTTTTACCAACGACTGATAAAAAAAAGTCCTTAATGATATACTGAATTATGTGTACCCACTATAATCGATTTACAAGATTTAACTTCAGATCTGTGCTCTTCATCTATCATAGCCATCGGCTGAAAAGATCATGACTCTGTAAACTCTATGGAGCTCCTGATCATGAGTGCATACATACTGCAAAATTCGAACAACATCGTTCCATTGTTCCAAGATTTTTAGTTTGGGTTATAAACAAATGAAATGATATGATGTGCTTTGGAACAATAATCACTCATCGCTGCACAGTTATTATTATTATTATCATCCTTTACTTATTAGGCGGTAGAAGATTTCAGCAGCGCCGTACACAGTACAAACAGTAGACTATATAGGGTGAAACAGTACTGAATAATAAACAAATAATACCAAGACTTCAGAAACTCCGGGCATGGCTATTGCAGTAAAGATAGAGCAGAATAACAGGTATAGAGACAGGCGGGAAGAGGGCCCTGCTCATAAGAGCTTACATCCTAAGGGAGGGTAAACAGACATCAGGTACAGAGGGGAATGCAACATCAGGCTGAACAGTCATTTTCTTTGGTGATTGGTCCGATGAGTGGCTTAAAACCCTATAGTGTGTACCCAACCTTAGAATAACATTTCAATTATATGGATCTAACAACCGAGAGCAGGAGATCTTCTCTCCATCTTGGGAAGGACTAGTTTAGAAGCACATTTTATAAATTTTAAAATACAACTAGCTTTTTTAAGCAGTAGAATCATTATGAAGTACTCTAGAGGTGCAAAATGGCCGCCGGCGCCCTCTGCACACCCCAGCTCCCTTCTATGAAGCAAGATGTTCTTATGTTGGAATAAAACAACTCTATGAGGATTTTTATTGTGATGGATTTTATCTGTTTTGATTAATCAATTTTAACTACACAGGGTGCTTGGCTATCTCTCTTTTACTAATTATGTGATACAAATAAAGTAGTCTTTAGCTTACATGGTGCAGAGACCACATAATCTCACATTTACAACTCTTTCAGTGAGAAATGTAGGATAAAAGTAAACAAAATGTTGAAATAAAAAATGCTCCATAAAATCTTTCTGGAGAAGTTATCAGATGGTTGTGTGATATTGACTGTGCAGTTCAATAGGAGAGTGTGTTTCCCAGCTGATTGGGATATTTATGATGAAATTCATCAATAGTGTAGGGAGAGTGTGGCTGTAGCGCGGAAGGAGGAAAATGAAGGGACACTAAGAGGGCTGAGTTCTGAGAAGACGTATTAATTATAATCTTTCATCAATGCACAATCCAGCCAATAGAATTTTAGTTGCAATTAGTAAGTCTAAAATCATTGGACCTATCAGCAGACTAAAATCAGATTGTGCTTATGTTTATTTACTTTTTATTAATATACATTAGTAGTGAAATATTCTTGTTAATAAAGGGATGACTTTTTATGTGGTTACAAATAATTATAAATAAAAGTAAATATATATATATATATATATATATATATATATATATATATATATATATATATATTATACATTTACACTACAACAGTGAACAATGTTTGATCCTAAATTAATTGGCAATGAATTCATCAATATATTTTTGCAGTTTTCCTTATTTTTTGAGTGCATAAGGCCCTGACCCTGGATGAAATTTTCAAGTTAGTTGAAATAAATGCTATCCAGTTTCTAATGTAAACTAATTTTATATCTTTATTGAGCATAGTCATGGTAAGACAGTTATTTGTGATTATTATTATTTGCTTATAAGTATTATGTAAAACTGTTTGTTGAGGGGATCATGATACAAATAAATAAGAAACAGAAGGTAAAGATGCACCTGCCCAAATAAGATTATATTCTAAGAGGTATGGGAATAATTGATGCATTAAAGCTGCCATCGCCAACTAGTATTTCTGTGCAGCTACCGGTGATGTGGTATGGATGGAATGAGGAGAGAATGGACGTTGGAGACATGAAAGATGAAGCAATCATTATAGAAATGTCAAAACAATCAGTTGCTGGCAACCAGGGTTGTCCTGTACCATTTTTCTCAAATTAAATTGCTCTTCTGGTTCTGTGAAAAGCTGCTGCTTTTATGCTCATGTTGTCCACTATATATGCAATGCAGGGGACCTTGCGGATATGCTTAGCATAACAATCTGGCATGTTCCCGTGAGTCAAATTTGTTGGACCAAAAGTGTGAGTGTGTCCAATGTGGAGGGTGTGTGTGCATTACCACCGCCAGAGATCAGTATACCATCCAAATATATAGCAGGAGCAGGAAGGAGAACTTACTGCAGCCTGCTGGAGCTTTATACACCAAATGGGTAAAGACAAAGTCGCATCTGTCTACTGCTGAAGGTAAAGTGGGGACAGTGAAGCATAACAGAGCCCACTGGTAGCTCCTACTATAGCCTAAAGAGCAGTGTAGATGAGTATGCCCCTGAGACTTCGGAGGGGAGTGGTTCAGACACCAGCAGTGATGCCCCGTTGCCCACCAGCGCAGCAGAGTGCAGGTACCCAGAGATGAGTTCTATGTATGACCATTCTCGACCTTCTGACAGCTGTGTTTTAAAGACAGAGAGTCGGAGAGATGACACAGTGTCTATCCAAACGTTATCCAGAAACAGTGAAGGCTCCACTAAGCTCCTCTTAAAAATTGCCCGGCACATGGAGCATGTTCACAGCAATAAGACTGAAGTATCCTGGGCCCTGAAACCCTGTAGTGTGTACCCAACCTTAGAATAACATTTCAATTAACAGCACTCAAAAGAAAAGTGCATGCAATTGGCAGATATTCACAATAGGGGCAACTTAGCACACAACACTGAGGCACTGAGGGCAGGCCATGGCATTCTGGTCCCGTGCAAACTTCCAGACAAGGAGATGGATGCAAAGGCTTCATGCACTGTGCAGTTTATGAAGCTGGTAGATGGCTATGAGGAGGAGACAGGCACATTTAAGATACCCTCACTGGCACTCAAGGTCAGGCACAGCCTGCAAAAGATAGCAAGCATTGTAGAGTGCCAAGCCATGATGGAGGGCTGCACTGCTGCGGTTGAAATCACACAAAATTTCAGGAAGATATATGAGGCGAGATGGAACGAGTTGATCTCCTTGGCTTCCTTGAAAACTCTTAAGGAGTCCAAGTGGAACATGCCTTAGCTCTTATCATTCACGGAAGATGTGAAAAAGATGCAGTTGTTCCTCGATGAGTAGCAGCAAGTCTACCAAAGTGGTCTATCCACCGAACCTACGGTTAACCACTGGGCACTATTTGCAAAAGTTACCCTGGCACAGGTGATCTTGTTCAAACGAAAAAGGGAAGGGGAAGTTTCAAAAATGTTGCTGACTACCTTCTCCTCAAGAGATACTTAGGATCTCCACGAACATATGTCCCTAGCGCTTTTCCAGGTTGAGAGGAAGCTCCTCGGGCACTTTACTTGCATTGAAATCCATGGAAAACAAGGGAGAAAAGTCCCAATCCTGCTGACACCAGCCATGCAAGCTGCAGTGGAACTTCTCACAAAAAAGCGTTACAAATGTGAAGTGGATAGCCAAAATGTCTACATGTTCGCCAGACAATCTGCCGTGTCACACTTCAGAGGCTCCAAATGCATACAACTGTTTGCTCAAGAGTGTTGGGCCAATCATCCCCACACACTGTCCTCCACGAATCTTCGAAAGCACGTTGCCACTCCCTTAAAGGTCCTCAACCTAAACATCGCAGAACTGGATCAGTTGGCTGTAGCCTCCATGGCTAGGTGTCGCTGTAAGCAGGCATGTGGATGTCCTCAGACATTCAAAATACATGACACTTTCCCTATCTTGCAGTCCCTGTCAGTACTTTATGCAAAGTCAAAGTGTATATCTCATGTGGTGCCACTGGTGCAAAACCACTCCTACACATACCCCTATGATTGTTCTGTCGACAGGGCATTAGGAAAGGGGTGTACTTATACGCCATGTATCAGACATGGGTTCTCACGATGCAATTAAAACAAGTGTCTGTGTGTGTGTGTATGTATGTGTGTGTATAAATATATTTTTTGTTTCTTCTAAAATTGGCTTGAAAGTTGTGCTTCTCCACAATAGAAATAAGTTACCATCATTACCATTAGCTCATACTGCCGATATGAAATAACCATATGAGAGCATAAAACTCCTGCTGGATACAATCAAGTATGAATAATACAAATGGTATGTACACTATATGGACAAAGTATTTGAACACTTGACCATTATACCAACAGTGTCTGTAATGACATTGTATTCAAATACATATACTTTAATATCGAGTTGATCTCACTTTTACAGCGATAACAGCTTCCACTTTTCTTGAACGGTTTTCCACAAGACGTTGGAGTGTTTCTGGGGTGAATTTGAGACCATTCTTTCTGTAGAGCATTTATGAGGTCAGGCACTGATGTTGGACGAGAAGGCCTGGCTCGCAATCTCCATTCCAGTTCATCACCAAGGTGTTCGATGGGGTTGAGGTGAGGGCTCTCTGCGGGCCAGTCAAGTTCTTCCACATCAAAATGATCAAACTGTTGCCACAAAGATGGAAGCATAGCATTGTCCAAAATGACTTGGTATGCTGAAGCATTAAGATTACCCTTCATTGGAGATAAGAGGCCTAGTCCAAACCCTGAAAAACATCCCCAGACCATTAGCCCTCCTCCAGCAAACTTCACAGTTGGCATAATGCAGTCAGGCTGGTAACGTTCTCCCGGCATCTGCCAAACCCAGAATTGCCCGTCTGACTGGCAAACAGAGAAGTGTGATGTTTTCACTGCTCCACAGCCCAGTGTCTGTGTGCTTTACACCACTCAAATCAACACTTGGCATTGGTCTTGGTTATGTGAGGCCTGCATGCAGCTGTTTGGTCATGGAAATCCATTTCATTAAGCTCCCGCTGTACAGTTTTTGTGTTTACATTAATGTCAGTGGAGGTTTGGACCTCTTCAGCTATGGAATCAGCAGAGCATTGGCAACTTTTACGCACCATGCACCTTAGCAGTCGTTGACCCCGCTCTGTGATTTTACGTGGTCTTCTACTTCATAACTGAGTTGCTGTTGGTCTTAAATGCTTCCACTTCTTTATAATAATATCACTTACACTTCACCGTGGAATATCCAGCGGGGATTAAATTTCATGAACAGTCTTATTGCAAAGATATGTAACAAACTAATACAAATCCCGAGCGCTATAAACCCAAAAAAGAGTAGTCTCTTGTCGCAATCACAACCAAGGGTGCCACCCTTATAAAAATAGAATATCTGAAAGATTAGGTGCGCCAAAAAGACCAAACATTTGATAAATAAAAGAAAAGAAGAGAGATGGATGGCTTCTTCTAAAATATAATATAAAATTATTAATAATCGATTTAAAAGATAAAAAGTAAAAATAAAATACACAGATTATGTAAGGATAATATTAGCACATTAATAGTGAATATTAAAGACATCACATTCCACGTTAATAATACTATGCTCGTCTAGTAACAAATGACCAATCATAAGAATACCAGTTGTAAGACTCTATAATAAATGTACAAATAATTTAAGATAGGTAAAGACTGAGTGTGTGGCCAGAACACTCTGTATACTAATCTTAGAGTTCTTTAAAAGTCTTATTGCTGGTGATTTTGGTAAACTATAACAGTACTTAGGTCAATAAAAAAGAAAAGGGTGGATCTTAGAGTATCAACCCTCTCATGGCATCTGGCATTTATAATGGATGAGCATTCAGTTCCTCTGTAACAAGCATAAAAAAAATCAGGTATACACACTACACCTCGAGGGTGTATCCTTACTTGTACACAATGTGGGCGTCCAGGCTGCTAGGGAAGAAGAGATCCCCCATATAGTTCAAACAGCTGTGTGAAAAGTTTCAGTCTCTTGTGCGCTCCAGTGTAACAAGTATTAATGGATGATCAAGCTCAGTCTGCTGCACTCAGATATGTCAGGTGATATTAAGGCTGGTAGACTCAAATAAATAGAATCCTGGTAATATCCATGTAAGTACAAAATCAGGTCTATAGCTGAAGTGGGTCTGTAGTTACAGGCATGCAGCAAGAAATTCCATGCCCTGACTCGTTTTGTCAGCACTAAGGATAACTTTTTCAAAGATGTTTAAGGACCTTTCTTTTTAACTATTTATACCCTTCCTTCATTTCTGACTGGTCTAATGATCAATACTAATTAGAGACATCTGGGTGTTGTAAAACCATAGTGCAGTTTTTATATTCATATAAATCAAAACTATAGACAATATAACAATAAAAAACAATAGGAAACATTTCTTAGGAACACAATTATTCTCTCATATCTCTCAGTCCCTTCCATTTCTTGAACAGTTCAGTTGAAACAATTCCATCTAACTTTTTTATTTGGTACTCCAGCATTTAATAGGTCAAAAAACAATAGTCTATGTGTCACTTTAAATCTGTTTGAAGACGGACTCTCTGCTTTCTTCTGAAAATCTTCTCTTTCTACAAGATGCTTTTGCTTTTTATTAGATTTTGCTTATGCTCCAAAATGACTCATCAGTGAAGCAGCACGAAATACAATATTATCAGTGGTCACTGTACTCAGCATAGTGAAACGAGGAGCTTTAAATTGTGGAGAAGCAGTTGTAAAAAGCTTATTATTTATTATTGAAGTAAATACAGCTAGACCAGGACCATCCCATAAAGTCTGCACAAAATTGCACACCCTGCTCTGGTAATGAATTTCAAATAATGCCATTCATACATCCAAACCCCCTCAATCTCTGTTTTCCTTGTCCTCATTCATACCATGCACTAATATCAATCACTTCTGCATGTGTATCATATAATTGTGCTATAGATTCTTGAATAAAATGCAGCAATGTGAAATTACAGTCTGTGAACCATGCCTTTCTCATTTGTAATCTCACCCTGGGATCATCTGTACAGGCTTAGAAGGCAGGCTGAAAGCATAGGGGCAGATCACTGATGACTGACTGTCTGACAGCGAGTCGATGGTAATGACAGATGAAGAGCACAGATCTGAAGGTAATCGTTTAAGGTGTGTACACATGAATCGGCATCCAGATCGGGATATTCTTTTTTTCCTGTCATTGGCAAATCGCTAGTGTGTACCTAGCCTAAATGGCAATCCACAGTGCGGAATATAGGAATTTAAAACATACTACAAAATGAGATACAGATAAGAAAAATGGGTTTAGATAAGCAGAATAATAAATGCATTGATGTAATTAACAGAACAAACTGCATAGCATACAAAAAGAATTCAGCATGTGTCAATATGGGCAGAGAGGAGTATGGACAATAGGCAGACATGAGCGTACAGACATAAGACATAGTGTAGAGGACCCTGTCCATGAGAGCTTACATTCTAAAGGGAGGGAATAATGAATAATAAGGAGCAAATAGAAATAATAGGTAGAGTGATGTTCACTATGGTGCAAATGTCTATAAGATTCTGAGGCCATGATTTAGAGAGGCCTACATGGGGCCATGATGGTATTGGGTCCAAATGGTGTAGAGGCCTATTTGGGCAATGTTGAAGATTGTGTACGGGCCTAGAAGGTGCAGGGGCCATGATGGTGTCTGGTATGATAGTGGCAATGTTCTCAGTAGAGATGTGTGCAGACTCCCATGCTTTGGTTTTGTCCAAAATTAGTCATATGTTTTAGTTTTGGATCTGGATTTCATGAAAAAAATTTGAAAAACAGAAAATGTTCCTCTAAACCTTACCACAAGGGTTGATGCTTTATTTAAGGTTGACAAACAGTGTTTGGATTTTAAGCATGTAGGGTCGGACTGGCCAATGGGGGGGGGTCTGTGAAATCCCCAGTAGATCCTGCTGACTGAGTGCTAATACATGCACTTAGAACCACGGCCACCTTAACTACATTATGGGCCCCCGGGCAATGCAGTGCGCTGAGGCCCCTAAACACACACACACACACATATATATATATATATATATATATAGTGTGTGTGTAAAAAAAATATATATGTAGGTAAAAAAAGTGATTTTATATATATATAAAATCACTTTATATATATATATATATATATATATATATATATATATATATATATATATATAAGTGATTTTATATATATATAAAATCACATATATATATATATATATATATATATATATATATATATATATATATATATATATATATATATATATATATATATATATATAGGGCCCCCCTTAACCTATCCTAAGTCCGATCCCCTTCTCTTCTTTTTTCCGCGCCACTCCTCCGTGCTGTGCTTGCAGTGAATGTTGGGCCCAACATTCACTGCGAGCACAGCACGGACGATGGGACCAGGGAGTGAGCCGGATCGCCAGCTGACGTGACCGCAAGGTAAGTATTTTCATTTTTTTAATTTTTTTTGCAGGATTTTTTTTTCAACGCTGCCTCGGACGGGCCCTCTTGCCCGCAGGGCCCCCGGGCACCTGCCCATTGTGCCCAATGGAAGAGATGGCCCTGCTTAGAACAGGAATTGAGATTCCACACCTGTATATACAGCTTTAATACAGAGGAATTTCCTGATCAGACAAGAACTCCTCTGCTTACACTACTGTGATCTGATTGGCTGAGTAACATCACACAGTCACAAGCAAAGCAAAATGGAGCTTGAAAACACCCCCCTTCCTACCTACACCAGAGTCATGGAAGAACGTGGAGACAGCACAGCAGGAAGAGGTAAGGGTAATGGACTTTGTGTCAGTGTGTGTCTGCGAGAAGGAGTGTGAGTCTGTGTGTATGATAAATGTGTTCGTGTGTGTTTGTGTGAGAGAAGAAAGAAATTTAAGGTTTATTTATGTCTAACATTTTTGTTTTATGTGTGAAGTGAAGATTCTGCATTGATATAACTGAAACACTTATCAATCACAACTAGTATCTACACTAAAAAAGATGGAAGCCATTACTTGCTGGAGGCACCAACTTCTTCAGACCTTCAAATAACTTCCATAGGAGTCAAGAACCGTTGCATATAAGTTTGAAAAAAAGCAGAATTTGCCAAGCCTCCTTTCTCCCTAGCACTTTATTGGTGATTATTAGTGGTGATTATTTATGGGTGATTATTAGTGTCCTTCTAAGGATTCAAAATTAATTAATATCCTGATCCAATCATAGTCACCTTAGTTTCTCCTACAATTTCTAAATGGATGGATTGTTAACTGTTATGTGAATACACAGAGTGCTAGTGAGAATCAGAAATACTGATGAAGATGTCAACGCAAAGTCCAGTCTATCACATTCATTTTTCCTGTCAACTAATTCATTTAAATGTTTAGTTTGACTTTCAGTTACATTTTGCATAACTTCCGAATCATGCTTAATCACCAACCACGCTGACCACCCTGTAAAACAAGATTTCATTGCATAATCTTATTCCATATTTACACCTATCCTAAAGTGGTGAGAAAGATCCTACCATCTGCCCATCACCACTGGAAACATTACCTTACAAAAATGGCCATAATTTTGCAGCACACATTTATGAGCATGTCTACAAATTAGTAGTATGGATCACAAACACAGGTTTTTTAATATTGCATCTGTTACAGACACCCACTGAGGAATTTTGTGACTAAAGTTAATGAAAAGTCACTAGACCATAGACGCAGACACACTGACAGATATATGCGCACCCATAAACAAGTGCTACATAGACACACACATTCTGCAATTGATGTGTATGAGAAAAGGAGTGTGCTTAGATGTAAATAATTCTTTTAGTTATTGAATAAATTTAAAAGACAAAAGGAACAAAAATACCACTGTTATATCTAGTGCCCAATTTGTGGTGTCCCCTTGGACTGGTGTGTGCTTCCCCCTTACATCTATATGCAAACCCCCAGTTTGCTCCCCCTTCTATCTTTACCCGCCTCCCTGATGCCAAACATCCCATCTGCCACACTCCCTCTCCCTATTGCCAGAACCCCTACATCTGTCACACTTCCCCTCGCTGTTTCCAGATACCTCATCTCCCACAACCCCCCTCCCTTCTGCTAGACACCCATCTGCCACACTCTCTTTCCCTGCTTCCAGTCACACCATCTGCCACAAGTACCAAAATAAAAATACACTTTATTTTGTGGACTGACCAAGTGGCGTTACCTCTGTGGTTGATGGCCACACCTTCTCAGGTGGCAGGCCCTGCCTTTTCACAGGTTCCTACCATTGCATTCTCCCATTCATGACCCAGTCAGACACTGTAAGCATGCTTTATTAGACTTTCTTCCCGCATGGCCATTTTTGGTAGTAGAGGTTGAAAAAATACTACTACTGCCAGTACTGGTACTGGAATGCTCCTGATCTGTAGACTGATCCATGATTGAAAAGAGGAGTAAAGCTACTTGAAGTTGGAGCTACTTGTAGCTGCCACCAGGTGAACACCCTCTGAGATAGGGAAAGGAGGGAATTTTACCTTAAAATTCTTCTACAACTGCTCCACAATAGATTCAAATTTATACAACTGGTTTTTAAAAAATATATACTGTATATTTTTTGTGCTCTGTTTTTTGGTCACTCGGTAGTTAAGATGTCACTGATACTGCACCTCACACAATTGAATTCAGATTTAAAGTCTTGGGATTTTAAAGCAAGAAATATCTAATATTTGTTTTGGTTATGCTGCTCAGATGTCACTCATACTGACCCTTGCACAACTACCTTCAGATTGAAACAACTGATTTTAAAAGCTAGAAAGATTTTTTTTTTTGTCAATTCCTAATTAGTTTAATAATAAACTATTTTAACAAGTAGCCTCTACTTTTCTACTCTTCTCTCTCACCACTAATTTATCATCAGATAAATTCCAACAATTCCAGCAGACTGATCTGTAAACAAACTCTTAAGATTTGTGCAGTTAAATCACTTCTATTTCAAAATAAATTGCCTCTTTCCCCTAGCCCAACCCTCTGCAAGCTGCTTTATGAGCACTGAATTGCAGCAAACATACTACCCACATGCTATCACTTCAAAAATGGCAGGAGGGCGAGGGGAGGGGGGGCTATATATAAAAGAAACTGATCCAAAACTCATGAGACCTGGCATTATACCAAAAATTACATTTTGCCTAGTATTCAGATCTGAATTTGACGCGAGAAACAGAGTAAAAATCTGGATCTGTTAGTTTTCTCCAAATCCGAACCGCTCAATCTCTAGTAATCAGTAAAGCAATAAGTGGTAAAACAACAGCACGACAACATTATGGCAAAGTGATGTTATGATAGAGCAGCATAAAGGCAATGCAGTACAATAATGGAAGATTTAAGAGCCATAAATACAAAAGGTAATGGAAAAAGTAGGTACAGATTATGGGGAATTCTGAAGCAGGTAAAATCTCTCTTGCCTGATGAGTGCACTTAATTGAATTGTGAGGAAATAAATGGCTCCACTCCTACTGTGTTCATTCTATATCATCAAGCAAGAGGGGACATTTCATGTTAGAACAAAACATACAATATTCCTCATTTTTGACTGTTTGAGATAAACAAGCCTTTTTGCCATAAAAAACCCTAATCTTATGGTTGAGGGGGTGACAGTAGGCATGTCACTGAGTGCCCACAGGGAAGTTCTTACTTTGTTTATAATCATTTTATCTTTCTTACAAACAGAGCCAACTCAGAAGTAGTAGAAAGTAGTACCAATGATTCGTTCTTTTCATTACACCCCAAATTTTTTTTGCCTAATTTAATAAAGGAGTATTATACATTTAGCTGATTAAGTAACTCAATATAAAATATAAAGTTCTTGAAATATAAACTCTTAATCAAGGATCTGTCATCTACTGACTTCCCAACTTATAGTTAAATTTTGATGAATAATGAAAGTGTAAGGTTAACATCAACATTTATTTATATAGCACCAGAATATTCCGTAGGACTTCACAATTACAATGCAGTAAAGAAACAATACTAGGTAATACAGACAGAGATAAGGGGGCCCTGCTCGCAAGCTTACAATTCTTAATTTTGCAAAGAGTAGTCTACAAAATTACAGTCTATCCACATTTTCAAGTTTGGAAAATGAAATATAACATCCTGAAAATTTCCTTTAACTAGGTTGCTTTAATTAATGCAAACCATTTTTGTACAAATTCCAGAGGGTTTCTTTAGAAAAATACCAAATGTCTTTGGGTTAAATGTATCTACACTTTTTAGGGTAAATTTATCAAGCTGCAGCTTTAAAAAAAAAAGTAAAGCTGTTGCCTATAGCAACCAATCAGATTCTAGCCAACATTTTGTAGAATGTACCAAATAAATGATAACTAGAATCTGACTGGTTGCTATAGGCAACATCTCCACTTTTCAAACCCGCCGAAAACTCACAGCTTGATAAATTTACCCTTTGAATCAGAAGTCAGGAGTTAAAAGGCACATTTTAGTCTTGAGTTACACAAATAAAATACTTTTCCTGTTCAGAATTTCAATTTACTAACTCCCATGCGAGTCTCTTAATAATGTTCCTGGTTCTACAAAATAGACCATGCTTGAAACATACAGTGTACTTTTAGCACCTAAAATCAGTCTTCATAAGCTGCACTGATAGGGCTCTTCAATAAATAGTCCATGCTATATCTTCAGATGAACTGAACTTCAAGTAGTATCAAGACTGAGAAGGTTGGTGACAGACTTTTCAATTTAAGTCCCATCAGAGCCTCTGCAGTGTGTTGGTATTTATAACATTGTGTATGTTTGCAAACACATCCTAGAGGTGCTAGTAAATATCAATAATATTTTCGGTACCATAATACCTAGAAATAGGTGCTCGGGACCTTGCACCAAATCAAATGGCCCCCTCCCATGGTCTGGTAACCTAATAAGGTATATCCACATTGGTAAAGTTGGTATCCCACGGATTAGAAAAGTAAGAGATTACCAGTGTTAATGTCTTTATGGTAAAAAAAAACAACATATACGACTTATAGATGTTGATTCTGTGAACTGACAACACTATGCAGAAAAATATTCTAAAGAAAAGTTGATATTTTGTTGCAATTACCAAATAATGAACTTTCCTAAATCTTTTAACAATGTAAAGTAAAAGCACTAGATAAATATAGCAAACTAATGGGGTGGGAAGCCAAAAAAACCCTTGTATGATTATCCTGCTCTGTTGCTTTTTCCCTCAATGGAGATCAAATGAATATAATAAGCAGTGAAAGTAGACTGGGATGCGAGCCAAACCTAATTACAGTATACATATTAAAGACCTAGGAGAGCTGTAATTTGAAAACAAAACTTTTACTTACTTCATCTTGTGGAGTATGTTAAAAAATGATAAAATAAGCAAGGAATGGAAATATCAACAGTCATTTTAAACATATTAATATTATTTTAATTAATAAAGTACTAACATATTATGCAGTGCTGTACATTGTATCACAATAGAAACAAATCACATACCATTATGTGAAACAGAAAATATAGATGGTTATAGCTATTGAACATAGAAATATCAATCCATTAGCTGCAACTAAATTAATAAATTAGCCATTTCTTATTGTTTAATTTATCAAATTGTAGAAGATCCTTTACTGTAGAGCCCTCTCTGAACTTTAGTCAGTGAATTAAAACATGCAGCCCTACAAACGTTGTTTGCAATACTTTCAACATACTTATAGCAATTAAGGGGGAGACACAGTAACCGAAGGCAGATGTTATAGTAAAGCTTAGCATATATTTGTATGTTTTGAGGCTATTCCTGGTTTATATGTATTAGATACTTTTCAAGTATCATACCAGTATACTTCTAAAAGTGCCTAACGCTAGGCATCAGTGAGCTTTCCATATTTTGCCTGATCAGCTCTTACAATGCATTAGTGCAAAAGTTTTGTGAAATTATATGTTTGAACCTCTTCTTTTGAACAGTCACTGTCTACTGAATTAGGAAAATTAACAAATTGTTGCTCCCATCTACTTAAAACTCTAAAAAACTTAGCAGGAAAGCAAACTTGCCCACTGGCAAGGTTTAGTAGGTTACTACAGGTGATTCGAAAGTAGCTGCTATACTTACGGACATGTTAAAAAAAGTTGCCGAGATAGAATAGCCTGGTATGACTCTACAGAAGTCGCTTGGTCAGATCTCTCCAGTTCTACAAGCACAAGACTTTACCTAGAGGTTCTTCCTTCAAACGGACACCTCCATTGTCTGCTTAGGTGCAATCTTGTCGCAGGAGTAGGATGCAGTAGAAAACACTGCCCTGTATAGAAGTCGGAAGTTACTTCCCAGGGAACAAAAATGTGCCACCATTGCGGTGATGCAGAAAAACCAGGAGGTAAATGCCAAGGTAAATCTCTGGTTCTTGAAACTGCAACCTTTCAAGTTCTTAGTAGAACACAGACCCAGAATTCTGCATAAAAAATGCAAATGCATTGTCATGAAACTTTGGTGCTCCTCGCGAAGTTCACCATGCCCTCTTATGGTTTGGAAAGTACCTTTTCTCACAGCAGGTTGGTGGGGTATTTCTGAAGTCAGAGGACACAGAACAGCTGATGAGAGCTCCATATCAAAAGGGAAGGTGGGAGTGTCACCTGCCCATCAGCTGGGGCTGTGGGAGAAGTGTCAGGTATAAAAACCTGTTTGTCTCCCTGTTCAGTGTGACCAATGCTAGAAAAGCTAGCTGGTGTCTAAAGAGTGGGTATCTGTTTGTTTAGTTTTTAGGGTCTCAAGAAACTGTATGGAATATTTATGTTGTCAAGTACTTTACCATCATGACATTAAACAAAATAAAAAGACAAGAAATTGTTTGCGTTTATTTCACCAGAAGTGTGCTCTTGCCACAATATATGTGTGTGTGCGCGCACGCTTGTGAAAGATGAAATTGGATTTCTCCCTCTCAAAATCCTGCACTTGCTTCTGCTGAAACCTAAAACTACATGTTAAAAGCAAGTCTTATACTAAGTTTATAAAGAGGCTTACAAAGTCTATAGTTCACTTTATTTTTAATAAATTTTAGTATCTACGTATTTGTACAGTGGATTTAACCTTTGCAGATTATTACCTTATTGTTTTTATTTACTTCAAAATATTTGTTTTGAACAATCTGCTAATATCTCGTTTTATGGTATGGTCTTCCTTCTATTTCCTAAATACGTTTACTCAACATTTGACACTAAATTGTTTGGGATTCCAGTTAGTTTCTGGGGAATTTACTAAATGGCATTTTTGTGAAAGTAGTGAGTTTGAGCAGATTTTTTTTTATAAACCGCACAATTTCCTAAAGCCAAAACTGAGTTAATTCTACAGCTAATAAATGTCAACGAGCTCAACCCCCCCCCCCCCGGATGTGTGCTTTTATCAGACACACACCAATCCAGGGTGCCAGACAAAGCACTAAAAAGATTGATCGAAATTCCTAGCAAAAAAGGCAGTTTGGTGTCTATCTTTAGTTAAATCGAAAAAAGAAAGCAGCCTGCAAACACTGTACTATCAATAGAAATGTCCAAAGCATTTTCTGTTGGGCTGTAGTGTACACCCAAACCTTCTTAGTGCAAATTATGAAAAACACAGTTTAATCCCTGGTAGGCCGTCCTTAATTCTAACACTTGCCTGCAAAATAATACAGACAGGCCTGCTTGTCTTCCTATCCATCTTTGAGTATTGGCAATGTAGCCATCGTCTTTGGGTGTATATTACACCCTACACTTATAGTTAAATAGAAAAATAGCCAGCCTGCATAGACTGTACGATAAAAATAGAAATGGACAAAGGCAGTTTGGTTTCTGTCTATATAGGACCCCTCTCCACTTGTGGTTAAATAGAAAAAAAGCCAGCCTGCATAGACTATACAATAAAATAGAAATGGACAAAGGCAGTTTGGTTTCTGTCTGTATATGACACCCTCCACTTGTAGTTAAATAGAAAAAAAGCCAGCCGGCATAGACTGTACAATAAAATAGAAATGGACAAAGGCAGTTTGGTGTCTTTTTGAGTATGACACCCTACACTTATAGTGAAATTGACAAAATAGCAGCCTTTAAAGACTGTACGTTAAATAGAAATGCCCCAAGTCCCTTTCCTGTTTGGGGGTAGATTACACTCTACACTTATAGTGAAAGTTTTAAAAAAGATGTTGTCGTCATCATCTTCAGCATCATCATCACTCTCATCAGTGTGTACATCATCATCACAGACTATTAATTCATCTCCGATGGAATCTGCCTTTAGAGAACTGTCAGTGCTTGGATGGAGTTATGGGCAAGGTCACAAATTTTTTGGTAAAATCTTTGAAACCAGCCTAGATGTCAAACTGTTGGGCTCTGCCCCCTGCGTCATCCCTGTTTTGCTTTGGAAAGCTTAATTTTTTCCGAGCAGCAGCTGCCTGAGAAGCTGAAGGAGGAGACGTCGTCAAGCCAAGGCTCAGTTAAGCGGATAACTTGCTGACCAATAGCTCCTTGCAAAGGTTCACATCTCGGTCATTTTGAAGCAAAGAATCAATGTAGGTCTTAAACCTCGGATCAAGCACAGTCGCCAAAACGTAGTGATCCGAGTTCAAGATTTTAATTACTCTTGGATCATTGCGAAGTGAATAAAGTACTTTATCTACAAGGCCAACATACTTTGCGGTATTGCTTTCTTCCATCTCCTCCTTCAGTTTCTCAGGCTGTTTTTCCAATAGTCGAATTAAGGGAATGACTTGGCTGAAGCTAGCAGAGTGTGAACTCACCTCACACGTCACAACGTCAAATGGTTTCAGCACCTTGCACAGCATAGAAAGGATTCTCCACTGTACAAGACTGAAATACATCCCCCCTCCTTTCCCAATGTCATGGCTTGTGCAATACACTTGGATGGCTTTGAGCAGTTCCTCCATCCTCTGAAGCATGAACAAGGTGGAATTTCACCTTGTTAACACTTCTTGCTAAAGTTGGTGGCAGGGCAAGTTAAATTGTTCTTGGAACTGCTGTAATCTCCTACATGCTGTGGCAGAATGCCTGAAATGTCCCAAAGTTTTACGGGCCACCAAAAGCATCTCCTGCACCTCACGGTTATTTCTTAGGAAGCTCTGCACCACCAAGGTTATTGTGTGAGCAAAACAGGGAATGTGATGGAATTCACCCAGCTGTATTGCTCGCACTATATTGTTGGCATTATCAGAAATGACATATCCTGGGGAGAGTCCAAGTGGTATAAGCCATGTATCAATGACATCCCTTAGTTTTCGTAACAAATTATCAGCTGTATGCCTGTTAGTGAAGCCGGTGATACAAAGAGTAGCCTGCCTGTGACAAATGTTACGTAGTGGTGTACATGCTGCTGCTGTTTCTGCTGGTGAAGGTGAGTGACCAATCCAGTGGGCTGTCACAATCATATAGTCTTTGGTTGGCCACTTCCACTTGTCCACATATCTGTAGTTATGTGTACAGTGGGCAGAATGGCATTTTTGAGCCCAATTACTACATTTTTACAAAGTTTTTGGTATAGTTGCGGAATAGCTTTACGGGAAAAATGGTGTTGCGAAGGAATTTTGTAACGGGCACACAACGCATCAAGTAACTGTGAAAAACCAGCTGTGTTCATTGTGGATATTGGACGCAGATCTAACACTAGCATAGTAATAGCAATTGTTGTAATGTAGTACTGCTCTTTTTCTTGGCCTTCTTATGGGAGGAAGATTCACCCCCAGCAGCAGTAATGGGACTAACGCTTAAACATTCTTCAGAGGAATCAATTATGGCACAGGAGTCATCCAGCCTTATTAAGTGGGATGCAGGGATAACTCCGAGCGCTACAGAGGATATTGATGAGGACGGTGTTGTGGGTGTAGATTGCAGCCGTCGGGATGTAGGTGAGAGGAGGGTCCTAGCTGATGATGGACTGCTTGTTATTTTTTTGCCATAACTTTCAGCTTTTCCCAAAACCTCTCCATGAACTCTCGTCAAATATCGTAACATGGATGAGGTTCCAAGATGGTTAAAGCCCCTCCCTCGACTGACTGTGGCTTGACATACACTTCAAATGGCTATACACACATAAGAAGTGGCTTTTTTTGTTTTATGCCCAGGCATGACAATGGCCTTTTTCGTGTCACGTGCCAGAACTGCTGCCACTGGTGCAGGACTTGCACAAACAACCTCATCCTCATCAACATCCTCATTAGTGCCCTCGTCGCCTACACAAATCTCCACTTCATCCTCTTCTAATTCCAAAGTGGCATCCTCAAATGGTGTATCACTGGCTACGCTGGGATTGTTCAGGCACACATCAGCAGGAATGCTGAAAGTGCCCTTCTTTATGGGTACACTATCAGAATGCTCACGATTACACATACCACTGGTGGATGAACTCTTCTCAGGGATTGGTGTCATTTCTGATTCTGAGCATACATTTTCTTTTAATGCCTTACTGTTTTCTTGCAGCTAGGCTTTCACACGTAACAGTAGTTGTGCACCACTTTTGGACTCACAATTACTTGGTCACGAGTGACCTTACAAGGAGAAAGCTCAGTGACATTTTTTTGATCTGGCACTAATAGAGAAAGGCGAAGGCCTCATTCTTTCTTTGCCACTGCGTGTGTAGAATGGCATGTTGGCAATTTTTCTTTTTAATCGGTAGTTAACTTTTCATCAGTTACAGCTTTTTTTCTCTTCAACACGGTAAAAGTTTTTTTTGGGTACTTTTACATAGGCTTTACCAGATGACGTACAGGGAAGACTACAAACCCAAAGCACTTGTAGTACAAATTCAGAAATATATACTGCTGGTATCTAATAATTTCAGCACCAGAAAAATTGTTTTTTTCAAAGAGGGGAATATCTGACACCCCAAGCCTTGTAGTGCAAATTCAGAAATATATAGTGCTACTAGATAATAATTTCAGCATCAGAAAAATTGTTTTTTTCCAAGAGGGTAATATCTGACACCCCAAACACTTGTAGTGCAAATTCAGAAATATATACTGCTGGTATATAGTATTTTCAACACCAGAAAATGGCTTTTGAGAACTGGGGAATATCTGACAAACACTTGTAGTGCAAATTCAGAATAATATAGTGCTGGTATCTTATAATTTCAGCACCAGAAAATAGATTTTTTGGAACTGGGCAATATGTCCCACCTTAAGCACTTGTAGTGCAAATTCTTAAATATATATTGCTGTTATATTACTATTTCTGCAGGCAGAAAATAATTTCTTGAGGAGGGAATATGACACCCCAAACAGTTGAAAATGTTTGCAAAAATGCCTCCTCTATTCTCCTCTCTTCCTGCCGTAAGAAGTTCTGTAAGAAGTGCTGTAATAAGTGCTCTCTCCCTGCTCTAGTGCTGCCTGCGACCTAACCCTTCTCTCTCCCTCTGTCAAATGGGAGGATTCCTGTGGAGACGGATATTTATGCATTTCAAAATCGCTAGAACCGAGCTCCGAGATCCGACGATGTCACAATGACGTTTTGCCTCGATTTTGATTCGGAAGAGGCGGGAGAGCACCGAGCCTGCTCGGCTCGGTACTCGGATACCTCAAGTTCGGGCGGGTTCGGGTCTCGGGGAACTGAGCCTGCCCATCTCTACTTCTAATATCAAGCTAAGCCAGACACATGAATTCATAAAAACACAGAGAAATGAACTTATGCTTAAGAAGAAAATTAACAAAAATGACATACATATATAACAATATGGAGTAAAAAACAGACAAATGGTGCACTCACAAATGATCAGATTTCTGCTTGTTGGGAGTACATAAATTTGTTGGACCAATTTTAAATATGAAATTGACTCCCGAAAGTGAACAAATCTTGTTGTTCTACAGGACATTTTAAACATGATTCAAGCCCCCTTCCACTGTGAGGTGAGAACCAAAAAGTCTGTTAATAAAATAGAACATTTCCAGTGTCCTTATTTCCCTTCATTTAAACTTAGCCCAGCTGCTCAGAATCCTGCCACCCAGTCGAGGACTTGAGATATCACAGAAACGCAAATAATGTGAGTCATCTGTTGTTGGATATTGTTGATGAATGCTGATATAACCTTAAAGAGAGATTCCACGACGCATTAGCTTTTACAACCTTTGCATAAATTTGTTTTAGCCACTTTAGCCACTCCTCTGCAGCTCAATCTCTCTATGCATAAATACATCATTGGTAGAGCACAAGAATTCAGAGCATACTTGCCAACTTTGACAATGCTTATTCTAGGAGATCGTTGTGCGGTGGGTGTGTTGGGGACGGGGCCCGGCGGGAAGCGTCATTTGGCCCTGCCCCCAAACATCAATCTGACCTTTCTGACCAATTGCATCAGGGGGCCACAATGACGTGCAATTCACATGCTAAGCCTCGCCCCATCACTTTACTACCTAGGTTAGGAACCAGGACGTTGGACTGCTCATCCAGAAGTCCGGGAGGACTCCCAGAATTTCGGGAGTTTCCTGGAAATTCCGGGACAGTAGGCAACTATGACTAGAGACTAGAGACAATGAGACAATGAAAAGATAATAGTCTCCCCTTTCAGGGTTTAACTCATAGAAGGACACCGCATTCCTGGGAGCCACACAAAGCACATATTGTGATTTAAACCTCAAACATCTATTTGCGGTTTTATCTGACTTCTAAGTAGCAAGCATATTACATGTTAAAAGTAAAAAACACAAAATTTGTCACACTGTAATGTAAGAAACCATTTGAAACCCCACTAGAAAAACTGCTTGAATAAAAAAAAAAGGAGGTGATTGTGTTGGGTAAGATGACTCAAAGTGTCTGAAGATTAAGTTATCTCTCACCCTACACAATCATCTCCTTTTTAAAAATAAAAAAAATAATACATGGTGACAAGCAAGAAGGCTCAAAGTGTCTGAAGTTCAAGTTATCTTGCTTGTCAGCATGTAATTAAAAAAAAACAAAAAAAAACCCCTCCCTAACCTTCATTAACTGGGTGTGGTATTGGTCCTGCATCCAGATATGCCCAGCCCAATTCTAAGTGGCATTAACAATGCTTTTCTCACAATGTATTAGGTCAGATCAAGAAAAGAAGATGGTAGGCAAGTATTTATTTCCTTACACTACAGAAAAGAAAGGCCATTATTAATTAATTTATTATTCAAGTTAGCACAGATAATGAATTATTCTGGGGGGCACAGAGGACATATTTAAGGGGGTACAATTTCTATGTTCATTAATAACAGAGCAAATATATACACACAGTATATAGGCACTATTCAATAATATACTTGAGAACTAGAGATTGGCGGGCTCGGTTCCCCGAGATCCGATTACATCCAAATTCAGCCTATCCGAGTACCGAGCCGAGCACGCTCGGTACTCTCCCGCCCATTCGGAATCGAAATCGAGGCAAAATGTCATCGTAACGTATTCGTATTTCTGAGCTCGGTTATCGCAAGATATGAAAAGCATAAATACCAGCCTCCACAGTAATCCATCACCATTTGACAGAGGGAGAAAGCAGGGTTAGGTCACACTGGCTATATCAGCGCAGGAACAGAGCAGTAATTGGACACATTATTGTTTCTATTCAATACCATTCTAATCTTAATACCAGTTGTTACAGCAGTAAGAGGAGGATAAAGGAGGGTTTTTGTTCAATATCTGGCACTCCAAGTGCTTTTGGGGTGTTCCTCATTCTTTTGCATTAAATTTTCTGGCTGTCAAAAGTTATATTTGTCAGCAGTATAAAAAACTATTTTTAGCACTACAAGTGCTTTTGAGGTGTCCCATATTCCCCAGTGTTTTACTGTAATTTTTCTGGCTGTCAAAAGTCATGTTGGCACCAATGATCGAGTTAGAGGAAGAAGGGGTGTCCTAAAGAATGATTTCAGGGACATAGGTCGCAAACTTAAGGCAAGGACATCCAAGGTAGTATTTTCAGAAATTCTACCTGTGCCACGTGCTAGTCCAGGGAGGCAGCGGGAGATTAGGGAGGCTAATGCGTGGCTAAAAGATTGGTGTAGGAAGGAGGGTTTTGAATTCTTAGAGCACTGGGCTGATTTCTCGGTCAGTTGCCATCTTTATGGATGGATTGCACCTTAATGAGGAGGGGGCTGCAGTGCTAGGGGAGAGGATGGTGAAAAGGTTGGAGGAGATTTTAAACTAGGCTCCGGGGGGGAGGGGCAAGCAAGTATTTATGAGATAGAAATTTAGAGTAGTAAGGAGGAATGTAACAAGAGTCAAGGGGGTGGAGAGGGGGGAAAGCGAAGCATAGCCGACAAGGAGAGGCTCTTTTTAAAGCAAAAATAAATACCTAAGTGAGGCAATATACTTAAGTGTATGCTTGCAAATGCACGAAGCCTGACAGGTAAAATGGGGGAGTTAGAACTAGTAGCAATGAATGAGCAGTATGATATTATAGGTATTACAGTCACCGGATGGGATGATACACATGACTGGGCAGTCAACTTGGATGGCTATTCTCTCTTCAGGAGGGATAGGGTAAATAAAAGGGGAGGAGGAGTATGTCTTTATATCAAGCCAGAATTAAAACCAAGTATTCAGGAAGTTATATACGAGAATATTGGTGATAATATAGAGGCATTGTGGGTGGAAATATCCAGCGGAGGAATAAGTTCAGAAAAGTTGCTGATAGGGATATGCTATAAACCGCCAGATATTAGTACGATTGAGGAAGCATAACTTCTCCAGCAAATTGAAAAGGCTACACAACTAGATAAAATTTTAATTATGGGGGATTTTCTTTCAATAATGATTTTATTAAAGTTTTTCGTTTTGGATACAAAGTACAAAAAGAACATAAAAACATACATTGTAAATAACAAGGGGAAAAAAGGGAGTAGGGGGGGCGGTTAAAAGGGCGGGGTAGGAGGAGAGGCAATACACATCAATACAAAGCAAAAATATGACAGTACCACTCTCAACATTTTACAGATTTTACAAGACATTTGAGAAACATCATAGACAGTAGACCTTTGATTTTACTATGGAGAATTAGAAGGGGTTCCCCCAGAGACAGGCAGGACTGAGGATTTGGCTACATATCGATTCCATTCAAACCATATGATGTGGGGACAGGAGGCAGAGGAAGAGTAAAGGACCCCCAGCGTTTCCATATCACAACTTAACTGAACCTTTGAGATTATCTTGCCTATGGACGGCAGCGTGGCTGATTTCCAGGCTTGGGCAATCACCGCCCAGGTGGCTATAAAGATGTGGCCTTATGACATAGCGATCCCCCATCAAAACTTGTGGAGGAAAGAAATACAAGAGAGCGACTTCTGGTGTGCTAGGAATCGGGGTTCGAATTACTTTTGAGATTAAGGCGTACACTTCTGCCCAAAGGTCTCTGACCACTGGACAACTCCAAAAACCCTGGAAGATATCCAATTATGGGGGATTTTAATTATTCGGACATTGATTGGAGTACTGAGACCTGCGGTACAGCTAGGAGAAATAGGTTTCTGAGCACGCTAAAAGAACATTACATGTTTGAATTAGTAGAGGTACT